>NC_060123.1:287396098-288596098 GCF_021461395.2 Schistocerca americana | reverse complement strand
ACAACTTAAAAACTCTGCATAAATCAAGAGTGACCGTTGTCACATCGGACAACCAGCATCGTGTCACAACGACACTTATATAAGCATACATGCAGGAGAGCTTTACTTTTGTGTGCACAGTTTTGAAATGGAAAAATGTATATTCATGCTGACACAGGAGTGACCAATAATTTAGTATCCTACTGTAGTGCATTTAAATAATAACAATTTGACAACAGTAGGAAAGCCTTTATGCAGACTTTAATATGAATTATACTATTAATCAGTAGAAAAACAACCTTGCGATTATTGCAGCATTAAAATATGTTATGCTACTAGTGTGATTCTATGACATTATTACAGTAACAATTAAGTATGAAATACTGCCAGGAAGAATTCGTGAAGCAAACTAAAATAAAATGTGGTGCCAAACGGCATTGCTGATGCAAACTTGTCTCTCTGTTTCTATGGAATAACTATGTTTTTTCGTCAGTTTTCTATTACTTGCGATAAATATTGTCTTATGACGTACTGAAATCAAAGTGCTTAAGAAAGATATCTTTCTTGAAGTTGCTTTTAACTTATGGAACTCAAAAAACTCCCAAAATAATTGAGAGTCGCACATTACAAAATTTATTTGTTGATTTATCTGTTCAAGTAGGTATCATGACTTGAGTGGCTGACTAATTGCTTACTACCCCTTCCCGACCCCAGCTCCCTTCCCCTTCCCCTTCCCCTTCCCCTTCCCCTCCCCCCCCACCCCCTCACACTCTCTCTCTCTCTCTCTCTCTCTCTCTCTCTCTCTCTCTCTCTCGTCCGCAGCTGGTCTTCTAGTGGCTAGGGTTGCTGCCTCTGGATCACTGGGTCCCGGTTTCGATTCCCAGCCGGGATGGATATTTTCTCTGCCCGGGGACTAGGTGTTTGTGTTGTCCGTATCATCATCATCATCATGATCATGTGTGACAGTGGCTAGGCTGGACTGTGTAAACATTTGGAAATTGTATGGCCGCTAATGACCGCGCAGTTGAGTGCCCCACAAACCAAACATCATCTCATAAATATCTTCCTCCGTTGATCGTCATCACCATCCCACATATACGAAGGCACACGTTTTCCTCCAGACCCTACTCACGAACACACCTGTAACGAGAGCAGACTCATTCACTTCTAGCAACAGACTGCTACTGCTCGACTCTTTAAACCGTGTTGTATCTCCATGCTTTCAACACAAAACATGTCTCTGAACAACCGAATGCAGTTCTCCTCCAAAAATGTTTTATTATTTATTTTGTTTTGTAGCACACATTCTATTTTCTGCATTAAACTGAAGTTTCAAAAAAACGTATAATATAAGTCATAGAAAAAGTTACAATGTTGCATGGACAAAATAAAAATGTAAACAAATAGTCTCCACACCAAAAATTGGTTATGTTTACAGTACACTGACGTATATATTGAAACAACGCAAAATAAGCTATTTAAGGAATTGACAAGGAAAGGAATGAAAATTATGTTGTGTGAGTGCCTCTAATGTACTGCGAATGGTATGTTAGTAAAGAGAAGAACCATATTACAATAAGCAGACGTAGTCCAACCATTGTGTCAAATGAAAAGAGTAAGTAAAATCTGTTCTATATTTAATTTCCTCAGCTTGGAAAATATTTTGCTTTTTGTTAAAGCTTGTTAACATATTGTTCGTGCGGATGTGTACAGCTCTCTATAGCAACATAATTACATATAAGTGTACACAGGATGGTTAGCATAAGACTGATCATCCATATTAGTTCGTAAAAGATTCAAGGTATCGAAGCGATAAATTCATTGTAAGATAGTACATTTTTACTTTTATTTTTAATAGGATGATATACTTCTTTAAAGGCCTTTCAAATCTCTTGAAGACACGAATCCAGTATTAAAAATCTTGTTAATTTTGACGTTGAAACTTTTCGCAAAATATCCGAAAATTTGCTCCAATTGAAAGGAAAGGGGGCCGGAATTGTCTGTTAGTTGGGCTATCTTTTCAGGCCTCGTTCTGTCAAGAGTATTGACTGGTAATTGCTTTCACAAAAGCTGTTCATATAAACACAAGCAAGTACACTCACTTGAAATACTTTCCTTAAATTCTGTCTCACGCGTTAGATGTTATCATACCTATAGCTCCTTTTATAAATGTCGTTGCTGACCCTATGTCTGCGTCGTATAAAGTAGGCAATCACGAAACGCGGTTTATCTTACAGCGTAGGCCGATCTTCTAGCTAGCAGGACAGCATCGTTGGCAGTAAATATACCCAACTGACGATCGCAGTCGACTTTCAATTTTAGGAAATTTCTATGCATACTTGTACCAAATTTCAGTGCATATTGTAGAAAACTGTGTTGCATCTTTTTTTCCAAGTGTTTCTTAACGCCAAAACTAACAATCGTTCTAACAAAGCAATTCACTTTTCAAGAGCTTTCGACTGCTGTTAAAAAAATATATAACATTTCATTTTCAAAAAATCTGCTTGCTTCAGTGTCTCAAGAGTTACTAAGCTTAAATATGCAAAAAATCACGTATTTCTAGGTGCTACATGCTTCACCGAAAATTTCGCTTTCCTTTGCGGAACCGTTCACGAATCAAACAGGGTGTGTAGCGTTCTCGCTTCCCGCGCCCGGGTTTCCGGGTTCGATTCCCGGCGGGGTCAGGGATTTTCTCTGCCTCGTGATGACTGGGTGTTGTGTGCTGTCCTTAGGTTAGTTAGGTTTAAGTAGTTCTAAGTTCTAGGGGACTCTGACCATAGATGTTAAGTCCCATAGTGCTCAGAGCCATTTAAACGGGGTGTTAGGTCGTATGCGAGTAACCATCTCTATGTTGTTATGACTCCGTTCTCCCGCACAGGTATACTAGTGTCTATCTATTCGATTTCATCCTCTCGTGTGTCCCTATTACTTTACAGGACCTTCAGTCCTCTTTTCAATGCCCATTTATTCACTGATATCACGCAACAACAGTTATACTTCCTCTTCTTCCGTTACTTTTTCAAGCAGAACTTTCAAGAACTGTTCGGTTCTCATCGCTCACGTTCTTCTATTCTGTAACTCTAGCCAAATATTGCCTGTCTACCATAGGTTCTGTGCCTAACATTAAAGACCGTGTTTTACACTTGATACCTAATAACAGGTTTCTGTCTCCGTCGTGTTCTCTTTAGTGGATATTTCCTGTGCCAGTTAGCCAATTTCATATTTGTCCATACAGTCGAGGAACTAGAATGAGAGCAGGAGAGCTTCTGTAAAGTTTGGAAGGTAGGAGACGAGGTACTGGCAGAAGTAAGGCTGTGAGTACCGGGCGTGAGTCGTGCTTCGGTAGCTCAGTTGGTAGAGCACTTGCCCGCGAAAGGCAAAGGTCCCGATTTCGAGTCTCGGTCGGGCACACAGTTTTAATCTGCCAGGAAGTTTCAAGTCGAGGAACTGTTTCGATTTGAAAAAAATCCTCGATAATTAAATGTATTTTAATGGTTCCAATTTAAAGGTTTTTGCTGTCGGTATCTCTGATGACAGATTCATTACGGAGGATGAGGTACTGGGAAGGCCTGACTACGCCTTCACACACGATGCAGACTCCACAGAATCCAATTGCCTTCTTTCGCTGACCTAGATCGACGAGGTAAATTACAGATTACCGTATGCTCTATGATTATTTTCTAAGTACTGTATAATTTAACTGCAGAATTACAGCTGTGGTAGTGATTCGGAGGGGCTAAAATTATACACGCCGAGTCCCTGCGTTTCAGACACAGCATCTATACGCCTATCTTTGCACCGTATGGTGGTACAGATAGTGTAATGACGGTGCCGGGTCAGAAAGAAGACTCCCTCGCCTTATCTGTCGATGCGATTTTCACATTCTCTTACTATGGAAGCCACTGATTTCCTTCACTGTCACCCCAGACGTACACCCTTCCTAGGTATTATTCTTTCATTCTTAATTTTGCTTGGCACCGGCTACAACAATTTTAACACAACATGGGAGAGTTCAGTAATAGAACTGGAGAAAGGCAGGTAGATATTGTAACTACTCGCACTTACAACAAGATTCGCAGAGAAATTATGAATAAAATAATCAGTAAAAATAGTAAAATAAAATATTGTCTTTATGTCACCGATATAAAATGCTGTTGGGTAACAAATGTAGGTCAAATAAATACGACGATAAACATAAATTTAAGGGACATAGCAGTATTTAATAGACACAGAAATTATTATGTAAGGAACCTTACAGTTGAAAACAAGTGTAAGACATTGCAAAATACGATTTATAGAGTACGAGAGCTCCTGCCCTGATGTAAAGCGTGAAGAAAACACGAGGATGGGCTTAAAAGTGTGAAGATACAGTTGTGTCTGGAAAGATCGAGTAAATGAGATGTCACATAAGGGGGGGGGGGGGGGAGTAGAAGACCCGAAAATTAAATGAGAAAAATAACAGATAAAATAATAAAAAGTATCATTTAAAAACATAAACTGAAAATTAGAAAGAAGTGCACGAGGCATTGTGGAAGAAACGAGTCACGTACTTCTTTTAAGAAAATTAAGAGCAGAGTAAATGTGTATCTCATTAAAAAACGTGGTACTTCACAAAATCTGCTGAAGACAGAAACACCAACACTATGTTTAACACTACTTCACAACAGGGAGATCAACAGATGACAAAACAGCAACAAATGGAAACAACCATTAAGGAACGCAAAAATAATAACGGTGCAGGAAATATTGGCATATACACTATGTGATCAAAAGCATCTGGACACCTGGCTGAAAATGACTTACAAGTTCGTGGCGCCCTCCATCGATAATGCTGGAATTCAATATGGTATTGGCCCAGTATTAGCCTTGATGATAGTTTCCACTCTCGCAGGAATACGATCAATCAGGTACTGGAAGGGCTCTTGGGAAATGGCAGCCCATTCTTCACGGTGTTCTGCACTGAGGAGAGGTATCGATGTCGGTCGGTGAGGCCTGGCACGAAATCTGCGTTCCAAAAGATCCCAAATGTGTTACATAGGACTTAGGTCAGGACTCTGTGTGGGCCAGTCCATTACAGGGACGTTATTGATGTGTAACCACTCCGCCGTAGGCCGTGCGTTATGAACAGGTGCGCGATCGTGTTGAAAGGCGCAATCGCCATCCCTGAATTGCTCTTCAACAGTGGGAAGCAAGAAGATGCTTAAAACATCAGTGTAGGCCTGTGCTGTGATAGTGCCACGCAAAACAACAAGGGCTGCAAGCCCCCTCCATGAAAAACAGGACCACACCATAACTTCACCGCCTCCGAATTTTACTGTTGGCACTGTACACGCTGGCACAGGACGTTCACCACGCATTCGCCATACCCAAACCCTGCCATCGTATTGCCACATGTGTACCGTGATCAGTTACTCCACGCAACGTTTTTTCACTGTTCAATCGCCCAATATTTACGCTCCTTACGACCAAGTAAGGCGTCGTTTGGTATTTACTGGTGTGATGTGCGGCTTATGAGCAGCCACTAGACCATGAAATCCAAGTTTTCTCACCTTCCGCCTAATTGTCATAGTATTTGCAGTGGATCCTGGTGCAGTTATGAATTCCTGTGTGATAATCTGCATAGATGTCTGCCCATTACACATTACGACCCTCTTCAACGGTCGATGGTTTCTGTCAGTCAACAGAAGAAGTAGGCCTCTACGCTTTTGTGCTGCACGTGTCCCTTCATGTTTCCATTTCGGTATCACATCGGAAACAGTGGACCTAGGGATTTTTAGGACTGTGGAAATCTCGCTTACAGACCTATGACACAAGTGACACGCAATCACCTGGCCACCTTCGAAGTCCGTGAGTTCCGCGGGGCGTCCTATTCTGCTCTCTGACAACGTCTAATGACTACTGAAGTCGCTGAGATGGAGTACCTGACGTTAGGTGGCAGCACAATGCGCCCAATATTAAAAACGTATGTCTTTGATGCTGTTCGGATATTTTTGATCATATAGTGTATGATGAAGAATTTCAGTGAAATAGTTTGGCGATGGAAAAGGGCACACCTCGCCAGTCCAAAAAAACTTGTTGACTGGATTAATAAAGAAAGAGAAACCTTGGATGGTGGTTTTAGTGTTTGAAGTGCTCTACATAGTCTCGCCCCACTTGAATACAACGCACAGGACGTTCACATAACTATATGAGACAATCAGGAAGGTCTTTACGTGGTATCTTGTGTAACTCGCACCTCACATTGGCTTGAATGCCAGTCATTTCTTCAAAGCTTAAATCCTTCGTGGGAACTCTGCATTATTTCGTTTTGTTGTAGGTTCGTATGTATAACACCTAGGCGTTCGCGTTTGGTTGTATTTGTTCGGGATTCTATGTATGCAGTATATTCTGTAGAATGTCGTGAACACTTGATTTAAAGATGTTGCTCTATTGTGATTTGTGACACAAGAACGTTGAGACACTACTTAACACTACCTGCTCTCAACTGACTAGTCGCATGCACAACTAGTCTCTTGTTTACAGTTGTTAGTTCATGCTTCCACCGTAGTTACTGCACTGACGTCGCTTATAGGCCAGGAATAAACTCAGTCTCGGAACATTTTTGGACGGACAGTGTATACATTATATCATCTGATATCCTGAAACTATATTTCATTATTCCAATACAGAAGAACGTTGAGAAAAACTCTTTATAACTACGGAAATAGCCGGCTGGTCTGGCCGAGCGGTTCTAGGTGCTCCAGTCTGGAACCGCGCGACCGCTACGGTCGCAGGTTCGAATCCTGCCTCGGGCATGGATATGTGTGACGTCCTTAGGTTAGTTAAGTTTAAGTAGTTCGAAGTTATAGGAGACTGATGACCTCAGATATTAAGTCCCATAGTGCTCAGAGCCATTTGAACCATTTGTACATGCTAAAACGCATAATACATATAACAACGGACAACGATATAGGCGCAGGTATACGAGTACTCTAGCGCAGCTAGAACAGGAGAGATTGTCTGAACTCGCTGTGCGTCGCCAAGAGAATAAGTTAATTGAAAGTTCAAAATAGTTGAAATCGGGGAATGATAAAAACTAAGTACGTATCTCTCACCTTGCTTCCTATATCTGTGGCCGCTACTAGATATAACTTACTCATATCAATGTTAAGGTCGGAGCACGTACTACACTAGGCTAGAGTACGCTAGTATACTCGTTTGGTTCCTAACAGTACCTCTAAGTTTCTACAGTTTTGTTTACAAAATGCAGAATTGCCTGAATGTCTTCAAATCGAACAGCCATCGTCGGATAAACACTGACCATGCGGAAAATACTCACTGGCAGCCTACTTAAAAACATTTCGGTATTGTGCTCTTTCGTAAAAGATTATGTTTGAAGTAGTTCACCTTCATTGAAATCAGATTACAAAACTTTTAAAGGACAGTTTTGTAAGAAAATCGTTATTATATTTGTCTATACAACAGTTGTTTTACGTGGCCAGTCTCATTTAAAAAATATGCCATATATTAACAGCCCTGTTTAGAGCCCTTTGGATATATTGCTTTGTAAAATTATCTAAAGCAGTCCACTTCTGGTGGAAACGCAAGTACTACTTAGCTATTTTTAAATATGAATCAGTCAGAATTACATAAGTCTGCACTATAGTAGTTCCACATAGCATTGAAGCATAAAAGAAAGTAAGAAAGAAAGAAAGAAAGAAAGAAGAATCGAAGCTATATTTTTGCCGTGAGCGCATTTCTAAAACAGAGTCACCCATGTGAATGGGTCATATAGCAGGGGTTACTGTTATTTTCTTGTAAAAAGGAAAGTGTTTTGACTGTACACTTGAGATACGATCAAACCATAATGTAACTGGTGGATGCGGAACGATAAGAAATCTACGACGTTACTTTTCAGAATCAAGACTAGAGTTTTTCAAAAACTTATGTAGTGTAATCAAGCCAAATTTATTAAAATTTGCCGGCCGAAGTGGCCGTGCGGTTAAAGGCGCTGCAGTCTGGAACCGCAAGACCGCTACGGTCGCAGGTTCGAATCCTGCCTCGGGCATGGATGTTTGTGATGTCCTTAGGTTAGTTAGGTTTAACTAGTTCTAAGTTCTAGGGGCCTAATGACCTCAGCAGTTGAGTCACATAGTGCTCAGAGCCATTTGAACCATTTTTATTAAAATTTACGGAGCGTATTTTACCTGTCAGTATTCTGTACATCACAAGATGCACACCACCCTTTCTTTAACAGTAATTGGTTATCTGATATTATCTATAAAAGAAATCACTAATACTCATAACGTTATGGTTAAGAGAACTGGTGTAGATACTGCACGGTACATGAAGCAGCCCTAAGCGATGTGCACAAAAGGAAGGTCATATCACTGTAATCACAGGATATACCCTGTTTCATTTGTAAAATTAACTATAAGGCATTCTGATAAAGTTGTAGCATTTATATTGAGATAATGAGAAAATATAGCATACCACCTTATATCGGAGTATCGGAATGTACTGTACATAATAGTTCCAGTGTGAAATTCAAGTTACAAAACATATTTTGGTAAATAAATACTCTCAGATTATCGAAAAATTAGTTCACCGCTCGTCGAAGCAACGCTTTTCCATAGGGCAACTCTCAAAGTCACAAACACGCGTGTGTGAAATTTAGTCTTGCCTCTCCCAGAATACAACCAAACACACATTTTATTAATATTATGAAAATTCGTTTTATACCCATTCAAAGAGACATTGGTCCTCTGGCTAGACTAAGTGCGCATAACGTGCATCCCTCGCTACAAACGATGTTGAACAACGCCATGGTTATTTCTAAAAAGTATTTTCACATGATGTCCACAGTGCGCCTGAAGCTGAGACTGCAGTACTAGTTACCACCGCCAATCGACTGAAAATGTAATCTAACGTCGAATACGGGTGCGCATGTAGTGCTGTCACGAACCACCAATGTCTGTATTCGGCTGGTTAAAACCGCTTTTTTTCCTTTTTCAAATCCTGCTAGTCTCTTTCGAAAGAAACGTTGAAAATACGTTTTCTGTGAGACAAACGTACTGTATTAACATGCTCCAGAACTTCCGCAGTGTTGGTCTAATTTCTGTGTCGAGCAGTCTCTCTATCGTCTTTATTATTCTTATTACTCTGTGAAGCGCCAGCGAAAGAGGATTAGAAACGCATGAACGTTAGTCTGATTAACTAAGAAGCAACGGATGTCAACTAATCAGTCACCTTATTTCCATGCACTTTTCTATACTGCTGATAGCTTGTGCCGCAGCATATGTGGGGGCGACTACCACAAACACTATACAGTTCTGGTTTTCTTACTTTACATCTAAGGTTTCCAAAAGAAAAATCAAAGAGTGGCGTGAGGAGAGTGGTGCAGTGTTCATCGTTGGCAGTCCTTACTGTGCGAAAAGATCTCTTGTTTTAAAAATTTAGACATTTTCTAGACAATTTGTTGAGGTTAGCCCCAGGAAATGTTTAACAAGCATTGCTATTACACAATGTTCTTCTGTTTCAGTATAGGCGCTAAAATAAATGTGACCAACTCCCATTGTTCTCTGTTGTACCACGCGAGCACGACACGCAAGTTTCCGTGTATATAATCCATCCGAAGATCATATACATTAAGCCGTCGGAAATATGAATCACAATAATGTTCCATCCTTCTGTGTTTATTACAGAGAATATCTCAACGCAAAGGCTAGAATTAACGGAGGGACCATTCTTGAAACACAAGAAAAGTAAACTATATTTTGTAAGGAAATATTAATCGTTTAAACACTCAAGTATTTCACGATTATCTTAAGTAGGCTATGACGTTTAGGAATAATGCGACGGAGAAACAGAATAGTGAAGTTTTACACTATCGTACATTTATAACAATATTTGGATAAAACTCTCATCCCAACGTGCATAAAAACCACCGGTGCTGCGTAAGCTAGAGTTCACTCCGAGTAAGAGAATGACGAGAAAAATAACGAGAATACATAATGTTCTGATTGCGGCGTTTAAAGTCTCGAGCACAATACCTGAGGAAAGGAGAAATCATCTCTTGAAATGAAATGAAAGAAAAATGTGTATGTATGTGGTGTCCTGTAAAAATATTACACTATCTTAATAAAACGATGGCTAACGCTGTGCTAATGAATAAGACCGGCAAGGAAGCTATATACTACTGCAACACGACTGTAACATTGCCAATATATTTAGTTTTAGATAGCTGAAAAACAGCACAAACTTCGAATAATATGGACCCAAAGTCGTTCTTTTCAACACAGCATCATAAATAGTCCCATTCAGGTTTCATCTGATACTAGTTAATGACGTCTGTAGTGTACTGAAGGTGTTTACAGTACGGGTCTTGTGAGACATTTCCAGGCACCCAAGCAGTTGTCGTATAATTTGTAACTTTCTGGAAGATTAAAATTTTCCCGAGTTCGAGTCAGTCCAGCACACAGTTTTATTCTGCCAGAAAGTTTCATATCAGCGCACACTCTCCTGCAGAGTGAAAATTTCATTCCAGTCGTATAATTTCATTCAAAATATAAATCACAATCATGATCCTTCCTTCTGTGTGGATTGCAGATTTGAAGGGTTAATAATTGCATCATAGACGAAATTCTGAAACCAATTTGGAAGTTTTACCCCTAGAATCAGTAACTGTCACATGTAAGGATTCTCACAATCCGGAAGCACGTGGTTGACACAAACAAAAATTCTCCATGAACTAAGCAAATTGAACAGGCTACCTTAATATGAGATACGATCTGCCAACTTTAGGCTCTCAGATTCGTACTTAACACGTGCTGAGACAAAGACATGTGGAGACTAGATTACGAACTGAAATCTAAATTAGTGAAGATTCAGGAATCTTTCAATTATCCTATACTCGGGAGGTCACCAACGAATTAAATCAGACTGAACTGATAAGATACATCACGCGTCCGCATGTCTGACCAAAGGTAGAGCAGAAAACTAGCTCCTGTGCGTGGCTAAGTGTAAACGAATATAATGTTCCAAAATAAGCAAGAAAAATTCGCATACTTCCTAACGAGGAATGAACGATGAAACACGTATGTAACGCAGCAGCGATGGCGAGGCATTGTAGCATCTGTGACCAGAGAGTATGCGCTTGACCGCGCGTGTGTTGCGAGTCGGTCAGTAGTCGTTGCGAGTCTGTCAGTTCAGTCGTTGCGAGTCTGTAGCTCTGTCTAGTTGAGAGCAGTACTCAGTCAGTAGTCGTCATGCAGAGCGGTCGGTCAGTAGTAGCAGCCCAGTGCGGTTGTGTGATGTAGGCGGTCGGCAACACTGGTCAAGATGAGGAATAAGGTATACTGTTAATTAATATAATCATTAGATAATGAAAAATTTTATTTACTGTAATTATTCTCCAACAAGTCCCCCAATAATAATTTTTTATTTCAAAAGCATTTTCTCAAAAATTTAATTTTTTATTGAACTCAAGATTTCGTTGCACTTCCCATTTCATTCCACTTCTTTTGAAGAAAAATTCCACTAGAATCACAAAAAAAAAAAAAGAGAATATTATTATTTGCAATGCAGTTCCTCCAAGCGGTGCGCAACAACAAGAGCAGATATGTGACATCCATTTATTCTGAGGTAAGACTTTAATTCTGATTGTTTTACACAGGGCCAAAGACCGATATTTCGGTTTAATTGAATTTTCTTGTCACTGAATGGACTTTAATTTTTTGAAGGATTTATATTTGAGTCAGATTGCGAATTTCACATTTTTGTTGCCATTGTCAGTACATTTCATTGTGGGCAGGTTACGCATAGAGCAATGTCCATCAGCATTTCTAATTAGTATTGTGCTTTCTTTTTCTTTAAAAATTTTGTGGGGAGGTTACACTTGGCGACACCCAGTCCAGGATCGTATTTCGTTGAGAGTCTTTTGAACAACAGTCAGATATCTGCTCTTGTTTGCTTAGATATAATTAGGATTTAGCGCAACGCTTTTAATAATATTGTGACTTTCTCTCTACAGGTCAACGGCAATTTGTTGCTTTGTTGTATTTGTGTGTTGCTTTTGCATTGTGTTGATTTGTTTTGTGAAAAATTTTGACTATTGTAAAAATGCCGCGAAAGACTGTGAATAGTGTATCGCGAAGTATTGTGAATGAAATTACCGACTTAAACAGCGTGACCGATAGTAATTATGACACGCAGTGTGATGATGACAATCCTGCGTCCACTAACAATCAGTGCATTATAACCACTAGTGATGACTTTTATATTAATGATGAACAAGCGAACTCAATTGTCTCGTCTGTTAATTTGACGACAATTGATGACGCGGGACGCTCTATTGTAATGAGCGCTGCCCAGCTTAACACACCCGATTTGGAAAATTCAAGTAACATACAAACAAATTTTTCGAATGAAAATGGTCAGTGTAGTGAAAGTACGACGGATTTATTTAATTCCGGAACAGTGTCTGACAATGTACATCCGACTGATAAACGTTTTTGTAAATTACAGAATGACCAAATGGTCACACAAAACGCGACAATTGTAGATACACCATCAAACAGTAGTGAGAATAAAGTAGGTAATGTTACTTTGGAACAATTTATGACAATAATGCTACAGTCTAAGAACAATAATGATGAAAATTTTAGACAACTTAGGGAAGATAACAAACAACAGAGTGAAAATTTCAAACAACTTAGGGAACAGAACAGACAGCTTAGTGAACAAATTAGAGACGTTGCCGCGCAGTGCCATGACACTAAGGAACAGTTGCGCACGGAAATTGAGGCTTGTTCACAAAAAAATAGCGAAGAAATAAAGTCGGTTGCGCAAGAATTAAGGGAAATGCAAACAGCCGCGACAGATACACTCAGAGACGAAATTAGCGGAGTCGCCAAACAGTGCTCTGAAAAAGCTACACAATTACGGGACGAGTTTAGAGCAATGACGGTAGAACTTTCGCGCACTATGGACGCAAAGATAGACGCGAAATTCGAACAGCAGAACACTCAGATTAACGAGCGCTTTAATCAGCACATACAGAACAGTGATACGCGTTTCCGCAGATTTATTCAGGATCAAAACAAAGTAAAACGACAAGTCATGGAAACAATCACTGCACAAAGACAAGAGGACAAACGTAAAATATTCGCGAAAGCGAAGACGTATGTAGACAATAATATTACTACAGTGTCCGACAAAATTAATACCATAGAACAATTGAACGCGGAATTACGGGATGAAATTTCTGACCTTAAATCAAAAACAGATACACACACAGTAAATATTCAAACAGTGACAGATAGATTCGAACAATTAGATCTAACACAGGATTGTGATGTTATCAAAGGTGATGTTAAAAAACTGAGCGAAACTACGCGCAAGTTGCAAAAACAGATTAATGCGTCTGATTCTAAAACCGATGATCAGGTTAAAATACTGACTGAAAAATGTGATGAATTGGCCAGTCGTATTGATGCTATCGAAAATACTAATGACAATAAATCAGACGATACTGCACCGGTTTCATTTATCCAAACGCCTGAATTTCAAAATTTACAGCAGACAATTAATGAGATCGATTCATCTAACAACACGTTGCGTAGGAAGTTGTCAAATTTACAACAAGAAGTAACAGAAATGAAAAACACTTCTGTTAATAATACACAACAGACGCCACTTTATGAACATGTGTCAGACTCACGCAGCGCGTATAATTTGGGTAATCTGCAGAGAGTACGGGACTTAGATTCCGAACAACCACAGTTCAATAGATACTCTTACGATCCTGAACCTGTTCCATCATGCAGAGATGATAACTTCGACTACAAACATTTTCTGTCAGTGAGAAAGTTTAAGGTTTTCAAAAACGATAGAACGCAGATTCACCCACTGGATTGGATTCAACAGTTTAGTTTTGCTCTTCCACCGACTTGGCCTGTAACACATAAACTTGAATTTATTTGCAGTTTTTTGGAAGGCGAACCGGCAACTCGTATGAGACCGATCGCGAGACAGTGTTACTCGGTAGAGGAATTTCAGAATGCTTTTCTGTCAGCGTACTGGTCGAAGACGACACAGCGCGGAATTAAAGATCAACTAATTAGTTTGCCAAACTACGAGAACTCAAATTTTCCCAGTGTAACGCAATTTTTTGAGCATATGGTCCAACAAAATCAGTACCTAAGTGAACCGTACAGTGAATCTGCACTTATACAATTATGCATTTCCAAATTACCACGGTCATTACGAGTGTCGCTTCTAACAGGCCAGCAAAAAGAAAACATTTCAGCATTCAGGGATCTTTTACAGCTCTTGGAAGTACAGCAATCCGATTATTCTTTTGTAAACAAAAACTTTTCGAGTAACAACCAAGGTCAACAACAGTACTGCAATTATGATCAGGGACGTAATTCCAATCGGAAAGATAACAGACGTTTTAGGAACGACAATTACCAAAACTTTAATAACAGGCAAAATTCTAATTATCAATACCGTCAAAATTTTCAGCAACAGGAACAACACTTTAGTAACAATAGAGGTGTTTCACAACAACAACAACATCAAAACCAGCTGGTTAACATACCTAACCAACAATGGAATACACAAGGGCAACCAGGCTTTAATGTTTCGCCGCGTGGACGTATAGCCCCTGGTCCAACAAATAGTAACGTACGTCAGCAAGGAAACAACTACGTACAAAGAAGACAGTATTTCAATTCCTATCGTAATGCACCGTATAGGAATGACTATTACGACAGACGTAAAAATAATGAGGACAATTTTCAGCGAACATCTAACAACAGTCGGTCATACCAACAGCAAAATCATACGCAAGAACATATTCTCATGAATGAACCCGACAGTAGGTACCATCCAGAGCGTAACACGCCTGGAAGAAGTAATAGGACAGTTCAAATAGTCGAAATGCCTCAGAATCCTCCTAATAATAATAGCACGTCAGATAGAATCTGACTAAATACTGCACAAGACGCATCTTCTAATAACACAAGCACTACCTTAGACACGCAAAATGTTGTTCACGAAAATGTAATTACTTTTGACGACATCAGAGACACTCTTTTACAGGAAAGACCAGTTATTCAGAAAACCATTTCACATCCTGTTATCGAAATTAAAATTGGTTCATCGAAATTTTCAGCAGTAATCGATTCCGGATCACCTATATCAGTAATTAATGAGGAGACTTTCAACGAGTGCAACAAAGAGAATACTTATCCGACGTTACCTTTAGGCAAAACAAAAGTGAAAGGAGCAGTATCGAGTAAAGGTGTAGACGTTAAATTACAGACGCATTTATCATTTTGTATTGGAGGTCATACTTTTCACTCTAATTTTTGGATTGTGCCTTTATTGACAACAGACGTTATTTTAGGTACGAATTTTCTGGTACAACACGACGCAGTCATTGATTTTCAGAATTCTTATTTAATGTTAAAGGATGAAAATGTACAACTTGGTTTAGAATTTCAGCACTCATTATCTGCGGAAGAACAAACAATCAACCGCACAGAGGTCATTTCCGCAACACGTGACATAGACTGTAATCCCACATTGTTAACGGATACGTACGTACACAACTATAATACTCCAGACGAAGCTGACTACGACGTAATGCAATTGATTTCTGATAAGGTTAAAAAGAGCAGTGCAACTACAGACGACGAACGAAAGCAATTACACAAAATTCTTTTACAGCAAGCTCCAGTTTTTGACAACATTCCTGGTACTATGTCCGGCTTTATGTATGAATTTCAAGTCAAACCGCACGACACATTTAAAGCAAAGCATTATCCCATTCCATATATTCACAGAGAACAGGTTAAAAAAGAATTGGAGGATATGCTTAATCAAGGAATTATTGAACCAGCAGTTAGTCCGTACATAAACCCGCTACATATTGTTAAGAAGAAAGATGGCTCACTTCGCCTTGTACTTGATTCACGTCACATTAATGACATTATTATTAATGAAACAGATCGACCACAGACATTAGAGGAACTTTTACAGAAATTTCATGGTACAGCTATTTATTCTACACTAGATTTGAAATCGGGATTTTGGCAAATTCAACTTCATCCGAACTGCAGAAAATATACAGCTTTTCTCTGTTTCGGCGACTGTTATCAATTTTGCAAATTACCGTTCGGCTTAACTATTTCTTCTGCAGCTTTTATTCGCAGTTTGAGCACTATACTTCCGACAGAACTTAAAGACAGAATTACGACGTATGTAGACGACATTCTTATCGCAGAAGCTAACTGGTATGAACACAATCTGATTCTTGAACAACTGCTGCAAACTTTTCATGCACAAGGACTTACAGTTAACCTCAGTAAATCGCATTTTGGCAAAACTTCCATAAAATTTCTTGGACACGTAATTTCAGCAGAAGGCATTGCGCCTGATCCAGAAAAACTTCAGGCTCTACGTGACATTAGTGTTCCTACGACGAAGAAGCAATTACGCAGTTTTTTGGGCTTAATTAACTTTTTTCGTAAATTTATTCATCACTCTGCTTTAGACACACCCAGATTATGCCATTTAACAGGTAAAAACAGTATTTGGTCTTGGGATAAGCAAGCACACTCTGAATTCATGAACCTGAAACATGCTTTGTTGAATGCACCACTTTTATCGCACCCTGATCTTACTAGAAATTTTTCCATTGCCACCGACAGTTCCAACACCGCCTTAGGCGTACATATTTTCCAGGAAATTGAAGAAGATGGTTCAATAGTAATCAAAAACATCGCATTTGCAAGTCGCATTCTGTCACCTGCTGAACGAAATTATTCCGTCACAGAACTTGAAACATTATGTGTTGTATGGGCTTTCACGAGATTTAGGCACTTTCTTTATGGCAGACATACCACTGTTTACACAGACCACAGAGCGATACAATTTTTACTTTCAGCTAAATTCACTCACGACAGGTTAAGCAGATGGAAACTATATTTACAGGAATTTAATTTTACGATTGTTCATATTCCTGGCACACAAAATGTTATAGCAGACGCGTTATCGCGTTCTCTCGGCAACAATCAGCAAGACGTAGCAACCAACTTCTGCAAAACAAATTTCAGTGTCATGTACATTCAGCAAGTTGCATTTTAAAATTTTATTTCATCGTCATTACAGGACATAGCACAAGAACAAAATAAAGATAACGTGTGGAAAGAAATTAAACAGCTTTGGCAAGATAAGAATAATGTTACGATTAGAAACCACTACACTGTACGCAATGACATTCTGTTTAGCCGCTCTCATCCTGACAGCAACAATTGGTTATTATGCATTCCTGACGAACTGGTTAACAAACTAATTTGGTACACTCATTTAAGTTACGCACATTACGGAGCAAGAAAATGTTTTCTTATACTGAGACAGAACTGTTATTTTACTAACATGGAAAAACGTATACGACGAGTTTTAGCGTCTTGTAAAATTTGCCAGAAAGCTAAATCAGACACCACTTCACATATTCCTCCTTTATATCCCATTATACCTGTTAAATTAAGACAGATGGCCGCAGTAGATATTTTTGGTCCGATTCCCAGAACTAACAGAGGTTTTTGCTACATCTTTGTCGCTGTTGAGCTCACTTCAAAATTTGTTACTTTCACTCCATTACGCAAAGCTACTGCTAAAACTGTTTTGAAAGCATTTGTAAAACATTTTCTATCTCATGTAGGGCATGTAATGAAAGTAATTTCTGATAATGGATCTCAATTTCGTAGTAGTGTATGGACACGCATGTTACGAGCCAGAAACATTTCTCCGATTTATATATCCAAGTACCACGCTTCTTCGAACCCTTGTGAAAGATTAATGAAGGAAATTGGTAAGCTGTGCCGAATATACTGCCACAAAAGACATATTGATTGGGATACACACATACTCTCATTCCAAGATGTAATTAATTCCATTCCAAATGAATCCACTATGCTATCTCCGACTGTTATACTGAAAAACGTTGAACCACCGAACAAAATTAAAGAGTTAATAGAATTTCCCAAAAGTCGTCGCCTACGACACCATGAAATAATTGACATTGCGCTGAACAACATCAAACGTGCCGCAGAGCGCCGGAGAAGACAGCAAAAACAGGTTTGTACACGCCGCGACTTTCACGTTGGACAGAAGATATTAGTACGTACACACTATTTATCCAGCAAATTAAAAGGTAAGTGCAGTAAATTTGAACTTCTATACGCAGGTCCGTATCGGATTCGCAGCATCCCTCACCCCAATGTTGTACACGTCGAAACTTTGAGAACCAGAAAATCGAAAGGCAATCACCATATCTCAAACATTAAACCGTTTATTGAGTGAAACCACTGTATGATTCAACACACTATGATGCCATTTACTAATGCAATTATTTCACGTGACTAATTACTGATGATTATCGTATTTTTTCTTGGCAAGTGCCCGGCAAGGTAAGGTTAGCAGGTCGCTCTTCTTGTCGTTACACATCAGACCGTGCATATTTTTCCAGATGAATTTACACATTTACGACTATTTTTGCAATTATATTTATGTGACTACTTATCGATGATTATCGTGTTTTTTCTTGGCAAGTGCCCGGCAAGGTAAGGTTAGCAGGTCGCTCTTCTTGTCGTTACACATCAGACAGTGCATATTTTTCCAGATGAATTTACACATTTATGACTATTTTTGCAATTATATTTATGTGACTACTTATTGATGATTATCGTGTTTTTTCTTGGCAAGTGCCCGGCAAGGTAAGGTTAGCAGGTCGCTCTTCTTGTCGTTACACATCAGACCGTGCACATTTTCCATTTTTTTTGTGTATATGACTGTACTCCAGTTTTGTTTGTATGGACTATGAAATAGTTAAGATATAACACACACCAGTCGACTTTGACATTTTTTGCCTTATGACATCTCAACATCGTGACTGTTTCACATTTTTTTTTTTTTTTTTGCTACTG
The DNA here is from genome assembly GCF_021461395.2 of Schistocerca americana. Classification (NCBI taxonomy): domain Eukaryota; kingdom Metazoa; phylum Arthropoda; class Insecta; order Orthoptera; family Acrididae; genus Schistocerca; species Schistocerca americana. The sequence goes on along the minus strand of NC_060123.1, from coordinate 288,577,145 downwards.
CATTGTATTATTCTGTGTACATTTTTGCATCTGAACACTGTCAACGTCTTTAACATATTACGTTTTCTGTCATGTTATGCTGTAGGGTTAATTATGTTACCATAAACCAGTCATTATCTAGTGGGCATATGATTTAAATGCAGGACATTAATCTTTGTTCATCAATTTCAGAAAGGAATGATGATTCTAAGAAATAAATTTAACATAAATGGGAATTTCACCTACGGAATAAACGAAAGGAGTTGCAATAACTTTATGAGGAAGAGTAAATGGATCAGGATTAACAAACATTAACAAGAATATACAATACTCATCATAGAATAGCAGTCTTAACTAATTTTTTCTTTCAGAATACAAGGTGATTGATGCAGGCTGTCAGAGAGAACTACACATCTTAGTTTTAGTGATGAGATATGCTAGAGATAAGGAATAGTTATGTAATGAGTAATGAAGTGATTTTTTGCAGATGATAATGAATACTGATGAATAATGATGATGAATAATGAAGTTTTTCTTTACAGGTGATGATAATGGTGAAGTTATGATGATATGGATAATGAAGTTTTTTTCTTTACAGATGAGGATAATGTTGAAGTAATGTATTTATGCTACGTAGTTATTTAAGTATTTGTTGCAGTTTGCTTTGACAGCAGGTGTTACATTGCATAGTAGGATGACTGAAAGTTTTGGAAAGGACAGCTATGGAACACATTTTTATACACACTTCACTGCCTGTTAATTCGAAGTTCACTACTTTTCAGCATAGTGTGCGTTTCTTCTTTCAGGTCAATAATCCGTTTTTGTATTTTTTTCCAGGAGAAGTTTTTCATGACACTTACTAAACCTGTTACTTATTATACCTGTTCTAGTACTTGCATTTTTATATTTTTTCCCATTTGTGTCTATCGTTTATAAATGTGATCACATGTACTGCCTTGTTACATAATCTTGCTACAGCTGACTCATGACGAATGACGTTACCTATCCTCATTTGCAGCAATAGGTCAAAAGCGAAAAGTATTATGCCTCAGCAATTAATTATCGATCCCAACGCAATGCATTGCTAACAAAAAACATGTATTACCAGTCCCACATAATGTCACTAGTTTATGATAATTCTGAATAATACTGATCAACTCTGATTAGCATGTCACTTGATTAATGACCTCTTAATGAGACTATATTCAAAATGATGCTTTGTCACTAGCTAATAACTGCCACTGTTTATTGTAATGATACCACTTATACTGCCTGTGATTATTAATGATTTGACTGTAATTAACTGATTTTTAATAATGACTTCGTAATAACCTGAATAATACTGAATGATGATTCTATTCAATACTTGCTGGCCACTGAGTGCCAATAATTGTCACTTGAAGAATTGTGATTAATTATGCCATTGATTAGCTCTTGTTTCCAATGTTGATACTTTGTAACCAGAAAAGAATGTGACTGTTTAATAATGCTTTGTAATTAATTAAGGCTAATAATTCTTACTATATTGAAATGACAAATGATCAATTAATTAACTGTAATTAGACAAATGATTAATTAACGACAAATGATTAATTAACTGTAATTAGACAAATGATTAATATGATTAATTAACTGGAATTATACAAATGATTAATTAACTGTAATTAGACAAATGATTAATTAATGACAAATGATTAATTAACTGTAATTAGGCAAAGGCTAATGATTATTGGAATGACAAATGATTAATTAACTGTAATTAGGAGAAGGTTAATGATTCTTAATTATACTCTGTAACTGAAAAGAATGCGATTATTTCATAATGCTTTGTAACCAGGAAAAGAAGGCTACTGATTCTATGTACAACAATTAATGAACATTTTTCTGTAATACTACATACTTGGTACAGAAATGTTCAATAACTGGGCTATGAATGCCACAAACTACTAATTAAGTCTGTAATTGTCAATATTATGTGACTTGATGTCCTTCACCTCATAAGCTGACTACCCTGAATTACTGCAATGTCCATTTGTCCTGTTTATCCTAGTGATCATGGAGCACTATATTTGGTTTTTGCACTAATTCTACGTTGGTGTGCCTTGTAAGAGTGTGGTGTTGACACGACATGCTGTCCACCACTATGAGCGATGAAGACACTATTATGGTCCCACTGTTTGGTGTACGTAATGTACTGCCAAAATGAAAACATGGAACATTACTACGACAGTTCAGTGTCTTGGCTACACTGATAAATTCTGATGGGAAAAGAACTTCAAGTTGTGTCACTTGGTGTTGTACTTCTGTGGAAAGATATGGACTTTCAGAGCAGCTGTGTGCAATCTAAAGTGCTACAACCATGATGCAATCCTTCCCTTTCCTATCCTGATTCTTGCCACATCACTTATGTCACTTGTCAACATAATTATTCTTGCCAGTCTGTTTATTTGTTCTGAATATGCTAAAGAATTTTTTCAGTGCCTGTGCACTTTATCTGTCAAAACATTTGTATATACTTTTTTCTGATTTGCCACTATGTTTAGTATTCACATTTTGTCTTTGTCTGATATATTTTGTACTTAGTGCGTGTGCACAACATTTACTTTATGTACTACATCTAATTATTTTTGCCAGTCTGTTTAATTGTTCTGAATATGCTAAAAAAGAATTTTCAGTGCCTGTGCACTTTGTTATCTGTCAAATAATTTGTATATACATTTTTCTGATTTGCTACTATGTTTTGTACTCACATTTTGTCTTTGTCTGATAATATTTTGTACTTAGTGCGTGTGCACAACATTTAAATATTCTGTAAGTTGTAGGATTTTGTTAATTAAAGAAAAATTTGCCGCGATTGGCAAGTCCAAATGACTCACCATCGCTGCCAAATTTTTGCCCCCCCAGTGGAGGGTTATGAAACACGTATGTAACGCAGCAGCGATGGCGAGGCATTGTAGCATCTGTGACCAGAGAGTATGCGCTTGACCGCGCGTGTGTTGCGAGTCGGTCAGTAGTCGTTGCGAGTCTGTCAGTTCAGTCGTTGCGAGTCTGTAGCTCTGTCTAGTTGAGAGCAGTACTCAGTCTGTAGTCGTCATGCAGAGCGGTCGGTCAGTAGTAGCAGCCCAGTGCGGTTGTGTGATGTAGGCGGTCGGCAACACTGGTCAAGATGAGGAATAAGGTATACTGTTAATTAATATAATCATTAGATAATGAAAAATTTTATTTACTGTAATTATTCTCCAACAAGTCCCCCAATAATAATTTTTTATTTCAAAAGCATTTTCTCAAAAATTTAATTTTTTATTGAACTCAAGATTTCGTTGCACTTCCCATTTCATTCCACTTCTTTTGAAGAAAAATTCCACTAGAATCACAAAAAAAAAAAAGAGAATATTATTATTTGCAATGCAGTTCCTCCAAGCGGTGCGCAACAACAAGAGCAGATATGTGACATCCATTTATTCTGAGGTAAGACTTTAATTCTGATTGTTTTACACAGGGCCAAAGACCGATATTTCGGTTTAATTGAATTTTCTTGTCACTGAATGGACTTTAATTTTTTGAAGGATTTATATTTGAGTCAGATTGCGAATTTCACATTTTTGTTGCCATTGTCAGTACATTTCATTGTGGGCAGGTTACGCATAGAGCAATGTCCATCAGCATTTCTAATTAGTATTGTGCTTTCTTTTTCTTTAAAAATTTTGTGGGGAGGTTACAACGATGAGAGCAAAACGTTATTTTTTTTCTGGAACTGAATTCTACAAAAATAAGATATTGGATTAACCCTCCAAACACCGCGCGGCGGCAGTGACTGCCTGACTGTTCGTGGAAGTACGTATTAGTCCTTAGCCGCCTCACTTTCTATTGATAGGAATTCCCAGGTTCGCTCTTTCCCCGAGAATTGCACGTGTCTGCCTTCTGTTTCCTTGTACAGTCAGTGAGAAACTAACCACTGAAATGAAAACATCGCACAGGCGGCACTCCATTCCGCGCGAAATCAATCGTGCACGTGTTTACTTTAACGCATCTACCTTTGCTTTTACCGTTGTTCGTGCTAACCGTCGTTGCATACTGCAATAAGTGCAATACACATAATTACATGTTTGCTCCCTATTGCTCTTCTAGGTATAGGAACAATATACATGTTGAAGTTATACCTCAAATACTTCGTGCGTCTCCATGCGATTTCATCGATGAAAGCGAATGGGAAGAAGGAAGTGTGAACGTGGATTGCCACAGTAGCGAAACATTCGAGGACGAATGTTCCAATCGCTTAGATGATATCCGGGGCAATGATTACCTTTTTTATGCCGGAAAATATGGCGAAACACTTTGGATAAACAATCCCTACGACTTATCTTAGAAAATAGATTAAGGAAAGGCAACCTACGTTTCTTGCATCTGTAGACTTAGAGAAAGCTTTTGACATTGTTGACTGGCACACTCTTTCAAATTCTGAACGTGGCAGGGGTAAAATACAGGGAGCAAAAGGCTATTTACAAATTGTACAGAAACCAGATGGCAGTTATAAGAGTCGAGGGACATGAAAGGGAAGCAGTGGTTGGGAAGGAAGTGAGACAGGGTTGTAGCCCATCCCCGATGTTATTCAATCTGTATATTGAGCAAGCAGTAAAGGAAACACAAGAAAAATTCGGATTGGGAATTAAAATAAATGGAGAAGAAATAAAAACTTCGAGGTTCGCCGATGACATTGTAATTCTGTCAGAGACAGCAAAGGACCTGGAAGAACAGCTGAACGGAATGGTCAGGGTCTTTAAAGGAGGATATAAGATGAACATCAACAGAAGCAAAATGTAGTCGAATTAAATCGGGTGATACTGCGTGAATTAGATTAGGAAATGAGACGCTTAAAGTAGTAAATCAGTTTTGCTATGTGGAGAGCAAAATAACTGGTGATGGTCGAAGTAGAGAGGATATAAAATATAGACTGGCAATGGCAAGGAAAGAGTTTCTGAAGAAGAGAAATTTGTAAACATCGAATATAGATTTAAATGTCAGGAAGTCGTTTCTGAAAGTATTTGTATGGAGTGTAGACGTATATGGAAGAGAAACCTGGACGATAAATAGTTTGGACAAGAAGAGAATAGAAGCTTTCGAAATGTGGTGCTACAGATGAATTGTGAAGATTAGATGGGTAGATCACGTAACTAATGGGGAGGTATTGAATAGAATTGGAGAGAAGAGAAATTTGTGGCATAACTTGACTAGAAGAAGGGATCGGTTGGTAGGACATGTTCTGAGGCATCGAGAGATCACTAATTTAGTATTGGAGGGCAGCGTGTAGGGTAAACATCGTAGAGGGAGACCAAGAGATGAATACACTAAACAGATTCAGAAGGATGTAGGTTGCAGTAGGTACTGGGAGATGAAGAAGCTTGCACAGGATAGAGTAGCATGGAGAGCTGCAGCAAACCAGTCTCTGGACTGAAGACCACAACAATAACATCTCTGTCGACTAAAACGAAATCAATAAGCATTATAAACGTATTGCCAGGCCCGACCCGCTTGGATATTTCCTCGGAATTGGATGCGTTTCGACCCGCTGGGATATTTCCTCGGAATTGGATGCATTTGTGAGATTCATTCCTACAGATATGATTTGATCCTACACAAGAACAACATGACTACATTTTTTATGTAAGGATCACTCCACATGCCATATATTTTGCGATTACAGTCGTTGAAGAGGAGATGGGAAAATGGAATTCCAGAGCGATCGAAATTCGATGTTTCCATATCTGTACGTGTCGTAATTTGTAATATCATTATTTTCAGATAATACGAGAAATACATGTGTAATATTTATACTATAATTATTCATTAGTATAGAAAAGTATTGCTATTATAATGCAAAACTTAGTTACGTATTCATGCATCTTTATTCCCTAAATTGGTAACGAAGTTAAAATAAATTTTGTTTTTCTGTGACGTTTAATGTCCTTATATTGTACTGACATACAAGTAATAATACTTACAAAAATGTACTGATGGTACCATCTTGGAAACATAGCACTGAGGTCCACGCGTGGTATATCATGAGACTGTGACGCACGCGGTATTTAGAGGGTTAAGTATGAGTACGCACACTCACAGTCTGTGTCGCCCGTCTCGCGTCTCCAGGAACACTGCCGAGTAGGAGTGAGCAGGAAACCGCGTATCTGCTACAAACCACATTGAATGAGAATCACAGATATCACAATAACAACTGAACAGAATCTGGCTGCGATTTCAGTCGCAGCTAGGAGTCGCAAGTACCATTTAACTTTCAACGACATGTGCCACCTATTGGCCAAATCTCGAATTTATTTCTGCGAACCTTGTGTCATGTTACCGAGTCTAGCTGCGATTCCAGTGACAAGTCGCAAGTAGCAACTAAAAAGAGCAGTTACCATTCAACACTCTGTGCCATCTGATGCCCGATATTCGCACTACTGTCTTTCTTCGCGACAACGACACGCTACAGAGTCCAACTACTATTTGTGCGTCAATTCGAAACTAGAAGTCGGAATTAGCGACTAAATAGCGCAGTTAACGTTAGATGCCCTGTGCCATCTGTTGCCGTACGTCTGTACTGTGTCTCATCATATAGAAATGTTACATACTTATGGTCGAAGAAATGAACCAAGTACCTAATATATTCTTAGTAAAATTTTACACTCGGTTGAGAATTATTGGAGACTAGGAATGTGAATGCCTAATAAATGTTGTGCTAATAGATAGAACTATAGCGTGGCCTGAAATTTTCGCGACATATTTAAACACATTTTTCATCATAAAAGCTAACACTACATCGTAAATTTTGGAAACAGATAATGGACAAGGCTTCGATGAGTATTTTGATGCATATTACACATATATACCGTACATCATGAACTACTAAAAATGCAATCTGATGTCTACTTTGTAACTTTCGCCAAATGTATAACAACTGCACTCACAAGACGTATATTTTATCCGATCTTACAATAAGCAGTGAAACCTTAGTCCGTATTTTCAGATATTGCGTTAATACTATTCCCGACGTCAACTTTTAACTGTAAGATCACTACTTTCCACTGTTTTCACTTGCACATCCTCAACCTAAAAACACTGCAACCTAAACCTTGGGCTACGCTACAGATCAGCCTGTCATCACAGCCAACATTTCATCGTGGGGCTGATGGGCGGATCAATATCACAATCTAATAAGTATTTGTCACAAACTACACAGTAGAAAATTTTGGGATATGGGATAATTTAAATTAGGTTAGAATGGAATTTTCATTATTCGCTCGCAGTGTAGTACACATTTATTTATCATCCCTTTCAAATGACATAAGAACTTCAACGCCACATTGTACCAGTACTCATTTTGAACACTTATGTTCTTCATGATTCGTTTCGAATCTTCACTGTTATCTCTTCTAGATATGGATGGGTACATTGAGCAATCGGTAGTCGAAATCGGAACTGCGACCGGAAAAATCACGAGAATTATTAAACTTAATATAAATCATATTACACAAATGCTAATATCGCTAATATTTCTGATAAGGCAAGAGTATCTTTCGTATATCGTGTAACAAATGATGCCGCAGTTAAGAATCACAGTTACCGAGAAATTGCATTTACATAAATCACTGATATCGGGAAATCGCAGTTTAGCCCACTCTACCGCCGAGCGAACTGTTTTGGAACCTACGCGTCCCGTATCTCCGGAAGTGCCCTGTGCTCCCTATTGTGTGATGTCAACCTATACAAGAGTTTCGTCTAATGCGAACAGAAACCGCCCTGTTACCTGGTACGTGTTTAATAGAGTTGGCTATTCAGGCACAGTAGCAGATTGCTTTTACTCCCACAGATTTGCCGGGTGGTTATAATTAAACTTTCCCCATGTAACACGCTATAACACGGAAATTAACTACTGACGTGTACCAAACTTGGTAGCATTAATGCCAAGAACATGAGGAAGAGAAATACCATAATGCAAGATAAATTAACGGAAACACTTTTAACGTGCTGCTACCGTACATCGTACCACTACATACCGGTACGATTACTGCTACGAAAGGGGCTCAATACGACGCCCATCAGTGTCCAAAGTGCAGGACTGCATTCTGCACAGCAGAACGAACCATGTCCGTATAGGTACGCTGGCTACCCCTCTTGATATGCTTCGCTACAGATCAGTACATGTGTGAATGTTCCCCTGGTAAACCACGTCCTTCAGGTGCCCCCACATCCAGAAATCACAGATAGTGACATCAGGTAATCGTGCTAGCCAAGTGTTTGTAAACAATCGGATGATAACTTGATGGTTTCCAAATGTGTTTCGGGGAAGCAGATGAATTTCACGAGCGATGTATGATGGGGCCCAATCTTGCATGAAAACGGTTGAGTTCAACGCGTCCCTCTCCTGTTATGTCGGATATGACATGCTGTCGAAGCATGTCGCAGTAACGCTGTCCAGTCGCACTGCACGTCTTTGGTCCTTGAGCGCCAACCTGTTCGATAAAAGAACTGGCCACTGATGAACGTAATCGTAAAGCCATACCATATGGTGTCACGTTCACTATACAGAGGAACTTCATCCACAAAGGCTTGAGGTGAAGATCCCCACATTTGACAGTTCTGTTTGTTCACCTCACCCGTCAGAAAAAAAAGAGCTTCGTTTCTCCGTAAGACAGCCCTCGTCAACTTCAATCCTTGCAAGAAAATGGAGAGCGAAGTCAACACGTCGTTGTGCGAACTGTGGTGCGAGCTGCTGTACAATATGGATCTTGTTCGGGTACCATTTGAGAATGGTTCGTAAGACCTTCCGTAGAGTGAGCCACGGGATATTCAACGGTCGTGACACAGCACGCGCAATGCCTGACGGTCGTGAATTGCACGCAGCGTTGTCTGACACAGCAACAGCGATTTCATCAACCACATGTGGTGCAACCGGTCATCGGCCTCTTACTGGCGCGAGGCCAAGTTCTCCACTTGATTCGAACTTCTTCATTATGCTCCGCACAGCAGGTGGAGATGGAGCACCCTTCCTTAATCATTTAAGCCGGGGATACTCTAGAAGTGCAGCTGCACCATTACTGTTGTTTTAATAATTGAGCTGCACCAATGATTTGTCCAGGCTCATACTGACACCTCAACAAGTGCACTGCCACTAGTCAGGTGTGTAAGACTATGAATCACGATGACTGATCACGGCACCTGGTGGCCATAGTTGGAACTGGACGGTGCGGCTGCGACAAAAGGAAATCATGCACCCCCATACTCTGGACATTAATGCTTGTAATACGGGAATTAGTATCCGTGTTATAGCGTGTTGTATAGAGAAAGTTTAATTACAACCACCCTGTACATACTGAGATTTATCATGTACGCTATCATTCATGACTTTCATTCACGTGGTGAGAGGAGGAAAGGATGTAGATACTGACATATTGGGATAATTACTAGAATTCTTAGTGAAATGTGAAGTGGAATGAAGATAATATACATTGTGGCCACTATAGATACAGTCAGGTGCTCAGTCTTTCTTTTTTGTGTAGTTTACTGTTTGTGCCCTACCGGCCAGTGTGGCCGAGCGGTTCTAGGCTCTTCAGTCTGGAACCGTACGACCGCTACGGTCGCAGGTTCGAATGCTGCCTCGGGCATGGATGTGTGTGCTGTCCTTAGGTTAGTTAGGTTTAAGTAGTTCTAGGTTATAGGGGACTGACGACCTCACATGATAAGTCCCATAGTGCTCAGAGCCATTTGAAATACACTCCTGGAAATTGAAATAAGAACACCGTGAATTCATTGTCCCAGGAAGGGGAAACTTTATTGACACATTCCTGGGGTCAGATACATCACATGATTACACTGACAGAACCACAGGCACATAGACACAGGCAACAGAGCATGCATAATGTCGGCACTAGTACAGTGTATATCCACCTTTTTCAGCAATGCAGGCTGCTATTCTCCCATGGAGACGATGGTAGAGATGCTGGATGTAGTCCTGTGGGACGGCTTGCCATGCCATTTCCACCTGGCGCCTCAGTTGGACCAGCGTTCGTGCTGGACGTGCAGACCGCGTGAGACGACGCTTCATCCAGTCCCAAACATGCTCAATGGGGGACAGATCCGGAGATCTTGCTGGCCAGGGTAGTTGACATACACCTTCTAGAGCACGTTGGGTGGCACGGGATACATGCGGACGTGCATTGTCCTGTTGGAACAGCAAGTTCCCTTGACGGTCTAGGAATGGTAGAACGATGGGTTCGACGACGGTTTGGATGTACCGTGCACTATTCAGTGTCCCCTCGACGATCACCAGTGGTGTACGGCCAGTGTAGGAGATCGCTCCCCACACCATGATGCCGGGTGTTGGCCCTGTGTGCCTCGGTCGTATGCAGTCCTGATTGTGGCGCTCACCTGCACGGCGCCAAACAGGCATACGACCATCATTGGCACCAAGGCAGAAGCGACTCTCATCGCTGAAGACGACACGTTTCCATTCGTCCCTCCATTCACGCCTGTCGCGACACCACTGGAGGCGGGCTGCACGATGTTGGGGAGTGAGCGGAAGACGGCCTAACGGTGTGCGGGACCGTAGCCCAGCTTCATGGAGACGGTTGCGAATGGTCCTCGCCGATGCCCCAGGAGCAACAGTGTACCTAATTTGCTGGGAAGTGGCGGTGCGGTCCCCTACGGCACTGCGTAGGATCCTACGGTCTTGGCGTGCATCCGTGCGTCGCTGCGGTCCGGTCCCAGGTCGACGGGCACGTGCACCTTCCGCCGACCACTGGCGACAACATCGATGTACTGTGGAGACCTCACGCCCCACGTGTTGAGCAATTCGGCGGTACGTCCACCCGGCCTCCCGCATGCCCACTATACGCCCTCGCTCAAAGTCCGTCAACTGCACATACGGTTCACGTCCACGCTGTCGCGGCATGCTACCAGTGTTAAAGACTGCGATGGAGCTCCGTATGCCACGGCAAACTGGCTGACACTGACGGCGGCGGTGCACAAATGCTGCGCAGCTAGCGCCATTCGACGGCCAACACCGCAGTTCCTGGTGTGTCCGCTGTGCCGTGCGTGTGATCATTGCTTGGACAGCCCTCTCGCAGTGTCCGGAGCAAGTATGGTGGGTCTGACACACCGGTGTCAATGTGTTCTTTTTTCCATTTCCAGGAGTGTATTTGAACAGTTTGTGCCCACAATTGATGTGCCAGAGGTGGGGACATTATGTCAAATATTAAGCAAAATCATGAAGAGGCTCGTGTAGAGACCCATCAGAGTGAAATTGTTAGAAAGATTGATAGACCCTACAGTGGGAAGATGAGTGTCATGTAATAAGCACAAAAATCAAAATTGAACAAACAATGAAAGACAATGACAATTCCTTGGGTTAAGAATGCTGTAAGGCCAGTTTTCACTATCTCCTCTGTTGTTGACCCTGTGTATCGAAAAATCAACATAAGAAATTGGAACAGCAGGGAAATTGGTGGCATATCTCCTAAAACCAATCTGAATACGTAAAACTACTCCCACTCCATAAAACAATCAAGACTCTTTTGTTCAAAACTAAGAAAAATAGAATAAAATAAAATTTGATCTGGGTACACGGTCTCCAACATGTGTATTTCAGTCTAACGTGCTGGTGCATCAAGCGTTAAAGTCATATTTTTGGTGAAGTTCTGCTCTTTGTGATAAAGCTACTGTTGCATAAAATGGGGGTGATAAAAGAGAATAATGCTATAGAAAAGAGAAATTGTATTTCATTGCATACACCAGCAGCAGATTAATCAAATCTCCTTGGAAGTTAAACATAACTGCAGCCTACTGATTATTATTCTGTTCCATGGGCTGTTGGATGGATTATTTTAATATCACGGCATTTTAAGATGTTTAGAATAATGCAGAGAGAGAGATAAATATGTAACTGAATCACAGTTATATGAAATGTAAGGAAAATTAGAACAAAAATACGCAGTGGATGAGTGCGTTAGTAAAGGGTGATCAGTCCTTAAAGTAACCGCCTTGCGGGGATTTTTTTCCCATCTGCGGGCAGCCGGCCGCGGCGCTGGCGCGGAGCTTATTTCCCCTCTGCTGAAGATCCTTTGTGAAGAAATCTTGCGCAGGTAGCACGTGACTATTAGGGGAGGCTTACAGTGTATTGAATGGATGTATTTCAAGTGAAGTGGCGAAATACAAATATTCCATTCGCCAAAGATTATTCATGTATTAGTCATATATACGTACAGAATCAGCTAGTGCAGTATGGAGATTATTTTGAATGAATTATCTCGATGTTCATGTTCCTAATCGGAGTACGCTTCTGCAATCGATAAATAAATTTCCTGAATCGGGAATCTGTGCTTGACAGGAAATATACCACTCACAAAAGAAATTCTGCATGTCACTGGAATGGCTCTGGAAAGGTCTTTTAGAAAATCAGCTCGACGTCTTTCTCTTACTGCTCTATTCTTGGGAGTTGGATGCGTATTGTGAAGTGGCTCCTCGGGAGGAGTAAATTTATTTATATTTTTCTCAGTTGTTCGGTATTTTTAAAATAACGCGTGAGTGTAGCTGTGTGGTCCAATACGTAAAAACTGTTAAATGATTTTTGGCTCTGTGCCCTATGGGACTTAACTTCTGAGGTCATCAGTCCCCTAGAACTTAGAACTACTTAAACCTAACCAACCTAAGGACATCACACACACCCATGCGCGAGGCAGGATTCGAACCTGTGACCGTAGCGGTCACGCGGTTCCAGACTATAGCGCCTAGAACCGTTACGTCACTTCGGTCGGCTAAAGGATTTTTACTTGAAATCTATCATTCAAAGAGATTTAAACATACACTTTGATTTTTGGCCGTTGAGCTGTTTAACTATTTTAGAAAATTATTTCTAAATTGGTTCTACATTTATGTTACTCGCAACTGAACAGTAAAATCATCTACATCTACATATCTACAAATATACTCCGCTGGCTGCCAAGCGTTGTGTGGCGGAGGGCATAAAACGTAATTGGCTGGCTTACTTCCAAGAATGTTACTTGAAAATGAAAATATAACAGTATTATAATTAGCCTCGGCGTATTTGTACTTTAAGAGCATGGACTCAAATACTGAAGTTACTGTGGACCCACAGAACACTCGAAGAATACTCCACCGTCATATTCAGGCTGTGGTAGTCGAATCCTGGCTCTCGGTGTGAGATGAAAAGTAAAACCTTAAAACCAATTTGGCTCTCCGCTGCAGCTCATTTCTGTGAAAACAATGTTCGTTAAATGCTAGAGCGGGCGATTTCTGCGCTCCCGCTATGTTTCGCTTTATGGGTCGACGCGTAACGGGAGTCCGTTAAAGCAACGGCGGCTAAAATTGTGAAGTTGCAAATGTCTTAAGAAAAATTAATTCAATGCAACGAACATGACAGATGACTCACTGTACATCGAAATAACTCCATACAAATTTTAACGTACTGTATAAACAAGGTTAACAGTACAAATGCTTACATTATTTTCGTGGTACAATATGTCTGCTTCCTTTTACTGGAATCCAGCGAAGAGAGAGGAAGAGAAGAACAATGTAGAGTGTTTGCAAATCCTTATTAATAGCATAGAGGTTATTACATTTAAGGCGTTTACACTATGATATTAACATTAAATTTAATATTTACTGTAAAACAGGAAAATTTTACGCCGCGTATGCGGTCAGTGTAACATATAAGGTTCGTGTACATTTGTTTCGTTGCGAGACACACTTCTCCTTCCAAGGTTTTTTTTATGTCGCTGGGACGGCATAATATGCAAAGGGAAGAGCACTGATGCAAATGTCGAGCTTATCCTCGATGTGTTTACACAGAGCCATCGGAAATCCACAAGACGGGCAGACCCGGAACTTCAGCTTATTCAAAAGACGGTGTGGCGTGTTCTGGAACGCCACCTGCATACAAAGCCTTAGAAGTTGCAGTTACTGCAGCAATTGCGTCCCGGCGACCATGATAGGAGACACGAATTAGCATTTGAATTCTCCACGATATCCCAGAGAACACTATATCAGAATGAGTAACTTCCTCGGACGAATCGAAGACTCATCTACCGCCATAATGTAAGAATTTGGGGGTCACAAAATCCTAGTTTCGTCATTGAACATGAAAGAGACTCACCGAAACTGAATGTCTTTTGTACCGTTTCTATTCACGAAGCTTACGGACCTTTCGTTTTCGCGCAGGAAGCTGTGACATGAATTTCATATTTGGAGATGGTGCAAGATTATTTTGTTTCCACAACTTCACGAAGATTACAATGATTTCATGTTTATGCATGACGGCACTCCGCCTCATTTTCACCTTGAGATGCAGCGTTATCTTAACAACACCATCCCACAGCGTCGGATTCGAAGAGATGGAGAAGAAGACAATGTTAACAGCTTTTGCCCTCCCATGTCCCCAGACCTCACATTTTGGGATTTCTTTTTCTATGGGACACATACAAGGCATGAAAGCCACCTACGGCAGCTAGTCTTCAGGAACTGAGTAATCGAATTGTTGAAGCCGTCGATTCAACCAACAGGGACCTGTCGATTCGGTTGTGGAATGAAATAGAGTTCCATTTCCATGTTTCTCGAGCAACGCGGTATGCTCACGTTGAGTGTATGATATAGTGTCTTTTCAGACATAAAACTTCGAACCTTCCGCAGTCCAGTGATATGCGCAAAGTGTTTCTGTCTTCCAAACTTTGTAATAAACAGTTGAGATCTGTTCTTTCGTTTTGAATCACCCTGTACGAAGGTAATTTACTTTCCTCTTATAAGTTGTTATGTTGCATGTTACTAACGTGACAAACCATAGTACACACACCAAAAAAAGGGTTTGCGTCACCCCGGTTCCCAGAACTCGGGAAGATAGACGTTCACTGTGGATATTTTATCACAGACACAGTCCCTTTGACTATTCAGAGATGTCACAAAACCCGCCCGAAGATGTAAACAACCAAGGACGAGCAGTGTCTATTGGACGGAGGGGGTCCGACAACCGACCATTTCCAGCCATTCCATCAGGAAGGAGGTACACGGCTCTTGTTGTCTGTAGTTCCACAATGCCTTGACGGACAATACATCGTCCGCATTGTTACTTTGTGTCAGGAAGGGCTCTCAACAAGGGAAGTGTCCAGGTGCCTCGGAGAGAACCAAAGCGACGTTGTTTTGACATGGAGGACATACAGAGAGACAGGAACTGTCGATGGCATGCCTCGCTCAGGCCGCCCAAGGGCTTCTACTGCAGTGGATGACCACTACGAAAGGCTTATGGCTCGGAGGAACTCTAACAGCAATGCCAACTTGTTGAATAATGCTTTTTGTGCAGCCACAGGACGTCGTGTTATGATTCAAAGTGTGCGCAATAGGCTGCATGATGCGCAACTTCAGTCCCGACGTCCATGGCGAGGTCCATCTTTACAACCATGACACCAAGCAGCGCGGTAGATGGGCCCAACAACATGCCAAATGGACTGCTCAGGATTGACATCACGTTCTCTTCACCGATGAGTGTCGCCTATGCCTTCAACCAGACAATCGTCACAGAAGCGTTTAGAGGCAACCCGGTCAGGCTGAACGCCTTAGATACACTGACCAGCGAGTGCAGCAAGGTGAAGGCTCCCTGCTGTTTTGGGGTGGCATTATGTGGGACCGATTTACGCCGCTGGTGGTCATGGGAGGCACCGTAACGGCTGTACGATATGTGAATGCCATTCTCCGACCGACGGTGTAACCATATCGGCAGCATATTGGGGAGGTATTCGTCCTCATGGGCGACAATTCGCACTCCCACCGTGCACATCTTGTCAATGACTTCCTTCAGGATAACGACATCGCTCGAGCAGAGTGGCCAGCATGTTCTCCAGACATGAACCCTATCGAACATGCCTGGGAGAGATTGCAAAAGCGCTGTTTAAGGACGACGTGACCCACCAACCACTCTGAGAGATGAACGCCGAATCGCCGTTGAGGAGTGGTACAATCTGGACCAACAGTGCCGTGATGAACTTGTCTATAGTATGCCACGACGAATACAGGCATGCACCAATGCAAGAGGACGTGCTACTGGGTATTAGAGGTACCGGTCAGTACAGTAATCTGGAACACCACGTCTGAAAGTCTCGCTGTGTGGTTTACAACAAGCAAAGTGTGGTTTTCATGAGCAGTAAAAAGGGCGGAAATGGTGTTTATGTTGATCGCTATTTAAATTTTCTGTACAGGTTCCGGAACCGGGTTGATGTTAAACTTTTTTTGATGTGTCTATACACTACTGGTCATTAAAATTGCTACACCACGAAGATGGCGGTCTACAGACGCGAAATTTAACCGACAGGAAGAAGATGCTGTGATATGCAAATGATTAGCTTTTCAAAGGATTCACACAAGGTTGGCGCCGGTGGCGACACCTACAACGTGCTAACATGAGGAAAGTTTCCAACCGATTTCTCATACACAAGCAGCAGTTGACCGGCATTGCCTGGTGAAACGTTGCAGTGATACCTCGTGTAAGGAGGAGAAATGCGTACCATCACGTTTCCGACTTTGATAAAGGTCGGATTGTAGCCTATCACGATTGCGGTTTATCGTATCGCGACATTGCTGCTCGGGTTGGTCGAGATCCAAAGTTAGCAGAATATGGACTCGGTGAGTTCAGGAGGGTAATACGGAACGCCGTGCTGGATCCCAACGGCCTCTTATCACTAGCAGTCGAGATGACAGGCATCTTATTCGCATGGCTGTAACGGACCGTGCAGCCACGTCTCGATCCCTGAGGCAACAGATGGGGAAGTTTGCAAGACAACAGCCATCTGAACGAACAGTTCGACGACGTTTGCTGCAGCATGGACTATCAGCTCGGAGACCATGGCTGCAGTTATCCTTGACGCTGCATCACAGAAAGGAGCGCCTGCGATGGTCTACTCAACGACGAACCTGGGTGCACGTAAGGCAAAACGTCATTTTTTTGGATGAATCCAGGTTCTGTTTACAGCATCATCATGGTCGTATCCGTGTTTAGCGACATCGCGGTAAACGCACATTGGAAGCGTGTATCCGTCAACGCCGTGCTGGCGTATCACCTCGCGTGATGTTATAGGGTGCCATTGGTTATGCGTCTCGGTCACCTCTTGTTCGCATTAACGGCACTTTGAACAGTGAACGTTACATTTCAGATGTGTTACGACCCGTGGCTCCACCCTTCATTCGATCCCTGCAAAACCATTTCAGCAGGATAATGGACGACCGCATGTTGCAGGTACGTCTGGTCAATGGTGGCCGAGCAAGTGGCTCGTCACAATACGCCAGTCACTGCTCTTGATGAACTGTGGTATCGGGTTGAAGCTTCATCGGCAGCTGTACCTGTACAAACCATCCAAGTTCTGTATGACTCAATGCCCAGGCGTATCAAGGCCGTTATTACGGCCAGAGGGTTGTTCTGGGTACTGATTTCTCAGTATCTATGCACCCAAATTGCTTGAAAATGTAAACACATGTCATTTCTAGTATAATATATTTGTCCAATTAATACCTGTTTATCATCTGCATTTCTTCTTGGTGTAGCAAATTAAATGGCCAATAGTGTATTTACTGCGGACCTCCTGTCACCTGCACCGCGCGAGAGGAAGCCGACCTTACCGACCGGCCGCACACCGCGAAAGCGGTTGCGTTAACGATTGATCACCCTATATTTACATGACAAAACATCCATGCATGATTCAGGTTTTCATAGTAAACTCGATTAATGAAGATACTCTACCTGTAATGTTTAATTAACAAATTACGCTAGGATACACTAAAAAAATTAACAGAGGCCAAAGGGTGAGTGTCAGTTTATAATTCAATGCTTTTCAGTCCAACGAACAAGATTTAATTGTATTGTTTATTCAAGAGACGCCACGCGCTTTGGGTAGAACAGCCCTGCCGGTGCTAATTCCTTCTGCGAGCCAGCCAGCGCACCGCCGCGCTCGAGTCGCTGCCGCCACAGCAATGCTTGCTGCGCCGCTGCCGCATACCCGCGCGCCGGCCGCGCTGTTGACTTTTGCTGAAAACCGCGCGTCACGCGCCAGGTCGTTAGCTGCCGCCCCTGCCAGCTGAAATTGCCTGAATCCACAGCGGCGTCAATCCCACACACCCCCTACTCCAGCCACTTCTCTCTGCGGCGAGGCTCGGAATCGGATGCCGACTGAGAGGCGTTATTTGTCGTGGCAACAGCTGTAAATTCTCTGGCTTTATTTCCTGGTATATAGGTTTCGTTTGAAAGCGTCTGGCATTGTAACTGAAGACATTCATAAAATGGAAAATAAAATGCGATAATCTGGAGCAGTCGCGGCTGGTGTTTTTCGTACTGGGTAAGGCTGTGATGCCGTTACGAATATGGCCAAATAAACCAGTGCCACAGAAACACATCGATTTTTGTATCCGTTCAATTACATCACAAAACACGTCGCAAAAGAGTCAATTATACCTCAAGAAACGAAAAGCGGTTTGCAAATAATGGACCTCATCAAAGAAACGCCATTAGGAAGCAAGGAACTTCCCAGAAACTGAAAGTTTCGTGGCCTTATTTAATATAACGGTTTTGTTATTTATATATTTGTTGTGTACATAGTTCCACGTAGTCAGCGCGTACACAACTTTCCCACTAGAGGACGCCCCGCTAAGCACAACAGCGCAGGCGCTGCGCTCGTCCTTTGTGCGCTGCCATAGAGACGGACCAAATTCTGCTTCCGCCGATCCGCGTATTAATATGTAACGCAGCCAATGAGATTGCTGCTAACGTAGAACCTTTTCTCCTCACGGTTCACACTCGCGCAGTGATACATGAACGCGCGAGGTATTATAACGAGTGTACAGACCTCCGATTAGTCAGTTTGCATTTGTCTGCACCAGTCTGTACCAGCCTGCATTAGTCTGTACCAGCCTGCATTAGTCTTTACCAGTCTGTACGAGTTCTACATTTGTCTGTACCAGTCTATAGTCAAGTTTCAGTCTGCGCCTAATAAGATTACCATATTCCTGTACATAGCCATGAATATAAATTTATAGCCACTTTTGTCAACTATCAGAGATATATGTGAGAATAAGATTAACGTACCAATACCAAAGGAACTTCAGATTGTCAATTGTAAATAGCATCCAGAACCAAGTTAAGTAATTTTTATGCTTGGTATTATTTTAATAAATGTGTATGAAAATTCATCAAGTTCTCTTTAAAGTTGATCACTGTCAATCTGCTACTCTAAGCGTGCAAGTGGCATTTCTATCGTCTGACCTAACGGCAGAAGATAAACACGCCGCGATAAGACCACGAGACATGTTGCTGACACTCACCTACTTCGTTAGAGCGACAAGTCAAAGAATCTGATGGTGTGTGTACTGAAGGTCTTACAGTACGCACACCACAATACTTTTTTTAATTTTTTTAATTTACCGACTTTCGGAATGTGCCCATATACCCACTTAAACACAGCAAAGCTTATATTACAGTTTCTTTTGTCAATTCATGGTAGACATGATAAACATGGTAGACAGAAGCAACAAACCAAAAAAAAGAAAGCATGCCAAATTTAAACGGAATCAAAGTCTCCTAGATTGGCGATCTATTCCAGAAGCTCGAAATTTAGCGCGGACTTCAATGTGAGATGGCTATAATAGTTTCCACAACGAAACTGTTTCTCCAAACCTAGCAGAAAATCCAAAGACATTCTGGTCGTGTGTGAAGTATGTTAACGGCAAGAAACAATCAATACATTCTCTGCGCGATAGCAACGGAGATACTATCGAAGACAGTGCTGTCAAAGCAGAGTTATTGAACTCAGTCTTCCGAAATTCCTTCACCAAAGAAGACGAAGTAAATATTCCAGAATTCGAATCAAGAACAGTTGCCAACGTGAGTAACGTAGAAGTAGGTAGCCTCGGAGTAGTGGAGCAACTTAAATCACTTCACAAAAGCAAATCTTCCGGTCCAGACTGTATACCAGTTAGAGTCCTTTCAGAGTATGCTGATACAATAGCTTCATACTTAACATCGTATACAACCGTTCGCTCGACGAAAGGCCCATATCATTAGCGTCGACACGCAGCAGGGTTTTGGAACATATATTTTGTTCGAATATTATGAATTACCTCGAAGAAAATTATCTATTGACTCATAGTCAACATGGATTTGGAAAACATCGTGCTTGTAAAACACAACTGGCTCTTTATTCGCAGGAAGTGTTGAATGTTATTGACAAGGGATTTCAGATTGATACCGTATTTCCGGGTTTCCGGAACGCTTTTGGCGATCTACCACACATGCGGCTTGTAGTGAAATTGCGTGCTTATGGAATATCGTCTCAGTTATTCCTGTCAGAGAGGTCACAGTTCGTAGTAACTGACGAGAAGCCATCGAGTAAAACAGAAATGATTTCTGGCGTTCCCCAAAGTAGTATTATAGGCCCTTTGCTGTTCCTTATCCATATAATCGATTTGGGAGGCAATCTGAGCAGCCAGCTTAGGTTGTTAGCAGATGACGCTGTCGTTTACCGATTAGTAAAGTCGTCCGGAGATCAAAACATCAGCAAAACGATATGGAAAAGGTACTTGCATGGTGCGATAATTGGCAATTGACACTAAATTGAAATTTGTGAGGTCATCCACAGGAATGCTAAAAGGAATCCGTTAAACTTCGGTTACACGATAAATTAGTCAAATCTAAAGGCCGTAAAGTCCGCCCCTCGTGGTCTCGCGGTAGCGTTCTCGCTTCCCGAGCACGGGGTCCCGGGTTCGATTCCCGGCGGGGTCAGGAATTTTTCCTGTCTCGAGATGACTGGGTGTTGTTGTGTCGTCTTTATCATCATCATTCATTCCCATTACGGGTGGAGGAAGGCAACGGCAAACCACCTCCATTAGGACCTTGCCTAGTAAGGCGGTGCGGGTCTCCCGCACCGTTCCCCTACGCTCTGTAAAGAAGCATGGGACTTCATTTCCATTTCCAAAGGCCGTAAATTCAACTAAATAGCCAGGAATTACAGTGACCAACAACTTAAATTGGAAATAAAAGAGAAAATGTTGTGGGGAAGGCTAACCAAAGACTGTGTTTCATTGTCAGGACACTCAGAAAATGTAGCAGATGTAGCAAAGAAACTACACTACGCTTGTCCGTCCTCTTTTAGAATACTGCTGCGGGATGTGGGATCCCTACCAGTTATAATTGACGGAATACACCGAGAAAGTTCAAAGAAGGGCAGCATGTTTTGTATTATCGCGAAGTAGGGGATAGAGCGTCACTGAAATGATACAGGATTAGGGGTGGACATCATTAAAACAAAGCGTTGTTCGCTGCCGCGGAATCTTCTCACTAAATTTCAGTCATCAACTTTCTCTTCAGAATACGAAAATACGTATTTTTTTGACGCCGACCTACATAGGGAGAAATGATTACCATAATAAAACAAGGGAAATCAGAGGTTGCTTGGAAAAATATAGGTATCAGCGTTTTCCGCGAGCTCTACGAGATTGGAATATTAGAGAATTGTGAAGGTGTTTAGATGAACCCTCTGCCAGGAACTTAAATGTGATTTGCGGAATACCCATGTAGATGTAGATCTAGACATTATTTGAAGTCGTGCGCAGGATTCACGAATGCATGATTCGACATAAAAGAAGATTTACAATCTGAGTATATGAAAACGAGTAAACTTGACGAAAATGAAATGCAAGATAAAACGTAGCAGTATATTAGTAAAAAGCTTACTGGTAACACAATAAAAATGATAAATCGCCATTGGTAAACATTTGGGATTTTTCCAATTCAGTCCATATTAACGAGTATATATCTAAATTAGCAATAAAATTCTCTTTGTATGTCCTGTGAGAATTGTTTCAAAAACATGCAACAGTTCTTGAAACTCTCAGTAGGTGGTGACAGTTAAGTTACTGTACTGCAGAGTGCTTCTGTGAGCTGCATAGAACTTAGAAATTCCTTAGGAGAGCTGAATGAATTACCACTGCTGGAAAAAATTATCTTTATCAATTTAAATCTCGATTAATGGCCCTTCAAAATGTAATACAGTGATAGAGAAGAAGGTATTCGAGCCACTTCGTTGTTTTCCCTCCGCTGCAAGCGACGGAGAGTGAAAATCATGTGCAAGTTTCTACGAGTCCTTTAGTATCAGTGATTTGAGCGTTCTAGAAACCTATCATGATTATTCTCCGTAGAAGCCACGCCTTCCGTATTGACTCCTATTTCTTCTTTTATCACGTCATCAGACAAGTTCCCCTCATAAATTCTTTCTACGTACTCTTTCCCCCAATCCGCTCTCTCTGCGTTTAACAGTCGAATTCCGTTGCGCTGTTAATGTTGCTATCCTTGGTTTTAATTTCACCGGAGACTGTTTTGACTTTCATCTGCTGAGTCATTTCTTCCGACGATAGTTTCTTTTCAGTATTTTCACATATTTCTGCCAGTCATTCCGCCTTCGATCAGTTGACGTACTATTTCTTCTGTTACCCAAGGTTTCTTCGCAGTTACCTTCCTAATACCTAGTGAAGTCTTTCCAAGTACTGTTATTTATCTTTTTAGAGATATCCACTACTGTTCAGCTAAACTGCCTACTGTATTGTTTCTTAGCACAGTATTCATACGTGTAACGGACTTGGAAAGCGTCACATACTTATCCAGTACTTCAATTCTTCCGAACGATTCTCTTAAACCTTAAACCCTGCTCGGCTTACTACAACACCTCGTACTCTGGATGTTTCCCAGCTTGTTTAAGTGAGTTGGCAGCACTGAACTGTACTTCCCCATGCCTTTCTGCTTCGCTTAGAAGTTACTAATTTTACGAGATGAGAAACGTCGGTAAAGAAGTGATATTACAACGTAGTGGAGTACTGACACACACCAGGGTATTGTTGCTGAGGGTGCAGTCACTATATGACTGATACCAGCGATGTGTTATGCTAAGGCATTTTGTGTGTCAACTGCAGAAGTTTTACAAGTAAAGATTCAACTCCTCTGGAAACTACCTCCTATTTCTCAATATTACTCTACGGACATGACCAAACTAATCTATTTCATAAATAGAAACTGCATTTTTAATGACAGGTTCACTTCTGAGCCAGTGGAAAGTAAATTGCTCAACGATCCCTCTGAGGATGGTGGGAACCATGAAATCAAACAAACCCGAACTTCCACCATATTTACAGTACTATACAGAAGCAACTGTCTACCCAAGGGCACACTAGTTCTCTACCCAAAGTAAGGGCAGTAATAGTAAAACTGTCTGAAACTCATTCTGCAAAGAAAATACGTCCAAAGCGTGCAAATGAAGGGTAGTAAAGCAATGGCTTCTAAAATATAATTAGTTGACTTGTATCGTGAAAAACAACATGCTTTAATTCTGAATTCTCACATCTACATCTGCAACGCAAAAACAAAATGCTTTAATTCTGAATTCTTACATCTACATCTGCCACGATATTCTGAAATACACATTACGGCGCGTGGCGGAGGTTACCCCGTACCACTACCAGTCATTTCCTTTCCTGTTCTACTCGTAAATAGCAGGACGAAAAAACCACTATCTACAGGGTGTTACAAAAACATACGGCCAAACTTTCAGGAAACATTCCTCACACACAAATAAAGAAAAGATGTTTTGTGGACATGTGTCCGGAATCGCTTAATTTCCACGTTAGAGCTCATTTTAGTTTTGTCCACTTACGCTCAATGTAGCACGTTATCATAATTTCATACGGGATACTCTCCCTGTGCTGCTAGAACATGTGCCTTTACAAGTACGACACAACATGTGGTTCATGCACGATGGAGCTCCTGCACATTTCAGTAAAAGTGTTCGTACGCTGAAAGGTGGCTACACTGAGTCACAGCGCCAGAGATTGCGCCAAAGAGTTTATTCAGCCGCCTCCACTGGCTGTCGTTGTCGAGAAGTCGTCGTAGAGAGTGCTTATTGAGAAGTAGCAGTAGGCAGTGCTTGTTGAGATGTAGCAGTGGCGAGTCGTTGTTGAGAAGTTCCCATGGAGAGTGCTTGTTCAGAACTTGTAGTATTGTTTTGATGGGCTAGACACCAGATGTTGCTGGATTGGGGATGCTGTAATGATCAGAGTGTGCTTTTCGTCAATATATATGAAGGTAAAAAAATTCCTTTTTTTATTATTTCAATGTCTTAAACAATAATGCCTCTTGGTCACAGGTTCAGTCAACAAAGCATCTGGCTCGTGTTCTTGTATTAGACTGTATTTCTGGTTTCTATGTGTAATTATAGTGTGTGTATTTTTTTATTACTTCAGAATAAATGGTATTTAAAATATCTTGTCTTATTGAGGAAGAACCGTGCCAGATGTGTACGTTGAATCACACTTCCACACACAGAACAGTTACTCTTGTGCTTTGTTGTTTCGTAGGTTTTATAGTTGCTGGGGACTTAATTAATTAATTGTGTTAACGGAAATTCCCTTTCATTCTTTGTTGTATTCTATGCAGTGAGATTGCGGAGTAATACTAGTCAGGGCCAACCGGTTACGAGACTTCGTAATCGGACAGACAGCGACTGAAAATAAAAAAAAAGTATTTGCATTCATTATATATATAATTAAGTCCCCATGCACGTGGCGACCGCTGCTTCGGATCGTCCCTTGAATTCTTCTGATTGTAAAAATAGCAGACAGTAGTATTGTTGTAGTAATTTGTAGTTTAGTAATTGTAGTCTATATTGAATATGTAGATTTGATAATTGTCATTCTTCTAATGGTATTTTTTGTAGAATTTAATTTTTGTTGTCTTGTATACAGGTTTGACAATTTTGTGCAATTATGAAGATTTCAATTGTTCGTTAATCGTGTTTGAGGGAAGCATTTCGTGTGAATGGTATTGTTGGTGATAAAGTGTCATTGTGTGTAATTTTCGTATAGTGACGAGTTTTTTATGTTTTGTAAATGATTACGCGATCGATGAAAAAGGCAAAAATGATGAATAGTGAGAATGACGAAGTTGTTAACATGGCGAACTTGCCAACACAGGAGAACAGTATGATGAATAATGAAGTAGAAAACAATTTAATAAACAGGTAAAATAGTCCAGAACCAATTCAAAATTTTTCAGAATCAAAAAATTTTCAGAATACGAGATTAACGACAGAAGACTCTGGAATAGTATCGAACACAGATAGCTTTATGGCTATACCGAAAGAAGTTGGTTTTGCGGGAAATGTTAGGAGCCAAGAGAATTTTGAACTAGTTAAGATGGAGCAGTTGATGGGTGCAATATTAAATTTGGGATCTGAATTAAAAACAGTAGGATCACAAATAGGAACAATTAAAACAGAGATAGGAACAATTAAAACTGATATGGGAACAATGGAAACACGGTTAGGATCTGAATTAAAAACAGGGGCAAGACGTTTAGAAACAGAGATGGAAACAATGGAAACACGGTTAGATTCACGAATAGGGACATGTTTCAAAAACATGAAAGATGAATTAAAGAAAGAAATTAGAGAAGAAGTACAACCGATTTTGAATGCTCACAATAATAGATTAATTTCAATAGAAATCAGACAAAAGGAACAGGATAGAGAACAGGAAGAAAGAGATCGCGTGATAGTACAAAATTTTCAGAGTTAAATTTACAACGTGCACACGATAAGGAAGAAATATTTGAGAGAATCGAGGAATCCGTACCAAATGACAGAATAAATAACCTAACACAACAGTATGAACAGTTAACTACTAAATGTGTCAATACTGAAACCCGAGTCGCGACACTTACGGAAGACGTAAATAAACAGAAAGAACAAATAGGTGACTTATCGGAAAGAGTTGAGGAGATTTCAGATAAATTGACAAGTCTTAGTTTAAATGGGGACAGAGATTCGGATGATACAGCTCCATTACCATTAACAGAAACCGAAGAGTACCAGAACATAAATAAGCATGTTGAAAAACAGGGAAAATTTAATGAACGCGATAAAAGGGAATTTGAGGCATTACAAAAGCAAGTGAAACAAATTGAAGGCGAAATCGTAGGAAAAGACAGCAGAAGAAATTTAGAATCACAGATAGCAGAGGGGTTTGAAGAAAATAATTTGTTTCATTTACGGGATGCAACAAGAGAGCGCCAGGCGCGCGAAATTGACAATAATCGACGTTCGGACAGGGACAGACGGGGTAGGTCTTTGTCTTTGACTATAAACACTTCTTCACTGTTCGGAAATTTAAGATCTTTCGCAATTCTAAGAATGACATACATCCATGTTCATGGTTATATCAATTTATGTACGCACTTCTGCCAAATTGGCCACCAAGTCACAAACTGGAATTTATGTGTGGATATTTAGAAAACGAACCGGCGACGCGGATGCGCGCACTTATTAGAGATTGTAATAATCTAAATGATTTTTATCATGCATTTCTATCGGCATATTGGTCCGAAAACACGCAAGACTGAGTCAAACATAGTCTTATTATGCAGCGTAATTTTAAACAGTCTGAGTTCCGCACGCCAGCAGAATACTTTGCAGACATGATTCGAAAGAATCAGTTCCTTTCCAGCCCTTATAGCCCGACTGAGTTAATTCGCATTTGTTTAACTAAGCTGCCACAATCCATAAGACAAATTGATTTAGCCGGAAGATGTAAAGACGACATTGAGACTTTTAAGACTTTGCTACAAGAACTTGAGTATGACAACGACGACGGGACTTCTTGTAATTTTTTCAGTAACAGTAATTACAATAGATTTTCAGAGAAAAGGGATAGTGATCGGAACGGACGTTATAGCGGTAATTTTGAAAATGACAGACGTAACAGACAGGACAATAGATACCAGCCTTATGACAATAACAGACGGTCTAACCGAAATTACACAGACAATTATAATAACGGAAATTCCTACCGGAATGATCAATCATACGGAAACAGTAATCGGTACCATCAAGACAGAAATTATTCATACAATAATAGGAATTCTTACTACAGAAATAACCAGAGTAGTAGATATAACAATAATTTTAGAAGTGACAGTCGAAATTACACAAGAAGTAGTCATGCAGATAGCCAGGGAAATAGAAATTTTAATAACAGACGCAACCAAGAATTTACATTTAACAGACAGGAGGGACCTAATTGGCATCCTCCACGTGAAAGAAATTCAGAGAGACAAGTGCAAATAGCAGAAATTGATCCGCGAAATGACGCGAATAATCAAAGACGTGACGCAAACAATCGACAATGACTTGTAGCTTCGGCTTCTGGCAGCAATATAGACGGTTCAGAAAGTAATGACACTACGACTTTACACTACGTACGTCTGGAAGATGTGAGAGACATTTTGCTAGACGAAAAGGAAAATAATGTAGACGCATTTTTACATCCTGTTATTGAAGCATGTGTGGGTAAGAATAAGTTCACTGCGGTTTTAGATCCTGGGAGCCCATTGAATGTTATTAGTGAATCAGTTTTTCGTATATGTGTAAGAACTATTGCTTGTCCTGTGTTACCTGTTTCTAAAACTACAATTCGAGGAGCTATTTCTGGAAAAAGTGTGGAAGTCAAAAAACAGACCAACCTAAATTTCATTTGTCAAGGATACGAATTTTCTGCTAATTTTACTATTGTTCCACTACTCAATACACAAATTATATTAGGTATGGAGTTTCTTAACACACACAAGGCAATTTTAAACTTTAAAGAAGGAAATGTGAATTTGACTGTTGCCGGAAAGCCGAAATATTTGAAATTTTTCGAGTGTTTAGCAAAATCTGAATCAGACACAAAATGTTTAAGGTTTCTTACTTCTGATGTTTTCGCTGAGCATTATGACGACAATGTGTTCATTCATGACAACGACAATAGATACAGAGACGGGATGGATGATATAATTAATAGCGAAGAATTAATTAATGAAAAGGTTAGGAAAGCTGAAGTGCAAGATGACGTTGCAAGAGAAGAACTGCACCAAATTTTGACTTCACATGCTACAGTATTTAGTCATCACACAGGAACTATACAAGGCTTACATTATTTATTTAAAGTAAAAGAACACACTCCATTTCGGGGGAAAACGTACGCTATTCCTTTGGCTTACAGAGACAAGGTTAAGAGTGAACTTCAATACATGTTAGATCAAGGTATTATTGAGCCAGCAGTCAGTCCTTATACCAGCCCATTACACGTCGTTCTTAAAAAGGATGGGTCAATTCGTTTGGTTCTGGATTCCAGACAGATAAATAATATCATCATTCCTGAAACTGACCGTCCACAAAATTTAGATGAACTTCTTCAACATTTCCATGGAATTAAAGTTTTATCCACGATTGATATGCGCGCAAGTTTTTGGCAAATAGAACTCCACCCTGATTGTAGAAAATACACTGCCTTTTTAGTCTTTGGTAACTGTTACCAATTTCGGAAATTACCGTTTGGACTTACTGTATCTTCTGCAGCATTCATTCTTAGTTTAAACTAAATTTTACCTGTTTATCTTCGTGACAATATTACTTCATACGTTGACGATATTCTTATTGCTAAACGTTCTTGGAGTGAGCACAACAAAATTTTGGATTCATTATTACGTATTTTTGCAAGAGTTGGCATTACAGTGAACTTGGAATAATCTGAATTTGGTCGTTCTCAGGTGAAATTTCTTGGTCATATTATTTCTACAGAAGGTATTCTTCCTGATCCAGAGAAAATAGACGCTATTCGTAATTATGCTGTTCCTACCACAAAACGTGATGTTCGTAGTTTCCTTGGTGTCTGTAATTTTCTTAGACGGTTTGTTAGATTGGACAATTTGGCCACACCTCGTTTATGTGAACTATCCGGAAAGAATTCTAATTGGTGTTGGGATGAGGAAGCTCAGTCAGAATTTGAACAACTTCGTGATGCTTTAGTTGCTGCTCCACTTCTTTCACATCCGGATTTATCTAAAGATTTTTGTTTGGCGACGGACTCGTCATTCAAAGGCCTAGGTGCACACTTACTTCAAGAGATAGAGGAAAACGGCGTTGTAGTACAGAAAACTATTGCATTTGGTAGTCGTGTTCTCTCTAAATCAGAAAAGAATTATTCGATTACGGAACTTGGCTGTTGTTTGGGCTTTCACAAAATTTCGCATATTTTTGTATGGGAGACATACTAAGGTTTACACCGATCACCGAGCTCTGGAATTTCTTATGTCAACGAAATTAACTCATGGAAGATTGACACGATGGGCGCTGTATCTACAGGAACTTGAATTTAGAATTGTTTACATACAGGGTTCTTCAAATATTATTGCTGATGCTTTATCACGTGCACCTATGGGTTCGAAACAAAGTGCTGAAGAGGACTGCAAAGAAAACAATTATTGTTTGATATATATTCAAGGTGTTGCGTTTGAAAATTTTATTTCGTCTTCGCCCCCGGACATCGTTAAGGAGCAAAATAAGGATCCAATCTGGAAGGACATTAAGGAGAAGTGGAGGAGAAAGGAAAGCGTAGCGATTAGACAGTATTATTTAGTCCGCAATGATATTCTTTTTAAACGAAAATCGGTCGACAACTCTGTTTGGTTAGTTTGCATTCCTGATGAGTGGGTTAATAAATTGATTTGGTACACACATATCAGTTATGCACACTTTGGTCCCAGAAAATGCTTTAATAAATTACGAGAAAATTGCTACTTCAGTAATATGGAAAAACGTATTCGATCTGTTCTTGCCAAATGCAAATTATGTCAAAAGACTAAGCCGCCAACTATTTCTCACAGAGCACCATTGTTTCCTATCATTCCAGCGAAATTAAAGGAGATGGCTGCAGTCGATTTGTTCGGTCCAGTGGTTCGTTCTACTAATGGGTTTGCGTACATTTTGGTAGCAGTGGAATTGACATCAAAATATGTGTTTTACACCTTTACGCAAAGCAACAGCTCGTTCAGTGTCTAATGCTTTCATCAAACATTTTCTTAAAGAAGTGGCTCATGTTGATAAGGTTATATCAGATAATGGATCACAGTTCCGCTCTAAAATTTGGCTTCGTACTCTACGGCGTCGTAAGATTAAACCAATTTTCATTTCACTTTTTCACCCTCAATCTAACGCTTCAGAGAGATGGATGAAGGAAATCAATAAACTGTGTCGACTTTATTGTCATCAGAATCACAGAACTTGGGATCAGTATCTTCATATTTTTCAAAACATTCTGAATGAACTCCCTAATGAGTCAACTTCTTTACCGCCCGTACTGATATTAAAAAATAAAGCACCGAAAAATCACATTTCTGAAATCGTTCCTTTTCCACCTACACGGAAACTGCGGCATTCTGAAGTTGTGAACCTGGCTCTGCAAAATATTGCATCTGCGGCTGCTAGAAGAAAGAAATCAGCTAAACGTCCTGGTCGTTTAAAAACCTTGTCAGTTGGTCAAAATGTGTTAATTAAGTCTCATCGTTTGTCTCACAAAGGAAAAGGCTTGTGTCGCAAATATTTTCTGCTTTATAACGGTCCATATAGAGTTCGCAAAATTATTCATGATAACACTGTTGAAGTAGAAACACTTAAATCTCGACGCTCCAAGGGAATACATCGTATATCGAACATTAAAATTTTAGTGGAATGACATACTGTTGAGAAACTAACAGTTATACGTAAACATGCAGAGAGTACAAGGATACCGCGCCGTGTTCTGGCGGCGAAACATACTCAAAGCAACAGTCAAGTCTGCGCGCCGCACAAGGCAGTCGTTGACCGCAAACAATTACTTCCTACGTCACGCATACCTACAGCTGATCGAGCGCTCAGTGCGAATGCACTGACAGGCGTAAACAAATACACAGTGTAATTTCTCCGAATAAATTCAGTATGAAGCTATAGTGACTTGATGAATTATGTTATTAACGTTCAGTATTTTTCAGGATACGGTTGTATAAAATATTTAAGAACTTCAGGTAAATTCTGTGTGTGTCCGACGTTAAGAGGACTTGCTGTCGAGAAATTTTCAGGAAGAATGTAATTTCGAAGAAGAAACTAATAAACTAAAAAGGTAACTATTAACTG
This sequence comes from Schistocerca americana, assembly GCF_021461395.2. Lineage (NCBI taxonomy): Eukaryota > Metazoa > Arthropoda > Insecta > Orthoptera > Acrididae > Schistocerca > Schistocerca americana. The sequence continues at coordinate 288,546,099 of NC_060123.1, read as the reverse complement.
AGTTGATTTTTCAGGTAACGTATTTCCACTTGGTACGTACTTTAGACGTAACTTGCTGCTCGCGATTACGTGATTCATACTTCGTGTTAACTGATATTGACAATGATTAATGAACAGGTTTGTTACTTGTGTATATTATGCATCGCTTGGCTGCTATGCTTTTTCACTGATGTCATATTTTTTTATTTTGTGCCTGCTGTGCTTATTTATTTAAATTATAATTGTCACCTGATTAATTGTGCTGATATGGTTATGCATGTAGGTTACACTTTGTGATTTATCTGCTTGCGCCTCCATGTTTACTTATTAAGATTACATATGAACATTTATTTGCTTATGCTGATATGATGCTACTGACCTGTTTATTATGTAAGATACATAATTGCTGCTTGCGTATGGATTGCATATTTTCACATTTCTGTTTGTTGTCATAACTACTCTTTAATTTGGTATATAGAAATGCTGATATACTGTGTACGAACATGGAGTTTAGGTCACACTATGGTATTAATTATAGATTGTTCGCTTGGCAGAGCCTCGTTGTAGGGATTGTGCTGCATCCACTTGTTGACATTGACATTCTGTTCTCTACTGGTATATTTACTCGCTATTGCAAGATTTGCTTACGCTTAGTGCCTTATATTCTAAGATTAGAAAATGAACTACTATAATGCGAGGAACGACATTAGTACAAGAAACTTCATAGAAGTCACATGAGCTGGAGGTTTTATGGAAGCTGTATAAATTTATGCTAATAGGAAGGAAGCTAACGACATGACATACCAACACTAGGTTTACACCATTGACAATAATTACACTGTATTCTTCGTGAGCAACTGAAATAGCAAGTGACACTTGACACAAGAAATACTCCACATGTTTGCTTCTGTTTTGCCATGATTCTTAAGGTGGTGTACAAACTGTGAATTATTACTATCATTCACACTCTGTACGCGTACTTACTTACTGAAAGTTATTCAAACTAAAGGCTGTTAGAGGTCATGTAGGCATTTCTTTTATTTAATGATGGACAAGGTAACCAAAATGTATTTTATGATTCATAATGAGTAGAAGATTTGGGTCAGATGGATTACACAGAGGTTGTGTGTGGACATCGTGTCTTCGGATTGTATGGGATGATGAATTGAAGTTTGCACTAGGATTTTATTTGTACTTGTTCGAGGAGACTGACTAGAGGAAAGAGTTGTTATGGAAGTGAAATGATATTGACGATAAGGTTTATATGTGTCGACGTATTGAAGATGTATTATTGAGGTATTGAGATTGTGTGAAGTTGATGATTATTGGAGTTTTGGTGGACAAGAGGTAAGGTAAATGATATTGATGATAAGGTTTATATGTATCGACGTAAGAGGTATTATTGAAGTATTCAGATTATGTGATGCTGATGATTATTGGAGTTTTGGTGGATAAGAGGTAAAGTAAGTGAGGAGCATATTTTTTTTGTTGGCTTATATGGAACAAGGAGGATGAAGATGGCAGACTAGAACACTCAAGTGGAAGGAAGATTGTCTAAACACACTTTGTTAAATCAATAAGCAGTACATACTTTTTTTTGGAGAGAGGAAGTATTTGCATATCTTGGCACACTGACAGTTGTTGAGCAACCGTACATTTGATCTGGCTTGGCAAACATTGGTCTTGACATGATGACTATGACGTTGACTAACTATTATTGACTGTTATACATTGCTGCCACTACTATTTGATACACATGTCGAACTTCAAATCTTTGACAGAATTGCATTTACACAGTTAACACTATTCAATTACACAGTAGTACCTAATGTGGATGAAAGATGAGTGACTGTGTTTTCCTTTCCTAATCCCAAATAATTGATACCGACGTATCTCCTAAATATTATTTTACTTGTTTGTTGTGGCTTGCACTGACACCCATAAATATTGTAGGTTTACTGGTATTTGTGTATTTGTAATAGTTAATATGACAATTATCTGATATCATTTGTGTGTTTATTATAATTTGTATGTTTAGTGTTAGAGCATTGATAATAATTTTGTAAAAGCAATTGTGTGTGCGTTCAAACTGTTGTCCGTGCTTACACATATTAACATCGGTGGGTGTCACTTAGAAATGTTTAATTTCTGCTAATGAACTCTGATGAACTGTCTAATTAGTGATAGTGAATATTATGGGCTGCTACCTGCACTTGTTCAACACTAGGAGATGTTTAATTTCTGCTGATGAACTCTGATGAACTGTCTAATTAGTGATAGTGAATATTATGGACTGTTACCTGCACCTGCTCAACATTGCTGGGTGCCACTGATGGAACTGCTACTACTGATGAGGTCACTTGTTGCTGTCTGCACCTGTTCAACATTGCTAGGTGCCACTGATGGAACTGCTTCTACTGAAATGATGTCACTTGTTGCTGTCTGCACCTGTTAAACATTGCTGGGTGCCACTGATGGAACTGCTTCTACTGACATAATGTCACTTGTTGCTGTCTGCACCTGTTCAACATTGCTGGGTGCCATTGATGGAACTGCTTCTACTGAAATATTGTCACTTGTTGCTGTCTGCACCTGTTGAACATTGCTGGGTGCCACTGATGGAACTGCTTCTACTGACATAATGTCACTTGTTGCTGTCTGCACCTGTTCAAAATTGCTGGGTGCCACTGATGGAACTGCTTCTACTGACATAATGTCACTTGTTGCTGTCTGCACCTGCTGAACATTGCTGGGTGCCATTGATGGAACTGCTTCTACTGAAATGATGTCACTTATTGCTGTCTGCACCTGTCAACATTACTGGGTGTCACTAATGGAACTGCTTCTACTGAAATGATGTTACTTGTTGCTCTCTGCACATGCTCACCATGCTGGGTGCCAGTGTTGGAAATGCTCAACCAGTGATGAGATGTCACTTGTTGCTGTCTGCACCTGTCAACATTACTGGGTGTCACTAATGGAACTGCTTCTACTGAAATGATGTCACTTGTTGCTGTCTGCACCTGTTCAACATTGCTGGGTGCCACTAATGGAACTGTTTCTACTGAAATAATGTCACTCGTTAGTGTCTGCACCTGTTGACCATTGCTGGGTGCTACTGCTGGAACTGTCAACTACTTGTTTATTGAACTATTGACAAGATTTTATGTGAATATTTGTATAAACTGATTTTTTGTGTATTTACTGTTTATGAAATGTTATGAGACTCTTACCTACACCTATTCGTCATTGGTGGTGCTACTGATTGAATGATACTTGTGTAAACTATAATGTAAAATCACATGTATGAAAAGATTTGTATTCCTTACTGTATTTTGTGTATTAGGTTATTGAAGGGTCAGTGAAAAGCCAAATTTTATCTAGTTATGTGATATTTACTTAATAATATTATCTTTTATTTTTGTCTGTATTTTTTGGCCGAATTTGGAGGTATTTTCACCACCAATGCTAGCAAAAATACCATCAAATTCTAGCCCGTGGAGGAGGGGCATATGAAAGCTGGCTACACTGAATCACAGCGCCAGAGATTGCGCCAAAGAGTTTTATTCAGCCGCCTCCACTGGCTGTCGTTGTTGAGAAGTCGTCGTAGAGAGTGCTTATTGAGAAGTAGCAGTAGGCAGTGCTTGTTGAGATGTAGCAGTGGTGAGTCGTTGTTGAGAAGTTCCCATGGAGAGTGCTTGTTCAGAACTTGTAGTATTGTTTTGATGGGCTAGACACCAGATGTTGTTGGACTGGGGATGCTGTAATGATCAGAGTGTGCTTTTCGTCAATATATATGAAGGTAAAAAAAATTCCTTTTTTTATTATTTCAATGTCTTAAACAATAATGCCTCTTGGTCACAGGTTCAGTCAACAAATCATCTGGCTCGTGTTCTTGTTTTAGACTGTATTTCTGGTTTCTATGTGTAATTATAGTATTTATTTATTTTTTTATTACTTCAGTATAAACGGTATTTAAAATATCTTGTCTTATTGAGGAAGAACCGTGCCAGAAGTGTACGTTGAATCACACTTCCACACACAGAACAGTTACTCTTGTGCTTTGTTGTTTCGTAGATTTTATAGTTGCTGGGGACTTAATTAATTAATTGTGTTAACGGAAATTTCCTTTCATTCTTTGTTGTATTCTATGCAGTCAGATTGCGGAGTAATACTAGTCAGGGCCAACAGGTTACGAGACTTCGTAATCGGACAGACAGCGACTGAAAATAAAAAAAAAAGTATTTGCATTCATTATATATATAATTAAGCCCCCATGCAACGCTTCTCAAAAACAGATTCGGTGACCGATGGATTGGTAGAGGCGGACAAATTCCATGGACTCCGCGCTCTCCTGACCTCAACCCTCTTGACTTTCATTTATGGGGGCATTTGAAAGCTCTTGTCTACGCAACCCCGGTACCAAATGTAGAGACTCTTCGTGCTGGTATTGTGGACGGCTGTGATACAATACGCCATTCTCCAGGGCTGCATCAGCGCATCAGGGATTCCATGCGACGGAGGGTGGATGCATGTATCCTCGCTAACGGAGGACATTTTGAACATTTCCTGTAACAAATTGTTTGAAGTCACGCTGGTACGTTCTGTTGCTTTTTTTTTTGTTTTTTTTTTGTTTTAGGGCGCAAAACTTCTATGGTCATTAGGAAACAGTAAAAAGCCGAAATTGAAAACCAGCAGCAATGGGAACGAAAGTCATAAAATTGGAGAAACTAAAAGCAGAAGGAAGGCTTAAAAATCCACTACAGAAAGGGGTTGGTTGTCCCCAAAAAGAGCTTCAAATGACTGACGTCATCTCACTGGCACTAATAAACTTGAGAACGCGGTCGGCTGAGCTCGTGTCATCTGCTAAAATCGACGATATATCAGGCGATAGCTGTAGACGAGAGCGTAACGGATTAAAATAGGAGCACTCATTTAAAAGGTGTCTTACCGTCCACAGCTGAGAGCAGTGGGGACAGAGTGGGGGGGGATCACCGCTTAAAAGATGTCGATGGCTAAAAAGACAGTGCCCTATCCGGAGTCTAGTTAAAATTACCTCCTCCCGACGACGCGTTCGGGAGGAAGAGGTCCAAGCACAAGGAAGAGCTTTCATGTCCCGCAATTTATTATGGGTAAGTGTCGACCAATGCGTGTGCCATAAATGAACAACACGTCGACATAGAACGCTCCGTAGATCGGCGAACGGAATCGATTGAATAGCTGGCAGAGGAAGAGAGACTGCAGCCTTGGCTGCAATATCGGCCGAATCATTTCCACAGATACCAACGTGTCCCGGGAGCCAGAGGAACGCCACCGAGACGCCCCCCCAGGTGGAGCAAGCGCAGACAGTCCTGAATCCGGTGGACCAGAGGGTGCACAGGATAAAGAGCTTGGAGACTGAGGAGAGAGCTGAGAGGATCTGAGCAGATAACGTACTGTATCCGCTGATAGCGGCGGATGTAGTGGACAGCCTGGAGAACAGCGTAAAGCTCCGCAGTATAAACCGAACACTGGTCGGGAAGCCGAAAGTGATTTGGGGTGTCGCCAACAATATAGGCACTCCCTACACCTAACGATGTTTTCGAGCCGTCGGTGTAAATAAATGTGGCGTCCGTCATTTGTGCACATAGAGCAGCAAATGCCCGACGAAAAAAAAGTGAAGGGGTACCATCATTGGGAAATTGACAAAGGTCACAGAGCAGGCAGATCCGGGGATGGAGCCAAGGCGGTGCTGTACCCCAAGTTGTCAAGAAGGTTTTAGGAAAGCGGAAGGAAAGAGAATGGAGCGGTGGTAGTAGGGAGGAAGGGCGGCCTGCATACCCTACATCTAAGGAGGCGTCGAAAAAAATGTCATGGGCTGGATTAGCAGGCATGGAAGACAGATGGCTAGCATAACGACTCAGAAGGACTGCTCACCGATTGGACAGGGGAGGTTCAGCAGTCTCAGCATAAAGGCTTTCCACAGGGCTGGTGTAAAAAGCTCCAGACACTAAACGTAATCCACGGTGTTGGATAGAGTCGAGACGTCGAAGAACAGACGGCCGAGCAGAGGAGTAGACTATGCTTCCATAGTCCAATTTCTAGCGCACTAAGGCGCGATAGAGGCGGAGAAGGACCACTCGGTCCGCTCCCCAGGAGGTACCATTGAGGACACGTAGGGTGTTGAGGGATCGCAGACAGCGAGCCAAAAGATAGGAAACGTGGGAGGACCAGCACAGTTTTCTGTCAAACATAAGACCCAAGAATTTAGCGACGTCTGAAAACGGAAGGTTGACAGGACCTAGATGTAAGGAGGGCGGAAGGAACTCCTTACGTCGCCAAAAATTAACACAAACCGTCTTACTGGGAGAAAAACGGAAGCCGGTTTCGATGCTCCAAGAGTGAAGGCGATCGAGACATCCTTGAAGACGTCGTTCAAGAAGGCTGGTCCGTTGAGAGCTGTAGTAGATCGCAAAATCGTCCACAAAGAGGGAGCCCGAGACATCAGGAAGGAGACAATCCATAATTGGATTGATGGCAATGGCAAACAGTACAACACTCAGCACTGAGCCCTGGGGTACCCCGTTTTCTTGGGAGAAAGTACGGGAGAGAATAGTGTTCACCCGCACCCTAAATGTGCGCTCTGCCATAAATTCGCGAAGAAAAAGGGGCAGCCGACCTCGAAAGCCCCAAGAGAACAGTGTGCGGAGGACGCCTGTCCTCCAATAGGTATCGTATGCTCTCTCCAGATCAAAAAATATTGCTACTGTTTGGCGTTTCCGGAGAAAATTGTTCATGATATAAGTGGAGAGAGCAACAAGATGGTCAACTGCAGAACGATGCTTTCGGAATCCGCATTGGGCAGGTGTCAAAAGACTGCGGGATTCCAGCCACCACGCTAAACGGTAATTCACCATACGCTCCAAAACCTTACAGACACTACTCGTGAGAGATATGGGGCGATAGCTAGAGAGGAGATGTTTGTACTTTCCAGGTTTCGGAACAGGAACGACGATAGCTTCCCGCCATCGTCTGGGAAAAGTACTGTCGGTCCAAATTCGATTATAAAGGCGAAGGAGGTAACGCAGACTATGGGTTGATAAATGCAGCAACATTTGGACGTGGATACCATCCGGTCCTGGGGCGGAGGAGCGAGAAGAAGAGAGTGCATGTTGGAGTTCCCGCAAGGAGAAAACAGTATCGTAGCTTTCGCGATTTTGAGAGGAGAAAGCAAGAGGTCGCACTTCCGCTGCACGTTTCTTCGGGAGAAACGCTCGCGGGTAATTTGAAGAGCTCGAAATATCAGCAAAGTGCTGACCCAACGAGTTAGAAATTGCGACGAGGTCCACTAATGTGTCATACGCGACAGTGAGCCCAGAGACCGGGGAGAAACTAGGCGCGCCTGAGAACCGTCAAAGCCGACTCCAAACTTCCGAGGAGGGAGTGAAGGTGTTAAATGAGCTAATAAATAATTTCCAGCTTGCCTTCTTGCTATCGCGGATGACACGACGGCATCGCGCTCGGAACTGCTTATAGCGGATACAGTTGGTCAAAGTAGGATGGTGGCGGAAAACGCGGAGAGCACGTCGCCACTCACGTATTGCATCACTGCATGCCTCGTTCCACGAAGGAACTGGGGGGCGCCGGGGCAATTCGGAGGTGCGTGGTATTGAATGTTCCGCAGCTGTAAGATTAACGTCGGTAATATGTGTGACCTCATCGTCGACGCTGGGAAAGTGACGGTCATCGAATGTCGCAAGAGACGAAAAAAGTGTCCAATCGTCTTGGGCAAACTTCCAGCGTCGCGGGCGCATGTAGGACAGTTGAGGCTGCAGTCTAAGGACACATAGAAAGCGGTCACTCCAGTGTGTATCATCAAGGGCGAACCATTCGAAGCGCCGAGCTAGCGGAACAGTACCGACCGCAAGGTCCAAATGAGATAAATTTGCCGTGGAGGCAGACAAAAATGTAGGGACCCCAGTGCTGAGGTAAACTAGATCTGCTTGGTGGAAGACGTCTAGCAATAGTGAGCCACGTGGACAAGGACGTGGAGATCCCCAAAGCGTGTGGTGGGCATTGAAGTCCCCAACCAGCAAATATGGGGGTGGAAGCTGACCAAGAAGATGAAGGAGATCAGCTCGTGCCATTGGTGTGGACGATGGAATGTATACAGTACAAAGAGAGAACGTGTATCCGGAAAGGGAAAGACGGACGGCGACATCTTGGAAGGAAGTGTTTAAATGGATTGGGTGATAATGGAGAGTTTCATGGAGAAGAATCGTGAGTCCTCCATGTTCTGGAGTGCCTTCAACAGAGGGGAGATCATATCGGATGTACTGAAAATGAGGGAGAACAAAGCGGTCATGGGGACGCAGCTTTGTTTCCTGAAGACAGAAGATGACCAGCGAGTAGGATCGTATGAGGACCGACAATTCATCCCGATTGGCTCGAATGCCGCGGATATTCCAGTGGATAATGGACATAGGGTGAACAGAAAATGGAGGAATGTGACCAAGTTCGCTGTCAACTCAACGACTGCTCAGAGCTTGCGACCGACAGCATGGAATGGCATTCAGCCGAAAGCAGAAGATCCTGATCAATAGGTTGGTCAGGAGCAGCTCCTGCCACCAGCGATCGGCCGGTTGAGCGGCCGCCAGCAGTGCACCTCGGCGACACAGAAGACGGCCGAGGGCGATTTCCGCCAGGTGGTGCTGTAGATGGGGCACGCCTTGGCGGAGAAGGAGAGGAACTGGGTTTCTTTGTAGCCTTCTTGGAAGTATGATGTTTAGAGGAAGGAGGAACCGATGGTTGTGAAGCTGGGGTACGTAAAAACTCTTCACGGGTATGCTCTTTTTTCGAAGTCTTGGTGTCTGACTTTTGGGCTCGAGATTTAGCAGAACTCGACGAAGGGTGAGCCAGAGAGTGGGCAGGCGGAAGTGGTGAGGTTGAACAGGCGATCTTTGCGCTGGCCGATCTGACGACCGTGGCACTAAAGGTGAGGTCGCAAGTCTGCGTGGCCGCCTCCTTTGTTGGCCGAGGAGAAGCAAGGACAGTGCTGTATTTTCCTTTCTGAGGCACGGTGGGCTGTCGACTGGCGAATAATTTTCGAGCAGCAAAGGTCGACACCATTTCCTTTACTCTAATTTCCTGGATGAGCTTTTCGTCCTTAAAAACGGGACAATCTCGAGAGGAAGCAGCGTGGTCACCCATACAGTTGATGCAGCGAGGGGATGGAGGTGGACAAGCACCCTCATGGGCATCCTTGCCACAAGTAACACATTTGGCTGGATTGGAACAGGACTGGCCGGTGTGATTGAACCGCTGACACCGATAGCAACGCGTAGGGTTTGGGACGTAAGGGCGAACGGAAATTATCTCATAGCCTGCTTTGATTTTCGATGGGTGTTGAACTTTGTCAAATGTCAAGAAGACAGTGCGGGTTGGAATGATGTTCGTGTCAACCCTTTTCATAACCCTATGAACAGCCGTTACGCCCTGGTCAGACAGGCAGTGCTGAATTTCTTCGTCAGACAATCCATCGAGGGAGCGTGTATAAACGACTCCGCGCGAGGAATTTAAAGTACAGTGCGGTTCCACCCGGACAGGGAAGATGTGTAGTAGTGAGGTACGCAGCAATATTTGTGCCTGGAGGGCACTGACTGTTTCTAACAACAGGGTGCCCTTCCGTAATCTGGAACAAGACTTTACAGGACCTGCAATTGCGTCGACACCTTTCTGAATAATGAAAGGGTTGACTGTGGAGAAGTCGTGACCTTCGTCAGACCGAGAAACAACAAGGAACTGTGGCAACGATGGAAGAACTGACTGTGGCTGAGACTCAGTGAACTTACGTTTGTGAGCAGACATAGTGGAAGGTGAGGAAACCATTGCGGAAGAATCCCCCATGATTACCGGCGTCTCCGACGGCGCGCTCCTCCCTTGTGGGGGCCCTCTCTGAGAGCACTCCCGCCTTAGGTGATTGTTCACACCTCAGGTCACACCTCCCGACAAACGGACGGAGGAACCAATCGGCACTTTCGGAAGGTATCAGCTCGGGTAATCACCCCTCTCTGGGCCTGGCCGTTACCAGGGGGTACGTACGTGTTCTACCTGTCTACCCGGGGCGGGGAATTACGCGTTACCCCGTCACCGGCTACACACGGAAGTGCGTGGGTCGGCCTTCAGACATGCACAGGGAGGAAGAAAGAGAAAGGGAAAGGAAAGAAGAGAGGTCTCAAACGCCGCAGCAGAGAAAAGGGTAAAGAGAAGAGGTAAGGAAAAGAGAAGGACAAAGGAAGGATGAAGACATAGAAGCAAGGAAGGCGAAGAATGCGGTACATTTACAAGCGTCTGTCTCCGGACGTAGGCACAAACCATACTCCCAGAGGGGGAGAAAGGGAAGGAAAGAACCAGAGGTGAGGGGTGGGGGGGAAGATGGGGGATGCGGAAGGATGCGGAAAGGGAAGGTATGCAGCCCGGAAAGGAAGGAAGGCCACATTAGCTCGGGGTCCCGTGCTCGCTACGCACGTATCCACAAAAGAGTTGTGGATCCCCTGGGGGGACGTTCTGTTGCTGTGTGTTTCCAGTCCATGATTAATGTGATTTGAAGAGAAGTAATAAAATGAGCTCTAACATGGAAAGTAAGCGATTCCGGACACATGTCCGCATAACATATTTTCTTTCTTTGTGTGTGAGGAATGTTTCCTGAAAGTTTGGCCATACCTGTTTGTAACACCCTGTATATGCCTCCGTATGAGCCCTAATTTCTCGTATCTTATCATCGTGCTCCTTAAGAGAAATGTAAGTTGGAGGCAACAGAATCGTTCTGCAGTCAGCTACAACTGTCTAAATGTTCTCTGTAGTGTTCCTCGAAAAGAACGTCCTTCCCGCCAGGGATTCCCATTTATGTTCCCGAAACATATCCGTAACACTTACATGTTTTCGAATCTACCAGTAACAAAATTTAGCAGCCCGCCTCTGAATTGCTTCGATATCTTCCTTTAATCCGACCTGGTAAGGACCCCAAACACTCGAGCAGTACTGAAGAATATGTCGCACTGACGGCCTTCTTTACAGATGAATCACATTTTCCTAGTATTCTCCCAATAAACTGCAGTCAAGAATCCGCAATCCTTGCCACAGTCCGCAGATGTTAGTTCTGTTTCATATCGCTTTGCCACGTTAATGCCAGATGTTTGTACGACGGGACTGTATCAAGCAGGACACTCCTAATGCTATATACGAACATCAAGAGTTCGTTTTCCCTATTCATCCGCATTAACATAATTTTTCAACATTTAGAGGTAGCTGCCGTTCATCACACCAACTAGAAATTTTTTTCTAAGTCATCTTGTATCTTCCTATAGTTACTCAACTTCGACGCCTTACAGTACAGTATACCATCATCAGCGTACAACAGTAGACTGCTGACCATCCTGTCCTTCAAATTATTTATGTATGTAGAGAAAAAAAAGCGGTCCTGCCATACTTACCACGGGGTAAATCTGACGATACCCTTGCCTCTGACGACGGCAACTTACTGGATTCTGTAACTTGAGATGGCATGAGCCACTCACATATCTGCGAACTTGTTCCATATGCTCGTACCTTTCTTAACAGCTTGCAGTGAGGCATCGTGTGAAACGGTTTCCGGAAATGTAGAAACATGGAATGTGCTCGTTGCCCTTCATCCATAGTTCGCAGCATGTTATGTGAGAAAACAGCAAGCTGAGTTTCTAAAACCATGTTGGACATAAGCTTCTCGGTCTGAAGAATTTTTTTTTTTTTTTTTTTTTTTTAAATTCGAGTTCAATGATTCTGCAGCAAACATATGTTAAGGATATTGATCCGTAATTTTGCGGATTCGTTGTTTTGCCCTTCCTATACACAGGAGTCACCTGCTCACCTGCGATTTTTTCCAGTCCCTTGGGACATTTTTGCTGGGCGAAATATTCGAGCTAAATGTAAGGTAAGTAAAGGGCTAACGCCGTAGAGTACTGTTTGAAAAGCCGAACTGGGATTCCATCTGGACTTGGTGACTTATTTGTTTTCAACTCCTTCAGTTGTTTTTCAACGCTAGGGATGCTTATTACTATGTTACACATAAGAGATTTGTTGAGTTTTTAACATGGAGTACTCTAGCTTCGGGTAACATTTGAGGATAAAACCTCACATGAGGCAGAGGGCTCATAACGGTGACGAGTGCAGTCTGGCAACGTTCGCTCTCATCGTAAATTCTGCGCACGATTACGTCCATTGTCATGCTAGACGCATAATCGAGAGTCGTCTGAGAAGATTACTCGGCGCCTGTCACATGCCATTGAGCGCCGCTGTGGGGGCGCTGCTCTGCTGTCGCGCCAAGACAAGCCGTAAAAACTGCGGTCGCCGCGTTGACAGTCCGCGGTGCTCCGGACGACCGCTTACTGTCCGTGTAAGAGCTTACCTCATCGCAAACAAGCCCTTCCCGGTTCAAAGTACGTGACGTGGCAGTGTGAACCTGCACAACTCAGCGAACTATAAATTTGGTCATTGAGTAGCTTTATGGCCCTGCTCCATCCGTAGTTCCAACACTCGCATGAAAGTCGTGAGATGTCAAAAAAGGCAGCAATGAGTATGATGAACGAGGATCTTCCTGCCATCGTGGAAATAACACACTTGTCGGTATACGATTATGCTCCTTACAGGAGTCCTAATACGATTCTCGGATAAACTGAATTCGAAATCTGTTGTGTAATCTTTCCTTATACACAGAAAGTAAATGGCGTTACTCGTACCAATTTTATGTGGTTGGGCTCCATGTCCAAGTATGTTATACTCTCCATGTCAGCTTGACGTCTGTTGCAGTTGCCCTCACCATTTTTTTAATGGTCGGCACTATTTTTTTGAATGAAATTTTTCTTATACTGGATGAACATTAATAAAACTGACAAACTGCAGGGACAAATTCCTGTCTGGATATATAGGAAAGAAAGGTCTTATGAACATGTGTCCGTATACGCACCGTTGTCACGGTAGATGGCGCTGACGAATGATAGTTTCTCTGACCAAGTGTTGTGTGTTCCTTACGCATTGCAGGCTGTGTGATCGACGCAACGTACTACAAGCGGCAGAATGGTACGGTATTCATGTCGCGAAGAAGCGGAGATGGTGCTTGTGTACGGCCTAGCAGATGGAAACGGTCGAGACGCCTCACGGCTGAAACAAAACAAATATTCTCATTGACACCAAGCGCGTAACACAACGTTTCAAGCCCCTTTTTGGGCGTTTGTATAAGCACGGGCCCTTTCAGGAACACGAATGTGCAAGGAGGCGGCGGACTGTGTGTACGCCATATTAGGACGATCGTTTCTGCCGGATATTGTAAACCCGGTGTTCCAGGTCCTATGTACGCAGTGTCCGCCGTCTCCCTCTACGTTCTTCTGTCTGAACGGACCCATGATCACACAAACCACCAAAAATGACTAGAAATGATGTGTGATGTGGTTGGTGTGTATGAGGGTATTTGTTTTGGTATATCCATGCTGCGTCGCGACCGGTTCCATCTGCTTGGCCGTACACAGGCAACATCTCGGCTTGTTCCCGACATGAATACCGGACCGTTCCGCTCCTTACAGTACGTTGCGTCGATCATACAGCCTGCAGCACACAAGGAACACACGGCAGTTGGTCAGAGAAACTTTCATTCGTCAGCGCCATCTACCGTGGCAACGATGCATTTGCGGACACCTGTTCGCAGAACATCTATGCCATCATTTTCAGTTAAGAAACCATCCCTGCACTTTTCTGGCTTTGTTTACGTTCACCCTGTGTACCGTCAAAATACCGCATTACTGTACAAAATAATACGAGGTCGTGCTGAAAAGTAGTGCTTTCAAATGCCGAATCTATCTCTCTAATTATTTTTTATTAAAGACTGACATACAGAATTTATACATACTTAAGGCTCTCCGGCCATTTGACCATCTTCTTCTGTGCAGATGCACAAACAGTACCCGAACTCTTACGGGAATCGGCAGTAAGGCCGCGAGTAATGAGTATAATGGGCAGGGACACTATGAATATAGTGCGGGACAATACGTTGCGAATGTGGGTCTCACGGGAGGCGTGCCACAGATAAGTCCCTGCAGTCGCACTATGCTCTGTGTCCTCGGTGGCTCAGATGAGCCGGCACGGACGTTCAGCGTGTTCTACATCTACATCTACATTGATACTCCGCAAGCCACCCAACGGTGTGTGGCGGAGGGCACCTTACGTGCCACTGTCATTACCTCCCTTTCCTGTTCCAGTCGCGTATGGTTCGCGGGAAGAACGACTGTCTGAAAGCCTCCGTGCGCGCTCTAATCTCTCTAATTTTACATTCGTGATCTCCTCGGGAAGTATAAGTAGGGGGAAGCAATATATTCGATACCTCATCCAGAAACGCATCCTCTCGAAACCTGGCGAGCAAGCTACACCGCGATGCAGAGCGCCTCTCTTGCAGAGTCTGCCACTTGAGTTTATTAAACATCTCCGTAACGCTATCACGGTTACCAAATAACCCAGTGACGAAACGCGCCGCTCTTCTTTGGATCTTCTCTATCTCCTCCGTCAACCCGACCTGGTACGGATCCCACACTGATGAGCAATACTCAAGTATAGGTCGAACGAGTGTTTTGTAAGCCACCTCCTTTGTTGATGGACTACATTTTCTAAGCACTCTCCCAATGAATCTCAACCTGGTACCCGCCTTACCAACAATTAGTTTTATATGATCATTCCACTTCAAATCGTTCCGTACGCATACTCCCAGATATTTTACTGAAGTAACTGCTACCAGTGTTTGTTCCGCTATCATATAATCATACAATAAAGGATCCTTCTTTCTATGTATTCGCAATACATTACATTTGTCTATGTTAAGGGTCAGTTGCCACTCCCTGCACCAAGTGCCTATCCGCTGCAGATCTTCCTGTATTTCGCTACAATTTTCTAATGCAGCAACTTCTCTGTATACTACAGCATCATCCGCGAAAAGCCGCATGGAACTTCCGACACTATCTACTAAGTCATTTATATATATTGTGAAAAGCAATGGTCCCATAACACTCCCCTGTGGCACGCCAGAGGTTACTTTAACGTCTGTAGACGTCTCTCCATTGATAACAACATGCTGTGTTCTGTTTGCCAAAAACTCCTCAATCCAGCCACACAGCTGGTCTGATATTCCGTAGGCTCTTACTTTGCTTATCAGGCGACAGTGCGGAACTGTATCGAACGCCTTCCGGAAGTCAAGAAAAATAGCATCTACCTGGGAGCCTGTATCTAATATTTTCTGGGTCTCATGAACAAATAAGGCGAGTTGGGTCTCACACGATCGCTGTTTCCGGAATCCATGTTGATTCCTACATAGTAGATTCTGGGTTTCCAGAAATGACATGATACGCGAGCAAAAAACATGTTCTAAAATTCTACAAGAGATCGACGTAAGAGATATAGGTCTATAGTTTTGCGCATCTGCTCGACGACCCTTCTTGAAGACTGGGACTATCTGTGCTCTTTTCCAATCATTTGGAACCCTCCGTTCCTCTAGAGACTTGCGGTACACGGCTGTTAGAAGGGGGGCAAGTTCTTTCGCGTACTCTGTGTAGAATCGAATTGGTATCCCGTCAGGTCCAGTGGACTTTCCTCTATTGAGTGATTCCAGTTGCTTTTCTATTCCTTGGACACTTAATTCGATGTCAGCCATTTTTTCGTTTGTGCGAGGATTTAGAGAAGGAACTGCAGTGCGGTCTTCCTCTGTGAAACAGCTTTGGAAAAAGGTGTTTAGTATTTCAGCTTTACGCGTGTCATCCTCTGTTTCAATGCCATCATCATCCCGTAGTGTCTGGGTATGCTGTTTCGAGCCACTTACTGATTTAACGTAAGACCAGAACTTCCTAGGATTTTCTGTCAAGTCGGTACATAGAATTTTACTTTCGAATTCAATGAACGCTTCACGCATAGCCCTCCTTACGCTAACTTTGACATCGTTTAGCTTCTGTTTGTCTGAGAGGTTTTGGCTGCGTTTAAACTTGGAGTGAAGCTCTCTTTGCTTTCGCAGTAGTTTCCTAACTTTGTTGTTGTACCACGGTGGGTTTTTCCCGTCCCTCACAGTTTTACTCGGCACGTACCTGTCTAAAACGCATTTTACGATTGCCTTGAACTTTTTCCATAAACACTCAACATTGTCAGCGTCGGAACAGAAATTTTCGTTTTGATCTGTTAGGTAGTCTGAAATCTGCCTTCTATTACTCTTGCTAAACAGATAAACCTTCCTCCCTTTTTTTATATTCCTATTAACTTCCATATTCAGGGATGCTGCAACGGCCTTATGATCACTGATTCCCTGTTCTGTACATACAGATTCGAAAAGTTCGGGTCTGTTTGTTATCAGTAGGTCCAATATGTTATCTCCACGAGTCGGTTCTCTGTTTAATTGCTCGAGGTAATTTTCGGATGTGCACTCAGTATAATGTCACTCGATGCTCTGTCCCTACCACCCGTGCTAAACATCTGAGTGTCCCAGTCTATATCTGGTAAATTGAAATCTCCACCTAAGACTATAACATGCTGAGAAAATTTATGTGAAATGTATTCCAAATTTTCTCTCAGTTGTTCTGCCACTAATGCTGCTGAGTCGGGAGGTCGGTAAAAGGAGCCAATTATTAACCTAGTTCGGTTGTTTAGTGTAACCTCCACCCATAATAATTCACAGGAACTATCCACTTCTACTTCACTACAGGATAAACTACTACTAACAGCGATGAACACTCCACCACCGGTTGCATGCAATCTATCCTTTCTAAACACCGTCTGTACCTTTGTAAAAATTTCGGCAGAATCTATCTCTGGCTTAAGCCAGCTTTCTGTACCTATAACGATTTCAGCTTCGGTGCCTTCTATCAGCGCTTGAAGTTCCGGTACTTTACCAACGCAGCTTCGACAGTTGACAATTACGATACCGATTGCTGCTCGGTCCCCGCATGTCCTGACTTTGCCCCGCACCCGTTGAGGCTGTTGCCCTTTCTGTACTTGCCCAAGGCCATCTAACCTAAAAAACCGCCCAGCCCACGCCACACAACCCCTGCTACCCGTGTAGCCGCTTGTTGCGTGTAGTGGACTCCTGACCTATCCAGCGGAACCCGAAACCCCACCACCCTATGGCGCAAGTCGAGGAATCTGCAGCCCACACGGTCGCAGAACCGTCTCAGCCTCTGATTCAGACCCTCCACTCGGCTCTGTACCAAAGGTCCGCAGTCAGTCCTGTCGACGATGCTGCAGATGGTGAGCTCTGCTTTCATCCCGCTAGCGAGACTGGCAGTCTTCACCAAATCAGATAGCCGCCGGAAGCCAGAGAGGATTTCCTCCGATCCATAGCGACACACATCATTGGTGCCGACATGAGCGACCACCTGCAGATGGGTGCACCCTGTACCCTTCATGGCATCCGGAAGGACCCTTTCCACATCTGGAATGACTCCCCCCGGTATGCACACGGAGTGCACATTGGTTTTCTTCCCCTCTCTTGCTGCCATTTCCCTAAGGGGCCCCATTACGCGCCTGACGTTGGAGCTCCCAACTACCAGTAAGCCCACCCTCTGCGACTGCCCGGATCTTGCAGACTGAGGGGCAACCTCTGGAACAGGACAAGCAGCCATGTCAGGCCGAAGATCAGTATCAGCCTGAGACAGAGCCTGAAACCGGTTCGTCAGACAAACTGGAGAGGCTTTCCGTTCAGCCCTCCGGAATGTCTTTCGCCCCCTGCCACACCTTGAAACGACCTCCCACTCTACCACAGGTGAGGGATCAGCCTCAATGCGGGCAGTATCCCGGGCAACCACAGTCGTAGTCCGATCGGGGGATGCGTGGGACGAGCTGGCCGTCCCCGACAAACCCCCATCCCGACCCCCACAGTGATGCCCATTGGCAACAGCCTCAAGCTGTGTGACCGAAGCCAACACTGCCTGAAGCTGGGAGCGAAGGGATGCCAACTCAGCCTGCATCCGAACACAGCAGTTGCAGTTCCTATCCATGCTAAAAACTGTTTTGCTAAGAACGTCTGAACTAATCTACAGAGAGCGCAAACAAATCGACAAAATTTAAACGGTTACTAAAATACAAGATTGCCTAGTAAATGCAGTAATGCTGCTACTTGCGCACTGCTGACACTGCTCGGCGGCGGAAGGAGACTAAGCGAAATTACACTATTCAGATACTAAAACACGATGCTACACTCTCAAATACTATAATACGCCCGAAATTTATGAACTAAACAATGCAAGTACCAAAAACACGCAAAGAAATTAAGAATTAAACTATGTAACAAATGAGTGAGCTAGGAGTATACGACTTGCTGCTCAGCTGCTTATCCAACGGCGGCAGGGAGCACACTGACTGCGACCAACCGACACTGGCCGTTCAAAACAAAACAGTAGACAAACGACTACGCGAATTTACACTATTCAGGTACTAAAACGCGATGCTACAACTCTCAAATACTATAATACGCTCGAAATTTATGAATTAAACAATGCAAGTACCAAAAACACGCAAAGAAATTAAGAATTAAACTATGTAACAAATGAGTGAGCTAGGAGTATACGACTTGCTGCTCAGCTGCTTATCCAACGGCGGCAGGGAGCACACTGACTGCGACCAACCGACACTGGCCGTTCAAAACAAAACAGTAGACAAACGACTACGCGAATTTACACTATTCAGGTACTAAAACGCGATGCTACAACTCTCAAATACTATAATACGCTCGAAATTTATGAATTAAACAATGCAAGTACCAAAAACACGCAAAGAAATTAAGAATTAAACTATGTAACAAATGAGTGAGCTAGGAGTATACGACTTGCTGCTCAGCTGCTTATCCAACGGCGGCAGGGAGCACACTGACTGCGACCAACCGACACTGGCCGTTCAAAACAAAACAGTAGACAAACGACTACGCGAATTTACACTATTCAGGTACTAAAACGCGATGCTACAACTCTCAAATACTATAATACGCTCGAAATTTATGAATTAAACAATGCAAGTACCAAAAACACGCAAAGAAATTAAGAATTAAACTATGTAACAAATGAGTGAGCTAGGAGTATACGACTTGCTGCTCAGCTGCTTATCCAACGGCGGCAGGGAGCACACTGACTGCGACCAACCGACACTGGCCGTTCAAAACAAAACAGTAGACAAACGACTACGCGAATTTACACTATTCAGGTACTAAAACGCGATGCTACAACTCTCAAATACTATAATACGCTCGAAATTTATGAATTAAACAATGCAAGTACCAAAAACACGCAAAGAAATTAAGAATTAAACTATGTAACAAATGAGTGAGCTAGGAGTATACGACTTGCTGCTCAGCTGCTTATCCAACGGCGGCAGGGAGCACACTGACTGCGACCAACCGACACTGGCCGTTCAAAACAAAACAGTAGACAAACGACTACGCGAATTTACACTATTCAGGTACTAAAACGCGATGCTACAACTCTCAAATACTATAATACGCTCGAAATTTATGAATTAAACAATGCAAGTACCAAAAACACGCAAAGAAATTAAGAATTAAACTATGTAACAAATGAGTGAGCTAGGAGTATACGACTTGCTGCTCAGCTGCTTATCCAACGGCGGCAGGGGTCTTGTGACGTCGACCCAGACCAAACGCAACGAACAGTGCCGCCCCCCCCCCCCCCCAAAAAAAAATGGATAGAGCGTCTGCCATGTAAGCAGGAGATCCCGGGTTCGAGGCACGGTCGGGGCAAACATTTTCAACTATTTCCGTTGACTTATATCAACGCCTGTATTCAGCTAGGGATATTCGCCTGACAAAGACAGCTCAAACTTAACGTATTCATTTATTACCCTACAATACACAAGCCCAACGGAATCTGACTGCTATACATTGACAACATGACTTCCAACACTTAACACAAAAGAATGGTCCTGAATTGCAAAAAATCCTATCAATAATACACATCAATAAAATACGAAATTAAAGAAATATGAGACTACCTCCATCTCTGTTAATTGCCTAAACTCATTTGAATCACGAATCCCAACAGAGCAGAACAGAAAATCTTCATAACATGAACTACAGCAATTACAGCAAGTAGCAACTGCAGCCAGCTAAGTAAGAAGATTGTAACTACTATAGACTAACTACTAGAAGGCATATGTTCAGTAAAAGAAAGATTTTGTTGAAGAGCAAACAATGTATTTAGAAAATTTTACCTTATTCATGTGACATCCAGGTCCAAAAATTATATAGCTGTCAATAATTCCACTTCCTAAACACTATCAAACAAACATCCATCCATCATCATACATTTCCTTGCGTCTTTTCTTATAAACATATCATTTCATCTCACTTTACAATGCATGTCGTACCAACACAGAGTCTCCACTAAGAATATCATGTCCATACACTTCCCTATCCAATCGCTAACTGCTAGTCCTTACAATCACAGAAACCCTTGTCGAGGGCGCACAGAACTGTCAGCGATATTAACACAGTCCATAACACACCCGACATAGAAACAGGCTACTTACAATATTTACGTGAAAACTCTCACAAACTTTTAAATGAAACAAACGTTACTAACATTCTTCGTCTTTATCCATAATCTCTACATGGTTTTCGCCCTCCGTCGCTAAACGCCTGCTAATTGTAGCTTGCTACACTGCGGTGTGTAATGTAACTAAGTTTAGTTAGAAACATGGTGCTGTAATCGAGTTTCGAATTCGAAGAGTTCGTCCACACGTGGAGCATCCTCCTCTTCAATATGGCAATACCAGACCACACACGGGTGCTACGACATCTGCATCAGTTCGACGCCTTGGGTTCACTGTCACCAGCCGGCCGCGGTGGTCTCGCGGTTCTAGGCGCTCAGTCCGGAGCCGCATGACTGCTACGGTCGCAGGTTCGAATCCTGCCTCGGGCATGGATGTGTGTGATGTTCTTAGGTTAGTTAGGTTTAAGTAGTTCTGAGTTTTAGGGGACTGATGACCACAGATTTTAAGTCCCATAGTGCTCAGAGCCATTTGAACCATTTGAACCCACTGTCACCAATCTATATCCATACAGTTCTGACTTGTCCCCATACAATTTTCGTCTGTTTCCAGACCTTAAGGAACACCTTCGGGGACTTCACTTTCATAGTGATGAAGCAGTGCAGGCAGAGGTAAGATTGTGGCTCTGTCAACAAAAATGGTTCAAATGGCTCTGAGCACGATGGGACTCAACTGCTGTGGTCATAAGTCCCCTAGAACTTAGAACTACTTAAACCTAACTAACCTAAGGACATCACACACATCCATGCCCGAGACAGGATTCTAACCTGCGACCGTACCGGTCGTGCGGTTCCAGACTGTAGCGCCTTTAACCGCTCGGCCACTCCGGCCCGCTTCTGTCAACAAGTCAAACATTCTACAGAGACGGATATCAACAAACTGGTTTCTCGTTCAGAGAAATGTGTTCGTTTTCAGGGTGAATATTTTGAGAAATAAATATGTAGACACGAAGATTATAAATGTAGAATATTAAAAACGTTAGTTTTACTTTTAAAGCCTTACGTTAACTGACATAAAAAATTGGGAGGCACTACTTTTCATCAGGGTCTCGTGTAGGTCAATGTATGATATGTGTTCGTTTGCTTTTCAGTTGATTGTAAACTCGTATTAGTCTCATGTCCATCAAAACGTGCCTTACATCCGAAAGAAATACTACACTGTGCTTCAATGCATTGAATTTATTCGACACCCTTGGATTGACTGCAGACTCGTAGTAGTCCCATGCAATTCGTTGTGAACACACAATGTTCCCACCCGCAAATCATTTAAATTGTTTCCACAAAGCTGCGCTGCTATTAATCATTCGAGCTGTGCCCATCAGTTATCGTCGCACACATAGTGTGCAACGGCAAACTGTGATGCCCGTCCGACAGCTTTAAATAACGGAACGGAAAAATATTATTGCTCTTTTATTGACAAACATCCCACACTGCTTTCGATACGGACGCCGTGGCCATTTATCTGCGCAACAGCGAGAGTGCAGTTGTGACACGTACATCCACCTTAGGTACAACCAATACATGTTTGTCATCGTGGTTATTCGGTACCAGATGAGTGAATAACGATTGGACACTTTTCCCACCAGTAACACATGGAAAAAACGAACATAATTTTTACAAATATTGAGCATCTGATTTGGTTACCTGTACCGTCACCTTCATCTAACTGACTAAACTATACACAGGAAAGAAATAGGTAATTATGCCGATCGATGATAGCTGAATAATCAGTGCTGCGTCCATCGATTTATTTTTACTCACGGCAGCATACCGCTAGTTTCTTTTACCAAGTGTATTCATGTCTGTAGTGTTAGCCAAAGCATTCAGAAGCAGTTCTGGAGTGATTTGGTTATCTGCGTAGGTCATTAACATTGGCGAATGAAAGACGGCTCATAAAAGGTTTGTGTGCCGTCAGTTTACAAGGAATTGTAACAGGTATTACGACTTCCGTTTCATAATATATAATCAAGCCCCATGGAAATTCACTATCGGATTTGAATGTAGCCTACTGAAGAATATTTATCGAGGCATTCCGCTCACAACTGCAGTGTGGACTCATAATCGCAGATATCCTTCATGCATACTTTGAGCGACCGGGTGCGATGTTCCTCTGCATATTTTAAGGTAATAAGTCACACTGGTAAATAATTAGAATTTTTCCCTGATTCATTGCTATGGTGAACATATGTCATCCCATACCATATGGCTGATTTAAAAATACATAATAAATTCAACAGGTTGATTCTTTCCTATTCACAAAGAGAACACGTTCCTCATTCCTATGCTGGAGAAAATCTTTTGTCAACTACAGGGTCAACCTCTCCATTATGTATGCGCAGACAGAATTATTCGTATAGGGTAGGGCGTGGTAATGGGGTGGTGGGAAAGATTTACAACTTAATCTTTATCATACATTTCTGGTGTTACGGTCTGATGTCGCCATAGCTTACTGTGGCATATGGTTTGCTGCCATGAGCATTCGACGACTTCTGTCATCCGTACACCGTTAACCTTCTCTTGGACCACAGATGCGGTCCTCACACCACATCCTTCGTATTGTGACCGCGAGGAAATCGTGCACTGTATAGTGTGGCAGCTACAAGCCTCCCCTAATATTACTAAGCTAAGGTGTAAATGGATAATTGTTATCTACCAAACCAAGCTGCTCCTTCCAATGCAGTTGCAGGAATGAACATTGAACACATCTCGTTTAGTCCTTATTCAGGACATCTCAGCCGCTGTAGCACACTACTTCTACACCCATCACAACTGATAACAAGACCATGTTTGGATAAGTGTCTCTAACATGTAATGTAATACTGACCAGCAACGATATCTTGATATTTATGTACTAGCTAATTCTATTAATGCCTGAGCGAGATAATTATAAAAGATGGGCGTGATCGTTTTCATTTCCATAATGAAAGTTCCTATTTTATTATTGTTGGGGGCCTTAAGAGTTATTCGTACTGACATCGCCAACCAAAACACAATAACCATTTTAGAAACGAGGCCGATGGAAGGTGGAATGGCTAGACAAGGTTCAGGGAAAAACATTTTTCATCCTTTAGTTTATACACTTCATTTAAACCAGACCCAAAGTAGTTTAATAAGAAAACTTTTCAGGTGTTTTAAAAAACATAATAACATATTTTGAAGGATCTAAATAAAAAAAGCGTAGCATTAACTACCAAAGCGCTTGAGAAAGATTTACAATTGTTCAATTCTGAAGAGATGTGTTAACCACTTAAGGGAAAAGGGAAATTTTAGAGACTCCCCAAAATTGAGCTTTCAATGGAATCTATCAGCAGGATAATTCAACGTGTCACACAGCTTGCAGTGTACGTACGTGATTCTAAGAGCACCAGGATGACTTTTTACTTCCCTGGCCGCTAAACTCCCCAGAAGTAAACCGGGACGAGAATCTCTAGGAGCACCTCGATCAAGTTGTCTGGACTATGTATCATTAACCGAGAAACCTAGCGCAGCCGGGCTCGGTACTTGAATCAGCATGGCTCCACATCCCTGTAGGTTCGCCGGCAGGAATGGCCGTGCGGTTCTTGGCGCTACAGTCTGGAGCCGAGCGACCGTACGGTCGCAAGTTCGAATCCTGCCTCGGGCGTGGATGTGTGTGATGTCCTTAGGTTAGTTAGATTTAATTAGTTCCAAGTTCTAGGCGACTCATGACCTCAACAGTTAAGTCGCATAGTGCTCGGAGCCATTTGAACCATTTGAACCCTGTAGGTTCTACCAGAACCACAGTGACACTCTTCCGGCGCTTCTCGCTGCAAGGGTCGTTGTTTAGGCTTTTGACAGATGGTCACATTGCCTTGCCTCTCATTACAACCGCTGCACAGCAAAGTAACAAACCTCGTCATTATTTTTTCCAACTTACTTGCTTACAGATCATGTGATACACTAAAAGAGGGATATCGAACAGGTTATACGTAATCAAGAGAAAGTACAATGGTAGTGTATTAGAAGTGAATATACAGTTTCAAGTGATCATCAGATCAATCGTAAACAAGTCAAAGAAAATTAGAACAATGATTATGAAGCCATCGCTCACATAGAAAATGCATGTCAGTAGAGAGAATTTAGTGCGTGAAATATTCTGCGTATGCTGTCTGATGGACTGGTTCATACACATTCAGTTCATTAGCACGTTCAGATGAAATATGAATTCGGAATCTGACATTGCAGAATTTTGGCGTCTTTCATGTCCAGTCTTCAGTTATGTATCACACACATCATTCGCGACTGGGATAGGAAAGGAGATAACTGACTGAGATATACAAGTAACTCTCCCCCACACGCCATAGGACGGCTTGCGCAGTATGTATATAGATGTATACTTTGACGAAATGTGCACTTACCCCCCTCTTACCTTGTGGTCTCCATGTGGCATGTGATGTTAAACCCACGTGCTTATCCGAGCGTTTCCCAGTGGAGAACGTGAACAGTTTAGTGTTGATATCTCGACAGAATTCCACTGTGCTGGGAAGGCCATCTACGTGGTGGTCGGTATCAAGCGACGCACGTGACAATAGCTTTACGCCACTGCGGGCTGAGCGCTCCACTACTAATTGTACGCATTGGGCCCAACGACCTAGACTGTCGTCCGTAGGCTTTGTGGCACCCCGCTGGAATGTCCAGGACTAATTTCTGTGGGTGTAGTAGTAGTAACAGAGACAGAGGCAGAGGCACAGAGAGAGAGAGAGAGAGAGAGAGAGAGAGAGAGAGAGACCTTCACCTGCTGCAAAGGCTACCCTCATTCAACTGCGCTGCATTCTCTTAATGAAAACCGAGATTAAATTATGTTTCCTGGCGTGAAACACTTTTAAATTACGCAGCGAAATAGACCGTCTCGCCGTTGTTTCCCTTTGCAGTCTCGTTATTTTGTTACACTCACTACCATGTTTTATCATCTCAATAGGCACTGGGCATATTTAGAGGCCGGAATTAATGAAACTAGAATGGTGTTCAATTGTAATGCGTAATTGTAATAAAGAAAATTGTAAAGTAGCGAACAAGCATAAAAATAATATTATTTTGAACGAAGTTTATTAGTGTCTCTGTCTTGGAAAATTTACTTGCACAAAATATGTTGTTAACGTAGTTTTAAAAAATAAAAAGCAAAGTATGTAATACAAAATACGTAAATCTATTCATGCAACAATGCTGGATCAAAGAAAATATACTGAAAAAAAATACGAAGCGTTTCACAATGAGCATAGCCGTAGCAATGACTTAAACTGCCTCATATTCGGGAAGAAAGTTGCCTTGATGTTGTGTAATGTCTCATAAGAAATGGTGATGAGAGAGCAGATCGTGTTTGTAGCTATACGTGTATCCACGGCTGTACGTTCCACGATTCTTGTGCGTTTCTTAAACTAACAGGAAATTGTCGAGAAAGTATTCCTCTGCACAACGAATCGGGTACATGTGTCACCTCGTCTGCGAAAACATAGCTAATATTCAGTATCTGAGAGGATCATCGCACAATGTTACACTAAGCTCTGCTACGTTTTAATAAAATCAGATAATTTCTCAAGAGGCAGTTTGGGAAACGCAGTAAGTGCTTCTAGCTTTTTAAAAGAAATTTTAGAAATACAGTAAATGATAGGTAATCATAAATTATTAACGGTGCCAGTTAGAAAATACCAGTTGAATCACTGCAGTCAGGCTTAATATTACAGCAAATATGGAGACTCTCTGTCCTCAGTTACCACGACAGGCCTATATACAAGAACATTCTATGCTCAAAATTTAGCAAATTAAATGTTATGAATTTCCGCTAAATAAGTACAAATCCTGCAGCAACGTAACCAAATTTCAAGAAAACATCAGTTTCCAAACAGTTGGAAATATTCTATTTTCGAACGACAATATGACTGAATCTTCTTGGTAGATTAGAACTGTGTGCCGGACCAGGATTCGAACCCATAACGTTTACCTTTCATGGCAGAGTGTCCTGCTGACTGAGCTATGCAGGCGCGACTCACGACTCCATCGCCTCGCAGTTTTACTTCTAGCAGCACCTCTCTTCGACATTCCAGACTTCACAGAAGTAGTGTTGCATAGCTTACCCCACTAGTACTCCTGGAAGAAAGGATACTGCTAAGAAATGGCTTAAACACAACCTAGAGCACTGCATATAGATGTCCAGAGGTAGTCGTAAAGACAAACGAAATTTGTATCACCGAAAGAAGTAGTGAAACATGCAAACGCCGAAACGTTCAGTTGTGCTGGCCCTAAGCGGGACAAAAAAGTCGAAAATGTAATGAAATATTTTGTGCCGCCTAACTCGCTTGAGAAGGTGGTAAGGTGTGAAACACAGAAAAATTACTGTCAGTCGAAACACAGCGGCCTTCTGTCATTCATCAGTTACGCGTGTCACAGACAGTCTACCGCTGAACGCTCCCGAGCAAAATGACAATATGCACCAACTTCCTCTCCAGTGTCCCGCAATTAATATATTTCGACACAATTTGAATGGAGCAAAACAAACCATATAACTGATACACTTCGAAAGATGCGTCTTTGCCGGTAGTCCCCAACGACCTTTTAAAGCCAAATAAAATACACAATATTCAATAAACGCACTCAAAACACAGCAAAAGACACAAAATAACAATTAATCAAGTTAAATAAAATTATTTCCTGAACATTAGCAGTATTAACCCGGGCATCTGTTTCAACTGCAGCCGCACGTACCATCACATTTATGCAAACTCGTGCCGAATTTTAATTTTAATACTGGTTAATTAACTAACCACCAATTTTGAAAATAATGATAACCTACTGCAGCCATTTGGTTACGTGAGGATAAAGATTAGATATTGGTCACTGCATACCTCTTACGTAATACATGTTTGTCACAGAATGCGTGTGTTAGACTCGATTAATTCAAAATAGTTCAAATGCCTCTGAGCACTATGGTTCTTAACAGCTGAGGTCATCAGTCGCCTAGAACTTAGAACTACTTAAACCTAACTAACCTAAGGACATCACACACATCCACGCCCGAGGCAGGATTCGAACCTGCGATCGTAGCGGTCACGCGGTTCCAGACTGAAGCGCCAAGAACCGCTCGGCCACACTGGCCGGCAGACTGGATTAATTGATTCTGTGTTAATTAAAACTTCGGGATCCAAAAAACATCACCCAGTTTCTACAATTTTGGTCATATGGATGAAGTCAATGCTACAGCTAATTTGTCTCACCGCTACAAAGACTATGCTGCAGCTTTAATGTATAGATTCGAGACCCTGTACATCAAAAGTATATTTTAATAGGTTTCCTTTAATTTACGTCTATGATCACAAACTTTTTGTTAACAGATTAACGATTTCGGTCTATATTGACCATCATCATATCTGTTTTTATAAAACAGATCTGATAATGGTCATTATAGAACGGAACCGCTAATCTGTTAACAAAAAGTTTGTGATTATAGACGTAAATTAAACTTATTGTATATACGGGTCACTGTTTTATTCGTGACAATGTCGCAGTTTGTGAAAGTATATTTTAGTCCGCGCACGCCAATAAGCGGAAGGTGGTCACATGACAGCCGCATGATACTCTTAGCCCGCTTGTAAAACCACCTGCAGAAGTTCCCACCTACAGAGCGACTCCTATTAATCATTTATCACAACAAATGCCACCACCATGTCGCTTCCTGTAAAACGAACGTCAGCAGCGGCTGGCTCGTCGACGAATGGGAGTAATCTGACAAGCTGTATATCTGATCAGCAATCGCTGTTAGCGTTACACATGATCCAGTCGCATACGTGACCAATGCACGCCAACGTGCAACAACAACACATCAGAGACGACAGGTGGCAGTTCTAGCAGCAGAGGATGTATAAATCATTTGCCAGTCAGCTTCAAATATTGGTTCTCTAAATTTTCTCAATAGCGTTACTCGAAAACAGCATCGCTTTCCTTCCAGGGATTCCCATTTGAATTCGCGAAGGATCTCCATAACACTTGTGTGTTGTTCGAACCTACTAGTGACCAGTGGCGGATGCAGAAAAACCTCAAAGAGCGGGTGCTAAAGATATCTTGAGCTACCTTTACTAATACCGTAATAAAAAATAATCAAGTCACATGCAAAGTTTAAGAAAGTTTCATTTAAACTGATTATACACATACACAAGACAATGCCATCTTCTCTTCTTTAAATAATGAATTCTATGCGCGTATTCTTCCTGGCATGTGCCAGACAGAAACTTATAAAATACGATGACGAGGACGCGCTTGCTACATAGGAAAATACAACTACTCGATAACTCGCTTCAGTCGAGTCGACAGACGAAATAAACTAACGAATAGCGTGCAGGCTGACTGGCGGGGGCGGCGCGGATGGCAATGCGGGCGGCACCGCAAGCGCGGATGGGATTAGGGGTAGGCGTGCCGCCCACCACCCATATGTATCCGCAGCTGACTATCGTCAAATATATGGTTTCTTTTTGAGATGAAACACGCTTTCCCGGTCTCAAAAAACGTATTATTCTTTAACTGAATATATATTTAAGGATTCTGGAAGAGACCGACGTTAGGGATATTGGTCTGCAATTATCGGGTTCGTTCGGTTGCCCTTTTTATACACAGGTGTACTTTGAGGTTCGCCGATGACATTGTAATTCTGTCAGAGACAGAAAAGGACTTGGAAGAGCAGTTGAACGGATTGGACAGTGTCTTGAAAGGAAGATATAAGATGAACATCAACAAAAGCAAAACGAGGATAATGGAATGTAGTCGAATTAAGTCGGGTGATGCTGAGGGAATTAGATTAGGAAATGACACACTTAAAGTAGTAAAGGAGTTTTGCTATTTTGGGAGCAAAATAACTGATGATGGTCGAAGTAGAGAGGATATAAAATGTAGGCTGGCAATGGCAAGGAAAGCGTTTCTGAAGAAGAGAAATTTGTTAACATCGAGTATTGATTTAAGTGTCAAGAAGCCGTTTCTGAAAGTATTTGTATGGAGTGTAGCCATGTATGGAAGTGAAACATGGACAATAAATAGTTTGGACAAGAAGAGAATAGAAGTTTTCTAAATGTGGTGCTACAGAAGAATGCTGAAGATTAGGTGGGTAGATCACTTAACTAATGAGGAGGTATTGAATAGGATTGGGGAGAAGAGAAGTGCCGCGCAGGATTAGCCGTGCGGTCTCGGCACTGCTGTCATGGACCGTGCGGCTGGTCCCTCGGGCATGGGTGTGTGTGTTTGTCCTTAGGACAATTAAGGTTAAGTTAGTGTGTAAGCTTAGGGACTGATGACCTTAGCAGTTAAGTCCCATAAGATTTCACACACATTTGAACTTTTTTTTTTTTTTTTTTTTTTTTTGAAGAGAAGTTTGTGGCACAACTTGACTAGAAGAAGGGATCGGTTGGTAGGACATATGTTGAGGCATCAAGGGATCACCAATTTAGCATTCGAGGGCAGCGTGGATGGTAAAAATCGTAGAGGGAGACCAAGAGATGAATACACTAAGCAGATTCAGAAGGATGTAGGTGCAGTAGGTACTGGGAGATTAAGGAGCTTGCACAGGATAGATTAGCATGGAGAGCTGCATCAAACCAGTCTCAGGACTGAAGACCACAACAACAACATACGTAGTTAACACCTTCACTTTTTTCCAGTCACT
The DNA here is from genome assembly GCF_021461395.2 of Schistocerca americana. NCBI lineage: Eukaryota > Metazoa > Arthropoda > Insecta > Orthoptera > Acrididae > Schistocerca > Schistocerca americana. Next base: position 288,515,874 of record NC_060123.1, on the reverse strand, counting down.
CATGACTTTGTGTAAATCTTCAAAATCTAATGATTGCTTGTAAACGACACCAAACGGAAACGTATGGATTGTAAAATGTCACACTACAAATTTAGGTGATAGATACGGCAAAGTGGCATTGTAGATCTCGTCAGAGGCGATATAAATCTACGCATCATGCTCTGGTGAACAGAAAGGATGGATTTAAATGTGACTGAACGAAGAAAGGGAACGCTTAAGGGAAAGAGGCAAATTAAAATTTGTGAAGTAATTCTGGACTCCCAGAGAGAAGAGGACTGTGCTCTGATTCGAAACATCCTGGCTGATTAAAACTGTGTGCCAGAGTGGGAATCGGGTCAGTGTCCTTTCTGTTTTACAGGCAGTACTCTACCGACTGAAATACCTGAACACAAGTCACAACGCCCTTCCCCCGCACCCTGCACCCAACCATCTCCCCCCCCCCCCCTCCACAGACACACACTCAACAGCTTTACAGCTCTACTTCCACCAGTATGTCATCTCTTACCATCCACTCTTCAAAAGAATTCCTCTGCAGACATTGCAGGGATAGCATTCCTGAAAGAAAGGATGCCGTAGAGACATGGCTTAGATACAGCTTGCAAGATTGTTTCCAGAATGAATGTTCACTCTGCCGCGGAATGTGTGCTAATATGAAACTTCCTGATAGATTGCAATTTGGGCAAGCCATTTTTACGAAATATCCTTTATTCTAAAAGTGATAGTTGTGCAAATTAGTCAGATGAGCTTCTGTGAGGTTTGGGAGGTAGTAGATGAAGTACCAGCGGAAATCAAGCTGTGAGCAGATGCCTGGAATCGTGCTTGGGTAGCTCGGTCGGTAGGGTACTTTCCCGCGAAAGGCAAAGGTCCTGGGGACGGATCCCTGTCCGGCACGCAGTTTTAATGTGCTAAGAAGTTTCAGATCAGCGCTGCAAAGCGAAATTTCACTCTGAAAGCAGTCCCTTACGTTGTGGATAAGCACATATCCTTTCTTCCAGGAGAACTAACCGCAAGATATCGAGGAGATCTTAAGTGAAGTCTGGAAGGTAGAAGATGAGGTACTGGAGGAAGTGAAGATGTGAGGGCCGGTCGGGAGTAGTTCATTCCAAGGTTGGCTGAAGTTCAGTGTGTTCGGTCAGGGGACTGGTCACCTCGGTGGTAGAAATTTTGGTGAAAATTTCAGCGATTGACTTTGAGTGGCATTATTAGACATTCACACAGAAATTCGGAATAAAATCAATGAAGAAACGGATAGAAAAAAGACAGTTTGAGAACTTCTCTGCGAAAGACAAAAGTTCTAGATTCGAGTCCTGATCCGATACACAGTTTCCATCTACCAGGAATTATTGGAAACTACTGCATCCATAGTGCAACAATTAGTAAGGAGAGCAGAAAAACTATTTATATAATATGGAACAGGCAAAAGAGAACGGTTCACAGATGGAGATCGCCTATAAACAGGCAGCGATATTTAATTGGAGGCACATGTTTCGAATTAAAGTTGAGCAGCTGGATTGACTTTGAGACATGTCGGTCAGTTCGTTCAATGAAAGATCCCGATTCTCCGCAAACGGAATCTCTCAACGTACACAGAAAAGAACCAGGGTTATCTTCCCACTACCTACAAAATTATCAGTAAGAACTAACAGACACGGTAACAAAGTGTTTCTGTCATTACGATGGCAAGTTTCATTTGTGCAGTACACGCCCTACCAGCTGCAAATAGTAAAATGATCAATACAGCCATTCCATTGACAAATTTGGCAGTGTTTGCACCGCTATGTAACATGTCAACAGTCATTAATTGTTGACAGTTTTTTTTCATATCAACCAGAATTTTCCACTAGTTTTAGCGCTCTCTGAACCGTAGTAAAACACCTACATTAATATGGCACGAATGCAGTTATTTCGTTAGAACATATAATATGTTCAGTGTACATAGAGTGGATTGAAGACAGTAGTTATGTAGGGACTCCGGAACAGTGACATTTGCTATTGTGAGGAAAATTGATAACTTCCTTTAAGCGGCACTAAAAGAACTACAAATATCGCAACAGCTGCGATTAATTATTGCAATTATAACTTGATCTCTGCTGGACACAACTGAAAATAACTGGCCTATTATTCCCAACATGTGATTCTGCCACACGTCAAGATTTACAGCTGCTATTTAAGGGATATTTGACTCACACCCCACTCACGGTCTGCTGTTGTCACGAGCTGCACGCAGTGAATTCCCGCCGTGTGTACTGGCGCATGAATTATTATCCTTTCAGAACAGCAGTCACTGCGGGCCACATCAAGCCACTGTGCTAAGTGACGTCATTAGTGAAACAGCGCAACCAGCGGAGCTCTGGAACCCGTCACAGGCCCACGGCTCGAGTGGTTCGTAACTTCAAAGTGGTCCGAATTAACGCCAACTAAATCCCAAAATTATCAGCCCGTGAGAAAGAAAAAACAAGAGCATGCACTGGCAAAAGCATACACAGATGGTGAACTACGTACACAGGGCATTCAGAAATTCCAGTTTCAAACTTCTAGGACTTATGTGTACATAATATTTTCAATAGCCATTCGAGAACGTGTGTGCTAGGTAGGTTTGTGACAGGGCACTTATGGTGGGAGGAGCTGATGTCATGTGACGTCTGTCCTACCTCTCTGACCTAATTTGAGCCTCATTCACGTGTCTGTGAGTGTTAGAGGAACGTAGCTGCGTACACGTTTTCAGAATACAACCGCATGATCCTTCTGTATGGTGAAGCTCACGATAACGGAAGAACTGCTCGTCGCCATTAACGAGATCGTTATGGGTACCATCCGACTCCATCACATACCTTTTCGCCATAATTACTCAGTGTCTTCGAGGAAGGGCTACTTTCACCATTAGCAAGCATGTCTATGGTGCTTCAAGGAGATGCCGCACACCCGAATTGGAAGAGGCCATACTGCATCATCTCGAAGAGGATACGCCAACGTGTACACGAACAATTGCGCGTGCGATGGATTTTGCACACCGAACCAACTGTTATGATGTGGATGGCCGACAACTACATCCGTACCACATCCAACACACCAAAACTCACAGGCACATGAATGAGGCTGGAACCAGGTCAGAGACGTAGGACAGACGTCAAATGACATCAGCCAATCCGAATGCCATCAGCCACTCCGACGTAAACACTCCACACCACTACTACCCTATTGCAAATCTATCTAGCAAACATGTGTTCACACGACTGTAGCGCGAAAACGGTAAGTTACCGGACATGGGCTTCTATTAAAAATATTATGTACCCGCTCCCCTCTACAAGTCCTGGAAATTTGCAACAGCAATTTCCGAACAACACATCAGATCCTAGCACATGTCAAAACCTCTCGCCACCGCCTCAAGGATTTCCATGTTGTGACAGAACCGTTTTGTACCGTCTAAAATCAGTTCACATGTACTGAGAAACTGTAAACCGTTTATCTAGGAAAAAGCGTTCAGAGATGTTGTTGCTGTAGTCTTCTGTCCGAAGACTGGTTTGGTGCAGGTCTCCATGCTACTCTACCCTATGCAAGCTCCTTCATCTCCGAAAAATTACTGCACCGCACATCCTTTTGAATCTATTTCCTGTAGTTACCTCTACACTATTTCTACCCTCCACAATTCCCTCCAATATTAAACCGATGCCTCAGAATGTGTCCTATCAACCGATCCATTCTTTTAATCGGGTCATGCCACAAATTTATTTTCTCCCTAGTTTTATGCAGTACCTCCTCATTAGTTACGTGATCTGCCCATCTAATCTTCTTCAATATTCTGTAGCCTCACATTTCAAAACCTTCTATTTTCTTCTTCTGTAAACTGTTTATCGTCCATGCTTCTCTTCATTACATGGCTGCACTCCAGACAAATACCTTCAGATAAGACTTGCTAACACTTAAAGTCTATATCTGATGTTAAACTTACTGTCTTCGGCAACGCATTTCTTAACTCTGCCGGTCTAAATTTTACATCCTCTCTACTTCGCCCGTCATCATTTCTTTTGCCCCTAAATAGCAAAACTCACCTACTGCTTTTAGTATATCGTTTCCTAATCTAATTTTCTCCCCATTACCTGTTTTAATTCGAATACACGCCATTATCCTTGTTTTGATTTTGTTGATGTTCAGTGGCCGTGCGGTTCTAGGCGCTGCAGTCCGGAACCGCGGGACTACTACGATCGCAGGTTCGAATCCTGCCTCGGGCATGGATGTGTGTGATGTCCTTATAATAGTTACGTTTAAGTAGTTCTAAATTCTAGGGGACTGATGACATAAGATGTTAAGTCCCATAGTGCTCAGAGCCATTTGAACCATTTTTTTGTTGATGTTCATCTTGCATATTCCTTTCAATACTCTGTCTATTCCGTTCAGCTGCTCTTCCAAATACTTTGCTTCCTCTGAAAGAATTACGATGTCACCTGCAAACCTCAATGGTTTTATTTCTTCTCACTAAGCTTTAATTCCTACTCAGAATTTTTCTTTAATTTCCTTTGCTTCTCGTTCAACGTAGAGATTAAATAGCATCGGACCTGTCCCAATCCCTCCCCAGCCACTGCTTCCCTTTCATGCCCCTTGTAATGGTACTTGAATTACGTAATCATTACGGCAGCTCACCTGAACCTCTCGATACCAGCAATATTCTACTGTATTTCTGTAAAGTAGTTAACATATATCTGAGACAACATTCAGATTTGATTTCATTAATGTAGAGGTACTTTGATACATCGATATGTTTATGTTGCAATGATATTATTCTTATGTGTATTCTTTCTTTTGTCACTATAATCTTCGATGTACTCGCAACTTTGATTTTTGGGCGCGTAAGCGATTATTAGAGAGTTAGAGTGTCGGACCTTGGAAAAGTCAAGTGTTGGACGTCATGTTGGAAAGACGCATATTGTAGCCAGTTTATAAAATATGAACTTTAACAGTGAGGAAGATGTTTTCAAGTATGTTTTGTATTGTGAAGTGATGTTTTGTGTGTTACTTGATATTGCAGCAAAAGTAATAAAAAGGAAGTGTAACTTAAATTCGGAGTGCTGATTATTTTTTACATCACCATTGTGCTAACTTCGAAAGGTTTAATCTTCAAGAACGGTTTTTGAAGCGCATCTACAATACGTTTGAATACAGTAGAATAAAACCTAGGCCTCATTGCATCCGAGCTTGGAATCATCACCACCTAGATTTTCGACGATTGAGGCATTATTTTACAACGAGACCAGCGTAGGAAACACGAAAAGATGAGTGCCTAGTTTGTTCATTATTACATGATATGACTTTATTAACTGTGCTCTAACGACACCTGCCACATAATAACTTTGTTGTTGCCCGAAAATGCAGTATTTAGCAGCGTGAGAAACACGACAATCATTATTAAATTTTGACCTTGTTCTGGTTGGGTTGTTAGACTCTCGACTACTGTAACTGCCGTCTGGTTTCTATACAAGCAGTAAATAGTCTTTCGCTCCCCGTATTTCTGCCCTGCTACCCTTACAGTTTCAAAGAGAGTATTGCAGTCAACATTGTCAAAAGCTTTCTATAGATCCACAAATGCTATTAACGTAAGTTTCCCTTTCCGTAACCTATTTTCTACGGTAAGTCGTAGGGTCAAGTACTGCATTGCGTGTCCCTGCATTTCGCCAAAATGTAAACTGATCTTCCCCAACGTCGGTTCCTACCAGTTTCTTCACTCTTCTGTAAAGAATTCATGTTACCATTCTGCAAGCATGAGATATTAAATTGATACTTCGGTAATTTTTACGCGTGTCAGCAAGTTCTGTCCTTGGAACTAGAAATATTACACTCTTCAAGAAGTCCGAGTTTATTTCGCCTGTATCATATGTCTCGCACATCATATGGACGGTTTTTCTCATGGCTGGCTTTCGCAAAGCTGTCAGTAGTTCTGAAAGAGTGTCGTCTACTCTCGGGGCCTTGTTTTGACTTAGGTCTTTCAGTATTCTGTCAAACTCTTCTCACAGTATCATATCTCCCATCTCATTTTCGTCTAGATTGTCTTCAATGTCTATAATATTGCTTGCAAGTTCATACACCTAGTGTACACCCCCTTTGCCCTCCTTCCACTTTTCATCTTTCATTTCTTTGCTTAGGACTAGTTTTCATACAGTTGTATCTCTGAATCTCTTTTCTCCATTGGCCTCTTTAATTTTCTTGTAGTTGGTATGCTTCTAAACCCTTACATTTGTTCCCGACCCACTCGTCTTTAGCCATTTTGCACTTTCTGCGAATATCTTTTTAGACGTTTGTTTTAGTACTCCCGCTTCCTTTTCTGCATTTTATATTTTCTCGCCGGCCAATGTGGCCGAGCGGTTCTGGTTTGGAACCGCGCTACCGCTACGGTCGCAGGTTTGAATCCTGCTTCGGGCATGGATGTGTGTGATGTCCTTAGGTTAATTAGGTTTAAGTAGTTTTAATTTCTAGGGGACTGGTAACCTCAGATGTTAAGTCCCATAGTACTCAGAGCCATTTGAACGATTTTTTATATTTTCTCCTTTCAGCAATTAGATTCGATATCTCCTTTGTTTTCCGAGAACTTCTACGAGGTCTGTTTGATCCTCTGCAGCCTTCACTATTTTATCTTTTAAAGCTATTCATTCGTCTTCTGATGTATTCCTTTCCCCTTTCTTGTCAACCGTTGCCTAATGCTTCCTCTGAAACTCTCAACAACCTCTTGTTCATAGATATAAAATGAAATTACTCGTAGTTCTAAAGGGTCATATATACAACTATTTTAAAATTTCTTCTTAACAAAATTCGTTTTAAACATGCTTGCACACTATCAATTAAGGAAGCATTTGACCTTTATCGCAGCTGTATCCAAGCCCCTTGCAGTTTACGTCATTTGTAAACACACTTCATGGAACAGCGTTTATTTCTTCTGCCCCCGCAGACAGGACAATTTCGCGACTGATGTACGTAGTATTCAAATATCTCCTTGTGTTATATCGCTGCATGTTTGCCTGTAACCCTGCAATTAAGGAGTCTATTATTTCCTATGTTAGAAATGTTCCAACGTTCAAATTATGCAATTTACGGTCACTGCACTAAAAGTGAGAGAAAACAGTTACTGTTCTGTATTTATAACCAGTGAAAAAATATTAAATATTTATTGACGGAGTTAGGTATTTTCATGAATAGTGTAAAACACATCCCTCACAGACAGCTGTGCGTGTTAAAGCGCTGTTTCCGGGGCGGAGAGATGCGCGGCCTACGGGTTGAGGGCGAGTGTCGCTGTAGCAGCCAGGCTGAACCGTGTTTTTTTTTGCGGTTTTTCGTATTCCATTAGGTGAATATTGGTCTGGTACTGAAGCCCCAGTTGTTACAGAATTCACAAATATTTATTGAAAACTTTCTAATGCATAATACTACACGCTAGCAGTTGGAATTGGGGATACAGAGTGGCGACTGCAAGGACATCGGGCCACCCTTAAACCATGCCGAGTCTGCGCCGATATCGGCAGAAGATGAACAAGGGGACTAACAGTCTAACAGAAACAAGAGCCCAACTGTTACTATAGTTTATTCGTGATTCATCCTTAGCAGCACGTCCTATGATTTGCAGTTGGTGTGTCAGTCAAATCCATAAAGCGAGTTGCCATTACATCAGTCACAAATGAACCTTTCCTCCAATGTTTTGATTTTGTAAGTAGAATTTCTTAATTGTGCCAAACTGGAATGTCCAGTCAGCGTGACATGACAGTCCCTTAAAAAAAAAAGTGCGGTCTTCCGCAGAAGACAGCAGTCGGTTTCAAATTCAAAATAGGTAAATCCTAAGTTCCAGGTATTGCAATTTTTCAGAGACTACTGATCGGATTTTAAAGGCTGAATACTGTTGACTTGTCTCACATAATATGACAGCATCAGCAGGAATTTCTTTTAACTGAGAACAAAATTACGTATTTTAAATGATTCTGGACATATTTAAGGTGAACAGCTTGCACGGAGCAATTATTTTTTTACATTTACATAGAGTGCCGATATTTAAGATGGTTTAGTAATGATTATTTAATGACAATAATGGGGAAGAAATGTTATCAAACCACTGCAAAGGAAAATTGTGATTAGTAAGTGCACTTAAATTTTAGTATTATGTACTTAAGGATTTAAAACAATCGTATCTGTAAAGTTTGATCTCCTTATGAGGATGATGTATTTTATTATTATGGACAGACTAGTTTTCCACCAAATGAGGAAGCCATTAGCCTGAAGGATGGCCAAGCTTTTCCCTTTGTCGGGCCGTCTTGTGAACGTCTTTTGTACAAGGGAAAATGCGCAGTAGGTTGACCTAGTGGACACCATCGAGATAGGGTTGGCAGGTGTGTCTTGTCGTTTCCGTTTTTGCGAACGCCTTTTATGTAGAGCGAAGTATACTGCGGACACTCTGAACTGTTAAGAGAAAACCATTGAGCAGTGGTTAAGTGAGGTGACGTGTTGGTGTGCTCGTCGATACTTGTAGAATACGTGGCAGTACTTTTGTACCAAATGTTCAACTGCACAGCTTCTCACAAGGCATGCTCCAGACAATTTATTTCCTTTATCATGTGTGGAAACTCAGACTTGTGTCATCAGAATACGTTATATAGAGTGCTTTTAGTTCAACATATTAAATTGGCGACAGTGAATGCTATGTATGGTATATTAAAATAAGAATGGGGTGAGACAACTTTGACAGATCGCTTTGTTACAGTATTTGATTATATTCCCTTGGTTTAAATGCAGAAATTAAAAATCCCAAGACTAAAGTAACTTCAGTCTAGTATAGATGGAAAAATAATATTTCAAAAGAAAGACATTTAAGACCATATTAGTTTCATTGTGATAAACTAAGACTACAACTACATTTCTAGAATTATAAGATCATTATCTATTGTAAGTCGAATAAGCAGCCTTACTTTCTATATTCGTCCCTTCAGATCGTGGCCATCAGTCCAAGCAAGTACAATCATGGAGGTAGAGTCACTGACTGTTAGGAGGAAGGATCTCAGGGTGAGTTATTATTGGTTCCTCACCTAGTGGTAAATACTGTCGTTGTACCTCAGTGGGAAATATTAATTACCAGAACGATAATTATAGATAATAGCGAACGTGTACTTTGTTTTGGGTACCACGACCACTGGTTTATCCAACAAAACCTCTCGAACGAATACGACAGCCAAACTAATATTCTTACAGATACTAATGATGTCAACATTTCAAATAGTGTTCAGTTTACCCTAAAATAGTGTTCAGTTTGCGCTAAAATAGTGTTCAGTTTACCCTAAAATAGCGTTGAAAGTGTTAATATTATTGCTTTTAGTAGCGAGTTCGGACCTATAAGTTAAGATAAACAGCCAAGGTTCTAGCAGGGTTACGCAGCTTAACAGACGCCACCAGACACTCGTAATAAAAGATGATCGGGTAACACTATAATTACAAATAGGAAAGGTGGTGTAGGGTCGTTTTAAGTTCAATTGAATCATCATGTGTAAACATATTTATTGTGGTGTTTGTAAATGTTCAAACGTGTGTTAATTCCTAAGAGTCCCTAGATTTACACACTAACTTTAACCTATGCTGAGAAGAACATACGCACCCATTCCCGAGGGAGGACTTGAACCTCCGGTGGGATTTCGATATTTTTACACTGATGTCACTATTCTTATACTTTTTCTTGATGCACGAAGCTTGAAAACTGATGCTTCACATCCAGAATCGGTCGTTTAACAAGCTTTTGTATGCAAAAAAAGGCTGTATACTATTTACTAAATCGTGAAAACCTGCTGTTGTTCCGAGATTCCGACTCGTTCCATTAACTGTTAGCCCTTCGTTCTCCCGGTTTCAAAATTTACATCCTTTCTCTAAGGTAGGTGAGGATATTTTCGCTGCTATGGAATTATCTTGTTTGATCACCCTGATGATATCTAAAGGAAGCTGTAGTACATAGTCTTCGGTACACTAACATAGAGCTAGTTTGTGGTTTGTATGCTCTCACACAGATGTCGTAAAAAGTGGATCTAAAGTTTTGCGAAAATCGGTGAATACCAAATGAATTTGAAATTGTTTTATGCATTGTTCTGTTCTATAATTTCCATCACAGCTGGAAAACTGTCTATTATGTTATTTCCACTAACAAAACCAGCTCCTACCTGTGGTGGATTTATATAGCATGTTATTTTTTCTTTGCGGTTGTTTATCGATTCCGTGAAGATCTTGTATCTTACGTAGAGCAGGCTCTAGATATATATGTAATATAGAGCATATCGTCGAAATGATCTATGAAACATGTAAGTGGCTGGCAAAGTAACCAACTAACTAACCAACCAACCAACCAACCAACCAACCAACCAACTAACCAACCAACCAACTAACTACGAATGATATGTCTATATCCAGATTGTTTTACTTAATAATCTCTAAGCGCTTTTGATTCATTTTGGCAGCTGTGTCCTCCATGAACTTTTTGTAATCATTTAACTAGGTAAGCTGTAGACTTATAACTAGTCACATTATTTATGAGAACGTATTATAATATTGACAATTGTGGTTTCGCGATCTTCAGTCCGAAAAAGAATTTGACGTCGCTCTCTGCACTGGTCTACTCTGTGTTAGCCTCATCATCTCTGCATAACTACTGTAACCAGCATCCACTTGGAGCTGTTTAATTGGTGTTCCAGTACAGTTTTTAACCCCTTCCCCAAATTACCATTCATTATTGTATTGAGGAGGCAGCGAAGCCGCAGTAAATGTCATAAGAACATATACTTTCCTTTAGTTTGGTTGTACTTCGGCTTCTATAGTTCGACAGTTCGACTCAGCAAATCTTCGTTAGTTGTTCCAAATACCCATCTAATCTTCACATTTCAGAAGCTTCTATATTCTTCCTGTCTTAACTGCTTATCTTCCACGTTTCACTTGCGTACAAGGCTAAGTTCTATACAAAGTTCTTCAGAAAATACTTCCTTAAACCTAAATTTATACTCTAACGTCTACAACTTTGCTTCGCCACTTTGCGATAGATGGCAGTAGCGCTAAATATTGGTGCTGGTGGTAGGTCCTAAGTATCATACAGTTATCATCATTTGCAGTCATAATGTCTTCAAAATATTATTCGGTTCGTGACCGTATCAGATATTTTCTTGTTTGAATAAGTCAACTTAATTTTCTGCTTTAACATGAAGAAGTCTGCGGCTGAGGTTCATAAAAACTGGGTAAGACCTGTGGTAAACGATCTTTTAGTGAGAGAACGTGTAAAGAGTGCTTTCAACGTTTCAAGAACGGTGCTTTTGGGGTCAAACAACGGCATGGTAGTGGAAGACAGAAGGTTTTCGAGGCTACTGATACCGACGGAAACAATCACAGGAGATCGTTATCGAAAGCAATTGATGGAAACGCTGAAATGGGAAGTCCTATCCCTCCCGCCGTATTCTCCAGACAGTTCTGCCTCTACCACCTTTTCGATCAATGGCAGACGTCCTGCCTCACCAGTACTTCCGATCACATGAACAAGTGCAAAATTGGATCGATTCATGGATATACTCGAAGGACGCCCAGGATCTGTACGCTGCTCGAAAGTAGTAGCCAGCGATGGCCAACGCAGAGAATCGTAAATTTTTGATGAGTTTTTCACAACAAAACCTCGAACATAGAGAAAAAAACTATAGAAGTGAAGTTGTAGACCTAATGGATGTTAAGAAACTCCTCTTTTTCCAGAAATCCTTTTCGTGTTACAGTCAGTCTACATATTACATACCCTGTACTTAGACCATTATCACTTGTTTTGCTACCCAAATAGCAAAACTCATCTGTCACTTTTATTGTGTTATTTCCTATTTTAATTCCTTCACCAATACCAGATTTAATTCGACTACGTTTAATATATTTAATTTAATTTTCGTGAGACTCTTATATTGTCTTTTCAAGATAATATCCATTTCATTCACTGTACCTTTGGCGTCTCTGAAGAAATTACAGTGTCTTCGACAAACCTCAAACTATTTATGTTCTCCCTGAATCTTAATTCCCTCTTCGAATTTCTCTTTGATTTTCTTTATTGTTTACTCAATGCACAGATCGAATAATATCTGGGATAGAATACAAATCTGTCTCAAGTACTGCTTCCCTACAATTCACTTTTACTGCAGTCTGGTTTCTATACAGGCTGTACATAACTTTCAGCTCCTGTGTTTTTTCCCTGCTATCTTCAGGAAAAAGGTGTGTGTTGCAGTCAACATCGTAAAAAGCCCTCTCCAAGTCTACAAATTCTATAAACTTATTTGGCCTCTCTGTAACTTATCTTATAAGTCATAGGGTCAGTATTGCCTCGTGTGTACTTATTTTCTCCCGAACTCAGACTTATCTTCCACAAAGTCGTCTTCTACTACTTTTCGCATTCATCTGTAAATAAGTTGTGCCTGAATTTTGCAAGCATAGCTTACTAATTATTGAATATAGCTTCCGCCTTTTATACAAAAAAACTTTTTTCTCTTGCTACCCAAGCATGTTTCGGCACCTCTGTGTCATCATCAGGAGATTCGTTTATCAAAAACTGTAAAAAGTCAACATATTCTAGGTTGTAACTGATCTAACAGAGTGAGGCCAAAAGACAGTTTTTGTTCTTACCGTGATTTTACACTATTTAGTATTGCAGGACCATGTGTATGGTGCCCTGCATTGATAGCTTGTCATTTGCAAACCAAATGCTTTGAACGTAAATTTTATAGGCGAGTTAACAAATCCCTTAATTTTTGAAGAACGTGATTTTCGTGTGGCGAAAATTTTGCGTACATATTTTTCATTACTCACGTTTTGTTGTTACTCATCCTCCTCCTTTTTCATTCTGAGGGCACTGCGTGCCCAAATGAATGTACTTTGCGTAATTCGGTTTTACAAACGCCTTTTCACTTCGCAAAACGCGGTGAGCACTATGTTGTTTTGCGAAGTGAAAAGGCGTTTGTGGAAGAGTGTGGTTTTCTTCCTTGTTACTCAAACGCGTTTCGGCACCTCTGTGCCATCCTCAGCGGTTTTTGTTTATTAAAAATTGTAAAGATGAACATATAGCGACATACAACCTTTATAACTTCATGAGGAACTCCAGATTTTAAATTCCTGTACACTGGACTCAGTCAATGATGCATAACAACTTAGTCAGTACATTTTAGAAAATAATGTGGAAGAAGCGCAACCAAATATTTACATAACAATCATAATCATTCTCACAGTTCTGGTCAGTGTATCTTCGACAGAGAGAAGCTTTTCAAAGTTAAAATCGATTAAGACCTACTTGCGAACCACGAAGAGCCAAGAGACTACCTGAGTTGTCAGCACTATCAACTGAAACGGAAATAAAACCAAATCGTTCATAATATTGGTTGAGCGTTTTGAATCGACATTCAGAGAAGACTATTATAGCATCTGTTATTGTGGTAAATAGGCTTGTTGCAAATCCTTTAGTACAGATTTATTGAACCCAGTCACAAAATGAGCGTAAGTGTCAATAGCAACATTCAAGTTCACTTGAAAAGATTGTCATAGCTTACTTATATCGTTCAACGTAGTAAAATCTCGTTTCACACTGTGATATTCGCTATTTTTGACTTCATTAAAACAGCAAATACGAGTGGTTAATACTTTCAGCCAGAAGGCAAATACTTGTCTATAAATAATGATTAATGTATAATGAGGCGTCGCATGGCGACGGTGGAATTTTCTAAATAATGTAATTCGTCGTCTTTGGGCGGCAATATAAACTGAAAAATACGGATAGATATGCGACCCTTCACTATTTTGTTCGCTGGAGAACAAATGAAGCCTTGAGCGCTAAAGACTTGTGCTGTTTTTCTCAAGTAAGACGGACGCAGATTTGTGGCAGTCTGATCTAATTTTTACTAAATGTATAAAAACGTGTTATGTCTAAGTTTGAGTGAAGTGTAAAGAACTGTAATAACTTACCGTGACGACGCACGAGCGACTCAAAGAAGTCAATGGCTATATAAAAGAGCGCTCAATGGACATGATACGGACATAAAAATCTACCGTCATTGTAGTACTAAGCTTAAGGTACGATATATGTTTTAGTTATAATAAATATTTGTTCTGGGAATACTGAATCATTTAGCAGTGCTCATTCCTATTACCTTCTCAGTATTATTTTCATTTTGATTATGCATTTTGCTAATATTACAGACACCAAGGACAGCAGTCCAATGTGCGTGTTACATTGATAAAAAGAAAACTGTTTTATCGTCTTCTTGCATCAGCTTTAATATTGAATTTCCCTTTTGTGTGATGTTACAGTTGTTTTTGCGCCCTTAAGAACTTTATGGTCCCTTAGGAAATTGTTTTGTCATAACAATAACTTCGCAACCGGATATGATCGTATCTACGATCATGAAGTAATTAGAAAGACGATAACGCAATTTCTTAATCAATAGCACGCAAGTTCTGACTGCCTCAAGCCACGCGAAACTGCAAGTAAAAACTATTCACATCTCATAATGCAATATTTTATGACAATGGTGAATCCATGATTCTTACGCCAATTGTGATTGATAAAACAGTAAGCTAAATCTCAATTTCCAACTTTCCATTGAATAACAACATCACTTTTATTTTGTGACATCACACTTGGCGCCCGAACAGCGATTCGACCAAAAATTAGTTCAAATTCTTTGAAAATTTTCTATGTGCTTGTGTTAATAAATGTTCTGTCGTTTCATGTACACATCATCTCTGTGAGAATGTCGGAAAATATGCAGGTCAATAACGCAGTTTAATTATCGAGAGAAAGGAAAAGAAAATAGACGCGAATTTGCTGAGACAACATAGTGCTAACCAAGCCATCAAAAAGTAAGTCAGAATTTTGCATACGCAGTGTAGTGCTTCAGTAGCAACGTTGCTTTTCTAAGTCGATCCACATCCTTTCTATTCCTTCCCGCTATAGAAAATCTGCTTTATTTTATCTTTCAAGGTAAAATTCTTCGTCGTCTGATAATAGAAATTATTTCTCCCCATTGTTAGTATAGCTGTATTACATTTTCAACATGGTGGATAGTGTGTGCAATTTGCAGTGAAGAGCTTCTTCATTCATTTGTCTGAAACGTTTAGGTTCCATCTTGTCTTCTCGCCAGATAGAATTTCATTTGTTGCTCACGCGAGAGCGGTGCTCTTAGCGGACTCACCACGTCACTGACAAACGACGAAAGCCTTGCGTAGCACGTGATTTACTGACGAAAACGGCAGATAGTAAACAGAGACAGGTGACAACAGGAGACGGGAGTGAAGACGTTAATAGTATTCCATACCCTTTACGATCGCGAACGGTAGGTTCCCGTGTGGGAACTGAACCAACCATGCCTGTAACAGGAGAAAGTGACCCTAAAGTCCAAACTCTTCCCGCTGCAGCTACAAATGACTTCGGTGCGTTAATGGAAATGCTGAAACAACAGTTTGACGCAGTAAATGAGACTATAAAAACACAAAATGAGACTGTTAACGCCCGATTAGATGCTGTAAGCGAATCAGTAAAAACACAGCTAGGAACAATCAAAACAGATCTGCATAAAGAAATTACGGCTGAATTAAATACCCATTTGGGTGAGGTGCAAACTAAGATCCGGGATCAAATTCAGAAAATGCAGAAACAGGTGAAAAGTGAAATAGCTGAAGTATCTGGAACATTAAACACAAAAATTCAGGCAGCTACCAAAGAAATAAACTCAGTAAGAAATGCAGTATCTGACATTGAAGGTGTAGTGGAGGATCTGTCGAGGCAGATAGACTCAATCAATATTGAAGAACAGGTTAAGAGCACCGTGAAAGCACACGCGGAGGCATTGTCGGAACACTACGGTGAATGGATAAAGGATAAAGATATTTTTATCGAAAAGAAGGTCAGGGAGGAGCTTAGGGAGACTGTCAAGGATGTAACTTATGAAATCTTAGCTGCTCCTGGTAAGTCGGGAGACACAGTGGTTTCTGAATTGGGACAGATTCGGAGGACACTTACACGGGATCTTCCCGAGTGGAAGCAGCAAGTAGTGGACACGTCAGAATGCTGAGAAACTGGGTAGAAAATCCGCACACGCATACGCAAACTATAGGGAACAACTCTTTAGACGGTGACGAATGTCAGTCAACTCCTTATCGTTCACCGCCTGATTACATGCAAAACAACAGTCCTGTTGAGTCCCGAGTTGGGAAAATAAATGATCCGCTCACAATTATGAGTTTAATGCAAGAGGAAAGTGTGATTAAGCATCGCACTTTTCCTGTTTTTCATCCGCAGAAGCGAGAAATACACCCCATCGTGTTCCTAAAGAATTTTTCCGGCATATTTCCCAGGAGCTGGACAGATAGACAGCGTATTCAGTTCGTCACTGGCATTATTTCTGGTGATGCAGCATTATGGGGAACGGAAATGGTAGACACGTATAGGAATTATGAAGAGTTTGAGAAAATGTTCTTGGCAAAATTTTGGAGTAATGGGCTACAGCAAAGATTAAGGAAGGAGGTGTATGGTGCGTAAGTTTTCAATGAGAAGCATGGAAGTCTCCGGCGATACTTCGAGAAGTATCTATCAAAAATTAAATTCTGGGATTCTCCGATTTCTTCCAAGGACGTAATTATGATTCTCAAAAGCAAACTCCCTGTGTCAATTAGAGAGAAACTAGTAAATGTGTGCGAAGAAGACACGGATGTATTCCTTTCTGTGCTGGATTCCTTAGATTTAATTAGCGAGGATGTGCGCTCCAAGGTTGGCAGCGGCAAATTCTTCCCTGGCAGCCAGCAGAATGCATCGCACGCGGACAACAATGCGCCGAAGGAGAGAGTGCGCTACTGTGATCGCGGGTACCAACCTGCCAGCCGTTATGAAAACGCAAACGGCAGTAACTTTAAACGGAAGTAGAAAACCAATTACAGTAATCAGCAGAGATACCACCCAATTTACAACCACCAGGTACAACATCAGTACGGAAACCCACGCTTTAATTCTGCGCCTGAGCAGTATGGAAATTCTCCACAAACGATTGGTAATTTTTCAAATGGGCCAGTGTACAATCAAAGTTATAGCTCGAAAAATAGCAAGTGGCATGGGCAAGGCGGAGGCCACCCAGCACAACATCAGAACAACTTTTCACAGGATAGAGGACCGCGGAACAATTTTCAAACGGTATCAAATGCGAACTTTCCTTCACAAGGAAATGGTTTTGCCGGCAACCAAAAGATCGGGCGACAGCAGCCGTCTCAAGTATTCTATTCACAAGTGAATGCACCCAGTGGATTTTACCCCTTTACATCGGCATTTGTACCACATAACCAGCACCAATATGAAACGGAACAAACACTTAAGGCCATGAATGACAAACAGGTTAAACATCCTGCGGAAAATTAGAGGCAGCGCCTTTCAGCCTCCTAGAGGTCGCTGCCGGCTCCAGTGGGGGCACTAACGAATACTCTGATTCTGAGTATGCTAATGCGATACGGTACGACCATGAGACCGACTTACGAGATGACCTTGCACCTGACAGAGAAGCTCAAGACATTAATGACATTTATGATGAACAGGTCCAGGCTTCGATTAAGATTTCTATTTCCAACATTCCTGTCACAGCCGTTGTGGATACAGGAGCAAACATCAATATCATGTCTTCATGTCTCTTCAGACAGGTGTCTTCTGTTTCAAAAGTTTTATCATTGCCGATTCAGGGTAGCTCCATATTGGGAGCGATTAGTCCATTGAAACAGAGAGTTAGTTTACAGACGCAGCTTCAACAGCAGATAGAATCTGTTTTGGTTTCTTGCCTCTTGCGTACTGGAAATTTCCTTGTGTGAACTGTTAATGATAATTATTGTGTTGAACAGCGCACAGACTTCATGGTAACAGCTACTACATGTAAACTTTAAGTATTAAGTGTTAAGTATGGAAAGATTGTTTATAGTGATGGACATGAACTGATATTTCTTCAACAAGCTGAAGCAGGAAATTAAGGTTGCAGAAAGAATTTCAATTTAGCTTTAAGTTAGTATAAAAAAATGTGCTTGCGAGATGATTGCCAGGATCTATATAAATATGTAAAGGTGAGAAATGGAGGAGGATGCGTAAATAAACACTTCTCTCAAGGTGCAAGAAGATTTATAGATTTATTTTTAGTAATGTAAGTACTTGAAGTTCTGTTGTAAAAGCCCAAATTATCTGCTTAAAAAAAGGTACATGTTCAAACAGTCCAGACAGTGGACAGGAGTAGAAGAAATAGCTTAAAGTTCAGTTAAAGCGTGCTGTTAAATGGAAAAACAAGTGGTAACCCACATGTGTTCACGCAAGGAGACAACAAGCTGTAGTAAACTGAGTTAGGTGAAATACAGTACAAATAGAGGCAAACCATGAAGCATCAATAATGTAGCGTAAGTACTCCACGAGGCCATTAATTGCTAAGAAAGTAAACTATTTCCCTGTGATCTGAGCCCAATGTAAAGAGTATATGAGGAATGTTAGCTGACGAATTGATTTCAGTAGAATCAAGGTACTAAATAACCACACAGCAAGCCCCCTGTATCATAATTAAGTCCAAGTAAAGATCTTCAGAAGATTTGTAGTGTAATCTAGAGACCATTCAATACCCTAATTGAAGGCTAATCTAAAGAACAAGCAATGCAGTGATATTTAAACTTAATACTGACTACAACCAGAGTAAGACGTAGAAGTAGCAAAGCATGCTGTAATGAAAGAGGTTGAAATTTATATATGTGCCTATGTTTATTATGATAATTTTCTTTACATGCAAATTTTATTGCAAAAATGTCTCCTACGACACTCCTCTTATGAAATCCATTTTCCTTGTGCCCGTTCCTTTTGATCCTGGTTCATTAACCCAGACCAAGGGTCGACTTGTAAAAGGCACGTGTGCTTCGAGGCAAAGCAGTGCTTATGAGAAATGAGACACGTAGCGTGATGAACTTCGCTACCTTTGGTAATGTTTGTTATGGACCGGTTGCGTAAACCTAGTGAACTGTCGGTAATTCCATTCATACGAAAAATAGTAGACACGCGTTACCCTATTTTTTTTTAATGGAGAACGATTGCTGAGTACATGAAGCGAAGAGGGAGACCTATTGTTATCCAGTCTGCCCTCAAATATATAAAAAAAAATTTGGCAAGCACAAAGGAAAGCACAAATAAAAAAAGAAAGAGATTCAGCGTTAAATGCGTACTCGTTAAGTAGTAGATATGTTGCGTGGCAGTAGAAAATGATCTTGGGTGCACTAAAGAATAAATGCAACGAGTGTTGCGAAACCTGTAGTTTTCATAATGAGGAGGTGAGCCCTTAAAAGAAAGTTTGAAAGAATATTTTTAGGTTCACTAGTGAAAGTAAACCTTGAGATATAAAGAGTCCATTCATAAAGCAGTTGTTCACTGGACTTAACAAAAGGAGTGACCATTAATTGTAAATATTAGCTCGTAAGTGATCTTTTGTAAATAGTAAAATATAAGTCTTTCTCTACCAATGGAGGAAACCTGCAAAATTGATTGTTTTGTAAATGAACTCAATCGGTGAAGGAACTAAGCACGAATGCTGTGTGAAGATGCACACTAAAGTGCGACGTGCATAATAAAAATAACTGTTCACTGTGTATTAGTGGTAGGGTTGTACTGCAACTGTAAAAAGAAGTTAAGGCTACGACAACATGGTGCAACGCAAAGTTCAGTGTTGTTCTAAGTGCAGCGACAGCGTGAGCCTCATGGGAGGCAGTTGACAGAGAAGTATGGAGGCAGCTTCAGTGTCCGGCTCCTCCGATGAAAACGCGCGCGAGGTGTTTGTATCGATGCACTCGTGTGATGCGAAGTTCACAAAAAAAAAAGGAGCAATCGACGACCAGCAGCTCTGTTACAGCCTGAGCGCGAGCGGATACTGAGTATTTGAGCTCACGCAACACTGTGCAGCCGCTGTGAGTGGCTGACGTGTGGGTGACGAAACAATTCAAACTTTAAACTGCTAACTGCCATGACTTCCATCGTACATACTGGAGGAAAGACATTTGTACACTTGTGTGACTACATTTTCATACGTAAACTAAGCAATTTTCTTGAGTTGAAGTTAAGATGAGTGACAAGTAGATTGTTAGATTACTCAGGCCTTAAAGCCATTAATACTGGCACTCCTGAACACTGCTAAAATGAATTATAATCCTGTCTCTTGATGGACAAAGAAAATGAATGTGCACTATAGGAAGTCCCTAAACTCCAGACCAGTCCCGATCCTTAACAAATGTATCCAACAGGTTGTAAATTATACTAATAATTTTTCACTTCTTCTGTTTCATATTGTAAATAAAAACCCGGGAAGCCACTTGAATTCCTGGCACCACAGTGGAAAGGACAGATGTACTGCATGATGAACGCCGTAGACAGCTAACACAGAAAGTGAAAGCATCACGAAGTGTAGTGCTACGTTATTAAACTGTGATTCAACCACAATGAGTCAACAGATGCTTGAACATTGTCCACTCTAGTTTAGTGAAAATAAGCACTCACTGTACTCATGTATTAGTTGTTAAGTACAAGAGAAAGTAATTTCTGAATTCTATCCCCTGAAGTGCGAAATGAACGTTCACTTATTGTTATAAGCAAATATGGACCAAACTTAAATATGCACATAAATGTTAATCTTGGTATTATGGAATGAAGTGACTGATGAACAAAGAATGAAAATTTTGAAAAATGATAAATATCTGATATATGTTTATAAATGTAATTTCAATTTATGTACATAGTACGCCAGTAACATTATGTAAATGTCACACCAAAAATCACGAATATCTTATGAGGACATGAGGATCGATGTAATCCTTCGGCATTCCCTCTCTCCACACGGGAGGCAATGTGATATTCGCTATTTTTGGCTTCATTAAAACAGCAAATACGAGTAGTTAATACTTTCAGCCAGAAGGCAAATACTTGTTTATAAATAATGATTAATGTATAGTGAGGCGTCGCATGGTGACGGTGGAATTTTCTAAATAATGTAATTCGTCGTCTTTGGGCGGCAATATAAACAGAAAAATACGGATAGATATGCGACCCTTCACTATTTTGTTCGCTGGAGAACAAATGAAGCCTTGAGCGCTAAAGACTTGTACTGTTTTTCTCAAGTAAGACGGACGCAGATTTGTGGCAGTCTGATCTAATTTTTACTAAATGTATAAAAACGTGTTATGTCTAAGTTTGAGTGAAGTGTAAAGAATTGTTATAACTTACCGTGACGACGCACGAACGTCTCAAAGAAGTCAATGGCTATATAAAAGAGCGCTCAATGGACATGATACGGACATAAAAATCTACCGTCATTGTAGTACTAAGCTTAAGGTACGATATATGTTTTAGTTATAATAAATATTTGTTCTGGGAATACTGAATCATTTAGCAGTGCTCATTCCTATTATCTCCTCAGTATTATTTTCATTTTAATTATGCATTTTGCTAATATTACTGATACCAAGAACAGCAGTCCAATGTGCGTGTTACATTGATAAAAAGAAAACTGTTTTATCGTCTTCTTGCATCAGCTTTAATATTGAATTTCCCTTTTGTGTGATGTTACAGTTGTTTTTGCGCCCTTAAGAACTTTATGGTCCCTTAGGAAATTGTTTTGTCATAACAACAACTTCACAACCGGGTATGATCGTATCTACGATCATGAAGTAATTAGAAAGACGATAACGCAATTTCTTAATCAATAGCACACTAGTTGTGACTGCCTCAAGCCACGCGAAACTGCAAGTAAAAACTATTCACATCTCATAATGCAGTATTTTATGACAATGGTGAATCCATGATTCTTACGCCAATTGTGATTGATAAAACAGTAAGCTAAATCTCAATTTCCAACTTTCCATTGAATAACAACATCACTTTTATTTTGTAACATCACAACACGTGCATTGCAACAATAAACTCAAAAGTTAACATTTCGTTCAAGACTGCTTTACAATCCCTGAAAGTTTCGGAATCAACAGTTTTATTTTTCTTTTGTCTTCTCTTTTATCTTTCGATAACGTTATCAAATTCCAAACACGTCTCTCTTACTGCGCCGATTCCATTTTCCCATCATATTTCAAACAGAGGTTTTAATTTCAATTATAATTTAGTTCTTACAAGACCCCAACGCTTGCTTGATTTTGTAAAGAGCATATAAACTTAATTGATGGAGCCGAAAAACGTTTTAGCTGCTAGAAAGTTTCAGCTGTATATATCAAAAGCAAATTCCAAATAACGGCATTTGCATGGCCTGAAGAATGAATGCCCATAGATTAACATTGAGTATTCTTGTTCTGAAATCTTTATTGATGCCAATCGTATTGGCGCGTTATCAAATCCCTGTCCTTGGCAGTGTTGGATATCTAGGCCATTATTTTTTAGTTCCTTTAAAATGGCACTTGTGAAATCGTCTGCCGTTGTTTCTGAGACAGCAATAAACCCAACGCAACGTTTCTCTACCTCTCCAGTTGTGAAACTGCAAAATCTTAATGTTATTGACAATTGTTCCACATGGCTCACATCCCTGGTACAATAGAGAATGAAGGCATAATATCTTGCTTGTTTGTTTATATTTGGATATTAATGTCATTAATTTATTTTGGATGTCATGGCTTAGATAATGTTGACAAAGTTGCTTTGTATTAAGTCGTTACATGTGCTCTTTTAGTGTTAGATCATATCTGGATAACAGTTTAAATAGGTCTATAAAATTTCCGTTGTGTCCGCTATCGTTCAAGTTAAGTGATTCTCAGTGAGCTCTAAATTTCAGTTTGTATGAGGGTAAGTAATTGATAATATCGGTCAATCTTCCAAACAAGTAGTAGGCCTACCAATACTTTTGTGATTCCCTAACCAGTCTCTCGTTTTCTTTATCTATTGTTTCTCCATATTTGGTTCATTTGCAGAATTCCATCCATTTACTCATAGGCTACATGTGTCCTTTGATCACGTCTTTGGAATATCCTATTCAGATCTTTCCATCTGCAAATGTGAAAAAAGTTTACTTTGAACACTAGAAATTTATCTTGCGGTATATAGTAATAGAACATGTGCGATGTTGCTTTTCGCCGTGACTAAATTTAATTTTACTAGAAAATTGAGTAAAGTGTCTTTCATTTGCGTCTTTGGACAACTTTCATCAGATATCTTTAGGTTTTGTTGGGGATCGTTTACAATACACAATGAATCTATTACTGGAAATACCCATTTCCCCGGATCTATTTCTATAAATGACTTTTTTATGTGAGCAGTTTTCTCCTGATTTTTTGAGAGACAAATCTTTTAACTTTTTAACTCTTTACTCGTTTCAGGTTCTTAGATCACAGCAATTTCGCCCTACTCTGATACTGTATCAGAAAGGGTAAGAGATTCATTAGACCCTTAAGCTGGTTACGTTTCAGAAACTAAAGAAACTTGGAGAAGAGATTCATCAGAGGCCTTGGAGTAGCTGCACCTGAAGAAGGCTTCTTAAGAAATTCCATCATACTGAAACCTGTAGCTAGCTCGATTGGATATAACTGTCTCAGTCTTTCTTCGTCTTGTTAATATACCGGATTCCTATTTCCTCCCTAAGTCTCAGAGGATCCTCCAGACATGATGATATAAAAAAATACTATTCGTTAAGTAGGCTGATAAATACTGCACTTTAAGTTCTAAGTGTTATAGTAGAAAGAGAATATAATGTGAGATCATCAGAAATGGCAAAATATTTTTAATTCTGTCTTGTATGGTGGCAGAATAAAATATGTAAAGATTATTTACGAAATACTTATCTAAAATTCGTGACTGAAAATAAATAACGTTCTACAGACAAATAAATATGGTAAGAAATGGCTACTGACTTAACAAATATGAAATAAAACACAAGAGTATTATAAAAGTATCAAAATATAAGTAACCACTTACCTACAAAAAAACAAATGCCGATTTTTCATTTAATAAACAAACGTAGCCAGAAGTTTTGCACATGCCAGTCTCTGACTCTCTGGGATCCGTGTTTTATTGTTGCAAAGTGCGCATTAGTGAATTGGCGACGGGTACATCTCGCGTGTATCGCATAACCGGTCTACCTGAACCAGTCTGCAGTCCCAAACATGTACGCTTGGGGCGCTGCTGCGTAAGCGTACATGGATTAGATTAGATTAGATTAGTTTTTCATTCCATAGATCCGTGCTGAGGAGATCCTCGTGGATGTGGAACATGTCAATTTTTTTTAAAGCTGAAATAACAATGCTAATAGTGTGAATATATACAATACATCATTTGTTTCTATTAAAAAATTCGTCAATCGAGTAGATGGAGTTGGCCACTAGTAAGTCTTTCAGGCTCCTTTAAACTGATCTTTATTTGTAACTAAATTTTTTATGTTTGCTGGCAAATTATTGAAGATGAGTGTTCCTGAGTAGTGGACCCCTTTTTGAACTAAAGTAAGTGCTTTTAAGTCCTTGTGCAGATCATTCTTGTTCCTGGTATTGTATGTATGAATTGAGTTGTTTGTTGGAAAGAGAGATATATTATTTAGGACAAATTTCATTAAGGAGTAAATATATTGAGAGGCAGTAGTTAGTATACCCAAAAAAATGGCTCTGAGCACTATGGGACTCAACTGCTGAGGTCATTAGTCCCCTAGAACTTAGAACTAGTTAAACCTAACTAACCTAAGGACATCACAAACATCCATGCCCGAGGCAGGATTCGAACCTGCGACCGTAGCGGTCTTGCGGTTCCAGACTGCAGCGCCTTTAACCGCACGGCCACTTCGGCCGGCTAGTATACCCAGTTCTTTGAAGAGGTTTCTACAGGACGTCCATGAGTTTACTCCACAAATAATATGTATTACACACTTTTGGACTCTGAAAACTTTTGTTTCACTTGAAGAGTTACCTCAAAATATTATACCATATGACATTATGGAATGAAAGTAGGCAAAGTACGCAAGCTTTTTCATTTTTATGTCGCCTATGTCAGCTAACACTCGAATTGCAAATACAGATTTGTTTAGGCGTTTCTGCAGTTCTGACGTGTACTCCTCCCAACTGAATTTATTATCGAGTTGTAATCAACAGGAATTTAAGACTGTCAACCTCAGGCGCATCGTGTAATATGGGCTTAACTCTCACAATGCTGCCAGAAGATTGTACATAAATACTACTACGGAAAATAAATACCGATAGCTAAATAACTAAAAGTTTAACAACTTGAGCAACTTTCTTGAGAGGCCGACGCCTAACGCAGCCACTGAATAGTAAGACAATGCTTTGGTATTTTGAGAGCAATAAGTTACATGCATTGTTGCGTTACTTCGTAAGTTTGAACAATAAGCAAGCATATACTTGCACTGTTGTAAAAAAAACCATTACGCTTGTATCTCAGACATGTAGAAATAAAATTTTGCTGCAGATATTTGTATATATTGTGATTACATAAAGACCCAGGTCATAGAGAGCCAAGGGATACAAGGTGACAGATGAAGGTGTAACATGGGGAAAAATTCATTTTTATTTAAGCCTAAATCTATGTAGAGTGTGTAGAAGAATAGTCATTATGTTTCGAGCGCTAGCGTGTAAATATAAATACATTATAGAAGGAGAATTTCGTTTTCGTTTCATTTTGACTCGTATGTAACGACAAGAGTAAACCAAGTTTTAACTGTGATTAAATTATGCTTTGATCAAAATTCAATGAAGCGACTTCCTCTTTCGTGTTTCCCTCTTTCCATGTTGTTTTATTTTTTCCTCTTATTCCTTTCCCTACTATCGAATTCCAGTCCCGCACTAGAATTTTATTTACATCTCCCTTCACTATCTCAATAGCTTCCTTTATCTCATCATACATTATTTATTACCTTCCTCATCTGCGGAGCTAATTGGCATATGATTTGGACTATTGTGGTGTCATATTAGGACACCTAATATCGTGCTGTTGTTTACTTGTTATTTCTCGTAGTGGTCCAACCAGCGGACGATGACATAGCGTCGTAGATAGCCGATTACAGGAGGAAGAAATTAAAACTAAAAGATTCTTTATCTCTAGATATCTTAAGTGACACAAAGAACGAATATGCGGGGATCGCGCGATGGCCAACAGATATATTATAGTGAACAACATACCGCTCAAATGAACCCGACTTGTGTTAACTTCTTTAGTTAGACTCACAAGGAGGGCTATTGATGGAATTGTTGTTCAATAATGCGTAGAAAGCTGACATCTGACGAGTGTTTTGTCTCAACTTTTCTACTTACAGAAAGGATCTACGTCGTACAGCGAGACCAAACCGTTTGCAAACACCATTGAGAAAGTTCAAGGCTGTCAGACCAGCTTTATGTTAAAGCGGATGTGTTAGAGGTACCTGAAGAGCCATTCACGGGGAAAGTTTACCATCGATCTCAGTAGACGTGGATATCATCCGTACTGCCATCACTGACGACAGCCCCGGGCCACGATTCTGTGCTATCACAGCAGTTGCAGAAAGTTCGGTATCAGGATAAATGTTTGGTGCAGCTACAGCTTCGTGCTACCCGTTCCCCCACGTCAGTGGATAGAAAGAAAGGTCACCGTGTTTGTCCATTTCGCGTGTCCAAATCGAAGGGTGTCGAGTATGTAGCAACACCACTCCAATGAATAGGAAAGAAAAAAATGCGGAGTTGATATCGACAGCCAGGTGTCGCCCGTTATTGATTCAACGTGGCAGTGATCTGTACTAGAGTAGTAATGCCATCCCGCAGCCCCAGCGAGTTCTCGTGTTTCGGTTCTCACTGGATGATACAGTTGATACAGACGATACAGCTACATTTACTGAATGGAAGGCGGCTACCTCTCTTTGTGGACCGTATGAGTACACGATAAACAGAACAGACTGCACTTCTATGCACGGCAGATAATACAGCACTTAGCGAGCAGTGTAACTGACGCTTGTATGTACCCTTGTAAATGAGTAAGAAGGCACTTAATGCTGGGTGACACACTGAATACTGTAGGCCGTTTTCATCCAGTGCTCCATCTGCTTCATAGCTTACAAAAGGGTTGTTCGCTAACAGTTTGACAGGTCAAGACTGAAGCGTTACACCAATACACAACGCGGTAGTTTGCCAAGATATCGTAACACTTAACAATTCACGCGTCCCCTGTCTTACAGCGAAAGATCTACGAGAATACGTAAATCTGAATTGCGACACTCTGGGGTGAAAAACGAAGTACATTTCCTTCTAAGTAAGATGAGAAAAGGCAGAAGGAAACATTTTTAAAATTTGAACAATAATGCTACTGTCTTCGGAAAACATTCTCTGAAGTAGCCTCTAACCATTCTCAAAGAATTCGTAACGCTAACAACTACAACAATACTTAAAATATTCTAAAGGTTCGAGACAGTGAAATCCTTTTTGAAATTACTATAAAACAAGAAGTCGATAATGACTTTAGTTTTGTAGTAACGAGAATATCGCACTTTATACTGAGGTTTTTCGGAAGTTGTTTAAATATAATATTAGTACCGTAATTTAATATACTGCCGTTCATACGTTAGACCGCGAATACACTTCCAATAACTTGATAGAACAGATTTAATAGAATTTTGATTTAAGTGACTAGAAGTAATGAGTCCTTGTATGCCTTTTTCTGATATTATTACTATTCCACAAAAATTAGAAAGCATATATCAGAGCTATAGAGAGATGAAAAGCGAGAATACTAGCTTAGTCATGTTGGAAAATTCATCCTCATCTCGTCTCTCTCGTCAAAAATTCGTGCTACAACACAAACTTTTTCCTTTTATATGCTCCCACAGTACTATCCGTAGAAGTTAGTCTACAGCCGAACAAATTTCTGCTGCAGCACTACAGCAACGGTCGGATAACATTTCTTTGTAGAAAATACAGTTGTTGCCGATTTTACAAGTGTACTCGCTGGTAAAAAGTTTGAAGGAAGTTCCGAAACCTTCACAAACATTCTGGATTTACTTCCCGTAGGAATTTCCTCCCAACGAGACGACACTATAGGAGATCTGTTCTTTACTTAATTACTGCTGCACGGTGCAAAACAGAGCAAAATCTTCTGCAAGAGACGGAAGATTACACTTCATTGTGTGGAATATTCTCGGCTAACAAAGTTATTAGTCCTTTTATGCATAGCCCAAAAGAGAAGAAACTTTAGCCTGCGATGTCGCAACATCCAATAAAATACTGTCTGACTGCAGTTCGGCTGACATGTTAAGTACCAGGTCCACATGCTACGTTACACGTACGTTATCCGGAAGGCTATGTTAATGCAAAGTGTGTTCTAATAAGAATAGAATTTCTGAACGGATGTAGAAGTTTGTACATAAGGAGAGTATTATATTCAGTTTTATTTTGTAGTATTAACGTAATAAACACAAAGATAGTCAGCTAACCACATCATCACCGTCTCCTCATAGCTCGCAAATTGTCATGAATATCAGTAACAAGTTTCGTTGAATTATTTTCTTCTACGTACTCATTCTGTACTGCTTCTGTAATTCACGTCATTTCCTTGTATATATCATGTGAGTTCTATTTTGTCCGATCACTGTTGACATTTTTCGGTTTATTGGGAAGGTAGCATTTAAACTAGATAACGACATTTTGAAAAGTCTCACTCTCGGCTGAATTAATTTCCGGTGTGCGTGGTTCACCCTTGTTATTTCACGTACATGACTCAGACACTAACGCATCTCCTAGTATGTTCCGTACGGACTTCTAATATTTATATCCATCTAAACCAGATAGTTCTAGTTTCATGGTGATTGTGATCTAGATTAATGTTTCTTTCGGGTGAGAATTTCTCTTCTGTGCATCGATATAAGTCACAATGGAATATCGACATAGTAGCCTTGAAGTCAAATGTAATAAGAACCGTGTGTAACAGCTCTGCGTTTCTAAACATCGAGTCAGTCTCTGTGTATACGATGGCTCTAGTAATGGATTTGATCACTCTCGTGTACTTTTCCTCCATACTGTGATTCATCAAGGAAACCATGGTTTTCGATTGTGAGCAATTGTTGCTCCCAAATGTGTGTAGAATTGGATGTGATCCAATAAAGTAAGCCTGTGCTTATTGTACGTGTTGTCTACTGTTGGAAGTATTCGAATAGGTGTCTCTGTGTTGAGTAATACTATGACCACGCATATTGGCCAAAAAATCAGAAAGAAAACAAAATGCAGGTTCTAACTATGTCGCTAATTATTGTGAAATCTAGAGTTTATTGCTAAAATTCACACCAGACAAGATAATGACCAGTACCTACTTTAATAATTATTAACCAGAGAGAGATATTTAGTTCTGTATCTCATTCATACAGTACTGAAACTTGCTACGTTTCGTAACTAACTAACTCGTTCTCATGGGATCTGAGGAACCTTTCACGATCTACTCGTATGAAAACAGAAAACACGTAATATGTTTATCACAACATGCGATTACTGTATCTTTCATAGCGACTATCAGAACAAGAGTATTTAATAATACAGATCATTATATTCTATCTCAAGAAAGCCTAGTTGGTACATAACGTTAAAACAAGATCACACATACGTTCCATGATATTTTGGCAAAGATGATAATTACCGTGCACAACGGACCAATTTAGAAAACTTAGGGAACATTCTCACAACTCGACAAGAGACTTTAAAAGAGATCTTGGCCGTTTTGATGTATTTGGTAAATGATTTATAAAGTGAATCAGAACCGGGGAAGAAGAAACTTGCGGGAATCGCCGTCACTAGACTGAGCACACAGTACGCATTGTTTATTCCGCGAGAGAAAACAGATTATTGTCTATTCTTTGATATTTTCGTTCTTATTTTTTTTAAGTCCTTCGCTCGCTGTATGGAACTGATTTAACCTTTGCGAATAAAGTTACAGTTTCTCTTAAACAGTATTTGTCGAAATTAATTATATAGATATTGAGCAGAGCTGTAAAGAGATGGCCCCGAAAAACAGGGGGAAATACGCACGTGAAAACACAGAGTCGATCGATATCGTCGGATCCGAGTACGACGTAAATTTACACGCAAGAACAGTTAGTAGGCATTCAAGACGTGCTACAAAGACAAACAAGGGAGCTGCCACCAGCAACAGAAGAGCAGAATAGTGCAGCGATGAGTCCACGGACGGCAATTGGTGGCACATGTGCAAAAACTATCCAGCCACAGATGAAAGTACGAACGTCGCAGTTCCTGCCAGAAAAACCAGAACTTTCGTTTTCAATGCTTGAACTGGCATTGGAGCAAAATGAAATAACTGATAAACACTCGGGGTTTGTGATCACCGTAAACACAGTAGACGCAAAAGCTGCTGCACTCATTAAAAATTTTTGCATCACTTCGGTTCCAAGAGTTCCGGAACCTGTACAGAATATTGGAATAGCGATCAACATAATCATTACCACCCTTTTTATTGCTCATGAAAACCACACACTACATGATGTACCACCATACGGCGAGACCTACAGATGTGGTGGTCCAGATCGTTGTACGCATCGGTACCTCTAATACCCAGCAGCACATCCTCTTGCATTGATGCATGCCTGTATTCGTCGAAGCGTATTATTCACAAGTTCTTCACGGCACTGTTGGTGCAGATTTTCCCACTCCTCAACGGCGATTAGCCGTAAATCCCTCAGAGTGGTTGGTAGGTCACGTCGTCCATAAACAACCCTTTTTAATCTAACCTAGGCTATGTTCGATAGGGTTCACCTCTGGAGAACACGCTGGCCACTCTAGTCAAGAAATGTCGTTATCCTGAAGGAAGTCATTCACACGACGTGTACAATGGGGGCGCGAATTTCCGTCCATGAAGACGAATGCCTCGCCAATAAGCTGCCAATATGGTTGCACTCTCGGTCGGAGGATGGCATTCACGTATCGTACAGCCGTTACGGCGCCTTCCATGAAAACTAGCGGCGTACGTCGGCTCCACATCATGCCACCCCAAAATACCAGAGAACCTCCACCTTACTGCACTCACTGCACAGTGTGTCTAAGGCGTTCAGCCTGACCGGGTTGCCTGCAAACACGTCTCCGACGATTGTCTGGTTGTGCTTCCAATCCTGAGCTGTCCATTTGGCATGTTGTTGGGCCCATCTGTACCGCGCTGCATGGCGTCGTGGTTGCAAAGATGGACCTCGTCACAGACGTCGGGAGTGAAGTTGGACAACATGCAGGGTATTGCGCACACCTTGAGTCGTAACACGATGTCCTGTGGCTGCACGTAAGGCATTATTCAATGTGGTGGGGTTGCTGTCGGGGTTCCTGCGAGGCATAATCAGTAGGTAGCGGCCATCCAATGCAGTAGCAGATCTCGGGCTGCCTGAGCGAGTCATGCCATCCACAGTTCCTGTCTCTCTGTATCTCCTCGCTTTGATTCACTCCGAGACGCCTGGACACTTCCCTTGTTGAGAGCCGTTCCTGGAACACAGTAGCAATGCGGACGCGACAGAACCGCGGTATTGTCCGTTTAGACATGGTTCACCTACAGACAACACAAGCAGTGTACCTCCTTCCTGGTGGAACGACTGGGACTGATAGGCGGTCGGACCCCCTTCGTCTAATAGGAGCTGCTCATGCATGGTTGTTTACGTCTTTGGACGGATTTAGTGACTTCTCTGAACAGTCAAAGGAACTGTGTCTGTGATGCGATATCGACAGTGAACGTTTATCTTCAGGAGTTCTGGGAACCGGAGTGATGCAAACTTTTTTCTGATGTGTGTACTATAGCCGCGGGCATAATACTTCTGCCAACGACGGAATGACAGTATACAATTTTAAAAACGTTTTTGATCGACATAATGTCTGAACCACTTTAACAACGCACACAACAGATGTTGAAAAATGAAAAGGTGGAAGGCAGCACCCCTCTGAGTACTGAAGAAACCTACTGGGCATCGTCAGAGAACAAGATTTACTAGACCTGACACTGTGGTACATTTGGCTGGCACAGATGCCCTGTGCAGTCAAGGCGGCGGTAGTTACCTGAGCAAAAGACGACATCCAGACATTGATAAAGATAGCAGCACACAAAGTTTACGCGACCGTGGACAATACGCATCCTGCGTGTATGACACTGGTTGCGGAAGGCTATGCGTAGCAGGAAACTACAGCTTTATCCAAGAGCCAACATGGGGATTTGGGCCTGACAGCTGTATGAATTTACGAGTCACGTTGAGGTATTACAATGACAAATGTCGCAGTTGTTACATACAGGAAGAGCTCACCTGGCCAAAAGAAAGATAACCACAGTACTAACGGCGGCAACAAGAAGGAGAAGATTTGTTAGTGCCACCGGCGGTTCGGCGACAAGGCGACGAGATATACTTGACCGTGTGCATACCCAAATGGCGACAGCGGCCGTCAGTACTTGATGCTGCCCCCGAGAACTAACAGCACCGCATTCAGCAGGGAGGTGAGCATGACAAGGGATCCAGGATGGTGAGCAACTTGTCAACATTATCCACCTCTTCACAGAGGTTGTATGTTAAAGACGTGATGTCGTGTCTTTACTGTCTGACTGACTCGGAGCCAGATGTCAGTGCACTGCCGTTCAAGAATTATCAGAAAACCACCACAACCTCACAGGCGCACCTCATTAAGGCAAATGTGTCACCGCTAACTACTTATGGCAAATACGAAATGGAGGTGGATTTAGATTTAGACAGAGTTGCCACTGGAACGTTTTTGCTAGCACAAGTGTCAGAAGCCAGATTAGGCGCCGACTTCCTGTGTACTACGAGAATCGAGATACACATTTGCTACAGATGATGAAGTCGTCATAGGTACGATTGGACGAGACATACGTCGCACCGTAGGCTGCATGCACACAGAGGTGGCACGGGGCGAAAGAAGCAGCACAAGGACACCTCAGCCAACGGTGTGACATCACACAGTGCACCACATTAGAAACACGCCCGATCAGCCAGTATCACCACGACCAAGAGGGGTAGCCCTAGATCGTTTAATAGCAGCAAAGGCCGAATTCGATGGTTTGTTAAAAGGAGGTGTGCTACTTAGTTCCGGTAGCTCTTGGCATCTCCGTTACACTGAGTGAAAGAGGATGGTACTTAGAAACCTTGTGGTTAAACGCCCATATAGTTCCAGGCCGTTATTTTGTACCGAGTTTCAAGTATTTTACTAACGTCCTCCGAGGATCGACAGTCTGTGTAACAAGGCATATTATCAGATAGCAGTCGCAGAGGTGGATATACCGATGAAGGCATTTGCAACACCTTCCGGGTTGTCCGAGTACGTTCGAATGCCTTTCGGCCTTAGAAACGCGACACAGACGCGGCAGAGGTTTGTAGATGACGTACTGCGGGGTTTCAAGTGTTGTTTCGCGTACCTAGATGATATATTGGCGTACTGAGGGAAAAGCGTTGCATGAATAATATCTCAGGTCCGTTATCGAAAGAATTAAGCAATATGGAATAGTTATCGACGAGAAGATATGTACCTACCAACAGTAGCAGGTGACTTTTTTGGGTCACACAGTGTCGGCAGACAGAATATGCCTCCTGACCGGGATAATACCCATTGTCGAAGAAATACCTCGACGACAACTTAAAAGACTTTTGTGAGCAGTAACTTTCTACCGTCGACTCGTGCCACGGGCAGCCGACGGTCAGACACGACCGACAGCGGCACTGTCTGCAAAAAAAAAAAAAAAAAAAAAAAACTACTGGCAAGCGACCCCTGGTGTGGACCCAAGACATGCAAAAGGCGTTTCACAAAGTGAAAGCAGATCTCAAGAAAGCGATTCTCTTGGACCAAATGTTACTGCATGTATTGTTGACTTTAGTGGTAGATGCAAGACAACAGGCAGCCTCTGGATTTCTTGCCACTCACAACAACTCAGGTCTCATCGTCAGATGACAGAGAACTTCTGGTAATGTACGAAACCGTAAAGTATTTTCGTCTGTATATCGAGACAAGAGCATTCACTATTTATGCGGACCACAGTCCTATTACATTTGCATTCAATAAATCTAATGACAACTACGCTCCACGATAAGCCCGAAAACTAGAGTTCATTGACCAGTCCACGACTGATTTGCGTTATATAAAGGGAGAAGAAAAGTAGCGTAAGATTTCTGATCAAGTGTCAATACCATCATGCAGAGAACTGATTATGAGCATTTGCAGCTGACAGGCCACAGGTCCCCAACTACGAGAGTACCGGCAGGACGTTACAGCAAGTGAGGCCGGCGGAGACGAAGGTTAGCATTTGGTGTGACAAAACTCGACCTTTTGTTCCTCAAACGCTGCGGCATACGACATTCGATAGCATCACAGGCTGGCTCACCTCAGTGCAAAAGGTATTGTAGAAGTGCTGACTCATCGTTTTGTGTCCCCTAGCAATACGAAAGATTGCCGTAGATGGGCAAAAACGTGCATCACATACCAAAAAATGCAAGATCGGACAGTATGTTCACAAACCAGTACGAGAGTTTCCACCATCTACTGAGCGGTTCGTACACGCCTGGACCTCTGCCGCCCTCAGAAGGTACAGTTATTTGAAACGTCCTCGCGCATTAAAATTGAGTGCCTGGCCGAGACTCGAACTCTGGACCTTTGCCTTTCACGCGCAAGTGCGGCTGAGCTACCCAAGCGCAACTCACAATCCGTCCACATATCTTCAATCCTGCCTGTACCTTGACTCTACCTTCCGAACTTCAAGAAAGCTCTCTTGCGAACCTTTCAGGAAGTTTTGATCTGCTAGGAAGTTTCTGTGTTTTCGAGCATCAAAATACACTGATAAACCAGAACACTATGACCGCCGACCTACTATAGATATTAACCCGTCCAGGTGATAGCCGTGCCATCTGGCAAGGAATGACTGCTGTCAGACACACGCACGGTGCATGTAGTACCAGTGAGCGTGCTATCTGTGTGTAGAATGGGGAAGGCTCGTGATCTATCTGACAGAGGACAGATTGTGATAGCCTGGAGGCTCGGAACGAGCATTTCTGAAACTTCACGACTTGTCGGGTGTTCGAGGAGTGCTGCGGTTGCCGTCTTCACCACGTATCGAAACTAAGGTGAAACCACGTCCAGACGTCGTCGTGTTGTGCGGCCACTCGTCATAACAGCTACGTATGCAGGTACCAATGTTAACACCACGCCATCGGCAACTGCGACTGAAATGGGCACATGGCCATATGCGCTGGACATAGGTGCAGTGGCCGTGCGTTGCATAGTCTGATGAATTCCGATACCGTCTTCTTCTCGCTGATGGAAAGGCGCGAATCTGTCGTCACCTCCTTGACACCTGCATTGCGGGACAGAGACATGCTGGCAGCGGCTCCATCATGTTCTGGTGAATATTCACGTGGGCGTCCATGTGTCCAGTGGCGCTCATGCAAGGCACCATGACGGCCAAGCAGTATCGTACACTGGTTGTAGACCTCGTGAACTCCTTCATGATGACCATTTTTCAACAAGATAATGCCTCATGCCACAAGGCTACGAGTGTGATGGAGCAATCGAGGAAAGAAGTGGCGAGTTCCAGTTGATGTACCGGATCCTCAAATCACCAGATCTGAATCCGATCGAATACATCTGGGATGAGATTCAACGTGGCGTCAGTGCTCATTGCCCCCTCCCCGGAATTTACGGTAATTAGGTGACTTGCGCTTGCAAATGTGGCACCAACTCCCTCCAGTGACCCTCCCTCACAGAAATGGCCGTATCTTTTGACTACATTGACTTAGATCCTTAACTTTTTTACTCCACTAAGGGAACTGTACACCTTAGTACATGAAATAAATTTCAACATCATACGTCCACTCACTACCGAGGAAGAGTGTTTCTAACAGTTGAACAGACAGACAGAAAGTGATCCTATAAGGGACCGCTTTACTGATTTGGGAACCAAATCACAAAAGTAATTCTGATGAAACTCGCTTCCAAAAGAGGTTCAAGATTTGAAATGCGATTGGAATTGCTACAGTCAATGAACGCAGGTCAATATGAAACAGTTTCCGAGCGAACATAGTCGAGCGAACTGCATGCAGGGGCATCTTGAGTCGGATACCTCGCAAAACACAGTTAATTACAGTAGCACATAAAGCTCCGTGTCAGTAATGGGCCAAACAATACATATGTTGGACGGTAGCTGACTGAACGCGTGCGAAGTGGTCCGACAAGTGACAGTTCTGCCTCTTTTCAAATGATTCAAGGCGTCGCAAGCACCCACGGCCCAATGAGCAGTTCAACGTGCAGTCTGCGGAGGATCTTGTACAGGCCCGTTGTGGTTTTGTAACGTTTCGGGATGTTTTTCATACCATGACTTGGGATCACTTATTCAGTTTACAGTGGACGTGAACTAGGATGTTTATGTCAATATTCTCGGTGACGAGCCGTCGCTATTGACACTCCTTTCTTTCTAAGAAGATAGCCAAGTTCTAAGGACTGCTCCCTTACGCTCCCGAATTGACGAACCCTCGGGTACCCTTTCGGACCAAGACTGGCCAGATAAATCACCTGACCTCAATCCCACAGAAAAGTATAGCGCTACTGTGAACAGTAGAAGAAACGTAGTCATCAACATCCATACTAAGCGCACGACACGTTACAAAGGCTCAGAGATAGCTAGTGTCTCGTAATCTTGAAGCTAATTACGTGGTCAGGTCGTGTATACTCAATCCGATGGAGTATGCACTCAATCTTATCATCATCTCGTGCACTTAAAGTACAGGGTTATTACAAATGATTGAAGCGATTTCACAGCTCTACAATAACTTTATTATTTGAGATATTTTCACAATGCTTTGCACACACATACAAAAACTCAAAAAGTTTTTTTAGGCATTCACAAATGTTCGATATTTGCCCCTTTAGTGATTCGGCAGACATCAAGCCGATAATCAAGTTCCTCCCACACTCGGCGCAGCATGTCCCCATCAATGAGTTCGAAAGCATCGTTGATGCGAGCTCGCAGTTCTGGCACGTTTCTTGGTAGAGGAGGTTTAAACACTGAATCTTTCACATAACCCCACAGAAAGAAATCGCATGGGGTTAAGTCGGGAGAGCGCGGAGGCCATGACATGAATTGCTGATCATGATCTCCACCACGACCGATCCATCGGTTTTTCAATCTCCTGTTTAAGAAATGCCGAACAACATGATGGAAGTGCGGTGGAGCACCATCCTGTTGAAAGATGAAGTCGGCGCTGTCAGCCTCCAGTTGTGGCATGAGCCAATTTTCCAGCATGGCCAGATACACGTGTCCTGTAACGTTTTTTTCGCAGAAGAAAAAGGGGCCGTAAACTTTAAACCGTGAGATTGCACAAAACACGTTAACTTTTGGTGAATTGCGAATTTGCTGCACGAATGCGTGAGGATTCTCTACCGCCCAGATTCGCACATTATGTCTGTTCACTTCACCATTAAGAAAAAATGTTGCTTCATCACTGAAAACAAGTTTCGCACTGAACGCATCCTCTTCTATGAGCTGTTGCAACCGCGCCGAAAATTCAAAGCGTTTGACTTTGTCATCGGGTGTCAGGGCTTGTAGTAATTGTAAACGGTAAGGCTTCTGCTTTAGCCTTTTCCGTAAGATTTTACAAACCGTCGGCTGTGGTACGTTTAGCTCCCTGCTTGCTTTATTCGTCGACTTCCGCGGGCTACGCGTGAAACTTGCCCGCGCGCGTTCAACCGTTTCTTCGCTCACTGCAGGCCGACCCGTTGATTTCCCCTTACAGAGGCATCCAGAAGCTTTAAACTGCGCATACCATCGCCGAATGGAGTTAGCAGTTGGTGAATCTTTGTTGAACTTCGTCCTGAAGTGTCGTTGCACTGCATTTCAAGCACGACATACGCTTTCTCGGCTCCTGTCGCCATTTTTTCTCACTGCGCTCTCGAGCGCTCTGGCGGCAGAAACCTGAAGTGCGGCTTCAGCCGAACAAAACTTTATGAGTTTTTCTACGTATCTGTAGTGTGTCGTGACCATATGTCAACGAATGGAGCTACAGTGAATTTATGAAATCGCTTCAATCATTTGTAATAGCCCTGTAAGTCGGAAGACAAATACAGAAAACATGTGGTTCTCGGCTTCGCGAGAACTTCGAGTCATATCACGTGTGCTGAGAAGACCATGTGGTTTGTATTATTTATCTGATCAATTTAAAGTTAACATTGAAGGGGCATTCTGTAAGTAACACAATACTTGTTTTCTGAAAGCAGCTTGTTTTTATTCAGGATTCCAGTAAATCTTATTATTCCCTACTCTTTTGGTTACAAAATCCTATTTTTCAACATAATCTCCGTTCAGTGAGACAGCCATTCGCCACCTTACTAGGAGGGCCTGTCTACCGGCATGTTGCTACTCTACTGGTCGACGACAGAGCCAAAGTCTTGCTACATCAATAACCTCTCTATCATCCATGTATTGCTTTCTACAGAGTGCATCTTCCATTGGGGCAAAGAGATGGAAGACGGAAAGTGAGAGGTTCAGGCTCTGAGGTCAATGAGGAAGAACAACCAAATGAAGTTTTGTGAGCTTCTCCCGCGTTCAAAGACTTGTGTTATGCCTTGCCTTGTCATGGAGAAGAAGATCGTTTGCATTTGTCGATCACCTCGAATGAGAGTGTCCGCACGATCCAATATTGGAGAAGTCAAGTTGTGTGCGGCCGGAAGGCACACTGGAAATCAGACAGGTTTGTACCACATTGTTGCGATAATGACAGTCGCCTCACCCAACGACTCACCATGCTTTTATTCACTGCCAGATCTCCGTAGACATTCTGCAAGCGCCCATGAATATCTGTGATGCTATGGTTTTCCGCCAAAAGAAACTCAATGATAGCTATCTGCTTGAGACGTACGTCCGTTATAGATGCCATTTTGAAGGCTACGTAGAGCGCCGCCGCTAATCGGAACTTTATGAAAGTATGGAGGCTGAAACTGGAATATTTCACAATGTCCCACAACTAATTCCTCACATTTTTCAACCAAAATGGGCCGAGAAAAAAATGTGTACCATCACAAATTGAACGTCCCCGTAGATTACGAATTTAGTATTACTACTACTTGCGTTTGCTGTCCCAAACCATGTATTTATTCTCGTACGTAAGATTAGATGCACGCTTTGTATGACGCCATCTTATCGTCACCTGTCGCCTAGATCTCCCTTCGTCTCTTCTACGATTAATCTGTATGCGAATAGCCAAACATGTACAGTTCTCCAGCACTGCTGTCGCTGACTTTTCAGTGTGTATATTCATAGAACGTCGAGATATTTTGACAAGTATAGAGTAATGAGGATTACCACGTTTTTCAATAGTACATGCAATATCGTCTGTGAACTATGATATGATGCAATACCTTTGATGACTTATTTTATTGATAGGTTATTTTCGAATCCACGTTTCTTAGTTACGATCGAAAGGAACCATAGTCATTGCATATTGTTTGGCTATAAGCTGAACTTTTCCGTACTATATAATTTTGGTAGGATTTGATGAGTAGTTACCTACTGTTTGTTGTTCGGTCACATAAGCTATGTTTATTCATTTTCGGCTGATCAGTTTCACGTAATTACGTGTTACTGTGACAGAGCCTGTTACTTACTTTTAGTCAGGCTTCGTTTACAAATTGAATATTTGGTTATGAACAGTCATACAACAGATAATAGCTAGATAAATCAAAGATTTGTTTAACTACTCATGATGGTAGATTAATTTCTGAACACAATACATACATATTTCGCACTATCTGGCAGTCTTTGATTCTGTGACATATTTTTGTCAATACATTCAATTACTAAAGAAAGTGATCAACCTTACACGACAAAATCTTTGAAATTGTAGTACTCGACGGTAGTATGTAAATGAAACAAAACTGACACAGTATGTGGTGCTGTGAAGAGATGACCGGAAGAATTGCAAAATTATGAGACGGTTTTTGCTGCATAGCTTCTAAATTGAATGTTTTACAGCAACAGTATCTAGTGTTTTCTTTATTTCTTGTTTGTTAGTTCATATTTATGACAGGCTAAGGTACATATTGTGATATGAGTTTCATTATTGGCGTGTGTTCACGCTTGTGCAGTTAAGCACACTTGCATCGATATTTTAAACAACTAGTTCAAATATACTGAGACGTGCAGGCGATGAAGCGCGTTTATGTACTTCGACGGTGTTGCGGTTACTCTGTTTCGATAATTATCTCGTTTAAAAATTACGGATTAATTAGATACGATTAGAGGAATGCATACAAAGGTAGTACTGTATGAAAAATCGAAATCAAATCAGCGATAATTTTGTGATATTTATGTTATTTTCCAATCATTAACTGATGGAGAAAATGACACGAACTAACTGTTATAGGAAATACATGAGTAATGTGTGAAGACAAAACTACAAAAAAATATCACCATTCCAAAGAAAAGGAGTACCGTCCATGACTCCTCTTCTATTGGGTGGTTAAGATCCGTCTGGTTGAACACAAGAGGAACTGCCGCCTAGAAATACGGATAAATCGGCCGTTGCGGAACATCTTCACCAAGAGGGAGTTCTACATCTACTTCTGCATCTTCATCTATAGCTACTCAGAAAGCCACGTTACGATGCGTGGCGGATGGTACCCCGTACAACTAATTGTCATTTCCTATCCTTTCCACTCGCAAATAGAGCGAGGGAAAAACGATTGTCTGTATGCCTACGTATGAGCCCTGATTTCTCGTACCTCATCTTCTTTGTCCTTACGCACATTGTATTCTGGCGGGAGCAGAATCGTTCTGAAGTCAGCTTCGAATTCCGGTTCTCTGAATTCTCTCAATAGTGCTTAAAAATGAAATAAATAAAATTCTCCGGGAGGAGTGTCATATCGAAAACATCACATTATCGTGCCCGAATGTATAGACAGGCTATTGTGATTTGCTAACAAAGTACTAATTTTAACATAAAGAGGAAGATGGTGAATTAGATAAAATTTTGATGAGAATATTGCAGCGTAAAAACGAAAATCGACTACTTTCAAATCTAGAGCGTTGGTACTACCAGAGATAACCTCGTAGCTGACGTCACATGATGGGCTGTGGTGCCCTTTACACTGCCCATGTATTCGGCGCTCCCTCGAGCTCCGGTTGCAGTTCGCAGTTTTACCTCTGAAGACGTCTCTCGCAGTCGCAGAGGAAACATTAGGAGGAAGTTTTATACATCGACGACGGCCTATTAGCTTGTTTTGTGAGACCTTGTGTACTTTGAAACTGGCGGGTGCGCTCATGCCGAAATATCTGCGGTCGCTGTAAATACTCGTATTACCTGGCTGAATTCCCGAAAGTTGTTTGAAAAATGGGAACTGAAGTTTTGCTTTACCAAAAAAAAGCAGTAAACATATAAACACACCACATTGGTAGGAATTTCCTTTCCTTGATGGATGAAGGGTAACAGGCAGAGTCTGTATTCCTAGCTTTCCGAAAAGCGTTTGGCGTAGCAGCAGTAGTAGTAGTAGTAGTAGTAGTAGCTTTGTACATCCGTAGATCTCATGTTACAAGGATGTAGGTAGGACATGTCAAAGCACTTAAAAATTTCGATCAATTTAAAATAAGCTAATTCTTTTACACAT
Organism: Schistocerca americana; assembly: GCF_021461395.2. Classification (NCBI taxonomy): domain Eukaryota; kingdom Metazoa; phylum Arthropoda; class Insecta; order Orthoptera; family Acrididae; genus Schistocerca; species Schistocerca americana. Next base: position 288,474,249 of record NC_060123.1, on the reverse strand, counting down.
ATATTTACAGACTTCTAGCTAGAGACAATCATTAGATTTACTCGTGGTATACAATACTTTTTTCCAAATAACTTATTAAATAATGTAATGTCACATTGTTCACTCATCTCTCACTATCAGTCGCTGCACACCCTGCACACACATTGTTTCATAACACTTCACTCACCACACACACACACACACACACACACACACACACACACACACACACACACACACTGGTGATTTCTGGGCCATTTCCTGTACCGCAACTTCCACCTTGTTATCCTGAAAAAGTGAGTCAGCATCCCTCCATAGTGAGCGAAATATTGAGCTCAGAAAGAGGAAGAGGTGTTAGTATTATGGCATGCATAGTTTGGGGCTAGGTATTTCTAGAAAGGAAAAAAAGAAGGGAAAAAACAAAGTGAAGATGTTATGCGGAATATTGGCTATTTTAAAATCATTATTATTATTATTTATTTGTGTAACACTTTATCAAACATGTACTCTGTTTTAGCTAAGTAATCCTTCAATGTATAAAACGTATTGCATAACAGGTACTTTTAAGCTCCTTTTTTAAATAAGTGTGTTTTACAATTTCTTTAATCTCTTTGCGTAATTTATTGTACAGTTTTATTCCTTGGTAGAAAATGCTGTATTGAGTTTTATGTTTATTTTTTCTTGGTAAATGTAAGTTGTGTATATCTCTTGTTGCATGGTCATGGACAGAACTGTCTGTACAGTAATTATCGATGTTATTTTTGGTGTGTACAACTGACTGGTAAATGTATTCACATGTAGTAGTTAAAATCCCCAATGCTCTTGAGAGATTTTTACAATGAGCTCGAATAGTATTTTCGGTTATTATTCTTATGCCTCTTTTCTGGAGTCTGAAAATTGTGTTCATATTTTGTGCATTTGGTCCCCAAAAAAATGATAGAACTGAGTGTACATATGAATAATATGTAACTAAAAGACACTGCATGTTACACACTGATGATAGGATTCTCGGGGCATAACATGCTGACGACATTCTGTTTGCAAGTACCTTTGTGTGTACACACCACTTCAACTGAGAATCAATATTCATTCCTAGAAATTCTGCGTTTGTTGCACAGTCTATAGAGGTGCCATCTACATTTAATTTAACATTGTCATTTTTCCTCTTCAAACTGAAATTCATGGCATTAGGTATCTTTAATTTCAGTTTATTACTTATTGACCAATCGTAAACTTCCTTGAGAGTTACATTTGCTTTCTCGGCAAGGAGTTCTCTTATTTTCTCGGTCACTATAATATTGCTGTCATCAGCGAAGAGGATTTTTTCACCATGAGTAACACTACTTGGAATGTCATTTATGTATATCAGGAACAGTATTCGTCCTAATATGCTACCTTGCGGAACCTCTGTATTAATGTATTTTGGTTCTGATAAGTGTTTTACTAAATGTTTAGATCTGTGTGAAGTATGTGTTATCTCTACTCTTTGTACCCTATCTGTTAGGTATGATCGAATCCAGTCATTAGCTACCCCTTTTATTCCTAATGCTTTTAATTTTCTTAAGAGAACCTTGTGGTCGACTGTATCAAACGCCTTAGAAAGATCCAAAAATATGCCAGTGACACTCATCTTTATCAAGAACATGAAGTACAACTTTTGTGAATTCTACTATGGCTGATTCCATATTTTTGCTACTTCGGAAACCAAACTGTGATTCGCTTAAAATATTTTATTTATTCAGGTAATAATTTAATCTGTCTTTCATAATTGCTTGTATTATTTTTGAGAATGCTGACAGTAGGGAAATGGGCCGGTAATTTTCTGTCTTCTGCATTACCTTTCTTAAGCAAAGGTACAACTCTTGCCTGTCTTAACTGCTCTGGAAATGTCCCTGATGTGAAGGATTCATTTATTATATTTGTTAAGGGGCCTTGTGTAATCCCTATGCATTGTTTCAGTACACACATTGGTACTTTATCTAAGCATACTGACTGTTTTTTAGTTTTTGAATTGTTTTACCGACTTCATTCTCTGTGGTTGGAAATAGCATCATTATATTTAGTGCAACATTATTTACAGGAGTTATATTTGTTTGGGGGATTTTTTGCTGCAACTTCCCTGCATAGTTGAAAAATGCTCGTTTACATAGTTTGCTAAGTGCTGTGAATCATTTATTACTTTATCCCCCTCACTTAGCAGTCTGTTATTTGCGTTTTTTTTTTTTTTTTGCCTCTCCCCGTTTCCTTTTTTTTATAACATCCCAGACTGCTTTTTTATTCTCTGCATTACATATTATATTGTCATTAAATGACTTTTCTGACGCAATCAGCACCTTCCTATACATATTTTTGTATCTATGATAGAAATTTAAGAATTCTGGATCATTGTGAATCTTTTTCATGGAACTGAGGTGTTTCAGTGTTTGGGAGGACTTCTTAATGCCAGCTGTTATCCATCTGTTTTTGTGAGATGTTGATAGAGACATGCATACTTTTGGAAATGCCTTTTCGAAGTTCACTTTAAACATTGTGGAGAATTTAGAGAATTTCATACTCACACTGATTTCCTTATACACTTCATCCTAGCTTTGTTTTTCTAATTCTTCTAGTTTTTCTAGTTGTTCTAGTTTTTCTAGTTCTTTTGAAAAATCTTTTATTTTGATATCTGATAGATGTCATTTGTAGGCTTGCAGTTTAGGGAATGATTCGATGCCTGACTTTACTGTTGTTATTTGACAGAGGTGGTTTTATAGTCCGAGATCTTTTACAGCTACATCACAGTTTTCCCTTTCCATATTTGTGGCCACATGGTCAATTACTGATGAAGTCCTTGTGGTAGCCCTTGCTGCATTATTGACCAATAGGGACATGATAAAACTTTGTAGGATGTTTATGAAGGTGCTTCTGGATTCATTTATGATGCTAGTGTGGATGTTAATGTCCCTACACAGAATTATGTTGACTTTTGTACTTGAGACTTTATCTAGATCTTCTGTTAACTTAATGAAAAGTGTGTCCACACTACCACTGGGAGATCTAAAAACACACAAAAGATTAATTTCTTGGTGATATCAGGCCCTGTTAATTCAATAGCTGATATTTCGAAGTGTTTGTCTTCACTTATGGTAATGAGGTCGTGTCTTGATTTGAACTGTGTTCCTTTTCTGATATAAATGCATGATGCTCCACCCACGTAATTTCCCACTGCAATCTGTTAACCAAGATAGGGGCATACGGAGTAGGTTCACAGATATGTGAGTGGCTTGAATACTCCTAAAGTAATCGACCACAGTACGTTGTCCTCGACAGCAAGTATTCATCAGAGAGACAGTTAATCATCGGTAACGCTCCAGACAAGTGTGATAGGGCCGCTCTTATTCTCTGCATATATAAAAGATCTGGCGGACAGGATGAGCAGCAGTCTGCGACTTTTACTGCCGATTCTGTGGTGTCTCGGAACGTGTCATTGTGGGATGTAGCAGGATACAAAATTCCTTAGTCAAAATTTCTAGTTGGTGGGATGAATGGCAGCTAGCTGTAAATTAAGAATAAAGTTATCTTAAAGCAGATCAGTAGGAAAAACAATCCCTTAATATTCCAATACAATGTTACATATAATATCCTGCTTGGCACAGTCTCGTCGATTAAATACCCCAAAAGCGATATGAAACGGAGCGAGCGTGTAAAGATTGTAGTGTGGACGGTGAATGGTCCACTTCGGTCTATTGGCAGAATTTCAGAGAAGTGTGGGTAACCTCTATACGAGACCGCATATATAACATTAGTGTGACCCATTGTTGAATACTGCTCGAGTGTTTCGGATCTCCACCAGGTCAGATTCAAGGAGCAGATCAAATTAATTCAGAGGTAGGCTGCTAGATTTGTTGCTGGAAGGCCCTGTCAACACCCGATTGCCACGAAGATCGTTGGGTAACTCAAATGGGAATCCCCGGAGGGAAGACAATGTTCTTTTCGAGGGATACGGCTGAGAAATTGTAGAGAATCGGCATTTGAATGTGACTGCAGAAAGATTCTACTGCTGCCAAGGTACATTTCGCGTAAGGAGCACAATGGTTATGGAAATCAGATCTCTTATGGAGACACACAAACAATCGTTTTTCCTTCGTTCTCTTTGCGAGTGGAACAGGAATGGAAATGAATTTTATGAAGTACCCTCCGCCATGCTCCATACGGTGGCATATCGCTGACTGAAAGGTGTAAGGAGAGGGCTGATGTCAGTAAATGGTTAAAGAAAATGGTAACGCAATTAGAAACACGGATGAGCTTAGTGAGGCACCTGAAAGAGGGAGCAGTCCTATACCGATGAAAAATCACTGACGAGGTTGCTGTTGCTGTAACTGACCATGCCCTGATTATTGATAGTTCTCGTGCAGGGTCACTTGAATTGATCAGTGACACAAGTTCAGATAGTTTAGCGTGCTATTTTACAATGGTACCTGTACAAGATCCAGACTTTGTCGCAACTGAAACCTCATGAGTCGCAGCAACGTTCTGAATTCGCTGTTCGGTTCTGGCACGGATCGAAGTTGACAAGATGTGGCCGGGAAGTATTCTTTGTAGTTACGAGGCACATATCACTCTACAGGGTGCAGTGAATACCTAGAACAGCCATTTCACTCGCCGTATGTGACTGTTTGGTGTGGATTCACAAGCACTGTTACCGTCGGTCCGTTCTTCTTTGAAGAGAATGCACCCAGAGGGCCAATCGCGTGAACGGTGACGTCTCCATGTTATCGAGACCTTCTTGTACAGCATGTGATTCCTGCTTTAGAAGAGTGCAACTGTGTGTAGAAACCCCTATTTTCATGCAAGATGTGGCAACGGATTAGTTGCTTGCCCAGTGAGAGATCTCCTTAATGCGACCTTCCACGAACATGTTACCTCCAAAGGTTTTCCAAATACATCTCCTGTAAGATTATCTGATCTGAATCCATGTGACGTTTGGTTCTGGGGATACCTAAAGGGCACGTTCACCCCGGACACGTTCAGTCTCTACCGTATCTGAAGGCTAGTCTACAGGAACATATTGTTCAGATTTCATCGGAACTGCTGTGAGCGACTGTTGACCATGTCGTTCTACGGATGCAGCACCTCGTCGACGTTTCAGGTGCTCATACTGAAAAACTGTGTAAGCCGTGCTTAGATATAAAATCAACATTATGGGTTTCTCACTTGCTTGACCTTGTCCACATCCCGTTCCTCATCCATTACATATGGAAACTTTTGTAAACGTCTGTCGTGCATTCGCAACACCAAATTTGAACCTGATGGCTAAAATCGGAACTATTTTTTTTTCTAGCGTAAATAGGTTCCGCATTAAAGCAATAGAATATCTACCAGGCTCCTCTTCCACACTATAATTACAGCCCACGCTGCACCTAAGTGAGTAGCTGCACTTTAATTATAACCACTCGACATCACACTGTTTCATCTGGAATTACTTTCCAGTGATGGATAGCCATGAATGATAACTCTGTATCTTGTCCTGAAAAATGTACAGCAGGTTTTGCTGTCAAATAAAGTAGGAACATAGAGAGGAACTAATGAATGAACTAGCTGCTTTCAACTTCCAGGTGAAACAAATGTTGAAGAACAATGTGCAAACAATAAGCTAATGACAGTTTCGTGCATTATATCGTAATGCTAGAGATGAAAATAATCAATGCACTTGATTTAAGAGGAGAAGTAAAATAAATCTTGATCATTTGATGCAATAAATCGAATGACTGTTTGTCTGTGTAGTAATGGACGTTATCTCGGAGCTCTAATTGCGTGGATATTTATTTCGAACCATTTCACGCTCTTTGTTGCTCTGCAATGTGTATTGGTTAACAATGGTACAAAAACGTCTGTGATACACACACATAGGTGGTGAAGAAATGGGCTTCTAGCGAAAAGAAATCGGTCCGAAAGAAATGGAGAATGGTTGAAAATCATTATGTTAGTAGAGAAGCACACATACTGGAAAGAATAGGGGAAGAACGAAATTTGTGAAATGCCATCGTTACAAAGGAATGCCAGCTAGTGGTACACTACATCGATCACGTGTTCAGGAAAACAGTAGATGGAATAAATTGTACTATGAAGCAACCAGCAGACATTATTGATAATATTAGAAACATATGTGATATTCAGACTTGGATAACTGCAAACATGTGAAGAACTTTAAAGCCTATATCCGCTGTAAATAGAATGTGAAAAAAGGAATAGTGAGCGGTCTACATTTGCGTAACGGCAGAAGAGATGCGGAAGTAAGAACAGATCCACCACCGAGGTTTACACAGAAATCTAAGACTTGCGGGTAAACAAAGATTCAGCTGTAAACTGTGCACCATTTGAGTTTCTAAGGACCATGAAGGGTTTAGAAACTGTGAACATAATTCTACGAACGGACGATGTGGAAAATAAGACTTATTAAATACTAGGTGCACGATCTCACTTTAACTTCACAATCCCAAAGAGATGTCGAAATAGTTTTCTCAGGCTACACTTAGTTCGAAAGTTGAGCATTTGAGTCGAATTAATTTTCGTTATTCCGTGGAAACAACTCATTTCTGGAGATATTTTTCGGTGTAGGGCGCCCCTAGTTCGGTACGTTTGTAGCATCCGTCAGTGTATATTAGTAATTCTTGAATATCTTGCCGGCCGCTGTGGCCGAGCGGTTCTAGGCGCTTAAGTCTGGAACCACATGGCTGCTACGGTCGTAGGTTCGAATCCTGCCTCGGGCAGATTTACGTTGGTCTAAGTCTAGGGGACTGATGACGTCAGATGTTAAGTCCCATAGCGCTTAGAGCCATTTGAACCATTTCGAGTATCTTGTAGTCATAACACTGAACGTATGAAGGTTTCCAGATATTTTTAATCATCACATCTCTAGTTTTAAGATATCCATTTTCCTATGCCATATCATCACAGTTTCTATTTGGCAGTAGCAAACGTCTTCAGTTTTCCCGTTTCAGCTTCCGATAGGGCTAACTTGAGTGTACTGTATTCTTGCGCCGTTGTCTTCGTTTACTGTGACGGCTATTGGGATAAAATTCTTGGAAGTCTCATCCGACCACCACTTTCGATAGAAGTATGTACGCTACTTCCGTACATCACATACCATTTTCTGTCTACATCAAATAGCTTCACTTGTTGCCATCCTCTTTATCCCTTGCTGGTGAGTACTAACAGTGAAAGTTTCAGAGCAGGTATTTGTTTACAAGAAACTTGTGTATTGTTTGATTAAGAGTATCGCTGACCTCATCTGAGTGGACGACAGTGTCATTTTCGTGGTCGGAATACAACTGAAAAATCGCTGACACGGAAAATATGTGCTTGAGATCCTGGAACATTGTGGCAGGAGTTTACGGAATTAATTTGAATTCTAAATTGCAGGAGCACAGTTACTCATGTAGTGTGTTGCCTGTGCTGGTGGGAAGTTGTATCCTATTCGAATAGCAGAATTTTGGTTTCACAGCTGGCTACCGAGAAGAACAGAAGGTAAATAGTTACTTGGTGTAATGTGTAGGTAAATCAAACCTTTTTTAGGTTTAAGGTCCATCACTGTAGTTACAAAAATACTGACTGTTAAATGCCAACACATTCCTGTCAAAATTCTGCATTACGGTCAGCGATACAACATGTACGTTCCTCTAGGATACGTGCAATTAAAGATGTTATGGTTTATAAAGAGACTAACGCAATAATTCTTTCTAAGGGTACAGCGACGAAATTCTTATGAAGAGCTGATATGACAGCTTCAGTTGCTCATAAAGCTCTGATAATAATGACTATGAGGCTATTTCCAAGGAGGTATTGAACCATTTATGCCAGATTAATAGTGTAATCCAAAGGAGAGTGAAAAATAACGGGTAATACCTGACCAGTGAATGGTGTCACACTAGAAGACTGATGTCGTTCGCCTTTCTAGAACGTAATACATTTACGTTCCTATCCTCGCTGCCTCACACCACACCTCTTAGTGTGTCGAACGGGTCTGTATTGCTACATTTCCGAGGAGTGACCTATTGCAGTATGAACCAATCATTCACCCGTCCATGTCACACCCAGTTCGTTTCAGGAATCAAACTTACTTTCCATTAAATGTGTTAAAAACACTAGTTGTGCATAGCGCTTCTATAATCCAGATTGCAAATTGAGAATCTAGCCGTTATTGGTGATTCACGAAACTGTGGCAGATGTCATTTGAAGCAAACTATTAACTAACTAGCTGTTATCTGTGGCTGCGCTCGTATCAGTAGTTCTGTAGTGATTGATGATGAGAAAGTAAACTATCGTACGTGATTAACATCAGCTGCCCTAACATGTCTGCCTGTTCGGGTAGGCATAGCTCGTGATGTACACCTCGCTCTCCCCCTCCCAAGCTGTTCCAACACACAATGCGTCGGTATGCAAAGCGTTGCTTCGATCAGTGCGTGCAGAGGTGTACGGGCAAGAACGCGCATCTGTGCGTCGTGCTAATGAAACAGCTATACATTATACGAGGGCTATTCAGAAAGTAACAGATGTTTCGAAATAAAAATTTAACGATATAGAAAAATCAAATTTTATTATATACGTTTAAAACGTACACTTTGAAGTTATTTTTCTGCATAATAGTCATTAAAATTGTGGCACATATTCTACTGTGGCAAAAATTTTACAATTCCATCTCTGTAGATGTCTACCGCCGCCGGCTGGTGTGGCCGAGCGGTTCTAGGCGCTTCAGTCTGGAACCGCGCGACCGCTACGGTCGCAGGTTCGAATGCTGCCTCGGGCATGAATGTGTGTGATGTCCTTAGGTTAGTTAGGTTTAAGTAGTTCTAAGTTCTAGAGGACTGATGACCTCAGATGTTAAGCCCCATAGTGCTCAGAGCCATTTGAACCATTTTTTCCCACTGCCTGCGACTGCAACCACTTGTTTATACCGGCATGCAGCGTCAGTATCAAAGCTTTGTGTAGCGAGCCATGTCTTCATTCCAGATGTGGTAGTAGCTCATGATCAAACACCTCCCATCCAAATCACCGTAGGAGCTCTCGGCTACGATTGCCCGTCTGTGGACATGCGTAAAATCGAAAATTTTGCACTAAGTTTCCCTCGATGTTCGTTTTACATCACCCGCCTTAACTTTGTCAATGTTTGACAACATCTCTCTGAGTTAATAGTTGTGCCACGTCCAAAGAAATCACTCCCTTGGTCTCCCGAAATGCAGCTGCCACAATTTTTCTTGGCGACAGCGTTTTGCAAAAACTTCCTTGGTTTCTTGGGAGAATTTGTGTCTCCCCATTCCATCGGCTGCCTTTTTTGTTTCACATTTGACAAGGTTCAGTCTAGTCTCGTCCGTAGCTACGATACGATCGATAAGTTTTCTACCATTTTTGAAGTAATATTCGGGGGAAGTCAGTGCTTTAGCCAGTCTCTGTTTCTTGTGGTCTTCCATTAGGATTTTGGGAACACATTTAGCACCAAAGTTGTGGTAACCAATCTTTTCCGCCACAGTTTCATGCAACAAACTCTTTGAAATCTGGGGAAATGCTGTGGAAGATGTGTAACCGCGAAACGACTATTTTGGCAAATTTTTTCGTTGATTTTTTCACCAGTTCGTCAGTCGCAAGGCTAGGCTTAACACTGCGCTTCTCATCGTGAAGACGGGGACGGCCAACGCTACGATACACCGAAAAACTAGCTCTGACGTCATAAATGTTGCGCAATATTTTAAAAAAATCAAGTAAATAACCTGAAACGTTTCTAGCATGTCAGGAGTAATACTAAATCAATACGTGTTGAATTACAGTTCAATAACTTTAACCATTTTAGAAATTTGGACGTTTTTCTGCAAAAATCATTGGCGCAACAGAAAAGAGCTAGAAACTTAAAAATTTATATTTATTTTCCTTTTGCATAATAATTTAGTAGAAACAGTATTCTGGATCTCACAAATTAAAATTTTAGTTGAAATTCATGATTTTCTGGGTTTTGTCTTAAAAATTAAGGAAGCAAGATTCGATTAAGTAGGCGAATAAATAAAGCTAGGATGTTTAAATTTAAATAGAAGGGAGATCCGCTATAATCATAAAGATATGAGAAGTTTCAAATGAATAACTATACCGATAGCGTATCTCCAAAGGGCAAGTTCAGAGCTCGACTACTGCGTGTTGTGTAATTAAATTAATTCTCTCGCCCAAAATATTTGACTTAGCCACGTCAGACTTTTCTTATGATTACTTACCTGTGTGCTGATTGCACATTTAAATTGAGAGCTTCATCGGCCGTCAGCAAAGGAAGCAATGATTTATTTGATAACTTAAAGTGGTGCATTACTAGCCCAGCGGCTAGGCTAGTCGGGAGAGCGGATTTGATCAGGCGTTCGCTTAGCCGTCCGCACCGTGGCTTTATATATAAGAACGCAGCGCAAGAGAAGAAGGCCCCAGTTCTCTCCAGATGCTGATTAGTGCACCACCTGTGCCGGGAGTCGCGTCACGTTGGTATCATTGCTATAAACAGCCTCGGATGCCGTAATAAGTTAATCGGGATACGCGTAACCATGAAATCGTTTTCGAGTGAAGTGTTAATTCTGGGATGACTTTAATGATCTATCTTCAGTTTGCGTATGTCTATTTTCACGTGCCGCCGCGGGACACACATTCTACCATTATTTTGCGTGGCGTTTGATGAACATTATCATCAAATTATGTCGAGCATTCACTTAAACATTTAATTTGAACAGTTATAGTTGCATCAGCGCATTAGACTCTGAACTGCTCTGGTAGTTGGATTGTGTGGATTCTTTTTGGTCTGTGACTTTCAGAATATAGTGAACATTTTAGAGAGAATCGTTTTTGATTATGAATCCCAGACAATCTCCTAATTTCTCAGATCTATAAGCTGTAGCTATAAATGTATTTCTCAGATGAAGTGGGCACTAGGAATTCACTTTCTGGTTGCCAGTACTGTAGTTAGAGAGCCAGTGTTGAGAACGGCAAACAACAGCATTAAATAAATAATAGGAACATTTTTATAGCAATCAATTCCACCCGCCACCCCACACTACGACTGTATCGGTCGCGCGGTTCGAGACTGAAGCGCCTAGAACCGCTCGGCCACACCGGCTGGTATAGTGTTAGTATAGATAAAATTTTCAGGTACGGTGTCTTCTTTTTCCGTTATCCGATTTTGACGAAATAAAGCCTATACAAGGCCCCTAGCTATGTTCAAGTGTTCCTTGAGTACCTCAGGAAAATTCTTCTAGTAGTTCAGAGGCAGAGTTTTCAAACAGATAGACATGGCAGTTTCACAGATTTATTAGTGGTTTAGATTTAGATGAAATCTCAATTAACAACTATTGCTCAGAAATTTTATTTCGTAGCTGCTTCAGTTTCGTCCCATCGTGAATCTTGATCTTACCGTCATCTCTTGCTACAGTAATATGATGGCATAAATATTAATAAGAAACGTAACTGGTTGTGGATGATGGAAAACTGGGGACGCTTGCATTTTACAGACCATGGTGGATAAATGAAGGCCTTTCTTTTGTCAAGGGCTTTGGACCTGCATTTCGATTTGGGTAAAACAGGAACTATTTGTTCAGTGCTGACCATGTACTGGGCGGTAGTTCTGGAATATAGACTTGCAAATGTCTAGATGTAGTCGCGCAGAGCCGTCTCATAGCTTGTACTGTTTGTGAAAGTGTTCTGCAACACTATAGTCAGGGCACCTTCTAGGACGTTCCCAAGAACAAGATTGTGCTCAGGTTATGGCGGACAGCATCACCTGTGATATCCAACGAGCTGCTGTATAAGTTCAAGCCTCAGTCTAGTTACCACCTCAGACGATGGCCTGCCCCTTGAGGAAATGACGAATGCCGCTCGGGAATGAGAGCCAGGCACGCAGCTTTGCGGAAATTCAAACACCGTCCGACTAAAGCAGCACAAGCGAGGCAAGTGATGAAAGAACGGAAGGAGAACTCCTGGAAGAAATTCTCGACTTACGTTAATCGGTCCTCTTCCAGCACGCAAGTTTTGGACTCAATAACGTGTGTTCCAGGCAAGGTCCAGTACACCTCTTCTTATGGCCTTGTTGAGAAATGGAGTCTTGGTGGACGTACCGAAGGGTATGGCTTAGGTTTCCGCTCTTTTTTTTTTCCTTCGCTGCATCATTGAAACAAACTCCTGGGTTCAAAGTGTTCCGTAGGACTGTGGATATAAGGAGACATCGCTTCTTTCCATCTAATGAGGTGGTTTACAAACTTCCATTCACCATGTGGGAACTGGAATCAGCTCTCTCTGGGGCCAGACTCACCGCTTCAGGACATGATCAGATTCATTACGTCGTGCTCCGTCATCTGTGCCAAAGGCAAGCTCCTATGTTGTTTCAAACTGATTTGGTTTAATGGACAGTACCCCAAGACGTGAAAGGAGGCGAGATAAACTCCATTATGGAAACCGGGCAAGGATCGTACCGACGAAGTGTAGCCCTTACGGTTGTATGGGGTATGGGTAAAACTCTCGAACGCGCGGTCAACCGCCGCCTCGTCTGGCCCCGATAATCCAGAGGTCCCCCGTGCCACTCCCGGTGCGGTTTCAGGCAATACCGTTCTCCCCTTGACAACTCAATTCTGCTGGAGACGCTGACATGATTCACTCTTACTCTGAAACCATTTGGTTGGTGTGTTTTTTGACTTTGATATGCGTGCGACAGCACCTGAATGTACAACATCCGTGATCAAGTCATGAATGGGGACTACATGGACGTCTGCCGCTTCTTAATCCTTTCTCGAGGACCGGTGCTTCCGATATCCCGTTGATGATGTCTTGTCTGACTCCTGTTTTGAGGAGAGTAGGGTCGCCCAAGGCAGTGTATTCGGTGTCACATTCTGTTTGCAGTCGCCGTTAATGGCATTTCCTCCACATTCAGGAGCCATGTTAAATGCTCGCTGTTTGTGGATGACTTTGCAGTCTCCTGCTCTTCCTCCTATCTTACAAGGCAACTACAGCTGACCATCTGAAGACTGGAAGACTGGGCCAAGGTGTGTCGGTTTTAATTGTGTTCGTCGAAGTTTTAACCAACCAGAACTCACAATGCGGGAAAATATTTTACATTTTAAGGACATAGTGTTCTTTTTGAGCCTATTGTTTGACCCTGAATTAACAAAACTACCGCACCTGAAACATTTGAGGACAAAGGGCGATGCCTCAGAGGAAAGGCGCTAGGAGGTGATAGATCAGTCCGGCCTTCGGCAATTTTGCAGGGCATTTATCAGACCACGGTTACGTTACGGCAGTGTAGATTGTGGATCAGCTCTTATTTTCTACTTCAATGTATTAGACGCTGTCTACAATGAGAGTATTCGGATATCGACCGGAGCCTATTGAACAAGCTTAGCTCCGAGTCTGTGTGCAGAGGCTGGTGAACTACCACTCTGAATTCGGCGGCTCCTCCTTCTGGCCCTGATAATCTCAACGTCGAGCCAGTCGTCGGCATTCAGTGCGGCGGTCCACCCAACCTTGAGCGGCTGTTCTGGAATCGGTCACATGCGACGAAGCCATTCGGGATACGCACTACTGATGGTCTCAAGGATCTAGATATATCAGAGCTCTGAATTCACAGCCGTGGCTGGAAAAGCTGTCGCCACAGTGTCACCAGAATCTCAAAGTGAGTGTAAGCTTTACGCAGTAGGAGTACTCCAGGTTACATTTTTACAACTCTAATTTTTTTCATTTATTAGTACATACCACAGTTTTATCGCTGTTTATACGGGTGGATTTGGCGAGCAAATGCAATCAAATGCTCATATGGTTCCCCTGACATGGTTTGCAAAATGTGTCTTCCAGAACAATTTACGAATTATGATGGTGAGTTGTATTTCATTATGACGGCGTTGTTGGAATTCACAGGCATCTTAGTACTAGGCTCTCGTCTGTTCTGACTCGCTTAGTTGGCTCCAAGTCGTCTAACAAATGGTTCAGATGGCTCTAAGCACTATGGGACTTAACATCTGAGTTCATCAGTCCCCTAGAATTAGAACTACTTAAACCACTAACCTAAGGACATCACACACATTCATGCCCAAGGTAAGATACGAACCTGCGACCGTAGCAGCAGCGTGGTTTAAGACTGAAGCACCTAGAAACGCTCGGCCACAGCGGCTGGCTAGCTCAGCTCTTCAAGTCACCTTTCGGCGGCTCCAACACCATTCTAAGAAGATGGTCTTATGCTGCATACTTGGACACATCTGGATGCAGGGAAGAAACCTAGCCGACAAAGCAGCCGAAGTAGTATGGCTGGATGGTGCTGTACGTTGATGTGTGTCCCCTTACCCGCCATCATCTCATTACCGCACACACGAATATGTGTCAGTGGAAAACTGAATGGTTGGAAGTGGCGGAAGAACTGCGGTCACTAAAATCGACCACGTAGGCATGACGGTCTTCATGCCAACAACACCGATGGAAAGAAGTGCTGCTCACCCTACCGCATATGACATGGACATTTAGAGCTTGGTTTCCTCCCAAAACAGAGGGATCCGACACTCTGTGAAGTTTGTAGTGTGCCCCTTCCGTTCAGCGTACATTGGCTACGTATATCTTATATACTGACACTAAGGCAACCCTCGGTGTGGCTGGAGATCTGCCAGCTATCCTCGTCGACAGAGAAACCAGTGGTATACGAGTTATGAAATTATGTGTACTGTCGGACTGAAGTACTGGGGAGGAGACGGTGACTTTATTATCTTGTAAAAGACTACTCCACGTGCGAGGACAGAACTGGTCGTCCCCCCCCCCCCTCCCTCACACACACACACACACACACACACACACACACACACACACACACACCGAGAATGACATACTAACTTTTCGTCAGTGCGCTGATGACCATGCTGTTGTACACACTACAGTGAAAATCATCATCATAATATTGAACATAATCATCACGTAGAGGGACTTGGCTATCGAGTGGCTAAGGAGCATTTTGTGCTTCTATTCCGCGAGATATTGAAGAGCTTTGAGTCTGAATGAAAAAGAAGTGTATAGGAGACAAGCAAAACTAATTTGTTCTTCTTAGTAATGGGATGCTTAATAACAACCTCCGAAATGAATTACAGCTGTCATAAAAAGAAGTGGATGCAAATGCAACATCTTCGCTCACTGTGTTACACACTTGACGGTTAAAATTACATGCATGTAGTCAATAACTACTATTCATTATTGTTATTATTCTCCTTCCTATCGCTGTCGATCTGTCGGGGCGTTCGCCTTTTAGATCAACATTCACTATGTGTTTCTGTCCAATGCGTCTCCTGGTAACTGCTCTGCAAGACATCTTCACTTGGATTATCTGTCCATCACTTATTTTATCTTCCTTGTGGTAGTAGTTTATCAGTGTTGAGCTGGTGTGCAGATCTCATCACAGAACATACATCAGAGGACGTACACAACTTATGACAGACATGTACTTATAACATATCGTGTTACAAATCCTCTCAAGAAAGCCACGTTTGGTGACGAGTGCGCAAGGCTGGAAGCAAAGGATGAATCGAGAAGCTATTACTTAGTATTGAATCAGGTGACAGATTCGGGACCTTTTGGTAAAGAACACACAGCTGCTCTATCCATAATTTTCATATTAACTTTATTTCTTTAAGTATCTGAAGGTTAAATCGCGAATTAAAGCACCTAAATAATTTCCAGAAATGTAAAAAAAAAAATTTTAATAATAATTCCCCCATACACAAGAGGAACTGAAATCTGTAGACAGATTCCGGCTGCCGTCGTTTTGCGGGGGGTTAATAAACTTCTCAGTATGGCGGTGGACGTTAAAAAGATTCAAGCTTGAACGGAGCCTCTTCTTGGCGTTGAGGAGCATACGAACACAGAAAAGCCCGCCGTCTCACGGGCCGAGGTTGCCCCAGGTTAGGAAACCTCTAGTACTAAAAGGAAGCGGCGCGTTCTGGGGCCCAGCAGGTGACAGCTAGCCGATTGACCATCCAGCAGGTTGGCCCCAGAACTACTGTTTTCAGCCGCAGGCGCACTAGTATGAGGAGCTGAACAGCTAGCAAAATCACTGAGCATCGCCACTCCAGCCGGCCGGAGTGGCCGTGCGGTTCCAGGCGCTACAATCTGGAGGCGAGCGACCGCTACTGCCGCAGGTTCGAATCCTGCCTCGGGCATGGATGTGTGTGATGTCCTTAGGTTAGATAGGTTTAATTAGTTCTAAGTTCTAGGCGGCTGATGACCTAAGAAGTCGCATAGTGCTCAGAGCCATTTGAACCATCGCCACTTCAGCCGTTCTGCAACTTCTTGGGATGTCCACCAGTCTCCGTCTCGCCCGCGACCGCCTATTTTCGAGAGGTACGCACCGCCATGCTACGGAAAGCTTCGGCTCGTTGCTTTGGGCACAGTCTAGTACTGATGCTCGGTTTAGATCGCCGTATAGGTCGTTTGGAGATCGCGAGTATTCCGCTATGCTACGAGGAACACCAATGCCAGCTATGCGGTAAAGTGCCCAGAACACTGCCACCACACCTTTTGTTGTCGAAACCTAAATCTCATGATTCAGTATTCTCTCTACGAATCGTTCTCAGTTAAACTTCTGCAGTCATAGGTGAGTGATATTTCTGTATGTCATTCTGTGAATGGTCCTATGTCTGTGGAGGCTGCCCTCGATTAGGAGTACGTTGTTCTGTGATACTTTCAGAACACACCTCTTTGTGTTAGTTTCTAAATCTTATTTGTTTTGCGATTTCTACTACCATTTCCCCCCGTATCCATTCAAATCAGTGGCTCCTTGCAATTAGGGTCTTAGTCCACACTGGGTAGAATAATAACATGAAATCTCGATGACCTGTCAATATTTATCTCGCCCACTAACTGGGCAAGCTCTTTTCATCAGGCCGCCTGGCAGTCAGTATACGTCTGATAGCGCAATATGTCTGCTTCATATCAGATCACAACCAAATGGAGCAGAGTCGTCTTTTTCCTGACTTGAAGAAGAAACGATTGTTCTGAATCAGGCCCTTTGAAAATTGTGCACATTGTGAAATGATTTTGTCTCTCGAAATTGAAAGTGTTCTGTAAACGCACTAATACGACTACTCCAGTCAATAAATGTGGAGTACTACCAGAAACCCAAACCAATAAAAAAGGGTACTTGCAAAAAGAATGTAAGACAGTACTGGATATTGTTGCCACAGTTCTCTAATTTCAATTTCGGAGAAGCAATTAAGTGAATCGAACCAGAATCGAAGTAGAATTGTTGAAGTTTGACTGCCTGTGTTGTACAAGGGGCTAAATGTTAAGAACTAAAGGAAAAATGCTTGTTACTGATAAATACAACTAAGAATCATATAGTGAAGGGTAGTGTAAAGGAGATTAGTGTAATGATAAACATAAGAAAGATACGCATTAGATGAAGTGAAATATTTCTGCATTGTAGGCATATAGAATATAGACAATTGTCAAAGCAAGGTACATGTCATGAAAAGATTAGCTTGTGCGGAGATTTATTGAATAAATAAAGCACGAAATGAAAAGTTGCCAGATCAAATAGGTGATGGGTATAGACTATCAATGGATAAAGAATAACTTCTTTTCACCCATGCAGAACAGGAAACATGGACAGTACTGTGGGTTGTAAGAAATAGGAACAAATAGTCACATCATAAGTAGCAAAAACTCAATTATTTCAGGCAACAGAAACATGGTAGATATTACGTTCTAATGCATTACCTAATCCTATGTTTACAACTAAAAACCTTGATTTGAGTGTTATCTCTCCCTTGTAGCCACTAGCACATATATTGTACTCTTTACTTTTACTATGTCTCATCTCTTTATAGCGTGTGTTCCGTAGTTTTATTACCGTCATATGATTTTACATTTAGTTTTAAAATTGGAAACGTGAAATTTTGAACAGGAGGAAAGTAAGTTTTTGAGTGAGAGTTTCTAGAATACATTTCATATTAGAAATGTATTAGTTGGAGCCACTCGTTTACCTCCTTCTCCATGAACAGTTTTATAGCAACCGGTGGGTATTTTACGCATACTGAAACAAATTTATTATAAAAACACGAGAGTGATGTACTCAAAGAAATGAAAGAGAATTTAAAAATCAATAAAAGTTACAAAAAAATACTACTCGTAACATTTAGTGCATACAGATGTGAAACAATACTTGCAGGAGAATAACATTTTGAAATATCGTTATTTGAATATATTCTACATAAATAACTTGGATTTTACGTCCTACGCATCAACGAAGAATCGGTTTTGAATCTCTTAACTTCTAATTTTATGGAGGTTTCTATTTCCTGTTGCTATTGCATACCTATCAGAAATCAGGTTGGTGGAGAAATCCATTTACGGAGCAGGAAAGGTTCTGAATAACGATAATAATGACAATAATAGTTTTCTTCTTCTTCTTCTTCTTCTTCTTCAAGAAATAACTGTGGCGATTCACGTGTGTTGCACGTAAACATCAAGAAATATTGTTTTTGGGGAAGGGTAAATTGCGACATTTCTTACGAATACTCAATATAGCAGCAGCTCTATGTCAGAACGATTATATCAAAAATCGAACTACGAAATAACAACGATTAGCTAGAATACGTTTGGTGATACGAAATGATAAATTACAGAAACTCCAGTTAATCGCTTTGTCTGCTGTCTGACACCTCACTGTTTTTATGCTTTCGCCACTGAGCAGTGGTTCTGCAGACATGAGGATAAAGAGCTCTTTGCGTGCGGGCTTGAATTTCGCTAAACAATTTGAAAACCACTTTTCAGATAGGTGTGCAGCACCTATAAAGTGTCACTTGCCTTATAAATCGTATTCTACTTTGATAGCGTTTTCTTTGCGTGACACAGAGCACTTGAGAATCTTGTTAATTCCTTTGTATACATTTAGCGGTGAACACACTGCACGGCATTTTTGCTTCTGGGTATTAAATTAATCACTGTGCGATACAGAATCTGGTCTGTTACAATTGAGAGATATTTTTTAAAAACTTGCTGCTTGATTGTTTCTTTTGGCTTCAGAAGGACTGAAATGAAGGAATTAATTGAGTTCTATCTGTCACCATAATCATAAGATTAGAAGGACCTTATATGATGATCTGCTGCTCCCCGGAACGTGATGGCGTCGGATTCTTCTTCTAGTACAGCAGAGATTTCGATTGGTGACTCAAATCAATTGGTTATTGAGAAAAGATCCAGATTACAGACCAGTAACAGACAGTTACAAGAAAAACAGGCACATTCTTGTAAAATGTTGGAGAGGTGCGATTAGGACACGCGCTATGAAGGTTCCATACAAAATTAATTACACTATGTGATCAAAAGTATCTGGATACCCCAAAACCATACGTAATTTCATATTAGGTGCATTTTACTGCCACCTACTGCCAGGTACATCATATCAGCGACCTCAGTAGTCATTAGATATCGTGAGACAGCGGTAAGGGGCGCTCTACGGAACTCACGGACTTCGAACGTAGTCAGGTGGTCGGGTGTCACTTATGTTATACGTATGAACGCCAGATTTCCACACTTATAAACATCCCTAGGTCCACTGTTTCCGATTTGATAGTGAAGTGGAAACGTGAAGGGACACGTACAGAACAAAAGTGTACAGGACGACCTAGTCCGTTGTTTGACAGAGATTGCCGACAGTCGAAGAGGGTCGTAATGTGTAATACGAGGCATCTATCCAGACCATCACACATGAGTTCCATACCGCATCAGGATCCACTGCTAGTACTATGACAGTTAGGCGGGAGGTGAGAAAACATGGATTTCAGGGTCGAGCAGCTGTTCATAAGCCAGGCATCACGCCGGTAAATGCCAAACGACGTCTCGCCTGGTGTAAGGAATGTAAACATTGGTCCATTGAACAGTGGAAAAACGTTGTGTGGAGTGACGAATCACGGTACACAACGTGGCGATCCGATGACAGGGTGTGAGTATGGCGAATGTCCGGTGACCATCATCTGCCAGCGTGAGTAGTGTCAACAGTAAAATTCGGAGGCGGTGGTGGTATGGTGTGGTGTGGTGTTTTTCATGGAGAGAACTTGTTGTTTTTCGTCGCACTGTCACAGCATACGCCTACATCGATGTTTTAAACACCTTCTTGCTTCCCGCTGTTGAAGAGCAATTCGGAGATGGCAATTGCATCTTTCAACACCATCGAGCACGTGTTAACAATGCACGGTCTGTGGCGGAGTGGTTACACGACAATAAGATCCCTGTAATGGACTGGCCTTTACAGAGTCCTGACCTGAATCCTATAGAGCACCTTTCAGATATTTTGGAACGCCGAGTTTTTGCCAGGCCTCACCGACTGACATCGATACCTCTCCTCAGTGCAGCACTCGGTGAAGAATGGGCTGTCATCCACCAAGAAACCTTCCAGCACCTGATAGAACGTATGCCTGCGAGAGTGTAAGCTGTCATCAAGGCTGTGGGAGGGCCAACAGCATATTGAATTCCAGCGTTACCGAGGAGGGCGCCTCGAATTTGTAAGTCATTTTCAGCCAGGTGTCCGGATACTTTTGATCACATAGTGTATGTATGCAGAGTGTTCATCCATCCCGGAAATCGAGAATATCAACGCTATTTGTCTGTTATCGATTGATACTACCTGAATGAGATTTTCACTCTGCAGCGGAGTGTGCGCTGATATGAAACTTCCTGGCAGATTAAAACTGTGTGCCCGACCGCGACTCGAACTCGGGACCTTTGCCTTTCGCGGGCAAGTGCTCTACCATCTGAGCTACCGAAGCACGACTCACGCCCGGTACTCACAGCCTTACTTCTGCCAGTACCTCGTCTCCTACCTTCCAAACTTTACAGAAGCTCTTCTGCGAACCTTGCAGAACTAGCACTCCTGAAAGAAAGGATATTGCGGAGACATGGCTTAGCCACAGCCTGGGGGATGTTTCCAGAATGAGATTTTCACTCTGCAGCGGAGTGTGCGCTGATATGAAACTTCCGGCAGATTAAAACTGTGTGCCCGACCGAGACTCGAACTCGGGACCTTCGCCTTTCGCGGGCAAGTGCTCTACCATCTGAGCTACCGAAGCACGACTCACGCCCGGTATTCACAGCCTTACTTCTGCCAGTACCTCGTCTCCTACCGTCCAAACTTTACAGAAGCTCTTCTGCGAACCTTGCAGAACTAGCACTCCTGAAAGAAAGGATATTGCGGAGACATGGCTTACCCACAGACTGGGGGATGTTTCCAGAATGAGATTTTCACTCTGCAGCGGAGTGTGCGCTGATATGAAACTTCCTGGCAGATTAAAACTGTGTGCCCGACCGCGACTCGAACTCAGGACCTTTGCCTTTCGCGGGCAAGTGCTCTACCATCTGAGCTACCGAAGCACGACTCACGCCCGGTACTCACAGCCTTACTTCTGCCAGTACCTCGTCTCCTACCTTCCAAACTTTACAGAAGCTCTTCTGCGAACCTTGCAGAACTAGCACTCCTGAAAGAAAGGATATTGCGGAGACATGGCTTAGCCACAGCCTGGGGGATGTTTCCAGAATGAGATTTTCACTCTGCCCGGTCGGGCATACAGTTTTAATCTGCCAGGAAATTTCATCGATTGATACTGATAAGGTATTGGTCGCAGGAATTTTAACTTCGGGGAATGTTTCGATTGAAAGTTTGAAGTCGGCTAACAAATGACAAAAGAAATAATTTATCATGTGACATAATTACAAATTACCAATTTTCAAAATTTTTCCTTTACTTGTTCTGTGAGACGTTGCTTCTTCCTAAATTTTATGACGACAGCGTGAAGTAACATGTAGGTTTTGACGAGTGTGTTTGCGAGTATAAAAATATGTGACATATATGGACATATCTTTTCGCTGCATTGATTTACAAGCTTCAATATTTTTTTTACACAGCCAAGGGGCCGTACACCTCCCTATGTGACATGTATTTCAATTTGATGCGTCTGCCCGTTACTGAGAAGAAGGGATTCTCAGAGTCGGGCAGACAGACAACAAAGTGATCTCTTGAAAGTTCAGTTTTTACCGACTGAGTTACGAAACCCTAAAACCATTGGAGTGAGGATAATCTTGACACAAATAGACGGCAGCCAGCCAGGCCAAAATATCGGCCTACACAGGCGATCCATAGACTTGCTGTAGGCCAAACTGCAAATGCGAGAAATGACATAAAATACAAACATAAATACCTGTAAGTGTCCCAGTCCATAGAGAGAGTTCTGATGTAGCTAAATAAAGACGAATTACAGCATTCACACCACAAATTAAGGTCATGTGCCACGAGCAAAAAATCTTTGCGAGCTTACGAAGAAGGGGAGAAGGACAAATACTAACCATTTAACGTTTACAAAAACCGTGAGCTGATCTCTCGCGGCGAAAACCAAATATTTGAATATGACACACGACCGGCTATGGTACGAGCACTCCTCCGCGAATGACTTGATAAAAACTGAGCGTAACTATACTTGACTACAGAGCGACTTGTCACGAAGTAAAAACTATCAACTACTGCCACGAACTGAGCTAAATAAGCACTGGAACGAACTGAGACTGAGAGGGCGTCCCTCAGAACTGTTTTAAATTCTGGTCCTCGCGTACTGTATGCTGCCTTGGAGAGCTGTCAACATAAGCCTTCGGTCGCCTAGGCTTTCGGCTAAGTAGCTATACTGCAGTTGACAACAGGCGTCTGGCAGTCGGAGATGCCGGCGTCCCTCCGCGCCACCATCGTCTTGGCGTGGATTTTCAAAAGCAATGCCCACCAGAAAACTCCTGCAGTTTACGCCATTTTGAGACAATTAGTTCACTGATAACCGAACACAGAAATTTCTCCGTCGCCTAAATTTCATAGTCCTGTGCTGAGACAAGTTATCTGTGATTACAGATGACGTGAAAAAATTACTTCTAATGCATAGCTAAGCGAATTAAATTGTCTTTTTAATATAAGGGCGTGCAGACACGCGCCTAATAGCATTGAGCTCGTAACTTTACAAGCAGTTCAAATCTGTGATTGGAGCAGCAGTTATGATTTTATTTTACTCTCTTTCTATAGGGCCTGGGCTATACCGCTACGGAAACTTCAACACGTGCTCTAAAGGTCTGTGGAGAGTATCTGTGATACAAATGCTCTTCAGCGATGGCTCGTAGCTTCTTGGTTTCCTCCATGAATGGTATTCTTCACCAGTATTTTCTCCTATAAAACACAAGTAAAATTTTGCATGGAATAATCTTCGTTCTCAGTGTGGCAAATTATCTTTAGAGAACCGACTGGTGTTTGTTTGTCATCGATAAACCTATCATTCTCCTACGCACTTCACCTGGTGTATATATATTTCTTAATGGCTCAGGCATAGTTTTTCTGCAATCGAAATTTTCTGGAATTATATATCTCACACCAAGTCTCGTCGCTGTAATAAGGTCAACTGCATATTGAGCTAATTATTTTTTCCTAGGAGGTTGTCTAAATATCATAATAATCAATTACATATCAGTCTCTAAAGGAGTTATCTTGAACCTTTTAGTCTCGTTGCTTAATACCAAAACAAATTTAGAGAATCATGTTTTTCTCATATCAGATAATTTCTCTGCTTCAGTTTTCTTATTTTCCAACACGCCTACTACGGCTTGTGACAAAATTTTCCACTTACGTATAGGACACTTTCCGCTTAAGACACTGAAAACACTATTCCTACAAACTTTTGTATCCTGCCTTGTTGTCAGGTGACGACACTTGAAGTTTCGAAATGTTTTCTAGAATTTCGCAGTGATATGGGGCTATCCACGCCCTATTATTTGTCAGACTCAAAATATTATGCATTTCTTGCAACTTCGTAAACAAATCTGTCCATACTCGAGGACCACAGTCTCAATTTTGGGTGCCTCAATCAATCATCTTTATTTCATCACTCACAACAGGCCAAAGTTCGAATATCACCTAATATTACGAAATAGTATTAAGTATATTAGGGCTATAAAACTGGATACTTTTTTATTTAAGAGTTGTTACAAAGGCATTATAACTTTATTTCATTTTAATGAAAAGTCACTCATAAGGACTGGCACCCTTTCCGTATGTACATTTCCTAGTGATGCATTGTCTCTCTCGGGAACAAACCACGTAGCACCGAAGTCCATCATGAGAGGTTCACAACGCTATTCAGCAACAAAGGGCAGCATAGTACCTGCAAGTATTGCTGACGGACGTAAATATAGCGACAAACGAAGGCGACTTGCCGCAGAAATTTGTAAAATTGTGCGTAAAGCCCTATAATGTACTGAAACGACGACAATGAGGCTTGCGTAAACGTTTCCGATGACGACATCAAAGCTGACGGTACAATTTGAGACATGTCTCGCCTCTACGATTTAGAACAACAATAATAATATACCTAACATATATAGAATTTTACACACTTACATTTTTAGTATGACAAAGATTGATCAGATAGTCGGCCGTGGCCTTATGATTGTAACAATGATGGCATTTCTCTGAAGCAGTTTAAGATGGATTGATGAAGAATGGAGCCTCCACGCTCCCGAATAAAAGGGCACTCCATTTAATACCATGCTGACGCATTCGGTTTATCCCTAGTATTCAATAATGTATTACAAATAAGTTATTTAATAATATAAAACCCACTCCATTCGTGAATATCTGCTTGCCAGTATTGAGCAATAATAAAGAATAATCCGAGATATAAGGAAGCCTATTGCTACAGACCACCTCAATAGCATTTTTTTAAAACAACAGCTGTTTGGTTTAAGATTTCAGCGAAACTTTTTTCACGTTATCTGGATTGCTATCGTTTTGTTTGTTGAAACAATGGTTTTGAAGGACGCGGGAGCTTACATTGTAGACTGAAGGGGTTACCGAATTAATAGCTAATAAAAAGAAGAGTGTCTACTGATGGGATGCATAGAGCAAAAGCTCTTCGCCGGGCAAAACTTTTCGCAGTTTTCAAATCTTGTGCGAGTATTGGACGCGTGCGGAAAGAGGAAACAATATTGAGTGTTACTTCTATATATGCTTCTGAATTCGAAAAGGTACCTAGTCGCTATGGATAAATTCGTCACACATTTGTCGTCATCATCACAGGTGGATATTACTAACACTGACAATAGTGAAAAGCATGAGTTCATTCAAAAATTAGGGACACCTGAATGTGTCTTCTGTCATTTCCTGTGGTACATTATCAAGAAGTGCCAAGAAACCATCAGAATGGTCATGCCATGAAGGATGAGGAAATACATGTCCTTGTATTTATTACGATAAAGAGCTGGACAAAGTGTTCTGTAGTGTGTGTAGAAAAGCTTTTGATTGCAGTAGAGGGAGTCCGTCGGCAAATGCTGCTTCTGCATTTGTTCGAAATGCCAGGTGAATGTTTCAGAGTTCATGAAAAATGTACACTTCATCGTCCGTCCGTGACTACTCGGGCAAGTACGAAACAAGGTACTAATGTATCATCTAAACATATAAATCGGAAGATATGAAAACTTCACGCAAGGCGATTGTAACGACAATAACCTCCCTCCAGTTTTCCAGTGGGTAAGGAATAGCAATTCGCGGTCACACCGATGAAGCATCAAATACTCATCAGTTGCTGCTGCTTGGACCAGAATATGCTCCTGACTTCAAATCTGGGGAGCAGCGAGCTTCATACAAGTAGGTTTCTCATGATATATTGAATGAAATTGTCTAGAGATTATTCAGAGGCGCACAGCAAAACATTGCGAAAGCTATTAAGGATGCACTATATTTTTCTCTTATTGTAAACGAGACTTCCGACATCAGTGAAGGAACAACTATCCATATGTTTCAGATATGTCGACAAAAACCTTCAAGTTGAGGAAGTTATCATGCGCTTCTGTTAAGTAGCTTCAAAAACTTCTAGGACGTTGTTTGTTGTCCACGATGTCATAAGACATGTATCCCTCGACATGAAGTACTGTCCTGGTCAAAGTTATGATGTGCGAGCAATGTCAGTGGATATTTAACAACATTACAGAGTAGCATCACTTAGTCGGAGCAGAGAGCTATATCTGCTCATTGCTCGGCGCATAATTTGAATTTCATAGTACGACACGATGCAAGACATTAGTAATGTGCAAGGCTTTGTGATGATTCTTCGTGAAGTAAAATCATTTGTAAGACATTTGCCGAAGACGCTAGCGGTGTTTCAATCGCTACAAAGAGAGACCGAAGGTTTTGTTGTAAAAAACGTACACAGACTGACCTTGCGACTATTCTGTCCTACGAGTTTGTGTATCGGGGAACAATCACGAAAATCGTTGGAAAATAATCATGATGTTTTCTTGAAATTATTGGAAGATCTGTCAGAGAAAAAAAGTGAAGTCGGTGGAATAACTAGTGCATATTTTTCAAGCCTGTACCAATTCAGATTTCTTATTTATCTGAAAACGTTAAATTCAGTCTGCTGCAGAACTGAGCAACTTCATTCTTCTTTTCAGAAGAAATCTTTGTCATACCAAGAAATCAAAACATTGGTAGAAACTTTGTCTGCAAGTTTAGTTTCCAGAAGGGCTATATTTTTTGAGTTATGGAATGAAACCATTAGAAAAGCGGAGGAACCTAACATTGATGAACCTGTTTTGCCTAGAAACAGGAAGACGTAAAAACGCTACTACGAACGGGATGATCCTCGTATGTATCAGAAGCCGGAGGAAATGCCCAGGTAAAATATTTTTTGAAATAATTGATGTGGATGTGAATTCGCTAAATCGTAGATTTGACTCAAAGATTGTATAACTTATTTCACAACTTGACGTTTTTGCTGTCGATCAGATTGGTGCTGAACGAATCCTGCAGTTCTATGGAGCAGATATTGCATAGGGACATGTTTCTAGATTTGTGCAGAACGATAAAAGAGGAAGTGGCCAGCCTGTCAGACATCACAAATATTTTGTGTAGAGGAAACAGTGGTCCCTTACGTGAGATGTTCTCAGGATTTGTGAAGTTTATTCCGGTGATTTTAACTAGACCTGTTAACTCTTCTACCGCTGAGTGATCGTTTTCAAGACTTATAAGAATGAAACCGTTTTTGTGGTCAATAATGACACAAAGAAAATTGAATGATTTGGCAGTTTTGCGTGTTCATAAGGAAATGACCAAAAATATTGATAGTACCAAAATTGGAATCAAATTCATATGTGCAAATTACCTAAGAACGAACGTGTTCTATACTTAAATCTAATATGTCATCATTATTATTTGGTACGTAAATTGAGCTCTTGTAATTCTGTTCACAAATAGATCTCTGTATACTTCTTTCTCCAATAAATTATAACTACTTGATTTATGAAGATTTTTTTCATTTTAATTTGAATAAATATGTTATTTTCTTTTATTAACATGTTAATAACATCGTTACCTTTTGCGATCACTGTGCATGTGAGTTGTTTAAAGTATACAATACCTGATACAGAACTAACTGGCATTTTGTTAGTGAATTAAAAGTTGAAAAAAGACAACTAATTTGATTAAGGGATAATCGAGTAACGTTACGATTACATATTTTGAGAATATTCGTTACAGTAACTTGACCTTATAATGTAAACACATTAGCGCAACAGCCCTTGTGTGCCAGGGCCTGTCACAGAGGCGTCTGTATGTGCGAACACATGGTCAGTTAGGCTGCCCCCTTTACTCATTTCAGACTGAACAGATCTCGGGAACACAAGGCCTGTGCAGGTGTGCTGGGGTGTAACGCGGGGCGACCTGGTACTTTAGTGAGCCGCAGAAATAAAGGTTTATTGTTATTTGATTAAGAATTAAAGTTACAATAAAAAATATTCACAAATACAAACACAGAAATATGTATATGATAAACTGTACAGCCAAATGCATAGAAATAGTGAGATCACCACAGTTTCGTAGAATCAGTCAACGATAATTGAGTTTAGCGTAGAGAATTTAAACAACGCTTATCCTTGCTGTCTCTCGTACCATTTTGATTCCAGCATGTTCCTCGGACCTTATAAAAGTGTGGCGTAGATTAATTATCACAAAACAATAACAATGAAAATGTATACCAAAATATCACATTTAGGTATAAATTATCCATTCTTAACGTTCAGTGTACCCGAGACTGTATAAGGCACATTTTCTGAAAATTTAAGTATTGTCACATTTTTATTCGGCAGCACTGTCAATTATCCAGTGAGAAGTAATAATTTAATAGAGGGCAGTCTGCTCAGCTTAGCACAACTCTTATAGAAGGTTGCACTGTCACAAGTGTGCGCTATTCAGAAGTGAAATTTTATAACAGCAATTATCAAGGTGAAATAAAATATGTCAGCAAAATCACCACAAATGTAACAAGGCATGTTAATATCGCAACCTATTCAAATGATCGCACAGATTATCAGTTGCGTGTAAATGATAAAACTAAAAAGTCCTTTGTTTGACAAATCCTTCGGTCAGGAGGGAAGTGGTTCGAAATTGGAGGTGGCTAACCAAAAGTACAGTGTGATACGAAATTATATGCGCGTCTCAAGGCATGCGTTGTATTCAGTTCGTGGTGTAAGAAAAACACAGTTGACGCCGGTATGTATTCATAACTAAGGAAAAGTGAGAACGTTTGAAAATAGGAACTTCAGCTTGTGAATATGACGATAAAACTGGAATCCGATAAAACAGCTTTTCGGAGACGTAGCGAGACAATAGGAAAATGAAACAGCACAAACTTTTTAGCAAGGATCAAACTTCTCGCCAAGTACAACACGCTCTAACAAAACAAAATAGGCCTATACGCAAGAATACTTTAGCCCTTCAGTGCAAAATGTCCTATCCCAGGCAGCTGAAGAAGAAATTAATGAAGTTAACGCTGCCTCATTATTTTCTGTTACACATGCAACGTAGGACATTACAAAACGAGATCAGTTAACTCAATTATTTGGATATGTTCCAGTGGAAGGCAGTGTGACGTGAAGGTAAATGAAAGCTTTTTAAGTTTTCGTGAAACAAAACAACTCAGTGCATTAAGAACAAAAAAGGAAATACTAAACACAGTAGATGAAATGGGACTTCGTAACTAGGTGCTGTGTTTAGGATTGTGACGGTTGCGCCAATATGTCAGGCATACAAAAAGCTATCAGATCGAGAATTCAACGAAGACAAAAGACTACAAAATCCACACATAACAAAAAAAAAAAAAAAAAAAAAAAAAAGTTTACATCACCTCGGTTCGGAGAGTTCCAGAAACGTTACAGAAAATTGGAATAGAGATCAACATAAACATCATTTCCGCCCTCTTTATTGCTCATGAAAACCACACTTTGCATTTGTACCACCATATAGCGAGACTTTCAGAGGTGGTGGTGGTCCGGATTGCTGTACGCACCGGTACCTCTAATACCAAGTAGAACGCCCTCTGGCCTTGTTGCACGCCTCTATTAGTCGTGGCATACTATCCACTAGTTTATGAAGGCACTGTTGCTCCAGATTGTTCTGCTCCTCGACGGCGATTCAGCGTGGATCCCTCAGAGTGGTTGGTGGGTCACGTCGTCCATAAACAGCCATTTTCAACCTGTCCTGAGGCATGTTCGATAGGGTCCATGTCTGGAGAAAATACTGACTACTCTAGTCAGCGATGTCGTTATCCTGAAGGAAGTCATTCACAAGATGTCCACCATGGGGGTGTGAATTGTCGTCCATGAAGATGAATGCCTCGCCAATACGCTGCCGATATGATTGCATTCACGTATCTTACAGCAGTTACGGTGTCTTCCAGGACCACCAGCGGCGTACGTCGGCGCCACGTAATCCCACCCCAAAAACAGCAGGGACCTCCACCTTGCTGCATTCGATAGACAGTGTGTCTAAGGCCTTCAGCCTGGCCAGGTTGCCCCCAAACACATCTCCGACGAATTTGAGGGTTTGCTTGATGTTAGCCATTTCTTCCAAATTATTTCCCTAAGATTTATAAATTCTGCTTCCGATGAAAAGATTCACAATGCAGTAGTAATTCTTCAAAATGAATATTATGATTTATCCAGTTAATTCCCAAAACAAAAACGCTCTGAAGAAAGAAAAGCCTACTTAACCCTGCATAGTTGATTAACGAAACAGTTAGTGCCAGAGAATTCAATCGCAGCTGCAGCTTTCCAGCTTAATGTACAAAATTGTACCTGTTTTTAATTATTGCTGTTGCTGTTTCTTCGGCTTAACACTTATTTTTGAAGTTCATGCTTGTAAAGAACTAGCTGTGGAATTCTATGATCCAAGACAAAGTTAGTGAACTCAGTCTATACAGTATCCATTGTGATCTATTAATGCCAGTAAAATAATCAATACCTTCCATCACAGTAAGTATGGTGCATGGTAGTCTTTCACTAGATGTTAAGGGGAGTGTAGTGAGGTTTTATAAGTACTAATCAATCAAACAACTGATAGAACTACAGTATTATACTTTTTGATATCGACTGTCAATCACTATAAAGTGTTTAATTTTTAATGACATTCATAGATATTAATAATTTTTGTTTAATACTTCGAATATAGTAAACGAATGATCTCTTTATTTATGTTTCATGAGATTTTGCAACACACTATTACATTTCTATTTCTACCGGCTGTAATGAAAGTTACTTAGTTGATGATAGGTTATACATTTTATGTTAATCCTCTGGGTATGTGGGTTCGCCTAAAGACGTTTTGAATCCGAGTTTGATCTCACTTCTGTTGCTTTTAAGTCAGCTGTGTTGCCAACTGAACTAAATAAGCCCCAACATATGCTGATAGCACCGCTATATTTTGCTTTATCACAGTACAGATCTTTATGACACAGTGTTCATAAAAGATTATAAATGGAAGTTAATTATTTCAAAAAATATTCAGACTCCCCAGCAAACATGTACTACATATACTACATTCTGCCATTGATATGCACCCATAAATATTTTGGAAAGTCAGGGCCATTGCTAGCCATAATACATACATCATCAGCTGATGTGAGGCCCATATTATATATCGCAACTTCCCATTCCTTAGCCTGAAAAAACTGAGTCAGCATCCCACTATAATGAATGAGATATAGTGCTCAGGAAGAGGATAAGGTGTTGGTATAATATATTACATTGCTTTGGGAATTATTTTTTCCAGAAGAGGAAAAAGAAGGAAAGATACAGGGTTAACGTGTTATGTGGAATGACGAATGTTTTATTACAGGCATTATTATTTGTTTGTGTTATATTGGTTACCAATATGCTACTCTGTTTTATCTACGTAATCATTCAACGTATTGAACATGTAACAGAACAGGTACTTGTTAACTGTTTCTGAAATAATTTTTTTAGCAATTTCTTTAATCATCTTTGGTAATTCACTGTACATTATTCATTGGTACAGAATGCTCTTTTGAGTTTTATGTTCATTCCTTTATGGTAAATGTAAGTTCAGTCTAGAGTTTATCCCATGGCAATTTAAGATTCCCAGTGGTTTGAACAATTCTTTACAATGAGCTCGACTGTTATTTTTGTGTATTATCCTTATGGTCCTTTTCTGCAATTTGAAAATTGTGTTTGCATTTTGTGCAGCTGTTGCCAGACATTAATCCTGTAGGTAAGAACTGAGTGTGCATACGAATAGCATGTAACTAAAATACACTGGCTGTTACATGCCGGTTACATGATTACAAGGGCATAACATACTGATGACACTTTGTTTACAAGTGTCTTTGCGTGTTCACACCACTTCAACTGAAAATGAATTTATTTTGTTATACAGTCTACAGAGATGCCACCTACATTTAATTTAATAGTGTCATTTTCCCACAAATTCAAGCCATTAATTTTCTGAATGATCAGTGTCTCTTTACTGTGGTCTCTGAGGAAACTTCCAAACGCCAAGATCGCTAGTAAATCATTTATTATATTTAGGTAATCGGTTTTGACAAGGCTTTATAACATAAAATCATCCTTTCCTTCAATACTGCAAGTGGTGTAACACAGTACTGCATTACCTACTGTATGTGGTGTAACACATAGCTTGGGGAAAAGAAGATGCACTGTTATAAAGCCTAAGGTCCGTAGATGGCAACATAATTTTGTTGAAACTGGCTATCTAAATCTTATAAATGATTTATTATCGATCTGGCCTTTAAAGTATCTTTAGAGTCCACACTATTGCAGGTCGCCCTCACACTGATACTATGTCAGTAATATATCAGTTTATTGCTTACAGACTTATTGTGAACAACTTGCAGCATTTCATTTGCTTCCTCTGCTAGGAATTCTCTTGTTTTCTTGGTAACTGTAACACTTTTGTCATTAACAAAGTGAATTTTTTACTCATAACTAACAGTACTGAAGAAGTCATATCTGCTATCTATGTTTCGGACCAGTCATTAACTACCCCTCTCAGTTGTAATGCTGCTAGCTCATTCAGTTGAATTTTATAGTCAACAGCATCAAAAGCCTTTGAAATGTCTAAAAATTTTGCTTGTCGTACCATTATCTTTTTCAAGAGTACGTAGTATCACTGCTGCTTTGAAAAACAAATTGTGATTCACTCAAAAGGTTGTATTTATTCTAATATTTCACTAATCTCTCTTTCAGAAGTGATTCTGAGATCACTAATATGGATTGTACTATGGCCAATTCCATACTTCTACTGCTTTGGAAATCAAATTGCGATGTACTCAAAAGGTTGTGTTTATTCTAATAATTCATTAATCTCTCTTTCACAATTGATTCTAATAGAATAATAATAGTAATAATAATAATATTTTGGAGAATAATGACAGCAAGATAATGGGCTGGTAATTTTCTATGTTTTCTGCAATACTTTTCACCAGCAGAAGTAGAATTCATGCCTGTTTAAAATACCCTGGAAGTTTTCCTGATGCAAGTGATTCAGGTATTATTTTTGTTAAGGGAGCTTGTATGTTCTCTATGCATTGTTTCAGTACACAAATGAGTACTCCATCTAAGCCTATTGACATTTTTTATGTATTTTACAGTTTTACTTCATATGCTGTGGTTGGTAGTAGCATCATTGCACTCAGTGCATAATTATTTACAGTCTTTTATTCATGTTTGGGAAATTTGGTGATAAATCCTCTGTAATGCTTAAAACTGTTTAATCATTTAGTTTTCTAGGTAATGTGAATCATTTTTTACTTTATTCTAATCGATACATTGTTATTACTGTATCTGCGGCTGTGGCTTTTAAAATGCGGAGGGAACTATTAGTTCTAGAACGTACAGAGAATGTTCTCAACGCCTTAAGAACGGTGATTTTTGATGTCGAAGACCGGCATGGTGGTGGAAGACAGAAAGATTTCAAAGCTACTGAAACAGACGAAGACAGTCGCAGGACATCATTATCGAAAGCAGTTGATGAGTTCGAGCCCAGCACTGAAACACGAACGGCCACAATACGGCCATAGACACGGGAAGGTACTTTTGCAGCAGGTCAGTGTTCGACCCCATGTCGCAAAACCCGTCAAAATACACATGTCAACGTTGAAATGAGAAGTCCTATCCCTCCCGCCGTATTCTGCATACGTTGCTCTCTCTGACTACCACCTTTTTCGATCAGTGGCACACAGTCTGGCGGACCAGCATTTCCGATCATATGAACAAGTGCAAAATTGAATCGATTCATGGATCCCCACAAAAGATGCCCATTTCTTCCGCCACGGGATTCGTATGCTATCCGATAGATGGGACAAGTTAGTGGTCAGCGATGTGCAATACTATGAATCATAATGTTTTTGTACGTTTTTCACAATAAAGCCCCGAACGTCGAGTGAAAACGGTGGAAGCAAAGTTTCAGACCTAGTAGTTTTTTGGAAAAAAATTATATTTTGATGACTCATGAATGTCTTCTTTAAGCCTGTAGTTCCAGGAATTTTTCCATACCTGACTCTACTGTTATTATTTGGCTGAAATGGTCAGATAGTCCAAGGTCTGTTACAGTTACATCACATTTTTTCCTGTCCATATTTGTGGTCATATGGTCTATTCCCTAAGCAGTCATTTTAGTAACCATTGTGGCACAATTGACCAACAGAGACCTACCAAAACTCTGAAGGATACTTATGTGTACTACTAGTTTCATTATTATCATTTGGTTATGTTCATGTCCCCACAGAAAGTTATGTTGACTTTTCTAGCTGTGACGTTATCTAGAAATACTGTTAATTTATTGAAAAAGTGTCCACACTACCATTGAAAGATGTGTAATTACTTCGTGATATCAAGCCCTGTTAATTCAACAGTTGATTTTCAAAGTGTTTGTCTCCACTTACTTTACTAAGGTCATGTCTTGATTTGAACTGTGTTTCTTTCCTTATATAAAGGCATGATCTCTACCCTTTGAAGTAGTCCTATTGTAAGAGTCGATCCTTTCATACAACAATAACGCTACATGTTGGAATTCGTGTGTCTACACAAGTGCTCAGTGATAGAAACTACTTTGCATTTCAAAGATCGGAGCTCAAAGTCAAACTGTTGTTTTGTATTGTTTATTAATTGCATGTTTTGGTGAAGGATTATTAAGTTTGTATGACGTCCCATGTTACATTTTCCAAATGCTTTCTTTCTCTTTGACATGTAGTTTTTGGTGTGTTCGAATTTATCTTCTGACTGATTATTTCATAATTCTTTAAACTGCTGCAGGTACTCTTTAGTTTGGGGAACCTTTTTCCCAGATTTACCCCACAAAATTACTAATTTTCCTACCCATTACCACAGGTATTCGACGTTGTGTGGCTCGACTCACTTCCTATACTTTAATGAATCAACCGTTTCAATCTAGCCCTCCCAGTGCTGTTTAGGTGTAGGCCATGAATAGTGAAACCATATCTATCGATAATCCCAACAGCAATCAGAGCAACAAGTGCAAAGTCGGCTGCCATTAGAGACACCTCCAACACCACATTATTTCGTCTCACAGCTCCATTGACATATGGCCAATCGTGAGGCCAGAACAGCAAAGTGCACATCGATCTCACGAGATAAAATGTGTACAGTTTATTAATATCTGTCACAATGAAATAATTCACATTCTCTCTAGACCATAACTGAGGGCTTCTCGCTTACTACACAAGGGACTTAATCAATATCCAACAATATATTGATATTTAACGCCTCGGGATAACTGTCGCTATGTTAATAAGCAGTGTTATCGCACTGTTTTTGTTGTTCAGGCGTGTGAAATTTAAAACTATGATGAACCCACCACAAGGAGCGTCAATTGACTAAGCAAGCATCATGAATGAGCTTGAGATTTAATGTGGAACAGTGTTATTCCTATACAGTGAAGGATCACGATTGTGTGTTTTGTCACGATAGCGGAAACACAGAGACTGAAAAACAATGAATTTTTGACTATATTAACTTGTACTGCCATCAACAGTATTGACAACTGAGCTAATACTCTTGTTTGCGCGTCAGGACACACGACCGCACGCACGCAACACACACTTCTTTTCAATTTTGGGCATGCCTATGGACAATATTATCCCAGTACTTGTTTCAAAATAGTTCCAGTTTCGACAATGGGTCTCGGTAAGTTTGCCTTGGTTATAAGACAAACGCCACAACAGTTGGTTCCTTCCCAATAGGAGCTCCATTCTCTGGTAATTCACTGGAAACGACCAAGACTCCCTAGTCGACCGAATCTCAAACACCCTGCACTACCCTTCGAACAGTTGTTAAAATAAAGTACCCCTATATGTGCAATATTATATGATTGTCAAGGAAACAAGAAATTGTAGGGTAGATTTTAGCGTTCAGATTAGTGAATGCTCATATCAACATTCAGGGTAACGAGAAAGCAGGTCAACTTTCAAAACGAACGGCTTATGAAGGGAAACCCCACAATCGAGATCACAAATCCCTTAAAACATAAAACACTAACTAGTAAAAGAAAATAGAAATATATACGTACAGTCAAAGACCTTCCGACGACTAGTGAGTTCAACAGATTTTCTATAGATATCTCAGCATTAAAATTCAGTCGCAGTTGCTATGTAAAGCATGTAATCGGAATGGCTATGACATATCTCAAATATTTCCTGGGAAGACGAAGATATTTTTTAAGAGTAAAAATTAATGTTAACGGTAATTTTTAAGCTTCATAAGCTTCAGTTACAAACAGTTAACTCTTATGTCGATGTGGCCCACTTCCAGACGTGTAAAGATCAAAGGTTCAGTATACAATTGCTCAGAAAACGTGTAGAAGCGTAACATACTAGACGATCATATGTACAACTGAATTTTAGAAAGAGTTTGTATAGGCATGTGAAGGTTTTAAAAGTATTAAAAATAACAGTTTTTAGTAATCTGCGTGGCTGTGTTGTCTTGCTCTTAATGACAAATGCATAAACATACGAGAAAAAGGTAGCAATCGATAACATTAAGCGCCCAAGATGCAAAAACGAATTAACCACAAAGTATTGGTATTATCTGTAAAACACTGAGTGAACAAAAACTTGACAGATATGAAAGGTAACTGATAGAGTAGCGTTTCCACTTGCCATAATTTTTATCTAAAAAAAGATAATTTTTATATAAAAACCGAAGTACGCCTGTATGTGAAGGAAGGCTTTGTCTTCAAACCGTAAGCAGGATATTGTGCAAAAAAAAATGCGATCTGACATGAAAGTAAATATGTCCACTAAAATGAGAAAAAAAAAGCTTCATCGTAATAATTTCCGCAGTTATAGCACCATTTTCCACCAAAACGAGAAGTTTCAAACGAAATTTTGAAATGACGGTGCACGTAGAAATCTGTTGTTCTACGGATTCAGAGGATGGGTTCGAGATGAAGAGTCTAGTACTTCGAAATCGTCATTTTTATCTTTTTAAACAGTTCCCTAGTTGCTTTAGAGTTCACAGGGGTAAGTATCGTTCTTGCACCTAAATAAAAAGGAGTTTGTTTCTCCCATACGCATTTCGTTTCTTTTGTCTCTGAAGCATCTACAGTAGCGTGTTATACATGATTATTTATACGTGTATAATAGACAATTTATGTAGTAGCTACACGTAGTTGCTATGTTAAATTTTCTCGTATTTTTCTCGAGTGTCTAAGATTAGAAATAACTTTTGCAACACAAGTTTGGTGAGGTAGTCCATGTGAGTGGTCTTGGAGATGTGTTTACGGTCCACATACTCCACAATTAATGTCGATTAACGGCACTTTTTCGCTCTTACATATCAGAAGTTGCTAGTAAGCGGTCCATGGAAAGGTGACGGCACGTCAGTACTGCGTAACAGTCGGGTTGCGAATTTGAGTCTGCTGGCCAGCGTGCTTGGATGGCTGAGGCGATTAAGGCGACAGCTCGCGTTAAGAAGGAGATCCGGTTTCGAGTCGCGGTCCAGCACAAATTTACACCACTTACCACTGATTCATTTCAATGCCCAACTGCGGCTAGCGTCATTAAAATCTTTGAACACTCCTTTATGACAGACTACACGGAAAGTTATTAATCCACAAATTCCTGTCTTAAATAATATTTCAGCTGTCGCTTTGAAATTATATTCTCTAGGAACTGTTCTAAAAGCGGTATTTAATATTGTATTTTATTCCAGAAATATTCGTATAATTCAGAGCTTTCCAACGTGTGCTCCGCGGACCCCTTATTATTATTATTATTGAATAAAAATGTGTAAATCAAATTCATCTCTTTTTTTCGTGTGAAAAACATGTGTACTTTTGCTTCAGGTCGTATTCCGAAGCAGCCTTTGCGGTTCGTAAGTGAGAACGCATACACAGTTTAGTGCCGAAAATTTCGGCCTCTCTGATAGACTGTTTCGCAACAATAGGGAGGTCGTTTGTACGCCGGCTCACGGCGCTAGATGCGCTAAAACCTCTTACTCATGCGCGGAGCGAGCTTTGTCGATCAGTCACAGCGCTCGCTGGCACGTATGCGGTCCCAGGCATCGTTAAATGTTAAACTTGCTTTGTCAGTGCACTACCTATTTCATAAATCGATTTTTGACCAGTTTATTACTTCTAACATGGATCCGTGGCTGAAGCCAGGATCATTGATGAAGGGTGCGGTTCCTCCATCGCCTTCACAACAAGGGAAGTTTCCACTTGAAATGAATGAGGAGGGAGGACCACCAAAGAAAGAACAATCACAAGGAGCTCCAAAGACTATTAATACTTCGGGGGGGGGGGGGGGGGGGGGGTCATTGGGAACATGGCACTTGCATTAAGAAGCTTTCAGTTCCCATGGGTTTCGCTCTGAAATTTAAAGTTACAGTGCTCTTGATTGACTAGGGGTCCGCCAAGGCTATTCGACTGTAGAAGGGGTCCGCCAGCTGAAAAGGTTGGGAATCCCTGGTATAATTAGTTCATGGATCGTGAGAGGAATAAACCGTTTGCTCATCCAGCTACAAACCTATGCATACTTGAAAATGTGCACTTCTGTCTATTTTGTGATCAGAAGAACACAAAAAGTAATGTAAGAGCTTCCAGGTCTCGACTGCTCTGTTTAGTTCAGACAGTTGAATAAATGTCATTTACAGAATGTCTCTGTTAGATTCTCACAACTATGATACCATAGCACGTCTCTCTTGATCTAACTCAATATTTGAGAGTCACTCAGTTCCCGCTTCATTCTTTTGACAGTGTTCCAATCCATTCACATTAAGGACTCTGCCCCACGGACTGTATTTCGTTCTGACACAGAGAGTTGCTCCATCTCACTGTAACACTTTCATCTCGAGTGTTCTTTCTTTGCTGAAATTAGAGCAAAACGAAACCAAACGTAGAATAAAACTCTTCTTTCCCCGAGATATCCTGAAAAGACGGTGAGCAATTATCTTGGACAGTTGCGGAGGTAAACGAGAAAACAGACGACGTCGCCGCCTTGTGGGGATTCGTAATTACTGAAATGGCGAAAGCCGGCCAACTGGCAAGTGTTCGGAAGCCCGATGCAGCAGCGACCGAATGACAAAGAAGGGCGACTCGTTCCTCGACTGCGCCGTGTCCGTCCGCCCGCTCGCGCGCGCGCCGCTGGGGCCGCAAATGTGTGTGAACCGTTAGGCCCGGCTTTGATCTCCACGAGCGGGCCGCCCGTCCGCACC
This sequence comes from Schistocerca americana, assembly GCF_021461395.2. NCBI lineage: Eukaryota > Metazoa > Arthropoda > Insecta > Orthoptera > Acrididae > Schistocerca > Schistocerca americana. Next base: position 288,435,195 of record NC_060123.1, on the reverse strand, counting down.
GCGTCTGCTTGTCTCTTTCTGCCTCTCCCCTTTCTACTCTGTCTATTGTCTTTGTCTTTCTCTTTCTCTTTCCCTCTCCCTCGCTGCACACTCTCCTTCCTCGCGATCGCACCCGCCCCCTCCCCTCCCCTCCCCTTACTGATTGACGTGCGACACGCACCGTGACTGCACTGCTCCCCGCGGTGCCTTCTGAAACGTAGCCGGCCGTCCAGCAGAGCTCGTAGCGAAACGAAAAGGACTCCGGTCCGCCCTTCATCTCCGGCAGCAGATTGTCTTGAGAGGGAGAGACTTTCCGGCCGCTTTACGGTACTGGAAGATGAAACATATGACGATTCTTCTGCGTCTACCGGGTATCCTTTGCACGATGAACAAACGCGCTAGTGTATCTGACGAAACAGAGAGGAATTTTAATTTTGCTTGGAGCACGCATGCTATTCTGACACTAGTTTATCACCCAGCTGCGTCTATCATTTGTTTTATTTGATGCCCTTTACTTCATTATACTGTAACTTTGACGATCGCTTGTCGATTTCATTAAATTGTATTTCGGCTCAGTATAACTTTCGACATGTTTTCTGACGTATTGATTCGGCATCGCACTACTGGTGTACAGCATTTTTAGTCAACTGGGACAAATTGCCATAAGTTTGTGCCTAGGTTGGACGTTTCCCCTCCTCCTGCTTCCACCGCTATGATACAAAATATTGTATAGCTTCTTCATGAAAAACAATAAAAGAAGACGAGCATGTTAACAATGTGAAAACTTAATCATCCAATGACGTACAATTTAATATTCATTGTTATACTTCTTTTATAAACAGGAATAAGGCAGAGCCACTGTGGTTTAGTCTTATTGTTTCGGACAGTTTTGTGAAAAGTGTGTGAAATGCATTATCTTTAGAGTGTCCCATTATTTTACATGTGTACTGTATTATACCATGTCAGTAATTTGCCGTGTCTGGCTGTATAATACTTATTAATCTTAATTTGCCGTGAAGAGTCAGAGAATGTATTTAAGCACTGGTTAAGATTTTAAGCGCCGCCAAACATAAAAAGATCATTACACCATTTTCTCTCGTTCCATTAGGTTCATGTTACAAGAATGTAGTTACAGTATATTGTCTCTATGCTTCTTTGTTCTCGGGCTAGCTAAGACGTAAGAGGCATTTTATGATGAACGAATTTGTGATTATTAAGTATAAAAAACTATTGTAAAAATATAGACACAGTCATGCTAGTGAGAATTCTTAAGTTTTGTAAGAACGAATATTGTAACTAGAAAATTCCTTATTATCCATCATATATGTTTTTGTTTGCTTCAAGTATTTGTGAATGAATGTGAAACGATATCTTTGTCAGCCTATGGTCTAAAACGCGACATTCTACTACTGGCATAAAAAAGATTAATCGTTTTTACAGCGACAAAGCATTGTGGACCATTAGCTGAAAACTATCACTACACACAGCACTATGTTCCACCGGCAGTTAATATGTTGAGAATAATAATAATAAGAAGAAAGATAATAATAATAATGATAATAATAATAATCCCCGTGGAGGCCCGGGAAAAGAATAGGCCTCCGGTATGTTCTGCCAGTCGTAAAAGGCGACGAAACCACTAATAGGGCAAACCCCCTTTTAGTGTGATTAGTTGTTTCAGGACAGAACTAAAGAAGCCTCGGACAAGCGCCGTCATGGTCGGGGACGACGCTTGAACTCTATGCCCACCCACAATGGTAACGACACTGCTAGCCAACCGGAAATTGATTTAAATCCAAATAGAGGTGTTTTGCAGGATATGCTTCCTGCAACCACCCTAGAAGGAAAACAAAGACAGAGGATGAGATGGTCAGATGAAGTTAATCGACACCTCATGGTCTGTTATTACCAAGCAACAAACCTAGGAACCAACACAACTGGATACAGATCACAAGTATACACAACATTTATTACCAAATACCCAGAATTAAAATTTTTAACAGAACAACGACTAGCTGATCAGATCCGTGTAATAATAAGAAATAACAGGATACCCCAGTCAGAATTAGAAAACATCAAACAACAAGTACAACAAATACTGGAACAAAATAATGTGCAATCAGAAGAAGAAGAAAATACAGTAATGGACTCAAACATCCCAGAGCAAACAAACAAAGAACAACACGCACCAATTAAACAATCAGAGGAAAACGAAATCTTAAGACAGCCACCAGAACAAGCACAAATAGAACACGAAGTGACACAGATGTTAGATATAGAAGAAAAATTTCAGCTAACATATATAGAATACAAAGACACAAATACAGACATTAGACCATTCTTGCATAGACTACCAAATAACCCACAAGTCGAAACAACAATAAAAACTATCAACACAATCATACACAACAAAATAAATGAAAACGCAACTATGGAAGAGTTACAACTACTGGTTTATATAGGAGCACTCACTACACTAAATATACACACTAGGCAGAGATCAGAACCAACCAACACACAGAAGAAACCCACAAAACCAGCATGGCAACACAGGCAACAGATCAAAATAGAAAAACTGAGAAAAGACATCGGACAGCTAACACAATTTATAAGAAGTGAAATCTCGGAAAAAAAACGAAAAAGGTTAGGTAAAATCTCACAACAAGAAGCGACAGAGCAATTAGACGAAAAGAAGCAGAAATTACAAGCATTAGCCAAACGACTCAGAAGATACAAAAAAAGTGAAAATAGAAGGAAACAAAACCAAACATTCAACACAAACCAAAAGAAATTTTACCAGACAATAGATAACACACACATTAAAATAAACAATCCACCAAACATAACAGACATGGAACACTTCTGGAGCAACATATGGTCAAACCCGGTACAACATAACAGGCATGCACGATGGATACAAGCAGAAACAGACACATACAAGATGATACCACAAATGCCTGAAGTGATAATTTTGCAACATGAAGTCACCCAAGCAATTAATTCTACTCACAATTGGAAAGCCCCTGGAAATGATAAAATAGCAAATTTCTGGTTAAAGAAGTTCACCTCAACACATTCACATCTAACTAAATTATTTAACAGTTACATTGCAGACCCATACACATTCCCTGATACACTTACACATGGAACAACATATCTGAAACCTAAAGATCAAGCAGACACAGCGAACCCAGCTAAATATCGCCCCATAACATGCCTACCAACAATATACAAAATATTAACTTCAGTCATTAAACAGAAATTAATGACACATACAACATAGAACAAAATTATAAATGAAGAACAAAAAGGCTGTTGCAAAGGAGCACGAGGATGTAAAGAGCAACTGATAATAGATGCAGAGGTGACATATCAAGCTAAAACTAAACAAAGGTCGCTACACTACGCATACATTGATTACCAAAAAGCTTTGATAGTGTACACCACTCATGGTTACTACAAATATTGGAAATACACAAAGTAGATCCTAAATTGATACAGTTCCTAAACATAGTAATGAAAAATTGGAAAACCACACTTAATATCCAAACAAATTCAAATAATATCACATCACAGCCAATACAGATTAAGCGTGGAATATACCAAGGAGACTCATTAAGTCCTTTCTGGTTCTGCCTTGCTCTGAACCCGCTATCCAACATGCTAAATAATACAAATTATGGATACAATATTACTGGAACATACCCACACAAAATCACACATTTGCTATACATGGATGATCTAAAACTACTGGCAGCAACAAATCAACAACTCAACCAATTACTAAAGATAACAGAAGGATTCAGCAATGATATAAGTATGGCTTTTGGAACAGACAAATGTAAGAAAAATAGCATAGTAAAGGGAAAACACACTAAACAAGAAGATTACATATTGGATAACCACAGCGACTGCATAGAAGCGATGGAAAAACTGGATGCCTATAAATATCTAGGATACAGACAAAAAATACGAATAGATAATACAAATATTAAAGAAGAACTAAAAGAAAAATATAGACAAAGACTAATTAAAATACTGAAAACAGAATTGACAGCAAGAAACAAGACAAAAGCTATAAATACTTATGCTATACCAATATTGACCTACTCATTTGGAGTAGTGAAATGGAGTAACACAGACCTAGAAGCACTCAATACACTTACACGATCACAATGCCACAAATATAGAATACATCACATACATTCAGCAACAGAAAGATTCACATTAAGCAGAAAGGAAGGAGAAAGGGGATTTATCGACATAAAAAACCTACATTATGGACAGGTAGACAATTTAAGAAAATTCTTTCTAGAACGAGCAGAAACCAACAAAATACACAAGGCAATCACTCATAAATACATCGGCTACACCACTGCAATTTTATAACCACTTCTACAACCCTTTAGATCACATAACATCAACAGATACGAAGAAAGTAAATTGGAAAAAGAAAACACTTCATGGCAAGCACCCGTATCATCTAACACAGCCACACATCGATCAAGACGCATCCAACACATGGCTAAGAAAAGGCAATATATACAGTGAGACAGAAGGATTCATGATTGCAATACAGGATCAAACAATAAACACCAGGTATTACAGCAAGCATATTATTAAAGATCCCAATACCACAACGGATAAATGCAGACTTTGTAAACAACAAACAGAAACAGTAGATCACATCACAAGCGGATGTACAATACTAGCAAATACAGAATACCCCAGAAGACATGACAATGTCGCAAAAATAATACATCAACAGCTTGCCTTACAACATAAACTTTTAAAACAACACGTTCCTACATACAAGTATACACCACAAAATGTACTGGAGAATGATGAATACAAATTATACTGGAACAGAACCATTATAACAGATAAAACAACGCCACATAACAAACCTAACATCATACTCACCAATAAAAAGAAGAAATTAACAGAACTAATCTAAATATCCATACCCAATACAACAAATACACAAAAGAAAACTGGAGAAAAAATTGAAAAATACATCTAGCTGGCTGAGGAAGTCAAGGACATGTGGCATCAGGATAAAGTTGACATTATACCAATTATACTATCAACTACAGGAGTCATACCACACAATATCCACCAGTACATCAACGCAATACAGCTACATCCAAACTTATATGTACAACTACAGAAATCTGTAATTATTGATACATGTTCAATTACCCTAAAGTTCCTAAATGCAATGTAACATATACGGTACAGTTAAAAGGAAGTCACGCTTGATCAAGGTCTGCGCCACTTTCCATTTTTGACCAGACATAACGTCTGAGAAAAGAAAGAATAATAATAATAAAATGCTTTTTTGTAAATTTTAAACAAAAAATTGGCAGTATCGGTTGTAAGAGGTTCGAAATAGTTTATTACAACAAATCGAACTCAGTCAGTGTGACTATCTCCATTGCAAATATTAGAATCTTGATGAGGGTTGGGTTGGTTTGGGGGGAAGAGACCGAACAGCCAGGTCATCTGTCTCATCGGATTAGAGAAGGCTGGGAAGGATATCGGCCGTGCACTGTCAAAGGAACCATTCAAGCATTTGCCTGAAGCGATTTAGGGAAATCACGGGAAACCTAAATCAGGATGGCTGGCTGCGTGATTGAACCGTCGTCTTTCTAAATTCGAGTCCAGTGTACTAACCACTACACCACTTCGCTCGATGGTCTTAGAAACTCATCTAAGAAAGCACATAGTAAAACTTCAATATGGCGCCAATAGAGAGGAATATAGCAGCTAACGAACAAATACCGCCAATTTTCTTGTTTACCATACTGATATTACGGTTGCTGAGCACATGGTTCCAATGTAGCCTAAACTCATGCATTCTGATCGACGGTACAATCAGCTTACCCAGCACCAGTTCATCTCACGTTCAAAGTTATGTACGTCAGTTTTACCTATAACGTTACTCATTTCATCACTGACTTACTGGAACGGCGGTACAGCTTTTGCGCTCAATAATCTCCACGCTGTGTCAATTATTTCTAAATTAATTAATTCCTAATATACACTCCTGGAAATGGAAAAAAGAACACATTGACACCGGTGTGTCAGACCCACCATACTTGCTCCGGACACTGCGAGAGGGCTGTACAAGCAATGATCACACGCACGGCACAGCGGACACACCAGGAACCGCGGTGTTGACCGTCGAATGGCGCTAGCTGCGCAGCATTTGTGCACCGCCGCCGTCAGTGTCAGCCAGTTTGTCGTGGCATACGGAGCTCCATCGCAGTCTTTAACACTGGTAGCATGCCGCGACAGCGTGGACGTGAACCGTATGTGCAGTTGACGGACTTTGAGCGAGGGCGTATAGTGGGCATGCGGGAGGCCGGGTGGACGTACCGCCGAATTGCTCAACACGTGGGGCGTGAGGTCTCCACAGTACATCGATGTTGTCGCCAGTGGTCGGCGGAAGGTGCACGTGCCCGTCGACCTGGGACCGGACCGCAGCGACGCACGGATGCACGCCAAGACCGTAGGATCCTACGCAGTGCCGTAGGGGACCGCACCGCCACTTCCCAGCAAATTAGGGACACTGTTGCTCCTGGGGTATCGGCGAGGACCATTCGCAACCGTCTCCATGAAGCTGGGCTACGGTCCCGCACACCGTTAGGCCGTCTTCCGCTCATGCCCCAACATCGTGCAGCCCGCCTCCAGTGGTGTCGCGACAGGCGTGAATGGAGGGACGAATGGAGACGTGTCGTCTTCAGCGATGAGAGTCGCTTCTGCCTTGCTGCCAATGATGGCCGTATGCGTGTTTGGCGCCGTGCAGGTGAGCGCCACAATCAGCACTGCATACGACCGAGGCACACAGGGCCAACACCCGGCATCATGGTGTGGGGAGCGATCTCCTACACTGGCCGTACACCAACTGGTGATCGTCGAGGGGACACTGAATAGTGCGCGGTACATCCAAACCGTCATCGAACCCATCGTTCTACCATTCCTAGACCGGCAAGGGAACTTGCTGTTCCAACAGGACAATGCACGTCCGCATGTATCCCGTGCCACCCAACGTGCTCTAGAAGGTGTAAGTCAACTACCCTGGCCAGCAAGATCTCCGGATCTGTCCCCCATTGAGCATGTTTGGGACTGGATGAAGCGTCGTCTCACGCGGTCTGCACGTCCAGCACGAAGGCTGGTCCAACTGAGGCGCCAGGTGGAAATGGCATGGCAAGCCGTTCCACAGGACTACATCCAGCATCTCTACGATCGTCTCCATGGGAGAATAGCAGCCTGCATTGCTGCGAAAGGTGGAGATACACTGTACTAGTGCCGACATTGTGCATGCTCTGTTGCCTGTGTCTATGTGCCTGTGGTTCTGTCAGTGTGATCATGTGATGTATCTGACCCCAGGAATGTGTCAATAAAGTTTCCCCTTCCTGGGACAATGAATTCACGGTGTTCTTATTTCAATTTCCAGGAGTGTATTTTAAACGGTTAACGAAGTTAAACTACGTATATCTCGGGGAAAAAACCATGAAAGTATAATTAAAGGAATAGAAAGGCTCCACACGCGACTGGAAGGTGGAAACAAATTAGTGTCCCTTGTCAAACACGTACGAAGCATTGCAATGTACATAGGGTCATTTAGCTGCCTGTAATGACCTCGATGTCGATGGGACGCTAAGCCCCTGCCTGAGCTGCCCCTACCACTGTTGTTTTACATAACCTGCACGGAGTTTTCATATTCTCTCGCCGGCCGAAGTGGCCGAGCGGTTCTAGGCGCTTTAGTCTGGAACCGCGCGACCGCTACGGTCGCAGGTTCGAATCCTGCCTCGGGCATGGATGTGTGTGATGTCCTTAGGTTAGTTAGGTTTAAAGTAGTTCTAAGTTGTAGGGGACTTATGACCTCAGAAGTTAAGTCCCATAGTGCTCAGAGCCATAGTCTCTCGGTTGCTACTCGCAAACTATTAGTCTTCCAAAATAATGAGCAGGACTTTTTTGTATGTACTGCGATACGTTTTCGCTGGAGGCCGTGGATTTTCGAGCTATTCAAGAAAAACATGACCTTCACACGCACCTCCACCCAACAGTCAGCCCTCTTAAGTCAGGAATGCTATTACGTTGTTCGTGACACTCCATCTTGCAGCTGTACAAAAATTTCCAACTACGCGAACTGTTCCTGATGTTCGATCTTTTCTGATCTCCGTTGAATGGGCTATTACGCAACCACCATATCCCATTTCGTTAACATTATTAATTTAAATGAGTCCATGAAGATAAAGAATGAAAAATGACTTTTGTAAACGTTACGCTAAGACAAATTACGTTGACAGTTCGATCCAAACTTAACCATTAGAAGCACGGTAGTTTCAAAATCAGATGGCCTGACCAATACAACGATGTATTGTTTATTTTATGCTATTAAAATTTGCAAAATTATTAGGTAAAATTTACACAAACGTCAGTTCTACAATTTGTAAGCGCTCGACAAAGCCGGCGGCGTAAGAACACCAGCCAGTGAGGCCCAAAAACGTTGTACAGTGATAGGAGCGAGTGGTACGAACAACGTACTAGGAACCCTGACCGCTAAGCACTGAGCCTGGGAATGGGGATGTAAAAATGGTTCAAATGGCTCTGAACATTATGGGACTTAATATCTATGGTCATCAGTCCCCTAGAACTTAGAACTAATTAAACCTAACTAACCGAAGGACAACACACACATCCATGCCCGAGGCAGGATTCGAACCTGCGACGTAGCGGTCGCGCGGTTCCAGACTGTAGCGCCTAGAACCGCTCGGCCACCCCGGCCGGCGGAACACGACTCTGTCGAGCTTTAAGTTTCTTCAGTGTCGTCACATATGCATCAAAATTTATGGTGTTTCTACTTGGCATAATGTCTAGAAGCAAGAGTCCTTCGGAATCGAAAAACACCGTAGCCATAACTTTTCCAGCAGAAGGTGTGGTTTTGAATTTTTTTTTCTTGGGTGAATTTGCATGATGCCACTCCATTGATTGCCTCTTCTATCTGGTGAAAAATGATGGAGCCATGTTTGATCACCTGTCACAATTCTTCCAAGAAATTCATCTCCACCATTCTCGTACTGTTCCAAAAGTTCGGTGCATACCGTTTTTCTTGTTTCTTTGTGAGCCACTGTCAACATCCTGGGAACCCACCTGGTACATACCTTTTTTAACGCCAACACTTTAGTATTCTGCAAACACATCCTTCCCCTATCCCAACGTAGCGTGACAATTCGTTCACTGTGATGCGTCTGTCAGCAGTCACCAATTCGTTAACTCTCTGCACATTGTCTGAAGTGTGTGCAGTACGAGGCCTGCCGCTGCGAGGACAATCCTCAATATAGCCGTGCCCGCTTTCATCACGGTACCTGCTTGCCCACCGACTGAATGTCTGAGATCGACAACACCATCTCCATACACCCTTTTCAAACTGTTGTGGATGTTTCCCAATGTTTCGTTTTCACAGCTCAGGAATTCTATGACAGCACGTTGCTTCTGACGAACATCAAGTGTAGCAGCCATCTTGAAGACATGCTGTGACGGCACCACTCACGGGAACAGGTTTAATTAAGTTTGAAAACAAGCGGGAAGGATGTATCTACACTCTGTAAAACTTTCACCCATGCAGAATGAAAACTGTATTTTTACAAAAATAGTGTGCATTTCGTTTGGAGTGACCCTCGTAGATTAAATTTCGTATAAAAAGATAATTTTCATTTTTCGTAAAAGGCTAACAATCTGCGCATAGCGAGAGGGAGAAAATGAAAATATTGTGTGTGTTTTTTGAAGGCGTTTCGGTTTGCATATAACCTATTGGTAGCGGCAGCTGAATTAAATTGCATATGAAGTTGTAGATGCAGAATGATTAGAAACATTTACGCTCCAGTGTTTCAAGTAAAGCTGTTTACAAAATGCCAGAGCCACACAACGTTCTGTAGCGCTACGGACCGTGTCGCAACCACAACGTTCCTCCCGACCGAGGGCTTCGGAGCTCTAGCCCTGCTTCGCAGACCGACGCGTTAACATTCAGGGGCGGCGCTCGCCAGACGATAAATCAGACGTTAGCGCCGCCGCTCGCCTGTCTTTCGTATGTGGCTAAGCAACAAAAGCACAAAGAAAGGACGCATACCGGCGCCGGCTGAAAAACGAGCCGCGGTCTCCCAGGCTGCTACAATTACGACGTTGACGCTGCGGCGTCGCGTGCGGCCAGCACGGGAGATTATCGTGCGCTCGAGAGGATTAAAAGCGCAGCCTAAAAATAAAAAAAAAATGAAAAAACGACTGGAAAAAAAGAGAGCTACGCCAGCTGCGGCACATCTCGTTACGCTGGCGACAGGAAACCCACAATCGCGGTCGCCGACGTCAAATTGCCAGCGTTATAACCGTTGTCCGCGACAGATTGTGGGCGCTGTGAATACTAACGGTCCGTTCCTCATATGATATTCAAATGTACATTTGCTTGAACATTGTGGGAGCTGTGCACACTTTGAGCAAACCGCAATAAATTCAGGAGAGAATTTACAGGTATTATCCCAGTGAACGCAGTAAAAAATTTGCACTCAGGGCGATACTGCATATTCCGTTGATTACTATTACATTCCCTATGCCGACGCAAATTTTTGCTCTAAACTTGTTAATATACTCTGATAGTTCTCGAAATCGGCAAATAACATACATTCCTCCCTCGTACTGATGTATTTATATCCATACAGGCGTGACATACTAAGGAGTGTACATAGAGACATCACACAAGCGCACACTCCTGTGTGGACGTACAGACGTACTTAATACTCCTCAGAGGGTGATGACAGCGTGGGTGTTCATACACTGCTGAAAGGGAAGATGTAATTTCGTTGTCGAGGTTATCTTAAAACGTGAACGATTTTTGATATTAATTATATAATGAAGTCAGTAAGAAAGGTATTTTGCCAAAGGTGTACACAAAGAAAAAACTCATGTGTGTGCATAGCCGTTAAAAGTCGTTAAGGAAAGTAGTTGCTTTCATATTCGTAGCTCTGAAGATAACTTCTCTATCACGCTTTAATTTACAACACACGAACATCGAAAATTGAAGTTCACTACGTACCTATCAGACGCTATAGTAGAAATGATACGTGACAATGAACGTTTAATATAATTGCATTCTAGGAACTTTCATGTTTACATGGTTCATTTGCAGTAACACACGAGTGGTGGGCATCTACGTTACCACAATTGCTAGGTACCGATGATCCCAGCAATGGAAATAAACATATTGTACTAAAGAAGTTTGAAAACATACTGATGTCGTCGTTTTGTTTACTTTTCTGTAAGAGTATCTTCCTGGGCATTTGCCGCCGTTACTAGAACATTTTAAGTAAGTTCTTAATTTTTAATTTCTTCATTTTGAACAACTACCGCTTCCCTTACAGAATGGAAACTATATTTGTGTTAGAATATGCACAGAGGGAGAACGCTATCAGCCAAAGATGCAGAGCCAGACAGACCAGTTTTTGGGTGAAGAAAGAAATAGTAGTGTGGACATTGATAATGATAACACAATGTTTTAACTGAATTATACACTTACATGTGCACAGTTAGTAATTCCACATTATTTTCACGTTTACAACTACGATTTCATGAACATACAGTGCAAATATTGTAATGTAAATAAATTCATATTGGGGGTTACTGAACTTGATACAATGGCATTCACCATGTGTCGTCATAAGAGAAAAGTTAATTTGACAGAGTTAACACCAAATTTATTTTTAAATTCTCTTTATCAATGACGCGCTTTAAACGATCCAAGAATTCAAGAGGCATCAACCAATTATTTCGCCGGCCGAACTGGCCGTGCGGTTAAAGGCGCTACAGTCTGGAACCGCGAGACCGCTACGGTCGCAGGTTCGAATTCTGCCTCGGGCATGGATGTTTGTGATGTCCTTAGGTTAGTTAGGTTTAACTGGTTCTAAGTTCTAGGGGACTAATGACCTCAGCAGTTGAGTCCCATAGTGCTCAGAGCCATTTGAACCATTTGAACCAATTATTTCAATAATATTCGTAGCTACAATGTAGTATTTGCTGTGGTCAGTTATCAGGCCAAAACTTCGGACACAATGTTACGTGGAGCGTATCGTTATAAGATAAACGACATTTTTTATCACAGGCCATGCCCGATGACTTCTACATATGGTCGTTCGCCACGTTATGCGCAATTATATTTTCATGACAACGACACTGCTGTTCGCTATAGACGGACTGAACAACTAAATCACTAGTGCAACATTGAAAATAATGTAATGAAATTGTAATTGAATTAAAATCCACTAATCCTTTTTTATTTTTTTACTTTTTCATTGTGATGAAAGACTATCGTGCAAGATTGGGAAGTAAAAATTGGTAAATTTATGTGGTTATTACAGATATTAATGACAGGGTGGCATGCTGATTTGTCCCATAATACACCAAATACGTCGACTATGAGACAGCCTAGAGATAACATTTCTATGTTGCAATATGCATGCTATCGCCTTTCAGTTACATCAATCACAAAAATTATTTTTCCAGTGCATTGTTGATACGTTTTTATGTTTTGAAGGTATGACACTTCACTTCATAAGTCAAAATCAGTCTTTTCCTAAGATTAGAAATTTATAACAGCTGTGATCATTTACAATTAAAACTAAATGATAATGTAAATATTGGAAGAAGAGCTATTTTGCCTTCTTCATTTCATGTGACGCCAGAAATACGTATCAGAATAATTGGGATGTAGCGTCCATTGCTCAACATATCGGAAACCTTTATCATTTGTTACAGTGGCTTGGCGTCCTAGTTCGCGAGAAATTAGTAAAAACATTGTTTGACATGAACCCGCTAATTTCCGTCCAAGAACATTGTGCGAATATTCTAGGCTTAACTAAAGGAATTAATTGATGCAGTAGCAACGAAACATATTTTTGGTGAAGCTCAGGTAATCACTTACACAAATGAATTTGAAAAAAGAGGATTGCCACATGCCTAAATTTTAATTACTTTGTATGAAATCGATAAAATGATAGACTGTTGTAATATTTGTAATGCCTTTTGCGCTGAAATTTCAGATATTCGAACACATCATAAAAAGTACAACTATGTTGTGAAATGCATGATGCATGGACTTTTGGTGTGTATGAGAGATAGCAAGTGCAAAAAAATTTTTTTTAAGATTTCTGTGAGATCACGTGACAATTATTGGATTTCCATTGCACACATGGCATGATGATGACGTTAGCCTTACTGTCCGAGGACAATCACTTCATAGTCATTACATCGTACCATACAATCCACATTTATTTACTAAATTTGACTGCCATGTGAATGACTACGTTTGCACTATAGTTAAAAGTGTTAAATTCACATATACATATATATTAAAGACACGATAGTGTAAATATAAAAGTAGGCAATGAAAGAACACATGGGAATTAAGAATGTTCAGTTCGATGAAGTGAGCGATTTTGTGAATGGCCGTTTTGTCAGATTAGCTGAGTGGGTTTGGTATATTTGTGAATTTTCAATGCATTTTCAGAAGCACACCATCATTAAGTTTGATATTCATTTACCATGGAGACAAAATGTTTAGTTTTGTGCAGGACTAGAAAGAGATGTCATTGAAAGCATGAGAAAAGAACCATATTATTATCATTCATCCCATTAAATGAAACCGATCCGTTGGTGAATGTTATTATTCTGACAATCCTTTGCTCTATACTCAGGTAGATGCAGAAAAAATAAAATGGAAGAAGAGAGTACATGGTGATGATGAAAACTTATTACACGTATGTATGTAGTGTCTCCAAGGGACATAGAATTTTTTATTTACATTTGCTGTTATTCCACGTTTTTGGCCTTAAATAATCTGAAAATGTTGTAACTTAAATGGAATTGTTTACAATAAATTTGCTGCCTACTGTCACGCTATGTTATTGTTTCAGACGGTAATGAAAGGTCTGAGTGATTAAATGTAACAAGCACATTGAATCCACCAAAGGAGATGCGTCACTCATATGGCATGATTTGTGCAATGAACGTACCATCAGACGCTTTAGCACTGTGGCTCGAATTTAGACTATTTCTTTCTGAAGATTTCTTAAGGGAATAAGGTGATGAAATTTCTTACAACGGGGCACTGTTAGAAATTGATGATATTTTAAATGGTCGTAATTTGACATGTCGATTACTTGGATTACCTGTTACAATATTAATCTCAGAATTTCCAGAATTAGATGTTTTGGATCGAATCCAGGTAGAGTTACAATTTAATGAACTTCACGAAAGAGCTAACAGTGGATAAAATACTTTAATTGGTTGTGTTATTTGTGAAGTTCAGTACCGTGACAATGACTCTAATGTGGTTTGCTTAACTGCACGTGCAGGTTGTGATAAGACATTCACACCAAAGGCAATTATTGAGAAATTACATTCGTCAACTATACGTTTGTTTACGTGGTCATCTTCCGCAGCAGCTATTAAAATCAGCTATTATTGGTTTTGTGTCTTAAGCTTATTGCAGTTTCATTCAGGAGAATTGCATGAAAGGCGTTTCGCTTTTTTCAATAAAGCATCTTCCGTGGTTACTTTGCAAATTGAATACATACGTTTGTACGTTTTTGTTTGTTTTAGATTAAAACAAGCGTTTTGTTTATAAAGTTGGTGTGCAAGATACTTACGATGTTTCCTTACATATTGTCCAAACCACTGCTTCTTCCCTCCTTGCTGGCAGTGGTAGACGTCGAAGGACTTCGATTCACATATGCACTTGGCAGTTTTTGCCATTCTGCAACTTAGGAGAGTTAAGTGTAAATAATGTAGTGCAAGAAGTATTGCAGAATGGAAAACTGCGAAGTGTATATGTGAATAGTCAACCGCTACCAGCAGGGAAGGAGCACTGATTTAGAGAAAATGTGTATAAATACCTTAAGTAACTTTTACACGAACTTTACAAACAAAACACTTTTTAAACCTAAAACAACAAAAAATGCACAACCGTTTGTGGCCAATTTACAGAATAACCACGGAAAATGATTTATAAATAAAATAGAAGTGCTTCTGTTGTAATACTTATTCATTAAATTGCAGCAATCTCAAGATAGTACACCAACAATAACGAAACTAAATTCGTTACATTTCATCAGTCTTTGGGAGCATAGCTTCATCTCTTCCGATGGGTGGCACAATCTTGCACAATGTGACTATCGTCCCACCCCAATTTTGGAAAATTCGGTGCCCATTATAACATAAATCAGTAACTATTGTCATGTTCATTGATCCACCGCCAGTCGAGAATATTGATGTTCAGGCGGAATAGATCCACCTGATATCAGAAGAATATTAACAGCGAAATCTGATAGGAGCAAAGTCAACACCGGTCACAGACACCCATCTTATGGGCGTGAATCTGTTGCTCGACGTCTTCGCAGCAGGAGAAGCTTATCTCAAGTACCTCCCCCTTAGTCAAGTCAATGGCGGAAGAGAAGCTTCAATGCTGACAGGAAGGAGCAAAAAGTGATTCGACACCACCAAAATAGGAGCTACCGCCCACTGTCATGGCCAACATTCAGATCACTTTATGGTCTTAACATGACCATTGGCTGAAACCAAACTCACCTGCTAAAATGGGGACTCTGCGAAAACCAAGATGTTTCGTGTGCATGTGGTGCTTCCTTCATTGCCGGGTCTCTACCATTCCCTCGTGCATCGTGACGCAGTAGGATATGGCATCAGGAAGCCAAAAAGCAGTGTACGTTGCCGACAAATGATTGTCATCGAAATGCTAAGAAGATGTTAATTTATTCTTACTGATAAAGTTTACATGTTTCGACTTCAAGTACTGAAAGTTATAGAGAGGTTATTTAGAGATTTCTGTACAGATGAATGTGAAAAATTTAATACTTTTGGAGTTTAAACTGTTGTTTCATGCGGGAATTTCCGACAATTTTACCGGTTGTTCGAAATGAATAACGTGCAATTTTATTCGATAATTGCATTACATGTTGGGACGAGTTTCATAAATTTTCTCAAATTACTTTAAGAATGAGAGCTCCACCGCATGAAGTAGAGTTTGTAGACTTCTGCGCTTTTTGAAATAAATTGGTAACGACCAATCAAGGAAATCCTCACAATATGATGACAATATTATTGAGATACCACAACCATAAGTTGGTGATCAAAATAATAACATTGATGATATTTATGACATTATTGTAGAAAACATTTTATCACAGTCAATGTTCAATATAGTTATTCTAGCACCAAAAATGACGACTGCGCCATAATAAATAACGATATCCTCAATGCTATACCAGGTGAAGCAAAAATTTATGAGAGCTATCATAAAATAATTTCTGATAATGAATACAGAATTAATCATTACTATCTAGTAGAGATTTTGAACTCACGCTTTAGAAGAGGTTTATCTCCACATCAATTGCAGGTAAAATATTAGGTCATTTGTTCCTTACTCGAAACATAAATTCGAAAGAAGGATCCTTCATCATCATCATCATCATCATCATCATCATCATCATGTTTCCCGCTATATTAGCAGGTCCTAAGCCTCTCCATTTTCTGGGATCCACTGCTTCTTTCTTAAGGCTGCTGTATGTAGTACCGTCCATCCAGTATCTGCACTCTCTTACTTCCTTGCTTCGTTTTCCCTTCTACATAGCATTCTAAAGCTGTTTTTAACAGTCCGTCATTCTTTCTAAACATGTGCCCAATCCAATTTCTTTTTCTTCTTTTTATTTCATTTAGTAACTGTCTTTTCTCTCCCACTCTTCTCTGTACCTCTTCATTCTTTACTCTGTCCATTCAACTTATTCTTTCCGTCCTACATGCCCCATATCTCAAAAGCCACCAGCCTTTCTCTGTCTTTTTTACTGAAAGTCCATGTTTCAGCGCCATACAGAAGGAAACTCCATACAAAACATTTTATGAGTTTTTTCCTCAGTACTCTGTCCAGACTGGTGCTCAAAATTATCTTTTCTTATAAAATGCCTGTTTTGCCATTGCTGTCCTTGTTTTAATTTCTGTGCTGCACTTCCAGTCAGTGTCTACCCTGATTTCAAGATACATAAAATTTTGCACATGTTCTAATATTTCTTCATTCAGCATAATTTTTATTTCTTTATTTCCTCTTGTCAATACTTTTCTTTGTGTTAATTTTCTTTCCATTATTTTTTCTGTTAACTTCAATGGTGTCCACTAAATTCTGTAATCCTCTTTCTGCTGTGGCTAGAAGGACCATGTCAACAGCAAATCTCAAAAACCCTACTCTTCTTTCTCCAATTTCTATTCCTTTGTCAGCTAATGAGCACTGGTCAAACACATTTTCTAAGTAGAGGTTGGAAAGGGTAGGTGATAGACAGTATCTTTGTCTTACTCCTTTTCCTATTCCGATCCAGTTTGTAATTTCTCCTCTCACTTTAACTGCGGCTTTTTGATTCAGGTATGAGTTTTCATGTCTTCTGGTTTTCCAGTCCTCTCTCTTTTCCCTCATTATAGTCGCCAGCTTGTCCGAAGCCACATTGTCAAATGACTTTTCTATATCGATGAGGCAAATATAGAGGTCTCTTCCTTTTTCAGTAAACCTTTCTTAGTTCAGGCATTTTAGTATTTCGCCCACAATCGTATCGAGTAATTACTGCTTTGCCCAAGAATCGTAGGAGCCCTATTGCATCTCTGGTGCCCGTATTCCATCTAAAGCCAAACTGCTCCTCGCCTAGATTCTCCTCAATTACTTTTTCAAGTCTCTTATTAATTATTCTTAACATCACTTTGGCTGCATGTGAAATGAGGCTAATTGTTCCGTGCTCACTGCATTTCTTTCTTCCTTGTCTTTTCGGCGATGGAATCATGAATGTTGTCAGAAAGTCTTCAGGCCCTTCACCACTGTCATATTTTATTACATAACCTCGATATTTCTCTTATTCGATCTTAGTTCAGGCATTTTAGTATTTCGCCTAGAATCGTATCGACTACCTACTGCTTTGCCTATTCTCATTGCAGCTATGGCAGACTTTACTTCTATTATGGTGGTTGGTCCATCATCGTCATCACTTACACTGATGAGTGATTCAAGTGCCACAGTTTCTGGTTTGCGATCTGCGACTTACAGCTCTTTTACATATTCTTCCCATCTCTGGAGGACATCTTCACGATGTTTGTACACTACCTCTTCGTCTTTACTCAAAATTTCCGTAGTAGCACTTCCTGCTGTCTTTAGTCTGTTGTATACTAAGTCGTATCTTCCCTTCCTATCCAGATCCTCAGTTGCATCACATTCCTCTTTTAGCCACTTTTGTCCTAGCCTGCTTAGTTTCTCTTAGCACTTTATTATTTAACCTTCGGCACATCTTTCTTGGATCTTCAGTATTCTTGTTTTTAAATTTTCTTCTCTCCTCCACCTTGGAAATCATTTCTTGTGTGAACCATGGTTTTTTTGCTCTTTTTTCTTTTACATGTCCTATATTTTGCTTTAATGATTGCTTCTTTCAGCATATTCCAGTACTCGTTGACATTATGAGGTGGTTCTTTATTTCGTAATGTATTCAGATGCTAAGGTGACAGCATTTCTGTAATTTGTTCTTTGTTGGATCCTATCTTCTCTAGATCCCACTTCGTCACCATGGTCGCCTTCGTCAGTTTTTTTCACTGTTTTCTATTTCTGCCATAAGTAAGTTATGGTCGCTATTCATATCTGCACCTGGTAATGTGTGCATTTTCTTGATTCCATTCCTGTACCTTTCTTCTACCAGTATAAAATCAATTTGGATTCTGTATTCATCCCCCGCTGATTTCCAAGTGTAGAGCTTCCTCTTGTGGCTTTTGAACCATGCATTTGCCCCTATCAGTTGCCTTTCCCTGCAGATGTCAATTAACAATTAACCGTTCACCTCTATCATTTCTCTTTCAAAGACCATGATTGCCTACTATTGCCTATTACCGGTACTTAATGAACTAGAACGCATGTGAAATGTTCAAATAATAGTGCCATTGATTACCAAGTTTTAAACTGAATCATAGAAAATAAGCAAATTTTGTTCTGAGTTTACACATGACTTAATGAGGTACTGTTCTATCTTTTCAGTTTCAAGAAATACAATTCCAAATTATTCCTGCATTTGCTGTTAACATTAATAAGTCACAAAGACAAAAATGTGGAAACAATGATATTTTATTAAGACAGCCAGTTTTTACACGTGGTCAGCTGTATGAGTTCGGTCATTCGATGGCTCGAAATTTTATAATTGTGAAAAGGGCGCGTAAAGACCTTTAGCGAATGACGAAAAAAATTTATACTGGCAATTTGTAGTGTTAAATTTAAGAATAATTCAATTATTTGTCACAAATTTGTCATTTTCTTACGCTTCCTCTTCGCCCTTTCCTACTCCTTTCCTCATAGTGTTCAGGTAAGACTTAAAAATTGCATAGTGTTCAGAACTAAGAATCCGCATACAAATAAATTCCAGTTTGTCATATTAAGAAAATTAGAGTTTCGTTACTTTAGAAAAACACTTGGTCGAATTTTGATCACAGGCGATACTAGTGCTCTGTGTCTAAGTAATATCGCACGCTATCAGTTCAGTGACAGTGAAAAAACAACTTATGGTACATATGTCCTTGCGCTCAACAGTAAGTCCAAATCGGCGAACTCGTTGGCCGCCTCACGGAAATCTACGTGTAGAAAAGTTTTGAACAGTGAAAAAGAAGGACTGCAGACATACGTGGTCTTACGTGAACCTCTTAAAACTGAATATGTTTGCTAATTACACAAACTGCATCAGTAGCCTCATTTCTTTTATGCCCAAACTCGTACTCACCATTTACTCGTCTGTAGTTGTCTTCACGTCCACCGGGCCTGAAAGAACACATTTTCATTAATTTTGACAAAATGAAAGGTCGATAAAAAAAATCTGACAAGCACATCTCAACAAATTATTCCATAGTACTATGAAATATCACTTTCCATTTCATATCATCATCATCATCATCATCTCATTTGACTTCAAATGCTAGATAAATGTTTCGTTTTTATATTTCAGTACGTTATATTCTTCAGATATATCTGACTTGCTCTTCTCGTTTTCTCCAATGTTATCCTATTCCCTTAATTCGTCCTCTCCCTCTTCCCTTGGCCGGCCGGTGAGGCCGTGCGGTTCTAGGCGCTTCAGTCTGGAACCGCGTGACCGCTACGGTCGCAGGTTCGAATCCTGCCTCGGGCATGGATGTGTGTGATGTCCTTAGGTTAGTTAGGTTTAAGTAGTTCTAAGTTCTAGGGGACATATGACCGCAGATGTTAAGTCCCATAGTGCTCAGAGCCAATCGAACCATTTGAACCTCTTCCCTTGTAATTTGGAATTTAACATATTCCTAGGTCCACCTATTATCAAATCGCCAAGATACATGTTCCTCCGACCCTGTTTCACTTTCTTTATAACCGTATCTTCCTTTCCCACTGCAGACTTTGCAACAATTTTTTTGTTTGCATCTCTCCCCATCATACACATCTTCATTGTTTGCTGGGTCACCTAAGAATTTTATCTGTTTTGCTGCAGTCAAAGCCCTGTAATAATCACTTTCGTGAAGTTTCCTTTTCAGACAGGCCGGGAAAAAGTTTTTAAACTATAGTACACCAAAATCAAATGTGCGCACACGACTTGGTGCCATTGTAGTCTCGAGTTGTATTGCGAAATTCAAACCTCTGTCCTACGATTTCAATTTTGATTTCCCTAAGTCGAGTAAGGTCTTAAAAATCAAAATAATTTTAGGGCACTACACAGATGAAAAAAGAAGATAAGTTGGACACTACTATAGGTACATAAACGAGCGGTCTAACAAACGAATAGATGACAGTTTCTTAGCTTTTCAATACAGGATTTACCAGAGGCACTTACCAGAAGAATCAGTAATTGCATCTGGCAAGAAAAGATATCTTGCTACACTGGGGTAAAGCAAGCTTCAAGACAGTTAATAAGAAATATTTACGAAGCTCTTTGATCAATTACCTGTGTTACCTACATTTTCTCCACCGTGCTAAATATGACACAAACAACTACAGTGGATAAATTCTTAATTAATTCTGCTACTTCGCTGTGATTTGAATACAACTAGGTAAAGTGAACTACAGATATTTTCTAGTGAGTCACTGCTTTGACTACCCTCATTAATGAGTCGAATTTTTATAGCGCACATGTCACTGGTTACATTTGCTCACATAGACTCAGACTGTGACAACTTTCAGTTATTCAGCTCTCTTGGAAAGCAATAGTGTGTTTTATCTTGAAATTCCCAAGTTACTCTAAGAACGTTGCTCTTCTTATATACACTTTCGCATATCAACTAAGATCAGCGCAACTCTAGATCAAGTCCACATTGTAAGCAGCATTACTGGAAATACTGCAGATATATGTTAACAACAAACAATACTTCGGAATTCTGGCCACACAAGTATAGGCTACAAGATGTCAAGATCGTCTCGCAGATCGCCGTCTTCACTCCAATACGGTGGAGAAATGTCGACAATACCGTGTGAATTGAAGCAATTAAAATTACAAGAAGAATTTAACGCACACTTCAGGGCCAGATCCACCTTTTTTAATCAACTCTGGACTTTGGCTACAATTTTTGTCGTTGTCTCCAACACTGTCAGGTCCGTATCAACAGAATACACCTACGATTCGAAAAGAGGAGCAAAAATTTCGTGGTAGTTCCTCCGTGGTTTTGCTTTTATAAAGACAAAGTACTATCATGTGTTACCTATTTTATAAGAAGGATCTTTACTTACGAATTATCAGCAACCAAACTGTCACTCCTAATTTTGTTCAAATGGTCCTTTCCGATAATGCAAATCAGACTGAAAATTTCCGTGCTCTTTCCGAATCATCCACCCTCTGAAAGAAGATGTCTTCAGTTTAATGGAGATTCATAAAAAGAAAAGATACATTGAATGTTTTAGACTCTAAAGATACGAGTATAAATTCGTGAACTCTATGTCTGACAGACCTAAGCTTACTGAACTACATACGTTATACAGACATCAGCTACAGTGTCTTAACTATATGCAAATTAATGTTGAAATATACATAAAGCAAGTAAGTACTAGTAAAAGTTTTACTACATAATACTCAGATATTAAAAGTATGTCAATACAGAGGGCAAAACAGTTCAACGTTTTTAGCACTGGTGCAGATCGCTATGGTATAGGGAGGCAATGCAAAGGCCAGCGAATTTAACGAAGTGAGAGAAGAGAGGGAGTTTGTGCAAGGGGCAAATAGGAGGTAGGAGACCAGTAATTGTTAGGAATGAGGAATAGTTACGTAATTTACAACAAGCAAGTGACTTAGTGTGAAAACGACATTAACTGCCTGCTGCTACTTTTTCAGCAAGGGTGAATCATGATTCTATTTGATCATTGGTAACTGTGAAAATAGTTAGTTACCTCAATTCCAAAAAGTCCCCACTACGATTTCAGGAATTATGGCAGAATTAACAGTGGAAAAGGTTAAGCGTCGTTTCCTTTCGGTTAGAGTTTGCGACCTTAGAGTTCATTCTGTTAATTGTTTGAACAGGAACGAAAATATGCATAATTTTAAAATTTCATTATTATCTTGTATTTACAGGGTACAAATTGACTAAAATATTTTGAAAAGCACTATTCGATTCACTGCACAACCAAAAAGGCTGAATGTGACTAACTAACGTGTGAAAAACATGTAGCAGAGTTTTGCGTCCCAAGAAACTCACAAATTTTTATTTGTATTTTTCTGAGGTCCCATACCCTGAAGAAAAATTTGGAGGACATTTCTATATGAAAACATACACTTGAACGTCCCACATAATTACAGCTTTCTCATAAATTCCTCTTAATTATTTATCCACATGACATACTTCAATCCATCTTTGTTTGATTTCAATGTTGTCTACTGTCAAGCAGTTTTGACTCTGCAAGCCTTTTACGTTGCTGTTGCCACTTGTCTCTCAGACATTTGGAGCTATGTCTGAAGATTTAAGTCAGTGTTGACACATGAGAAACCGGATACCTGTAAGAGGCGGAAACGGAAGAAATACGTATCACTTTTTTATGATTAGTCTAAGAATAAAATTATTTAGATGACAACACTAGACGAATTTTGGGACGACTAGACAACACTTACTACAAGCTCAGTGTGCACTATTGACCGTTGCTGAATTAAGATGTAGAGGCTTTCTAACGGTCTTCAATCATTCATTGAACATACAGCACACGTGAAAATTAAAGGCGCGCCTGAAACCATTTTAAGAACACTTATCTGGATCCTGCAGAGGAGAAACTAAATGTGCAATGTCGGTGTGAATTCGTTGATTATACGTTGAATAAAACAACGTCAATAATAAAATTTTGGTTATTTAAAGAAAACTGTGGAACCTCCGTTCCAGAATCTCAGAGTAAAAGATGGCTAATGCAAAAGTTTATCCCTGGGACACTCAAATCCCTTAACGTTCCTGCCAGTACGTCGCTTTAGCAGGAAGCACAAACACGCCACTTCACCTTTTCTCTTCTAATCAATGGAGAAAATTGTCGTCTGTTTCATTACAGGTTCATCTATTCTGGAAAGTAAGATTCATATATAATAAACCATATAACGTGCTAATAAGCTAACTCACAAATAATAACATATAACTTTTGGTAACTACCCTTTTTGTTTCACTTTTGTCGTTGTAAATTATAGAAAACATGTTTGTGATTCCTGTTTTAGTTGTTTACTGAGATTTCTTTCTTCAGCGTGCAATGTAACCATCTATTTTTGTAGAGCTGTAGTTCACTTTGAAAACATTTCTCGTATAGTACATTTCTTGTATAGTGAAAATAATGAAGGAAATTGTAGTAATCCCGTTCCAAAGAGAAAATGGTAAGGTAGTGAACAGTTAAGTGTAGTGTAATAACACAGCAAACCCTCGAAACTCTTGTCGCAATGTTACTGTCATGCGACAGTTACTGTCATGAGAGAAAAAGGAGAGAACAGAGAGAGAGAGAGAGAGAGAGAGAGAGAGAGAGAGAGAGAGAGAGAGAGAGAGAGCGAGAGAGCGAGAGAGAGAAGGAGAGAAGGAGAGAAGGAGAGAAAGAGGAGGAGGAGAAAGGAGAAGACGAAGAACAAGAAAGAAAAAAAGGAGAGAACCGTTTCAACCATCTGTGGAAAAGTGTGCGCCGTGACGAGGAATATTAAAGCGCTGATATAAGCAGATGTTTTGTTGACTCGTTCATAATGGAAACTGTTTTGCGATTGTCAGAATCTAGCCTTGGTTCACATAAGAGGAGATAATTTGGAATGAAAGTACCTAAAGTTCTGTTACATGGTGTCTAAATGACGTTCAATAACATTTGAAATATTTTGGCACAGATGCGAGAAAATAAACAAGAAAAATATTTTCTAACGTAGTGTATTCATAAGATTTTGCAGAAAAAAACGTGAGAAACTGCATCACACGGAGCCATTTCACCTGTATCGGGATGCAGCTATATTTACTTTCCTGCTTACAATACTAGACCTTTCACAATTTGAGACACTGCTCGTGGAGAACTTCGGGGTGTGCGACTACGTGCAGTAACAACGATGCAAATTTAGAACAGAGTAATGAAGATTCGACTAAAATTATTCATAAATCGTGTGGGCTACGCTATGTAGAGTGCAAACATTAATATGAATATTTCTTTTGGGTGTAACCAAAGATGCTAATGCAGAATGTAGTTATCATGAAACCCATGTAGAAATTTTGGTTACTGTCAACATTACACGTACCAGCACCGTAAAGGAAACACAGGTTCAAAATGGTTCAAATGGCTCTGAGCACTGTGGGACACAACTGCTGAGGTCATTAGTCCCCTAGAACTTAGAACTAGTTAAACCTAACTAACCTAAGGACATCACAA
Organism: Schistocerca americana; assembly: GCF_021461395.2. NCBI lineage: Eukaryota > Metazoa > Arthropoda > Insecta > Orthoptera > Acrididae > Schistocerca > Schistocerca americana. The sequence goes on along the minus strand of NC_060123.1, from coordinate 288,410,276 downwards.
ACATCCATGCCCGAGGCAGGATTCGAACCTACGACCGTAGCGGTCTTGCGGTTCCAGGCTGCAGCGCCTTTAACCGCACGGCCACTTCGGCCGGCAGAAACACAGGTAACGGAGTAGCAAATCAAGTCAAGAAATAAAACAACCATATGGAATTCTTATTTTCTATGACGTATTTAGCGGCATCTATCATCGTCCCCTTCCTTTTTTAATTTATGTAATACATTTTAACTTCTAGTTTCTTACCACAAACGAACTAATGCATAACAGTGGCCAATATTCCAACATCACTGAATGAGTTGTTTGGGAAGAAAAGACGCACGCAAAAAATAGCTAAGATCTCAAGCTTTAGAAACTCTTCAAATCCTTCCCACAGGTTGAATTTAAGGACCTGCATTGTGGAGGCGTAGAAACTACTGTAAACAATAGAATGTGATTCTTTCGGCGCCATATCACGTGTAAGTAAAAATTCTGGAGAAATAAAAAGCTCTTGAAAGTGCACACCGGAATTTTACAAATGAACACTGTCTGACTACTGGATTCTACCAGAGTGGAATGACACAAACTAGTTTAATTTTGTATGCCAGAACTAATGCCATTGCGTTAGCAATGGATCTTCCACTGGTATAATACCTGTAACACAGCAGCTTTGCTATTTATTTTTTGAAACATCTTTGGTTGTAATGTTACCTCGAGTCAGCCCTCAGGGATCATTTAAATTCCTTTCAGAAAAATCAAAACTAAACGGCATTTTTCTGACACGAACAATGTTAATTTTACACGGAGCAACAGATTCTAATGTGACTGCCGAATATGAAAAGCTCTTACATAGTAAACAGTACACTGATCCTCAGAATGATTCAATTTCCATATAAGAAAGTTTCAAACTTTTACTACTCTCATTAGTAGTCTCTCCTCTAACGAATTCTATCCATAGAGAAGTTTCTTGGGCTTGTGACTAACAAGCGGTGGAATCTGAAAGTTCCTACAACAACTGCGCTACGAATTTCTAAATACAGAATAAGGGTAGCACGGTATCTCTTAAAATAACTAAGTCCCAGACACCACAAACATTGACGAAGATGGCACGTCAAATGCTGTGACTTCCAGTAAGTGACTTTTGCTTTCAGGTCGACAAATTATGAAAGAGATTACTATTTTAATAAAGTGGCAATCAGCAATCTCTTCTCGATGCGGAAATTATTAATTTCTTAAGTGCTCAAAGCTAGCATGTACCAGCGTAAAATATATTTTCTTGTGTTAGTTAACACTTCCTTGATGGGTTTTTTGAAGTGTTTTTTCCTAGAACGCCATTGCCTCATGAGCGAGCCTTTTCAGTGGCATTGGCACTGGTAGTTGTCGGATATCCTTCCTGACGCAACCTGCATCCCTTCCTCTCCATCCTCCCCCCCCCCCCCCCCACCCATCGCCCCGCAGAGCGGAGTTTGTGTACGCTGTCTGTCTGCACCGAGTGAGGAGCACAGCGGTTGGTACACTACACACGTGGTCGGGAGAACAACATTTCAAATCGAAATCCGGCAATTCAGATTTAGGTTCCCGGTGCAACTGTTCCAGGCAACTGACGGGGTGGTTCCTCCCAAAATAGCGGTTATCTTCCCCACCCTTTCGTAACCAAAGTTTGTGCTCGGTCTCTAACCGCCTCGCCGTTGGACGGGACGTTAAACTTATTTTTCCAGTAAATCAATGCTGAGCGGCAGAACGTTTTCTAAGTGTTTAGGTAGTGTATATGTGAGGCGGAACGCGGCTACCAGCCCGGCATTTACCTAGTTTGATGCGGGGAACTGATTCGATCCGGGACAGGCTCTCTTTGCCGTAGTACAGTAGCGGCCATTTAACGCTCTCAGTTATCCGGGTGGGTCGTTTTCCACTGCTTGTTACACAGCTAATGCAGCACTTTCACTACTTTAAACAGAAATCCTTTAAGAGGACCAGGCACCGGTTAAAAACGCTCTCTAATCATTGGCAGTCTTCTGGAGGTCATAACAATTTCCTTCCAGGTGCAATAACGTGACTCAAAAATTTATTTTTATACTTTTATCAGCTAGAACGCGTTATAGTTCTTCTTTCATTATAATTTTAAGAGCAATTTCAGCTTGTATGTATGTGTATGTATTGAACTGGGGACCTAGAAACGACGGGGAGACTTTATCCCCGCCATAGCCCACAGTGGTACACAACGCCACAACAGACTACAGCAGTCCACTCACCCCACCGCCGCCCCGCATCGAACTGAAGATTATTGTGCAGTTCGGCCCCTCCAGTGGAACCTGAACCCCCCCACCCCCCTCCTCCCGGGCACTCCCCGGGAACGTCTCTTTCCAGACGAGTGTAACCCCAGTGATTGCGTAGTGATTATGGCGTACGCAGTCCAGGCGGGGGTTCGAGTCCTCCCTCGGGCATGGGTGTGTGTGCTGGTCCTTAGGATAATTTAGATTAAGTTGTGTATAAGCTTAGGGACTGATGAAAAAAATGGTTCAAATGGCTCTGAGCACTATGGGACTCAACATCTTAGGTCGTAAGTCCCCTAGAACTTAGAGCTACTTAAACCTAACTAACCTAAGGACGTCACACACATCCATGCCCGAGGCAGGATTCGAACCTACGACCGTAGCAGTCCCGCAGTTCCGGACTGCAGCGCCAGAACCGCACGGCCACCTCGGCCGGCTACCGGGACTGATGACCTTAGCAGTTAAGTCCCGTAAGATTTCACACACATTTGAACATTTTTTATGGCGTACGCGTACGTGGAGAGTGTTTGCGCAGCAATCGCCGACATAGTGTAACTGAGACGGAATAAGGGGAACCAGCCAGCACTCGTCGAGGCAGATGGGAAACCGCCTTAAAAAGCATCCACAGGCTGGCCGGCACACCGGATCTCGACACTAATCCGCCGACCGAATTCGTGCCGGAGACCGGCACGACATTCCGTTCGGGAAGCAGTGCGTTAGAGCGCACAGCTAGCAGGGCGGGCTTTAATTTCAGCTTACTAGCTTGCATCCCCAATACTTCTAAAAAGGTAATAATATGCCGTATTTATTGCGTGTTTTACACAAATATTATTTTACTGCTGTCTTCTTTTGAAAACTAATTTATTTGCCAAGGTCGCTGTGCTAACGTAGTTACTGGATTACTAGCTATGGGCAATATGTATTTCCATCCTCAGATCTATAAAATGAAAATCTGTCGAGGTTACAGGGTTACAGTAAAAAAATAAAAGAAAAGTAGTAGGGCTTACACAACGGCTCCATCACTAAAATTACATATCCATAAAACCGGACAGTGGTACTAACGTCATATAGTGCTTACACCGTCCTGCCACACAAGGTTCAAAATGGTTCAAATGGCTCTGAGCACTATGGGACTCAACTGCTGAGGTCATTAGTCCCCTAGAACTTAGAACTAGTTAAACCTAACTAACCTAAGGACATCACAAACATCCATGCCCGAGGCAGGATTCGAACCTGCGACCGTGGCGGTCTTGCGGTTCCAGACTGCAGCGCCTTTAACCACACGGCCACTTCGCCCGGCACCACACTAGGACTATATTGTATGTTGTAAAATAACAATTGTCATATAACTCTTCTGAGATAGACGGGGATAATCCAATTTCGAAACTTAATAACCAATGCCTCTAATAAGGAAAAATTTTCAAATAAAAACAAATCATAAAAAATTTGATGCATTATAATAATATGTCAGGTTTTCTATCGTAGCGTGCATACAACTTTGAGTACGCATGGCACGGGAAAGATACATACATGGCACATCTTGCCGTTTCGTGGTATAAAGCCATTCTGGCTGTGGCAGAGTATATGAATACTGGATTTGGAGTATACCGGAAGCTACTGCTGAGACGTGTCATCAGATGGGTGTCTGCACTGTCTGACGTCAATTACAACTAACATTACAAGGTCACTCTTATTTACCACTGAGATTAATAAAAGACAGAAAATAAAACGGCTGGACGTCATTGCAATTCGTCGACATTTTTATGGTACGTTTTTATATAAATTTTTTACTTATTGGAGGTATTCAATATTATATGTTCACTTTAGACTGTATCCACTCACATAAGCTGAGTTTTATGACGACTGTTTCACAGTATTGTATAGTCTTCATGTAACAGAGAGATATAACCATTGCGTGTTGTAACTACAATGTCCGATTTTATGGGTACGCAATTTTTGTCATCGAGCTGTTATGCAGGTCCTACAACGTTTTGATTTTTTTAACGGTATGCCTGTGATTTCGACATTTACTTATTTTATAGATCTGGGGATGGCAATACGTGGTACCGAACCTATTAATCCAGCAACTGTGTTAATATAGCCACCTTGGCACATAAATTGTTTTTCAAAGGAAAATTATAATACAAACTTATAAATCGCCTCCTGCACTCACTAGTTACGTCAGGTAACCATAAAAATATGAATATCTTAACATCTGACGCGAGTAATGGTTGCTACGGTCGCAGGTTCGAATCCTGCCTCGGGCATGGATGTGTGAGATGTCCTTAGGTTAGTTAGGTTCAAGTAGTTCTACGTCTTGGGGACTGATGACCTCAGATGTTAAGTCAGACAATGCTTAGAGCGATTTGAACCATTTTTTAAGAGTAATGGTCTGATTTCTAGAGTCTTCACTATCACCCTCTATTATTCCACAAGCAAGGGTATCGCAGGGTCTATGTAAGACTTACGATTACCTGAAGCTTGGTCGAATAAGAAATGGTCTGTCTCTGTAAGAAAATAAAATAAAACCATCTGTAGGCTATGAAAAACTGAGAGATATCACTAAATCATACACGATTATTAAGGGGTGTATCAGTGTTTTCCGAGTCAGTAACACTAACGACGGCAAAATTGCCGTGAATGAAGTTAAAACGATTCATAGACGTGCATTTCGCATCAGCATGGTATCCATCCGTGACGTAGAGTTATTGAGAGGAAGCAGGCACCACGAGAAGCAAAGCGTTCCACTAATTTGCACATAGTTTCCCATAGTTCCTTGTCCCGGCTCAGCTGGGGCCACCCAAGAACTCCCTTCCGGCAGCGTGCCCGCTGACGGCTCTCGGGACCCGTCGTATAGTCGGCTTTCTGGCGAAGAACCTGAGGCGGCTGTTCTCAGAGGCGAGACAGTTCCCCGATCCCCGGTCGCTCTAAGCATTGGCCAGAGCAAGTTTGTGATGAAAACACTGAGCTTGCTGCCGACTGCAGACGCACACTAACCGCTTGCTTAACCGCAATCTCCCGCCCCCTGCACCCCCACCCCCCACCCCCATTCCGGTGCCCTAAGCCCACCTAGCAACGGCTCCTCGAAATCTCGGTGTTGCTTGCTGCCTCAACTTCTTTACGTCAGAGAGTAAAATTTTGTTGCTGAGTAATCAAGAAACACTTCTTTTCTTTGGACGGCTAAGGGGTTTGTTACTTCTGTTTGGCAACAGATGTCATCTCAAAATGAAATTGCGTGTTTTTTGTATTTTTGACTAAAATTTTTCTTTATACTCCCTCTATCTTTAATGTTGCGGCATTAACACTATAACTCCCTATCCTTAAATACACTCAAACTGCCGGCCGCGGTGGTCTCGCGGTTCTAGGCGCGCAGTCCGGAACCGTGCGACTGCTACGGTCGCAGGTTCGAATCCTGCCTCGGGCATGGATGTGTGTGATGTCCTTAGGTTAGTTAGGTTTAAGTAGTTCTAAGTTCTAGGGGACTAATGACCACAGCAGTTGAGTCCCATAGTGCTCAGAGCCATTTGAACACTCGAACTGCTCTTGTTAGTATCAATTAGACGAATGGCACATGAGCTAAACTTTTTTTAATACATGCTTTCCCATTGTTCTTAAATGGTGTCTCCAGGTGGTATGTATGGTATTGGAATTGATTTGCCAGAGGACTGAAAAATGCACATTAGTTATAAGTTGAAAGACATCTTTCTGTAAACCATGAGGTGTATGTAAAAAGATACTGCGCAGATCCGTTGAGCTACATCGCTGATCGCCATTAGCGATCTGCTAGCTTATCTTTCCTATTTACGGTTAGTGATCTATGCCAGAGAGGTTAACGAGCGCAGGGGGAGAGTCTTTGGAGGGTCTGCAGTAGAGAGTCGTGCCTTGGCCGTCAATGCGAACGGTGATGCAGTGAGTTCTGCTTTGGCTTGTCACGTGATAGATTGTGGGTTGCACGATGTGTGCTTTTAACGGGAAATTGTGGCCTGTATGAGGAAGCAAACATGCCTGACCTTGCTGGACAGGAACGAGTACGCCGTACGCCGCTGCTAGGGAGGTTTCCGTACGGGCTGTTTGGACAGTGCAACGTGCTAGTTGCAACCCGTAGGGAATTACGAAATGACGGCCTCTGTGCTTGTGTGAGACGCACAGGCGGGATTCTTTAGAGGCTATCCATTCCGGTTTTTCTAGATCAGCACTGAACTCAGCAGCCTGGTGCTGCGATGAGCATAGTTATTTGCTTCTGCAAACTACTACGAAAGAGTGTGCCACCTCCTTAAGATTCTTCCCTTATTGCCAGCCATTCTAGTTAGTTATTATGAAATTTGAATTGCCTGACTATAATTATTGATTTGATCTCTGTTTCTGCTCAGTCTGCCCCTCCCCATATTAAAGTACTTTTGCTCTGTTTCCTTAACAACTTCACGGAGAGAGCGTTTGCTGTGTACGATTTGTCTGGCGTGTGTTTGTATAATTGGCGGTTGGGGTCGCGAACTTTTATTTAGGTAAAAAAATCTTTCCTTGCGGCGCCAGCTTATTAACTTGGGGCCAGCATAATTCAGTTAGGTTCTCATTTCTGTTGTTATGGTATTTAATTGTCAGTACCGGCTGGCAATTGAATGTTTTAGTCTGTTGTGGACTTTTGGACACTCCCACGCTAAACTGGTGGTTTGCAAGCCGGTTGTAGGGTACCGGCCAGGTTATGTATGAGAGAAATGTGAAACACCTCGCACTGATTTGGAGTTGAGAACCAAATCTTCAATTATTTTGTTGCCGATTGTAATTATTATCTATGGAAATTTTAAAGTCTACCTATTACTGCGATTCCCTTGTTAAACCTTTTGCTTCTGTTTAAAGTGTTTTGTTAATTATTCAGTCGAATACCTTGTTGTCAAATAGCGTGTGCTTAAGATAGTCCTTTAGGTCTGTTTTAGAATTAGCTTTTCAAGTACTAGTTAATTATTGAGTTTACATTTACATTTCTTTAATTAGCCCTTCAGGCTGCATTGACTGCAGTTGATATTTCTTAAAATCAGAGCTCCAGGCATTAGTGGTGGCAGTTTGCTGTTTGTTGTTGGAATCAGCCCTTAAGGCGCTATTGGTTGTTGTTTCCTCTTCCTTAAAATCAGCCTTTCTGGCGTTTTGCTTTCGGAATTTGTTGTACTTTCGTCTTAGTTTGTTTTTTATATGAGCCCTTCAGGCAGTGTGTGAAAAATTTCATCCGGCAACATGGTTACCAGTGTTTTCAAAATTACTCATAAATTGTTAAAGATCACTAACTTCTACTGTCAAGGCTAACTTAATGTCAAATAAAGTCCGTGTTACCTACCCATCAATTATGTGCAAATGAACAAAAACCAGCAGAGTCCTTCCTTTAGTTTCTTGGTCGCGTGGAATCGGGTTGGATACCCGTCTGCGTATCATCCGTAACTGCTATCCATTGCGACGTATTAGTGTTAAATTTGGCTCAAAGGTGTCCACACTTCTCCTGTAATGGTACAAGAGCGCGGCGCCGAGTGACGTCACATTCGGGCTCGGCAACTCTACAAAAAGCAAGTTGTCAACACACGTGGGAAAAAAAGCCACTGCTCAGAAGTTCATGTGACGTCACTTAATTACGTCACATTGGCACCAAATATCATCACAACTCCACCCAACGCCACCGTGGACGTATCATACGACGAGAAACTAGTCACAACCCTTTTAAGCCACTTCACCACTTCTTTTGACGTCTCTGCAGTAGAGGACACAACCGCACCGTAGAATTCAAGCAGTATTCTTGTGATTGACCAACGAAAGCATTTCAGACTCACCGCTGCACAGAATCGACTCGAGACGGCTGTTTAAATTTAGATAGCGTGAGTTTCAAGAAGAAGCAAGAAATAGTATTTCCTACGACAAAGGTCGCTCGAAATTGCCACGACGATATGATCAGCGAAATTAGATGCGATGTGGAATTTTTGCGACAGACATGGTTCACATGTGCTGCTCGCGAACGGAACAATGCAGAGAGGAAACAGATAGAGGCGCGAAAAGTATGTTACACCACCTTGAGGCGGCTGTTTCCGTAGACATGTACATGCAGAATTGACTTTACACTAATTTAAGAAAGTTACTCAATCTCAATATTTGATTTCAAGTGCCGTTAACAATCTCTATGATAGACTGCAGTAGAAGATACAGCTAAGTCACGTTTGGAATACAACAGTTTTCACAGAGCGTAATTAGACTCGAATGTGGTTGTAAGGGAAGGAGTAGAAGAAAGGGTTAGCGGAGAATACGGGCTTGGTAATAGGAATGAGAGAGATGAACCACTGAATGAGTTTTGCACTAATTTTCAGCAATTAGTAGCAAATCTTCTGTTCAACAATCTCCAGAGGAGGAGCTGCACTTGGAAAAGGCGGAGAGGTACGGGAAGATTTCAGTTGGATTACATCATGGTCAGACAGAGATTCCGAAATCATATACTAGATTGTAACGTGTACCCAGGAACATATACAGGCTCAAATCACAATTTAGTAGAAATGAAGAGTAGGTTGAATTTAGGAGACTAGTTAGGAGGAAATAACGCTCAAAGAAATTCAAAGAAATGGGATATGGAAGTACTAAGGTATAAAGACATACGTCTGAAGTTCTCTGAACGTACAGATACTGCGATAACGAGTAGTACATTACGCACTTCAGCTGAAGAAGAATGGGCACCTCTGAAAGGAGCAGTCATAGACGTTGGAAATAAAGACATAGGTACAAAGAAGACAACTGCAAAGAAACCACAGGTAACTGAAGATATAGTTCCGTTGATCGATGAAAGGAGGAAGTACAAAATGTTCAGGAAGATAATTCAGGAATACAGAAATACAAGTAACTTAGGAATAAAATAAATAGGAAGTGTAGAGAAGCTGAGGCGAAATGCTGCATGAAAGATGTGAAGAAATCGAAAAGCAAATGATTGTTGGAAGCATCGACTCAGCATATACAGAAGTCAGAACAGCCTTTCGTGAAACTGAAAGCAGTGGTGGTAACATTAAGAATACAGTGGGAATTCATTGTTAAATGCAGAGGAGAGAGCGAATAAGTTGGAAGAGTATACTGAAGGCCTCTGCCAGGTGGAAGACTTGGCTGATGTGATAGAAGAAGGAACGGGAGTCGATATAGAAGAGATAGGGGATCCAGTATTAGAATCATAATTTAAGAGAACTTTGGAAGAGTTATGATCGAATAAGGCAGAAGGGGTAGAGAACAATCCATTCGAATTTCTAAAATCATCGAGGAAGTGGCAACAAAAAGTTGGTATGAGTATGACGTTATTCCATACGACTTTCGGAAAGCATCGTCCACACAGTTCCGAAGATTGCAAGAGCTGACAAGTGCGGGAATCATCGCACCATCAGCTTAACAGCTCACGCATCCAAGCTGCTGACAAGAATAATATACAAAAGATTGGAAAAGAAAATTGAGGATCTCTTGGATGACGATCAGTTTGGCCTCAGGAAAAGTAAAGACACCCAAGGGCATTTCCGTAGTTGCGGTTGATAATTAGAAGCAAGACTAAAAAAAATCAAGGCACGTTCATAGGGTCTGTCTACCACGAAAGCATGTTGGAAATTTTGAGACAAGTAGGGATAGGTTATAGGGAAAGAAAGGTAACATACAACACGTATAAGAGCCAAGACGGGACAACAGATGTGGAAGACCGACAACGAAGTGTCCAGATTAAGAAGGCTATAAGGCGGGGATGTAGTCTTTGGCCTCTACTGTTCAGTCTATACACAGAAGAAGCAATGATGGAAAAAAAGAGAGAGTTTCATGAGCGGAATAAAAATTAAAGATGAACCGATATCCAAGATAAGATTTGTTGAAGAGTTTGCTATCCTCAGTGAAAGTAAAGAAAAATTACAGGATTTGCTGAACTGAACGAACAGTCTAATGAATAGAATATGGATTGAGAGTAAGCAGAAGAGAAGTAGCAGTGTTTAAAAAATCGGGAAGCTTAACATCAGAATTGGTAATCACGAAGCAGATGAAGTTATGAAATTCACTTATATAGGCAGCAAAATAACCCATAATGGACGGCGCAAGGAGGACAAAAAAAAAGCATACTAGCACTGGCAAAAAGGTCATTCCTGGCCAAAAGAAGTCCACTAGTGTCAAATATAGGCCTTAATTTGTAGAAGAAATTTCTGAGAATGTACGTTTGGAGCACAGCATTCTATGGTAATGTTACATGGACTGTGGGAAAATGGGAAAGAAAGAGAATCGAAGCATTTTAAATGTGTTACAATTGAAACTTAGGTGGACTAGTAAGGTAAGGAACGAGGAGACTGCGCAGAATCGGAGAGGAAAGTAATACGTGAAAAACACTGACGAGAAAAAATGACCGGATGGTAGGACATCTGTTTAGTCATCAGGGAATAACTTCAGTGTTACTAGAGGGAGCTGTAGAGGATGAAAACAGTACAGGAAGACAGAGTTTGGAATTCATCGAACAAATAATTGAGAACGTAGGTTGGAAGTGCTTCTCTGAGATGAACAGGTTCGCACAGGAAAAGAATTCATGGTGGTTGCATCAAACCAATTACAAGACTGATGAAAAATCACGGAAGACGATGTAAATTTTTCAGAATTCGAATCAAGGACAACTGCCACTGTGAGTAAATTAGAGGTAGATATCATAGGAGTAGTGAAGCAACTTAAATCACTTAATAAAAAAAAGTCCTCCGGTCCAGACTGTATGGTACACCAATCAGGTTCGTTTCTGGTAAGCTGATGCAATAGCTTCATGCTTAACGATCATATACATCCGCTCGCTAGACGAAAAACTCGTAACCAAAGGCTGAAAAGTTGCAGAGGTGATACCAATATACAAGAAAGGCAGTAGGAGTAATCCACTAAATTATAGGCCCATATTATTAACGTCGATATGCAGCAGGATTTTGGAGTGTCCGAATGTTATGATTTACCTCGAAGAGAAGTGTCTATTGAGACATTGTCAACACGGATTTAGAAAACAACGTTCTTGTGAAAGAGTACCAGCTCTTCTTTGAGCATTATTGACAAGATCTTTCAAACTGATTCCGTATTTCTAGATTTCCAAATGGCTTTTGACACTGTATCGCACAAGCGGCTTGTGAAATAGCGTGCTTATGGGATAACGTCTCAGTTATGTGACTGGATTCGTGATTTCCTATCACAGAGGTCACAGTTCGTAGTAACTGACGGAAAGTCGTCGAATAAAACTGAATGTAGTGTTTAGGCCCACTGCTACCACTTATCTACATTAATGATTGTTTTTGTAGACAATCTGAGCAGCTTTCTTAAGTTGTTTGCAGATGATGCCCACTTTTATCTGCTGATAAAGTCATCAGAAGATCAAAACAGATTGAAAAACGGTTTAGAATAGATATCTATATGGTGTGGTAATTGGAAACACAACCTAAATGATGGGAAGAGTGAGGTCATCCACAGGAGTGCTAAAAGGAATCCGTTAAACTCCGTTTACACAATAAATCAATCATATCAAGTGGCCGTAAATTCTGCTAAATACCTAGCAATTACAATTACGACAACTCAAATTGGAAAGAACACACAGAAAACCAAAGACTACATTTTATGTACACAACACTTAGAAAATGTAACAGATCTACTAAAGAGACTGCCTACAGTACGCTTGTCCGTCCTCTTTTGGAATGCTGTTGCGCTCTCTGGAATCCTTACCAGACACGAGTAACGGAATACATCGAGAAATTTCAAAGAAGAGCACCATGTTTCGTATTATCTAGAAATAGGGGAGAGTATGACGGATATGATACAGGATTTGGGGCAGACATCTTTAAAACAATGTCTTTTTTCTTTGCAGCGGAATCTTCCCACGAAATTTCAGTCACCTTATTTTGTGGACGCTGACCGACATAGGGAGAAACGATCATCATAATAATATGAGATAAATCAGAGCTCGCACGGAAAGATATAGCTGCTCGATTTTTCCGCACGCTGTTCGAGAGTGGAAAAACAGAGTATTATTGTGAAACTGATTCAATGAACCCTCTGCAAGGCACTAAAGTGTGATTTGTAGAGTATCCATGTAGATGTAGATGCAGATGAGTAAATAAATAAATAAATAAAAGTTCAAAAAATGGTTCAAATGGCTCTGAGCACTATGGGACTCAACTTCTGAGGTCATTAGTCCCCTATAACTTAGAACTACTTAAATCTAACTAACCTAAGGACACCACACACATCAATGCCTGAGGCACGATTCGAACCTGCGACCGTAGCGGTCTCGCGGTTCCAGACTGCACCGCCTAGAACCGCACGGCCACTTCGGCCGGCAAATAAAAGTTCTCTAAGAAAGTAACGGAATTGGTGAACCTATTGCACAAAAAGGAAATTAATATAAGATGTGGCTACCAGTATCCCCCCCGCCCATGAAATTTTCCAACAATTGGATAGTCAGCCCATTCTTGAGATACCGATTTGTAGAGGTTTCGAAGAATCATTATTGGCGGATGACGGTTTGTGATTCTCTCTCTCTTGGGTACCAGACATTTACCGGGTTAAAGTCAATGATTTATCGAGTAACGAACTGAATACCTTGAATATAATAGCCGGAATTGAAAATGTAGTTTATTACTGACCCAAATAAAATTTTATAGCAGCAATATGAATTCCTATAACTGTTTCGAGTGATAACACTAGTCCATCTGTATCCACTGAAATATCGCCGAAAATTTTGTCTTATGGCTGAATACCGTCTTATGTTGCACAGTGAGACACACCGCGCGGGGTAGTGCAGTTGTTAGCGCACTGGACTCACATTCGGGAGTACGACAGTTCAGACCCACATCAGGCCATCAGGATTTAGGTTTTCCGTGATTTCTATAGATCTCTTAAGGAAAATGCCGGAATGGTTCTTTCGTAAGGGTACGGTCGCTTTTCTTCTCCATCCTTACCTAATCCGAGCTTGTACTCCAATAGCGTGTTATCGACGGGATGTTAAACACTAACCTCTTCCTCCCGTTCTCCCCGTTCTCCTCCTACAATGAGACAGACGAACGATATCATACCAGTCAGTTGCTCTTCAATTGCTGATGTGATTTCTTTCGCTAGCGACCCCTTGAATCCTGACAGGGGGGGGGGGGGGCCAAAATCGACAGAAGTGAAATTTATCAATCGTGCTGGCCATGGGAAAGGACACCCCTTCGAATCCAGTAACAAAAGGACGTGTTGTTGAGGTGTTCACGGACTTCACTACGTAAGTACTATGGCACGCCGTCATGGATACCACATTCCGTGGTGGACAACATGAGGTAAAGCTTCAAAAACTTTGACAGCACATCTCGAACAAATACCTGGCAACAACCACCATTCAAATGAAGAAATATAATACATCGTAAGTTTCATCTTGTACACATCTAGTCTCTCACCACCAAAAATATTAATATTCGACCTTTTACTCCCGATCTTCACTTATTTCATTTACTTTCTTCTAATACGTTTGCAATGTTTTGTTTTAGACACACGGTGTAGCTTCCAATTTCGTGAGCTGCTTGACAACTTCATTTTCAACTACGAGAAAGTCGTCCATCAAGCAGCAGGTATAGTTTAGGAGGTGTGAAACTACGTCAGTTGTAACTCTAAAAAGTCTCTTATGCCATTGTACTATATAGTTTCCGTAAGTGAAACATATGACTTCAGCCGCCAACAGAGATAAGAGATATATTCGTCCGTCAAACATGATGCGTCCCCTCATCAGGATCTTATCGCCACCGCATCGATCTCTTTCCACCACAGTGTGGTCAATCTGTCAGATAGCAATTTTCCACGAGGCGAACATGTACGACAAACATACGGCAAAACTGATTTGGTATTCATGTATGAACCGAGCGTAACTACTTTCATTACTGGTCCAATGACAAGGTAGTCGACACCGTAGATAATGGTTCTATTTCTGCGCTACTGTGATCAGGACACGAAAATTTGGAATACAAGCCATCTGCTCTGTCTTTAATGCATGGCAATTCCAACTGCTGAGGAAGTGTTAATTTCAGAGGATATTAAATTCTTTTCATGCGTTGCTGAATTTCTCCGTGCTGTTAATGCCAATGTTCCACGTTTCCTGTGTTTTTAAACTATCACCAAGAGCCTGGAATGACTCTCTGGAACGAATCATATGATGGTACTGCGATTTATATCTTCTTTACTTCAAAATATTTTAGGATGCTACCCCACCACACGGATGTCTGACGACGTTTCTACGGCCTTTTGCTGTAAACTATGCCCATAACAGAGGTACAAAAACGAGGTAAAACGGGTCTCATTACGCTATGTTCCTTTAAGGGATGATGTAATGGGTTTTGGTCCAAAAAATCGATTTTTCAAAAATATTATTTTCTTGATCTATGCAGTCTAATTTATGTCGTGTGTGAATTTTGTCGTGATAGCAGCTTTAGAAATGCCTTTAAATTTTTAAACTAATGAACTCTGTAGAGGCAGCCACTCCCACCTTTTCCGACATTTGGGAAACTGCTTCCTTAAGCCTAATTTTTGCTAGTGTGAAAGCTCTTTTCTTTCGATATATTTGGCTGACAACCATATCTTTGCCTCAAAACTTTCTTACATGTGATTTACTTTACGTTTTGACAATACTAGCACATATTAGAAGATGGAGGGTTGAATTCGCAAACCTTTACGTGGAAGTCAAGATTTATGCATAATGGGTGGTGGAAAAACTATGTTTAAGAAAGAGATTCATGGAAATCGGTTTACCAACAAAAAAGAGGAAGCAGCTCGAAATGAAGAACGTAAGCTCTGCGCTTCAGCATTAAAACGTGGTACAGGAGATTGTACAGATGCGTGAATGACGTTGATGCGGATTCCGCTGGATTCAGAATTATTGATTTAGAGCTTCTCTGCCAGGCTATAAAGTTTTGATGTTCATGTGTTAGCTGTAAAAATATGGAATGCATGATTTTTGTCGAAGAAAGACAAGTAGGAATAGCTTATGATTTTAAATTAATTTCTAATTCGTGAGGCTATGAATTTTCATTTTTCTCCTCCAAAATACTGACACTGATACCTATGAAACCAATTTTACGTTAGCATATGCTCCGACATACCTTGGACAGGGCAGGGAAGGAGGTAATTTACTGTGTGGTTTTGTGAACATGCCTCCACCTTGTGTAAGGTTTGAAAAAATTAATAAAGAAATGTCTGATGTTGTATGCGATACTGACAAAGATTCTATGAAGAAATCAGTGGAGGAATTGGTGGAAATAAACCAAAATGAAATAGATCCTGGGGTAAACATTCATTACAGTGAATCTCCTACAAATGTTACTGACCTGTGTATATCTGTAGATGGGACCTGGATGAAAAGGAGTCACACATCTCTCTGTGGAGTTGCATCTGTTATTGGTATTGACTCAGGTAAAGTTTTAGATGTACAAATTATGTATTAATACTGCCAGTGAGTGCAACAAGGAAAATGTCCAACAAGGAAGACAGTGAGAAACTGTAGCAAGAAAAGCATGTAGTAGCATGCTATAGGCTCAAATTAGGGCATGGAGGCTCTTGCAGTTTGAGGATCTTCTCCAGATCTGAGGATCAGTATGATGTTACATATAGTAAATACCTTGTTGATGAGGACTCCTCTTCCTTCTAAGCTGTAACACATAAAAATCCGTACAATGCAACAATAGAAATGTTGGAATGTGTAGGCCACATCCAAAATAGTCTTGGTGGTAGGCTTCATCGCTTGCTCAAAGAGAAGAAAGGTAAAGTACTTGAGGATGGAAAAACACTACGAGGAAAAGGCAGGCTTACTCTGAAAGAAACTGATTCTCTCCAGTTATTTTATGAGAGAGCTATCAGGAAAAACACACATAATCTAGAGGCAATGAGGCGTGCCGTGTGGGCAATTTTTTCCCGACAAACTATCCACTGACCAAACACTAATGTACAATCTGTGTCCGAAAGGCTCTGAGCACTATGGGACGTAACATCTGTGGTCATTAGTCTGCCCGAAAGGCGATTGGTTTAAGTTCACCTACAGAAATGAGGCGTATTCACATAAACACCAGTTACAAGAACCTGTTATGAATGCAAATTAATCCCACATTCAGGTTCCTTGTATATCCTGATTTATGGAGGAAGTGTCCTCACAGAAAGACACAAAATGCAAATGAAAGCCTCAATCATTTTATTTGGATTAGATGCTTAAAAAGGACATTCTATGGATTTGAAGTACTGAAAATAGATGTCTAGGATGCAGTTTTAGGTTACAATAACGGAAATAATGGCAGAATTGAAGTGCTGAAGAGAGTTGGTATAGATCCTGGTGTTCTTACAACAAAAGCATTTTACACCATTGACGAGATCAGGGTCAAGAAAGCTAACACATCAGTGTCTTACCTGCAAATACAGGCCAGGCAGATTCGAAGAGGAGAGAGGAGAAATCTGGAGGATGAGGAGTATCAGTACGAAGGATTTTAAAATTGTGGTAAGCTTATTACGTGTAGAAGTATAAGAAGAAACTCTTTGAACCACATTTTCTCTGTTTTACATTTTTTCGTTATTAGAAGCCTTTTCTCAAAACAATTTATATGAGCTAATGCTATGAAATGTTCAGGAACTGTTCGCAACGTGTTGCTGTCTCCCTGGAACTAAAAAATACGAGATCCTGCAATTACAGTCTGATTTTTAGATCATTGTATGTAGAAAAAAGGCAATTTTGGATGTGCAAAATTAAAAACTCTGTTCATGATACAATTTTTACCATAAATTAATAACTGTAGATCAGTGGTCATATAATCTTCTCAAGATACTACAATAAAATTTTCAGATTAATTAAATGATTAGAATTTTTATAAAAAAGGCAATCAACAAAATTAAAAATCAAATTTCTGACAAAATATTAATCCGGAATATTTTATTTAATTTTTCCGTTAAAATACAGATCTTTTAATTTACACGTGCAAAATTTTAGATTTGTGTATTAATAAATTTGGCTGTAATGATCTTTTAAATAAATGTTTACATTTTCCTTTACCCCCCTCCCCCAAATATGAATAACGCAAAAGTTGGGAGTAGAAGGTTCTTCTTCTTGATACTGGCTACATCATTCTGTATTGAAAACGTATTTGCGTAAATATCTTCAAAGGTTGCTAAAAAATAAAATTTTATTATGTCGCCACTAGTTCTGACTTCGCGTCCCCTTCTGTAGAATTTTTCCCCTGTGCTTCCTCGTTACGGGGAACGTCCCCATTGGTCATAGGGCGATATGTGATATTGCACGTGGACAACAGAGGATGACTATGACAAAGTATGGCGATCCGTTGCACCCCCTGTCTCAGATTCATTATAAGGGAAACTCCCATCGCACTCCTCTGAGAGTAGGTGTAAAATGACTCAGTGGACAGCGCGTCAAAAACTGAACACAGGTCAAGCGCAAAAACAAGAAGAAGGTGTACTGAACTGTGAAAAAATAAGCAAAATAGAAACAGTTAACGGTCCAAGCTCAAGATTTGCATCATCGAGCGACTCTGAAGAACCGCCGTGTTCTAGTTAGATGGTCACAGTACAAATCTGGAGATCCGTGTTCTAACATACCTCATACCTCACTTTTCCACAAATTTATGAACTTTCTGTCCGGTCATTAACGTGTCTGTTCTAACTCTGTAGTCCTGTCAATTGTCATACTATATGTTGGGTATAGAATATGAGTCATGTGGTAAAAATAAATTACCGTTGCAAATAACCGTGACGAATAGTGGAAGAAGACGAGATTCCTGCTAGATCTCTCATGGGAATGAAAACAACAAAATATACGAATGCGAACTATGTTACATCGAAGAAATTCAAGAGTGAAAACTTCTAAAACGGAACACAAGAGGAGGCATAACATGTGCTACTAGTGTAGGACAAATAGAAGGTACGTATATCTGGAGGTCTCTTCATTACACGTCACTGTTGTAAACAGACGTTACAACATGAAACAGACACAAGCTTTTTTTTTTTGGTGGGGTTTAAGGGCGCTCAACTACTGAGGTCATTAGCGCCCAGTCACCGTTGTTAGAGCACATGGAATCTAGTAAAACTCAAGGGGAGGGGGGGACACCAGAAAGACCTGACAAAGATGCAGATAAAATAAGTAAAAAGGTTAGATGTCTTTGGACAAGCCAGTCAATGCTATAAAACTCAGAACACAAGCAGCTGCTCGAGCGTCATCAGCTAAAATATCCGGTAAAGTAGATGGCAGGGACAGGACAACACGAGATTGACTAAAGCGGGGTCACGACAATAAAACACAGCGCACTGTTAATGCCTGACCACAAGGGCACTGCGGGGCTGGGTCACCGGAGAGCAGGTAGCGGTGGCTAAACCGGCAATGCCCAATCCGCAACCTGGTCAGAAGGACCTCCTCTCGCCGAGATGGTAGGGAGGAGGTTGTCCAAGCAGTTGGGAGTGGTTTTACTGCCTGGAGTTTGTTTCCTTGGAGGGATGACCAAGCATCCCACCACAACGACACAAGCCTCTTACAAACATCCCCACGAACATCAGATGACGGGACACAATGGGAGGCTGGCCGAGGCAGGAGGACTGCAGCCTTGGCTGCAGCATCCGCAGCCTCATTCCCAGGCACTCCTACATGTCCGGGAACCCACAGAAAGCTGACAGGAGAGCCATTATCAGCGAAAGAATGGAGGGACTGCTGTATCCGTTGAATCAAGGGATGGACCGGATAGGGAGCTCCAATGCTCTGAAGAGCTCTGAGTGAGTCAGAGCAGAGTACATACGATGAATGGCGGTGGCGGCGGGCATACTGAACGGCCTGATGGAGAGCAAAAAGCTCGGCCATAAAGCTAGAACATTGGTCGAGCAGCCGGTGTTTAAAGGTGGCGGCCCCGACGACAAAGGCACAGCCGACAACATCGTCAGTTTTGGAGCCATCGGTGTAAGTAAAGGTGTGACCGGCAAATCGAGCACGAAGTTCGACAAACCGTGAGCAATACACTGCAGCCGGAGTACCCTCCGTGAGCTGAGCTGAGGTCGAGATAAATATGAACCGGAGCCTGGAGCCAAGGTGGTGTTGGGCTCTCACCCTCTCTGAAGGTGGTAGGGAGGGCAAAATCCAATTGTCGAAGCAGGCGACGGAAGCGGACTCCGGGGGGCAACAGGGCAGACACATACAACCCGTACTGACGGTCGAGAGAATCGGCGAAGAAGGACTGGTAAGAGGGGTGGTCGGGCATAGACAACAGCCGGCAGGCATACCGACACAGCAGTACGTCGCGCTGGTAGGTCAATGGTAATTCGGCAGCTTCAGCATAAAGACTCTCGACAGGACTAGTGTAGAAGGCTCCGGTCGCAAGACGTATCCCCCAATGGTGGATAGAGTTGAGCCGGCGTAAGAGGGATGGCCGAGCGGACGAGTAGACGAAGCTCCCATAATCCACCTTCGATCGGACAATAGACCGATACAAGCGAAGCAGGACAGTGCGATCCGCTCCCCAAGATGAACCGCTAAGAACTCTGAGGACATTAAGGGAACGTGTACAACGGACCGCCAAATAAGAGACATGCGGAGACCAACACAGTTTCCTGTCCAACGTGAGCCCTAGAAACTTAGTTGTTTCCACGAATGAGAGAACAACGGGACCGAGATGTAAGGATGGCGGAAGGAACGCTTTATATCGCCAAAAGTTGATACAAACCGTCTTCTCTTCAGAGAACCGGAAGCCATTTGCCATGCTCCATGAGTATAGGCTGTCTAGACAACGCTGAAGGCAGCGCTCCAGGAAGCATGTTCTCTGGGCACTGCAGTAGATCGCGAAGTCATCGACAAAGAGAGAGCCTGAGACATTAGGTGGAATGCAATCAATAATTGGATTGATCGCGATGGCAAAAAGGGCTACGCTCAAGACGGAGCCCTGAGGCACGCCGTTCTCCTGGAGGAAGACGTCGGACAATACGGAACCCACACGTACCCTAAATTTTCGATCCGTTAAAAAGGAATCAATAAAAAGGGGCAGGCGACCGCGTAGGCCCCACCTGTGCATAATGCGGAGGATACCTCCTCTGCAACAGGTATCATAAGCCTTCTCCAAATCGAAGAACACGGCTACCGTTTGGCGCCTTCGCAAAAAGTTGTTCATGATGAATGTCGACAAGGTCACAAGGTGGTCAACAGCGGAGCGGCGGCGACGAAAGCCGCATTGGACATTGGTAAGCAGCCGTCGAGAGTCAAGAATCCAAACTTACCGAGCATGAACCATGTGCTCCATCACCTTACAGACACAGCTTGTAAGAGAAATGGGGCGGTAACTAGAAGGAAGGTGTCTATCATTCCCGGGTTTGGGTATAGGAACAACGACGGCGTCACGCCAACGCATGGGGACCTGACCTTCGGTCCAGACGCGATTGTAGGTACGAAGAAGGAAGCTTTTGTCCGCTGGAGAAAGGTGTGCCAGCATCTGAACGTGAATGGCATCTGGCCCCGGAGCAGAGGACCGGGACAGTGCAAGCGGTCGTTCGAGTTCCTGCATAGTAAAGGGGGCATTATAAGTTTACAGATTCAGCGAGTGGAAGGAAGGTCGCCGAGCCTCTTCTGCCTCTTTCCTGGGAAGGAAGGCAGGGTGGTAATGGGTGGAACTTGAAACCTCCGCGAAAAACCGGCCGAAGGCGTTGGAGACAGCCACAGGATCAACGAGGACCTCATTACCTGAGGTCAGGCCAGGTACCGAGGAGTGGGCCTTAATGCCCGACAGCCGGCGCAGGCCACCCCATACGACAGAAGAGGGAGTAAAACTGTTAAAGGAGCTGGTGAAAGAGGCCCAACAAGCTTTTTTGCTGTCTTTGATGACTCTACGGCATTGCGCTCGG
Source organism: Schistocerca americana (assembly GCF_021461395.2). NCBI lineage: Eukaryota > Metazoa > Arthropoda > Insecta > Orthoptera > Acrididae > Schistocerca > Schistocerca americana. The sequence continues at coordinate 288,389,154 of NC_060123.1, read as the reverse complement.
AGTCGTTTGTATCCAATCCAATTCGCCAACGTAGGATGGCGGCGAAAGGTGCGTAAAGCACGTCGTCGAGCACGGATAGCGTCTCTACAAGCCTCGTTACACCAGGGGACGGAAACGCGACGTGAAGAAGAGGTAGTACGAGGAATGGAACGTTCGGCAGCATTGATGATAACAGCCGTGAGGTATTCGACCTGACTGTCACAACTGAGAAAATCGTGGTCCGAAAAGGTCGCCAGGGAGGAGTAAAGTCCCCAGTCAGCTTTCGGTATGTTCCAGCTCGAAGGACGTGGGGATGGGGTGTGGTGCAGGAGACGAACGACACAGGGGAAGTGGTCGCTCGAATAGGTGTCAGAAAGGACATACCACTCGAACCGACAGGCAAGAGTAGTAGAACAGATCGAGAGGTCTAAGTGGGATTAGGTATGAGTAGAGTCCAAGAGGAAAGTCGGGGCGCCAGTATTGAGGCAGACAAGATTGAGATGGTTGAAGACATCCGCCAAGAGAGAGCCTCTGACAGAAGGCAGCAGAGCCCCAAAGGGGATGATGGGCATTGAAGTCGCCAAACAATAAAAACGGCGGGGGAAGCTGAACGATCAGGTGCATCATGTCAGCCCGACTAACAGCAGATGACGATTGAGAGTAGATGGTACAAACTGAAAAAGTAAATACAGAAAGAGTAATACGGACGCCTATTGCTTGGAGTGGGGTGGTCAATGGGATGTGATGGTAATAGACATCGTCCCTAACGAGCAACATGACCCCACCATGAGCTGGGATACCGTCCACAGGGGTGAGGTCACACCGCTCCGAGGTATAGTGGGTAAAGGCAATACGGTCAGTCGGGCGCAACTTGGTTTCCTGGAGACCAAGGACGAGCGGACAGTGCAGGCGGAGGAGCAGTTGTAATTCCTCCCGATTAGATTGAATACCTCTTATGTTCCAATGTAACAAGGCCATCGCTAGTCAAAAAAGAGGAAGAGCTGGTCACCTCGACGGCCACGGAGGGCCAGGTTTCGAGGGAACAACGCTACAACCGGCGGGAGGCCGATCCTGTTCCATCGAGTTGTCGCCAGCTGCGGCCGCTGTCTCTGGTTGTGTAGGAGGGGCAGCATCATTTGCCGACGAGAGGCCAGCTGAGCGCCTGGCAGCAGAGCGTCCCGGCGAAACTGAGGACGGCCGGGAGCAGCGACTCACGGATGGAGCATCAGATGAAACGCGCCGGGGTGGAGAGGGGGATAGAGACTTCTTCTGGGAAGCCTTCTTGGAAGTCCGAGGAGGCACAGGGATGGTGGGCTGGACCCGAAGAAGGTCGTCACGCGTGGGGTCTGTTTTGGAACGCCAGACCTCGGAAGCTGGGGTCCGGAATGTTTCCCCGATGGACGCCTGAGAAGAGGATCGCTTCTCAGGCGGCGGGGGGGGGGGGGAGGAGGAGGAGGAGGAGGAAGGGTGGCCCCTGGGGCATAGGGGGCGGGGGCCACGGGGGAGGAGGATTTGGAAGGGAGGGATTTGGGAGGCTGAGGCAGAGACCCCGGATGGGGGGAGGAGGCGGACGGGGGACAGGATAGGGGTGAGGATACTGCAGAAGGAGTGGACACGACTGAGGCAAACGAAGTGGTCAACGGCACGGGATGGAGGCGGTCATACTTCTTCCTGGCCTCAGAATAAGAGAGCCGATCCAAAGTTTTGAGTTCTTGTATCTTCTTCTCCATTTGATATGCGGGGCAGTCTGAGGATCTAGCGAGTGGATGCCAGGACAATTAACGCACCGAGGTGGTGGGGTGCATGTATGTTCCTCACGAAGAGGACGTCCACAATCGCCACAAAGGGGCTCAGCCTCACACTGTGACGACATGTGCCCAAAGCGCAAACACCAAAAACAGCGCGTAGGAGGCGGGACGTAAGGTCGCACGTCGCACCGGTAGCACATCACCTTTACCTTCTCCAGGAGAACGTCCCCCTCGAAGGCGAGGATAAAGGCCCCGGTGTCGATGCGACGGTCTTTGGGGCCGCGCTGGACTCGCCGGACGAAATGCACGCCTCGGCGCTCCAGGTTGGCCCTGAGCTCCTCATCAGATTGCAGCAGGAGGTCATGATGAAAAATAACCCCCTGCATCCTATTTAGTGCCAGATGCGGGACAATGGACACTGGGATGTCCCCTAGGCGGTCGCACGCCTGGAACGCCGTCGACTGTGTGGCGGAGGTGGTCTTTATAAGAACGGGCCCCGAACGCATCTTACTGAGAGCCTCGATTTCCCCGAAGATGTCCTCAATGTGCTGAACAAAGAACATCTGCTTGAAGGTGGCGAACGTCCCCCCATCGCTTCGAGAACAGACCAAATAGCGGGGGAAGTACTTCGCCCCAAGCCGGCGGGCCTGTCCCTCCTCCCAGGGAGTAGCCAAGGGGGAAAGGGCAGGAGAACGAGAACTAGAAACAGTACCTTTCCTTTTGATATACTCGGCCGCAGAGCGACCTGATACGTGTTGACATTTCATCTGCGAAACGTCCGTCCCGATACCACCCACTCCGACCAGGGGCTCTCCCCACGGGTGCCACCCAGCCTCAGCAAGGGCCACCTAGCAGGATGACCGTTGCCGGGAGTCCTGATGCCCCAAGGAGACGGGCATCTACTCCTTGGCCGACGTGGGGAGGGTGCAGCTCAGGTATCGGCAGTACGATCCCTGTGTTGTCAGGGTGCAACAACCTAGAGGGTACTGACGACCCCACCACAAAGGGCTGGCTACCGTGCTGGATTTCTGGTGCCATGGAAAGTCCATCATGATCGTAGGTGCAGATGGGGACGCACTATGGGCGTAACTTGTACCACCCATCAGGCGTTTAGGCCCAATTTGAGGAATAGTGGGTATGCAACAACGCCGGTACAATGCTGAGTGCCAAGGTCTTAGTGCACTGAGGACCAATGGTACACCACGTAAGGCGTCCTTCCCCAAAAGGCTCGTACATCTGTAGAATTTTGAAAAATGGAGGTCAAACCCCAAGGGGGACCATCACATGGAAGGCCGAAACGGTTGAAACTCCTTTTAGTCGCCTCTTACGACAGGCAGGAATACCTCGGGCCTATTCTTACCCCGGACCCACAGGGGGGAGACACAAGCTTGAATGTAGCGAACAGACACGTCGATGACCGGACGGGAAGTTCATAATTTTGTGAAAAATCAAAAGCAGGGTATGAGGGAGATTTGAACCCAGATCACTTCGCAGCCCAACACTGATCACATGAATAAGACGCCACGGTCATTCTGAGTCGCTTTATGTTGAAGATGTTGATCTTGATCGTTCGCTGTTTATATTTTGCTTCTTTTTTTCACAGTTAAGTACACCTTCCTGTTTTCGTGCTTGATCTGCGTTCAGTTTCGGACAGGCTGTCCAACGGGCCAACTTACCATTAAATCTGACGGGGCTGCGATGGGCAGTTTGCTTTGTTAGGTGCAGAGACCAGTTCTTCTGTGACACTGTTCGTTATAATGACCTACTTCCCTTGTCGTTCTGGAAACGAAACACTGTTAGCAACGTTGCCGAAGATCTGCTTGATTCACTCGAGGTGCAGAATGTCCTGACAACATGGTATTTTGTGTTGAATTAGTCGTGGCCGCCCAGTATTACAGGTGTTCGCATACAGAGGGCAATTCCAGACAGTGTACACTTTCCATCTGATTCGGAATAAGTATGTAAAGTATGGACCATGAGCTGCTTGGTACGAGTAACCGGTCTCCACTGCTGAGAGGTTCCAGTGTCATAATCTGAGCCATTGATATTTGGAAAGCAGTTGTACTCTCGTCTTCGTTTCTCAGCCTCAATTCAGTGTTGGGCCACTTCCACGTTTGCGTTGCGACCGAGATGTATGTTTACTGAATCATCTAGGTTAAGTCCCGGTATAGTTTCTTTGGAAAGAACTCGTCGGCCTTTTCCATCTCATTCCCTCCCCGCTCATGGGAAACGGAGCTTGTGCTCTTTCGCAAGTGACACTGTGGATTACGATGCAATTATTCGCAGGAGTCTAGTACGTTAGAAATTACCAAAGTGACGTACCTCACGTGCCTGCTGAGTACCGCGTAGAAGCGTAGTGCAGGTATTCTCGTGTATATCTGAAACCACGAGGAGTCCTGCGTCTTTAGCGAGATAATGAACCATCCGATACCATCATAATGTTAGACTAACATTCGACGGATAAACGTGTTCGTATGTCCTCAACACTACAGAGCGGCCCTCGAATGCCATCTAGCAAAGAAGCCGCGACGTGCAACATATTTCGACCAATATATGCATGGGCAGTGGTTGAGCGCTCATGGATGAAGAAATCTTCTTAACACTTTACAAGTCCAGTTACTAGGTATCGTCGCTGGCGTAATGCAGGCGTATCGACTAACTGCACGCGATGCAGCAGGTAGTGAGTTTTTCGGAATGTAAGCCTTTTACAACAGGTACAGATGAGAAGTCCATAAAGTGATAACACCACGTAAACGTGGTGGAAAAAGAATTGTGACAGGTCTTGCAAACGATGGAGCGATTATGAAACCGAAACCGTCTGCAATAACCAACTATGGTCTGTAGATCTGTTTCCTTTATGGACACATAGGTAATTCATTTACGACGTAGTCACGATATCGAGATTTATTTCGACGCTAGATAAACATTTTTATACTTTTATGCTGCATGGAAATTATTCATTAGTCGTTCATTATTCGACACCAGCCCATTATCAAGAGTAATACTCTGGTACCCATCACATCCAGGTTGGCATCACATATACTGCCATGCAGTTGGCAGCGTTAGTTATCAGCCAAGGAAAACTTACACAATCATGTAAAGACGTGGTAACTTGTTAGAATCAGAAGGCTTGCGGTGTTAGTCGTGCGTAAAAACGTCAAGCGCAGTCAACTATGTGACTAGGTCTTGTCTTGGACGTGCGTGGGTGTAACGCAGTGCCGGCCGAAGTAGCCGTGCGGTTCTGGGTGCTGCAGTCTGGAACCGCGAGACCGCTACGGTCGCAGGTTCAAGTCCTGCCTCGGGCATTGATGTGTGTATGTCCTTAGGTTAGTTAGGTTTGGCTAGTTCTAAGTTCTAGGGGACTAATAACCTCAGAAGTTGAGTCCCATAGTGCTCAGAGCCATATGAACGATTTTTGCGTGTGTGTGTGTGTGTGTGTGTGTGTGTGTGTGTGTGTGTGTGTGTGTGTGTGTGTAACGCAGTCCGCTCACTGCAAAAGTTATGATGATGTCTTTAGACTCTCCATCCTGATGAAAGACCTATATCTGGTTTTGACATCAGTCTCGACCCAGTAATTTTACGTAAGAAAAATGTTCTTATGTTTTCTGTAATTATTTTAAAACTATCTATAAGACTGTGATGTGGCTTCAACAGACATTTGGAACTGTAGCATCATGAGTTGTTGACCCGTTCATTTCTCGAATAAAAAAGTCATTTTGACATATTTCTTTAAATTTTGTTGATATACGAGGGCGTGCAATGATAAACGCAACTTATTTTTTCTAAACAGGTAACATTTATTCAGGATTCAAAAAAATGGTTCAATTGCTCTGAGCACTATGGGACTTAACATCTGTGGTCATCAGTCCCCTAGAACTTAGAACTACTTAAACCTAACTGACCTAAGGACATCACACAACACCCAGTCATCACGAGGCAGAGATCGGGATTCCAATACACCATTCTATTACCCTCTGTTTTGTTACAAAATCCGATTGTTCAACATAATCTGAATTTTCTTATCATTAGTGTTCCCTTTCTATGCATAAATCTTTTCGGAAATAAATTATGTTCAAAAACAAATCCGTGCGGTGTAGCGCGCGGTCTGGGTGCGGTTTGACACGGTTCGTACGGCTTCCCCCGCCGGAGGTTCGAGTTCTCTCTTGGGCATGGGTACGTGTTGGCCTTATCGTAAGCTAGTTTAAGTTAGATTAAGTAGTGTGTAGGCCTAGGGTCCGATGACTACAGCTGTTTGGTAGCAAAGGAACTTGCCACAAATTTCAGTTTCCATTTCCATAAACAATGTGCAGTCGCGGATCAACTCAGCACTTCCGTATTCGACTGCAAATGTTGCAGAAAAGTTTTCATACATAAAAGAAGTGTCTTAGACAAGATGAATTCTTTAATTCTTGAGTATTGTTCGTCATACTCTGATCGTTATGAAGCAAGAGTAAAAGAGACAAAGAGCATCGAATGAAGAGAGGCGCATCTCGTTACGGGATATTTTATTTGCCACGAGAGCGTTACGGTGAGACACAAGAAACTACATTTGCAAACCCTACAAAAGATGCTTTGTGCATCACCAAGAATGTTACTGTTGAGATTACGAGAAAGCACAATGAAGAAAGCCGAGAAATTAGAACTATCGCAAAGACTTCAGCACAATCGTCTTTCCTCATTGCTTTGCGAATCTAAGAAGGGAGGTGGTATATGTTAATGGTACCAAAAGTACCCTCCAGCACATCCTGTGGCTTGGGGAATATGGATGAAGATGTAAATGTAGAATCTAAGTAATTTAACGTCCAAGAACAGTGAAGTTCTGTGGAAGTCTTTTAGAAGGCACGACTGAAATAAGCGGATTTGACCCGGAGCACTAGTCCGGCTTAGCAGCGGCAGAAGTAACTGGAGTATTTGTGCTGCTGGTTAGCCGGCCTCAGTGTCCTACTCCCCTAGGAGAGCAGGACGGGGAAGGGCAGAGCGCTAGTAACGCCGCACGCGCGAGAGGAGTTTCCCGCGGCCAAATTGTCTCACCAGACGGCTGCGGCGGACCGTCTGGCAAACCTCGGAGTTAATTAAACCGCATGACCCAATTGAACCGCCTTGTTCGGGGAAGACGGTCGTGGAAAGCTCGCCACTTCACTAGCGAACCATAGACTTGCCGAGTTCCGGGACCGCGAGCGAAAGAGTCTGGATGCCAAGGCGGAGAGGCAACCAGAAAGTTGGTGACTAAGTTTCAGTCTGAGATTTGTGTAAATTGAGAGGAGAACGAATGGGGGAATCATTGTAGCGACGATACGGACCGAAACTGGTGGAAATCATCTGACACAAGCGACTTTGACATAGGACGACATAGCACGAGAACCTCAGAAACGGCGAAGCTGTTTGGCTATTCGCGTGTTACAGTCAGGAGCATCTCTAGTAAGTGATTGAAAGATAAAGTTATGGACTGAAAATAGTAAATCAGGCGGAGGAAGTTTGTAACAGAAAAATTTAAAAGAAAGGAAAAGAAATAAGCCAGCATCAAATGCAAGACACTTTCAGTGCTAACAAGAGACAGCTATACGGTTGAACCTCTAACACGTATATAAAATTTTAGGCGCAATTATTTAAAATGTAGGATAGCCACTTTAGAGTAATACGAAATATACAAGGAGCTTTCAATAAGTAATGCAACACTATTTTTCTCATCCAGTTTAGGCTGAAGAGAATTTAAAATTTGCTGTGGGATGTCATGGAATATTCTCGCTTCAGACCCTGTAGTTCCATGAAGTTCCGATAGGTGGCGGTGCTACACTCCTGGAAATTGAAATAAGAACACCGTGAATTCATTGTCCCAGGAAGGGGAAACTTTATTGACACATTCCTGGGGTCAGATACATCACATGATCACACTGACAGAACCACAGCCACATAGACACAGGCAACAGAGCATGCACAATGTCGGCACTAGTACAGTGTATATCCACCTTTCGCAGCAATGCAGGCTGCTATTCTTCAATGGAGACGATCGTAGAGATGCTGGATGTAGTCCTGTGGAACGGCTTACCATGCCATTTCCACCTGGCGCCTCGGTTGGACCAGCGTTCGTGCTGGACGTGCAGACCGCGTGAGACGACGCTTCATCCAGTCCCAAACATGCTCAATGGGGGACAGATCCGGAGATCTTGCTGGCCAGGGTAGTTGACTTACACCTTCTAGAGCACGTTGGGTGGCACGGGATACATGCGGACGTGCATTGTCCTGTTGGAACAGCACGTTCCCTTGCCGGTCTAGGAATGGTAGAACGATGGGTTCGATGACGATTTGGATGTACCGTGCACTATTCAGTGTCCCCTCGACGATCACCAGTGGTGTACGGCCAGTGTAGGAGATCGCTCCCCACACCATGGGGCCGGGTGTTGGCCCTGTGTGCCTCGGTCGTATGCAGTCCTGATTGTGGCGCTCACCTGCACGGCGCCAAACACGCATACGACCATCATTGGCACCAAAGCAGAAGCGACTCACATCGCTGAAGACGACACGTCTCCATTCGTCCCTCCATTCACGCCTGTCGCGACACCACTGGAGGCGGGCTGCACGATGTTGGGGCGTGAGCGGAAGACGGCCTAACGGTGTGCGGGACCGTAGCCCAACTTCATGGAGACGGTTGCGAATGGTCCTCGCCGATACCCCAGGAGCAACAGTGTCCCTAATTTGCTGGGAAGTGGCGGTGCGGTCCCCTACGGCACTGCGTAGGATCCTACGGTCTTGGCGTGAATTCGTGCGTCGCTGCGGTCCGGTCCCAGGTCGACGGGCACGTGCACCTTCCGCTGACCACTGGCGACAACATCGATGTACTGTGGAGACCTCACGCCCCACGTGTTGAGCAATTCGGCGGTACGTCCACCCGGCCTCCCGCATGCCCACTATATGCCCTCTCTCAAAGTCCGTCAACTGCACATACGGTTCACGTCCACGCTGTCGCGGCATGCTACCAGTGTTAAAGACTGCGATGGAGCTCCGTATGCCACGGCAAACTGGCTGACACTGACGGCGGCGGTGCACAAATGCTGCGCAGCTAGCGCCATTCGACGGCCAACACCGCGGTTCGTGGTGTGCCCACTGTGCCGTGCGTGTGATCATTGCTTGTACAGCCCTCTCGCAGTGTCCGGAGCAAGTATGGTGGGTCTGACACACCGGTGTCCATGTATTCTTTTTTCCATTTCCAGGAGTGTATATATAGCCTTCAAAATGGAGTCTGTGACGGGGGTGCTTTCCAGGCACAGGCCTGTTGTTGAGTTTCCTTTGGCTGAAAACCAGAGCATTGGAATGTCTGCAGACATCTGGTAGTGAACAAAAGTACGGTGAAGCGTTGGGCGAGACGTCTGTCATTATCGCAACGAGATCGCGCAAACCTTTCCGAACACCCGTGTGCTGGCCGGTCGCATACAGCTGTGACTTCTGCGATGTCGGAACGTGCAGACACCTTCATTCGACGTGATGGATGGATGACAGTCAAACACCTCGCAGCACGACTGGACTACTCTGTTGGTAGTACTAACAGTTTACCAGTTAGATAACTCAAAGCTGCGTGTATTTTTATACAATATTGTCACAGATTTTGAAACATGGTTTCATCACTTCGAAGTGGAAAGAAGAAGAGAAATTCATGAACTGGCTCCAGACCATTTCCCCTCCGAAGAAAAATTTCAAATCGCACACTCAGCCAGTAAATTGATGGGGACGATATGCTGGGACTCTGAAGTTATTCTGGACTGACGTCCTCCCTCATGATGCAACGATCAACGCTGAAGCGTGTTGTGCTACTCTCAGGAAATTGAAGAAACGGCTTCAGCGTGTTCATCGCCACAAAAATGCAAACTAAACTGACAACGCAAGGCCTCACAAAAGCCTGCGCACCTGTGAGGAGCTCATGTTACTTCATCGAACTGTCCTTCCTCATCTTCCGTAGAGTCTGGTCTCGCATATTCTGAATTGCATCTGTTTGGCCCAATGAAGAATGCACTCTTCAAGAAGCAGTACATGTATGAAGGGAAGGTTATTGATGCCACAAGACGATGGGTCCGGCGTTGACCACTACTATGGTTCGATGCGCGTATAAAGGCCCTTCGAGTAAGGTTGCGTAAGGCCGTCGCACTAAAAGGAGATTGCGTTGAAAAATAGGGTTCCTTAGCCAAAAGAGAGGGGAATAGTTGAAAAATAGGGTTCCTTAGCCAAAAGAGTGGGGAATAGTATGGTGTATTGGATCCTGAATAAAATCTACATGCTTTCAAAAAAAATTTTATTTAATTCGTACTTCATCCGAGGACAATGTGATGGAAAATACAGTTCTTGCTTCATAACAACTGGCTCATCTCGAAACCTGCAGGACCAGGGCCGTTGATATCAACCACAAACAGAGAGATTGCCAATTTATGGAACTCATTTCAATAGGTTTGTTTATAAATAATAAATCTTCTGCTACCAGTCACGATTTTTTATTTTACTATTCGCACGACGCGTTTCGAGAAATAATTCTCATTTTCAAGTGCGTTTCTTTGATGTGTGTTAAGCCATTTCTTTTGATGTTGTCAGTGTGTGTGTGAGTCTGCTTCATTTTGTTGGCTTTTACTGTAATACATAAGAAACGTGATTTTTAGTTGGGTATCAATTCTTTCTGTGAGGTTAGTGGCTAAAGTTTGAGAACAATTTGTACTTACAGTTTTCTAATGGTCCATTTGTGTAGAGTCTCACACACACTTAACATCACACACAACTTGTACACTTTACACATCGAAAATATCTTATATAAACAAAACAGTTACAAAGATCTTCTTACAGGTAGTTCACAGAGATAACATAATAGGTCTTCCACAGATTATGATATGCTTTTGTACAGAGGTTATTTATCTTAACAGTTTGGCTCATGAATTATTTATACTGATTTTACAATTGTGCTTATTTATATGTTTTACTATTTTTATTTAAGTATATTATCGAAACATCTGAAGAAATTCACTGATTCACTTTCAAGTTTTTCATTTACTATTTTATCTTCATATTTTCTGTAATGTGAATATATCTCCAGTTCTTCAAGCAAATCCATTTTATGTTCTTTATTTAGTCGGTGGAGTACTTTGACATTTTGCTCTATTTTTCCAAATGGATGTCCTGTATTATGTATGTGTGTTGCTATTGCTGATGTAGTGTGTTTGTTGTGTGTGTATGCTCTAATGTGCTTTGTGTATCTGGTGTTGATATTTCGGCCCGTTTGTCCTACGTAGAACTTGGAGCATTCCTGGCATGTTATCTTGTATATTCCAGAGTCTGAATATGGATCATGATCACAATTTATATCATGTACTAGTTTTTGGTGTTGTTTATTGGATGCAGAAAACCCAATTTTTACTCTGTGATTTTTGAAAATATTTGCAATCTTCTGTGATACATTACCTATGTATGGAATGCTAGATATATATTTGTTTTTCTCTTTTTCTTCCGTGGTGCAGTTTGTACCTAGGTTTCTCTTCACTTTGTCTAAGATTGTGTCAACCATGGAAGCATTGTAACCATTGGCAACTGTAATCTTCTTCACTGTGTTTATTTCTTGTTGCATATTTTCCTGGTTCAATGGTATTTTTGTTGCCCTATGTAGCATTGACCTGTATGCTGCCTGTTTATGGATATTTGGGTGACATGAGGCTGCAGGGATTGTGGTGTCAGTCATTGTGTTTTTCCTGTAAATTTTGAATGTGCATGTGGTGTTGTGTCTTGTAATATTTAGGGCAAGAAAGTTGATACTTTTATTTTGCTCATGTTCCACTGTAAATTTGATTTTCTCATTTAGATTACTGAAATGATTAAGAATGTCTGTGATGTCTTTGGTATCTCCTTTCACTAACAGTAGTGTGTCATCCACATATCTCCTATAAAATTCTATTTTCCTTAGGCATGGTTCTTGGCTGTCAAATAATTTTTGCTCTAGGTGATTTATGTATATGATGTCGGCTATGGTACCGGATATACATGACCCCATTGCTAGGCCATCTGGTTGCTTATAAATGTTGGCATTAAAGGTAAAGTACTTGTAACTTAGGGTTAGCTGAAGGAGTTCCATAAATTCGACAATCTCTGTGTATGAAAGTTTCTTGTGTTGCATAAGGTTCTTTTGTATTACTGTTAGAGCTTCTTGTATGGGTATGTTTGAATAAAGGTTGGTGATGTCAAGTGATATAAACTGTGCATCTTGGGGGAGCTTTCTGGTTCTTAGTTCTTTGGCTAGAATCATGCTTTTTTTTATGGAATATGTTGTTTCATATGTATAATTTTTCACCAGTATGTTGTTCAGTTTTTGTGACAGTTTGTATGCTGGGCTGTTTATAGAGTTGACCACGGGACGTATCGGGTTTCCATTTTTGTGTATTTTTGGCTGTGCTCTTAGGCGTGGTGCTTTTGGATTCATATATGTAAGGTATTTCTTTTCAGTTTCTGTCAACAGGAAATGTGTGTTCTTTAATTGTTCCTTAATTTTACTTTGGAATTGTTTGGTTGGGTCTTTTTCAATGTGCTGAATGTTATTAGCAGCAAAAAATTCATTTGTTTTGTCTATGTATTCTTTTTCTTTCATCACAACTAATGTATTACTTTTGTCTGACTTTATAACTATGGATTGGTTGTTTTTCAGTTTATTATTTATAGATTTTAAAGTTTTTGTATCATTTATTGTATATTTAGATCTAAACTTATCTTTATTCATTTCTTTCTCAAGAAGCTTGCTTACTTTGTGACCTATTACTGCTTTTGTGTTTGAATTTAATTTTGCAGCATCTGCTGCACTTTTAGTTGCAGCTATAACCTGTTTCAGTGTCTCGTTGTTGAGGTTAGGTTTTACGTTGTATTTTAGTCCTTTTTGGAGTAGGTCGTTTTCTCTTTGGTTGAACTTTATGTCAGTGTTGTTCACCGCTCTACTGTAAAATGTGTGTTTGCTTTTGTCAGTTATCTCAAGGTTGGATCTCCTTTCTTGTTTGGATGTCAAGGTCTGTAGTTTCTTGTTATGTGTGTTGCAAATGGTCAAGTACTCCTTATCGACTATGTCCTGGATATGCCTGCAAATGCTGTCATAAACTGTAGGTTTCATGTTGTTTGCTGCTTCTATCTGCATGTTGAGTAGCTTTCTGTTTAGTAAGTCCTTTTCCTTATGTAAATGCCTTATTTCGGTTTTCAGCCAGAGTTCTTCTGCTTTGTGTTTTATAAGTTTTGCTATGTTGCTGCTGGAACATATTTTCACTTTTATATATTTCGGAATTATGGCTAGTTGTTGACAGTGCTTGTTGAATCTTATGTGTGCAACTGTTTTTAGTACTTTCATTTGACATGGCGCTTCAATTGCGATTTGCGAATTGTCCAGTATTGAGAGAAAGCTTATGAGAGGAAAAATAACCCTTTCAGATTTCGAGGTGCTTTTCCTTCAAGGACCTGCTATAGGACAGGCAGCTCTCTTCCCTCCCAACCACCCCTCCTTGGGTGGAGGGAGATTTTGTATGAGTGGGAAGGGTCAGTGGCTCGAAATACCAAGTCCTAAATTATTTGTAGTATGCTGTCTCAGGTAATAAGAAGTTTCAAATGGGGGCACCTACTAACGGGAGAAGTATGTTGTAAAAGCATTTTTTGATTACTTAGTAATTTGCAACAACGAGAGGTGATATGGCTTGTGATGGTGCATTTGGTGAATGCCAATTACATCAGTTCAAAATCTTTCAGAAGAGTGCATTGCGGACACCAGCCTGTTAAAGCCGTGGGGTAGGATCCTATTCTCGGCTGCGATATCATAGAGGAAGGACGTGACTTTGTGCTCCACTTTAAAGGCACAGGGCGCGGCTTGAAACTACTTCTTCCGACGAGACCACTCCATGGTTTGCCATTTTGCTTCTGGTTCGAAGAGATGATCCCACGTTTCACCGACTCTGACAATGTTCGACAAAAACAGTCACGATCGGACCCGTAACGAGCAAGCAATTGCGTGCAGATGTTCCTTCGTTATTCTTTATAGTCTTCTACTAGGGGGCTTGTAACCCAGGGCGCACAAACCTCTGAGTATCCCAAATGGTAGACGAGTGTGTCAATACTACCAACAGCGATATCCAGCTGTGCATCGAGGTGTTTGATTGTGATCCGTCTATCACCCCAAAAGAGTGTCTCCGTACCTTCCATCACTGTAGGAATCACAGCTTTGTGCGGCCTGCCGGCACGTAGGTGATCGGACAGGTTTGCGAGACCTCGCTGCGATGATCACAGACGCCTCATTCAGCGACCCACCGTGCTTTTGTTCACTGCCAGGACTCCGTAGACATTCTGCGAGCATATATGAGTATCTGTGGTGCTCTGGTTTTCGGCCAAAGGAAACTGAATAACAGCTCTCTGCTTGGAACGCATCTCGATTACAGACGCCATTTCGAAGATTACGTATAGCGCCGCCACAGTTCTGAACTTCATGACACTGTAGAGGCTGAAGCGGGAATATTCTACGATTTCCCACAAAAAAATTGCACATTTTTCAACCGAAACTGGCCGAGAAAAAAAACTATGACTAGTGCGTGTTCATTTTTGGCTCCTTCACAGCAGTGCATTCACGGCCTGCGGTGAAATGGGTGTTTGCTCTAGTGGAGCATGGTCCTCGCATCTGACGGATGATGATACAGAGAAACGGGAATTTGGAAATGCGTAGTGCCATCCATAAACCGCCGGCAGCACTGCGGAACATCGACGTTGAGCTGCAAACTATCTCGCCGTTTAATAATCATGCATCAGTGGAACGGACAGCAGCATGCTTTCATCATGAAAGTGTTTCCCAAAAACAATGGTAGTTTATAAAGAGCGCAGAGGCGATACACAGGGTGACATTGTCGGCTTCCCTCGAAACACTCGATGAAAACTTGTATTAAAAATTTTGGAGGGACTGGATTGCTTTTAAAAAAAACCGACATGATACCGAGTTGTGCTCTTAATTCAGATAATATCGAATCTATATGCGCTTTTCTTTCATATGTGATCTGTTACAATGCAGTATCACCTGTCTTTTTCGGTCTGTGTGGGTAAGGCAATAAATTTATCCACAGGGCAGTGACGCTGCGTCACTGGCATACACTTTGGAGGTGTGGCGATGGAACGTGGAGTTCCTTACCACCCTCCAATGGTGACAGTACTGCATCAGTCAGGCAGAAAAAGCCCGACGTGGGCAGGTACGGTGAGAAAGTAGCGGACGTGGAATGGGGGGCTAGTCCCGCCAAAGGATGCATCCGTGGTGGGCGTGCCAGGCCTATCGTTAGCCGATTCCTCTAGGATGGTTTGAGGAAACGGATGTCGATCCCAGCGGCGTGGAACTGTGTCCCCAACGTGGCGTAATCCTTGGACAATGTCCCGCAGGGCATCCACGTTCTCATAGAGCCGCCGCGCGTTGTTGAGTATGGTCGTCTTGAGGGGGATGATTTCCGTTTCCTCGTGGAGAGTCAATTCTCGTCAATGGCGGGGTGTGCAGGCTCCACCTGAGAACCTTGTTCTGCAGGCGCTGCAACGACTGCATCCTGGAGACACTAACTAGCTGCCGTTTTTTTTTTTTGGACTTGCAGAACGACTACGACAAGATATTGAAGACAACCTAGTACACAAGATGCTGACGCGGATCCCTATAGCGGATATTCATGTCAAGATCGTGGATGACTTCCTCCGCCCTAGGACTTTCCTAGTGGCACAACGGGGAAATCTTTCCGGCATTCGCGAACTGTCGGCGGGCACTACACAAGGATCGGTATTGCCGATATTCCCCGAGTGACACCTGGCACAATATGCTCACGACAGAGCACTATATACCACTGGCCGTATTACTGACCCCGTCGTCACCCGCCTCCAGCGATAGGTGGACGCCACCATTACCTAGTGTCGTAGAAACAAAACAGGTATCAATGCCGCCAAATCTACGACAATCTATTTCGCCAAACGACAATCAGTCCTCCACTGCTATATTTCGATTGCAGGCCTGCAGGTGTCCTGGTCGCCGACAACCACATATCTCTGGGTCCGGATGGACCACAAGTCGCTCTTCCACTGTCGTGCGGAGTACGTCGCCAACAAAGGGCAAAAGCCGACCAGAGCTTTGTACCCGCTCCTCCGCAGTAGGGAACGTAACCTGCATACCAAGCTTCTCATCTACCGAGCACTTATCCTGCCTGCCCTCATGTATGGATCCGCTGCATGGGCCACGATTAGTATCACCACATGCATTTCAGCGTACGTGGCTTTCAGCCCATAAGCAAGCAACTGCGAGTAGTACGTTGCCGAATTCTCCATTTTAATTTAAAATAACATTCGTACAAGCTGCAGATCGGACAACAACTGAAGGAGAACGATTACCGGCTGCAATTATGGCTCTGAGCACTATGGGACTTAACATCTGTGGTCATCAGTCCCCTAGAACTTAGAACTACTTAAACCTAACTAACCTAAGGACATCATACACATCCATGCCCGAGGCAGGATTCGAACCTGCGACCGTAGCAGTCGCGCGGTTCCGGACTGAGCGCCTTAACCGCGAGACCGGCTGCAATTATACTTCTGTCGTCAAATTATATCAAACATATAAAAGCACAGTGGATTTATGGACAGGTTTGGGTGTCAGACGAGACCCACTTTCTTCTCACGAATAAAGATGGTTGGTTGGTTGGTTGTTTGGGGAAGGAGACCAGACAGCGTGGTCATCGGTCTCATCGGATTAGGGAAGGATGGGGAAGGAAGTCGGCCGTGCCCTTTCAGAGGAACCATCCCGGCATTTGCCTGGAGTGATTTAGGGATATCACGGAAAACCTAAATCAGGATGGCCGGACGCGGGATTGAACCGTCGTCCTCCCGAATGCGAGTCCAGTGTCTAACCACTGCGCCACCTCGCTCGGTACGAATAAAGAGAACTACCGTTAATGGGCGGACAGCAAACCTAGTCTAGTTCTTGAGTGACTTTTACACGCCAGCAAGTCAACAGGATAGTGTGCAGTACCATCACACGAAGTCGTCGGACGTCATTTTTGTAGAATATGAAGAGCAGATTACAGTGATTTCACTTCGGATGGGTATGTTGAGATAGTGCAACCCCCTCTTTCTCCTGCATTGAACTATACTCCACAACTTTACTAAACCTAATTTTAACAGAATAATGCGACATCGCACATTGGAAGGCAGCCAGTGGCAGCTCTGCGAGAATTGTTGGGTACCAGTGTTATCTCAAGATTCGATGACGTTCCCCGACCCTCAAGATCACCGTATTGATCCATTCGTGAAATTTTCTTTCGACGATACCTTAAGTTACTGGTCTAGAGGACACGGCCCAGAATAAAACAAAAAATTCAAGACGAAATTTGTGGTATCCTGGCTGAGATGTTTTACAGCACTCATTGAAGAACATCGAGAGCAGTGCACGAGGACGCCATCTACAAGACGTAAGTTAAGAACACTGTTAAAATGGATTGCTGTCTCTTAAAAAATCAAGTGGTAGTGGTTCAATTACTGCCAATAAAATGTTTTTCTTTTCCGATTTTATCTACTTTTATTTGTTGGTTCAAAAATTCCCTTTATCTGCGTCACCCTGCATTCTGTTTAAAGGATTCACAATTATTTTAAGTACTACATCAGTGAGGATGGGAAACAGCGGTCGTTGAGTTGCCATTTTAACTCTCCCAAGCTACTTTTCTGCTTCGTGGTATACGCCCATGCGATGAAATCGATATACTCAAGTGCACGGCATTTTGAGGTGTACCCGGAGGATAAACTGGTCATAGCCGTGGCAGCGTTTCTTGCAGCAGCTGACACCTCACATAGCCGGCAGCTTCGCCTCGCGTTGGAGCAATTGACCTCGCAGTCGCGACGGCGGATACCAATCGACACCACGCCTCCGTGACGGGCCACGTACCGCGTGTAGTCGCCCCACGAGCTGCAGGCGCCTTCGCCGCCCTAAATCAGACAACAGATGCGCAAGCTGAGCCGTCGAACGAACGGCCGGCTCCCTCGGTCCTAAGATTTGTTGCTGGCAATATTTTACACCCGCCATGTTTCACGCTGGATGGTAAAAGGTTGTGAAATATGGGTGACGACTCAAGCTGAGAGAAGAGCCACGAGGCATCAGTGAGACTGCTCAAAGCAGAGCGTGGCCACGAGGGAAATTCGATCGAGTACTATCTGCTTCAGTACTACAAATACAGAGTGTTACAAAAAGGTATGGCCAAACTTTCAGGAAACATTCCTCACATACAAATAAAGAAAAGATGTTATGTGGACATGTGTCCGGAAACGCTTAATTCCCATGTTAGAGCTCATTTTAGTTTCGTTCTTCCACCTACGCTCAATGGATAACGTTATCATGATTTCATACGGGATACTCTACCTGTGCCGCTAGAACATGTGCCTTTACAAGTACGACACAACATGTATGCAGGATGGAGCTCCTGCACATTTCAGTCGAAGTGTTCGTACGCTTCTCAACAACAGATTCGGTGACCGATGGATTGGCAGGGGCGGACCAATTCCATGGCCTCCACGCTCTCAAGACGTCAACCCTCTTGACTTTCATTTATGGGGGCATTTGAAAGCTCTTGTCTGCGCAACCCCGGTACCAAATGTAGAGACTCTTCGTGCTCGTATTGTGGACGGCTGTGATACGAAACGCCATTCTCCAGGGCTGCATCAGCGCATCAGGGATTCTATGTGACGGAGGGTGGATGCATGTATCCTCGCTAACTGAGGACATTTTGAACATTTCCTGTAACAAAGTGTTTGAAGTCACGCTGGTACGTTCTGTTGCTGTGTGTTTCCATTCCATGATTAATGTGATTGGAAGAGAAGTAATAAAATGCGCTCTAACATCGAAAATAAGCGTTTCCGGACACATGTCCACATAACATATTTTCTTTCATTGTGTGTGAGGAATGT
The DNA here is from genome assembly GCF_021461395.2 of Schistocerca americana. NCBI lineage: Eukaryota > Metazoa > Arthropoda > Insecta > Orthoptera > Acrididae > Schistocerca > Schistocerca americana. The sequence continues at coordinate 288,370,480 of NC_060123.1, read as the reverse complement.
TTCCTGAAAGTTTGGCCGTACCTTTTTGTAACACCCTGTATAGTTCCAAACCGATTCATTATGCATCGAGTACAACATAGTCATTACACAACATATCTGAAACCACTAACGGGCACTCTAAGTGAAATTAGTTGAAATATGAGCATCGAGTAATACACTGAAGCCCCAAGAAACGGGTATAGGAATGCGTATTCAAATAGAGAGAGATGCAAACAGGCAGAATACGGCGCTACGTTTGGCAACTCCTACAAAAGACAACAAGTGTCTTGCGTAGTTGTCAGATCGGCTACAATGGCAGGTTATTAAGATATAAGTGAGTTTGAACCTGGTAGTCGGCGCACGAGCGATGGGACACAGCATCTCAGAGGTAGCGACGAAGCGCGGATTCCTCCGTACTACCATTTCACGAATGTACCCTGAATATCAAGAAACCGCTGCGGCTGGAAAAAGTTCCTGCCAGAACGGAGTAAACGACGAATGAAGAGAATCGTTCAATGTGACAGAAGTGCATCCCTTCCGCAAAAAGCTGTAGATTTCAATTCTGAGCCATAAAGTGTCAGTGTGCGAACCCTTCAACGAAACATCATCGATACGGGCCTTCGGAGCCGAAGGCCCACTCGTATGCCCTTGATGAGTGCATGACACAAAGCTTTACGTCTCGTCTTGGCCCGTCAACATCGACATTCGAATGTTGATGACTGGAAACATGTTTCCTAGTCGGATGAGTCTCGTTTCAATTTGTATCGAGTGGATGCAGCATCCTGTCTGATCACCAGCGTCCATACATGTCCATTTGCATTGCGACGGACTTCGGAAATTCCAGCAGGACAATGCGGCCGCCACACTAGTCCAGGATTTCTACAGAGTGCTTCCAAAAACACTCTTCTGAGTTAAAAACTCTTCTGCTTCCCACCAAGCTCCCTAGACATGAACATTATTGAGAATATTTGGGATGCCTTGCAATGTGCTGTTCAGAAGAGATCTCTACCCCTTCGTCCTCTAACGGATTTATTGACAGCCCTGCAGGATTCATGGAGTCAGTTCCTTCCAACACTACTTCAGACCTTAGTCGAGTCCGTGCCACGTCCTGTTGCGCACTTCTGCGCGCTCGTGGGCGCCCTGCGTGATATAATACAGGTGTACCAGTTTCTTCGGCTGTTCAGTGTATCTGGTACGTTTCAATACAGAGTGGCGAGACGTTTTCAAAATGTTGGAAATAATGTCACGAGACTAAAACGCCGGATGCAGAAAGAATCTGTAGAGGACTAAATCAGATGGAAAAAGGTTTTATTCGACAAAAATCTCTTCTAGTAACGGGAATTAAAATGCAGCAGATAAAAGCGTCCCTGGTTTTGTAGATCTGTAGCTCAGAATTGTGTGGAAGCGCGATGTTGAACCACCGAAATTTAAAAAGAAAGTAACCGATTTGATGGAAAAATTTTAAAAGTAACGCTATCCAAAATTTTTAAAAAGTATATAGATACGTTACCAAACTCAATTGGGGACTATATAAGTCTATGGGAAACACCAGAAGGCGGGACAGCTTAGTAGTACGTATCCTGTAACATACTGGAATAGCTAACCGGGGGCTGATAAGAGCAGTACGGAGGAAAATATGAGGAAAAGAGGTAGGGGCAGCCCAAGGCTAAATTAGAGTGAAATATTGGGTGTAATAGTTATGAACAGATGAAGTTATTGGTACAAAATGAAGAGAGATGTAAAATGGCGCCAACCAGGGGAAAGATAGCAGAATTAGGTGGAAAGGGCTGATTTTGTTTTCTAAATCGCCGGCCGGGGTGACCGAGCGGTTCTAGGCGCTACAGTCTGCAACCGAGCGACCGCTAAGGTCGCAGGTTCGAATCCTGCCTCGGGCATGGATTTGTGTGATGTCCTTAGGTTAGTTAGGTTTAAGTAGTTCTAAGTTCTAGGGGACTGATGACCTCAGAAGTTAAGTCTCAATAGTGCTCAGAGCCATTTGAACCATTTGTTATCTACATCGACATGAAAATAATCATTCCTCTTATTTAACCTACTACTTCCCTTCAAAGTTGCGAGTACGCATCAGAACATAAATGCTAAGAGTATATAGAATAACGTTGCAGAAAGCTCGCGAGGCTTTTCAATAAGCTATAATTTTCTCCGCTTCTTGCAGAATAGCAGTACTGTACTGGATACATATTATTGAGCTACGTGGACTTTACCATTTGTTGTTATGTTTGGCTCAAATGGCTCTGAGCACTATGGGATTCAACTTCTGAGGTCATCAGTCCCCTAGAACTTAGAACTACTTAAACCTAACTAACCTAAGGACATCACACACATCCATGCCCTAGGCAGGATTCGAACCTGCGACGGTAGAGGTCGCGCGGTTCCAGACTGTAGCGCCTAGAACCGCTCGGCCACCCCGGCCGGCGTTGTTATGTTTGTTTTCATTTATGTACAATTCCTCACACAAAAGTGGAGCACCTAGAAGACCTGATTAGATGACAACATATACACACAGCATCGTCGCATACGTAAATGGTCGGAATTTTGCATTCTCTCTGACAGGTACGACGGCCACCAAAGTCAATTTATGTTGTTACCAAGACTAATAGGATGTATCAGTGTCAGTGTTAACTAATAATGGTGAAGGATGCTGTGAGAAGGACTACTCATATGGGGCAGAGTTATCAGCTCCTCCCAGCCTTCCAACGGGTCTTCTTTCGACCGGTATCCAGACTTGTGAGGAACTCAGATGTGACAGTGGCCTGATATCGGATTTCATGGTAACATGAGAGGAGGCTCGACCAAATCTGACCACTAATCACATCGGACTCCTTCACAAATGCGCCTGCCATCCGGGAATAAGGAAATGACCCCCGGCAACGGTTTGTGTCATCCCGCACCATAGTCTTTGATTAGCAGCGGCTGGACCAGGGAATTACCGTCACATGCACAGACCATTATCGGCGAGTATGGGGGAACCTCTCTTTCAATGTTTTGGACAGGGCAGCTGTGTTAACCCCCCCCCCCCCCCCCCCCCCCCCATCTTGGTGTGAGGAGACATTGGGTATGGCATCGGGTCTCAGCTAGTCGGGACTGAGGGCTCTCTGATGGCAAAATGTTACGTCATCGACATCCTGCGCCCTCTTGTGTTACCTCTCATGCGATAGTATTGGGTACATTTGGAAAGCTCCAAGTCATTCGATCGGTCTTTTTACATTCATGTTTCGTAAATAATTCTATTGTATTCTACTTACCCTAGACATGGTGTGACATTATAAATTCTAATGTGCATTAATGAAGTGATAGAGGTTATACACGATGATTTCATCACCTCTTTTTAAGATTTTGTGATTTAATCAAGAGCTGGCTCTTTCAGTTGCTTCTTTGGGTAAGCCTCAAAATTGAGGTGTGCTAGGGATACAGGATCAGAGAGACAGAACGGTGGTACGCTAGGAACGACCAACTGTAGGACAAGGAAACATGTCCTTTGCTGAACTGCTAGCGACGGTATCGACTCACTGGTGTCACACTGTCCTGGGGAAAGTCACCTGGGCTAGCTAGCGTCGTCCTGCCAGCCAGCCTACTGTGCAGGGAAAAGAAAGGACCAAAAGAACTCTGACATGTTACAGGTGCAAAACATACAACAGAGTTCACGGAAAGCTTCGAGTGTAGTTCTTTTAAGCTCTTCCCAGGATCTGTGATGCGAGGCTGGATGAACCTAACCTAACCTAACCTAACCTAACCTATGCTATGCTAGAGACGGCACTGACTGATGAAGTTCATGTGCCGCCAGGAGGACGTAACGTGTAATGTGAAGTTTTTAGCAAAAGTGGGGAGAAAATCGAGATTGTTTTTTTTTTTTTAACTTCTCGCCTGTCCTGTGGGAGATTTTGTTATAAGAAAATAATTACACCATTGATAGACCAGTATAAATTTAATGGGGTAGGACCTCAAACGGACCGACTTGGAGCAGGAGGGGAATTACAGTACATTTTAATTTCCACTGTCTATACTTTTACAAATAAATTCATAAAGCTTTGTCAGCGTGACCAGGAAGGATTCAAGATTCATACTCATAGGAGATGACGTTCAGAAACATAACAAAATAAATTTTTTCACATGCGAAATTTCATCATTTTTTCACTTAGTATTGGCTGCGTTTGTTGCTATAGGTACCCGTTTCTTCATAAGTAAGAGAGATTCTTCGACGAATTTTGCACAGCATACAAAACATACTTCCAAGTTTATGAAGCTCCAGAATTTTCCAAATCTATTAAAAACTGTGGTAAAAATTGAGATAATTAACTATAAAATTAGAGTTTTCTGTAAATATGTAGTTTAAAATTTAACAGCTCATTCATTTCTTCATAAATTAAATAAATTTTAGTTTCATACACCTGAAAGTACAGTGCAAGATTTATCGAAGAATATCTCTTACTTGTGAAGAAAAGAGTACCTCTGGCAAAAAATGCAGCCAATAGTAAGTGAAAAAATGATGAAATTCACATGTAAAAAACGTTAGTTTTGTTACGTTCTTGTATTTCCACTATTATGAGTGTAAATCCTGAACCCTTCCTGCTCAGCATGCTGACAAAGTTTTATGAATTTATTTTTAAAAGTATAGACAGTGGAAATTAAAATGTCCTGTAGTGGCTCTCCTGCTCCAAGTAGGCCCCTCTGACGTCCTACCCCCCAGAAGAGGACTCGTTGATGATATTCTTGGTGGAATTAAGCGAGCAATCGGTTCAGGACTTCGCCTCGCACCTCGGTTCAGAGTGCATCGGTACTCGGCAGGCTTTGGTGTCGACTGGAACAGCAGATTACATTGTCTAGGTGGCGTCCAACGTTCGAGTCCTGAGCAGAGATGTTCTATCGATGTACTTGTTGACAGCCACACAATATCATCGATAGTGGTGAGCATAGCTTGCAGCTTGTTACCATCCCAAACTAGACATTCAGAATTGTGTGCAGATTACCTTTCCCACGTTCGTCAGTACTTTCTTAGTTGCACGGTGTCTGGTCAGATAAACAATCACTGTGACAGATGTGCAGGCAGATAAAGTTAAATATCCCAAACTCAGATATGGGATTATGAGCTAATTTCGACCTCTACTAAGTGATTACATCACATATTTAGATGCTTCTTCATTCTCAAACGTTTTTGTAAGAAACTTAAGAATTGGTTTAAGTCACGTCTTTGATTCGTGTAGGTGTTGCGTTCCTGATCATATTTAATATTTTTCAGTGATGAAAGTGTGTTGCCAAGTTTCAGCTTCAGTGGTAGGACTGCGATCTTACGTAGCGTTAATCATTATGCTGCGTACATTTCTTCCAGTATTGGATTATAAGGATATGTCTGCATCACGATTAGTTCTGATTCAGTTAGCTTCATTCGCACACACGTGGGGTTTCGAACCATTCGTTAATGGCACGTACCTGAGTGAGGTTAACCTAATGCCGTGGCCAAGAAGGTCCCCTAATATGTCTCCGATAGAACATGTGTAGGACCAGCTCGGACGTAAATTGGGTCTCATTGCCAGCACCCAGGGATCACAGAACACTTGTGGGCCGGCTTGTCTCAAGAGAGGATACAGCAGTTTTATGAGACTCTTCCCTGTCGAATCACAGCATGCATCCTGGCCAGAGGGGGTGCAACGACATATTGATAAATGGCAATTGCTTTGTAAATTTGACTAGCTTTTTTAATCACTGAAATATTATCACATAGCCTCTCAACCTGTGAAGTTTTATTTCGTTTCCTCCTTCCCTTCTGGGTGACTCACTTATTTTTCTCGCAGTAACACGTATTTGATACTTAATAATGTTCCATGGTCATTCATAGCATGTCGGTAAGAACGATAGTTGGAAAAATAAGCTCACCAACTTGTATGATAGTCATGCCTTGTCAATGATAAAAGGTTTCCTACCCGATAGGAATTCTGCTGTCACTAAATGCAAGTCCATCTCAATACTTCCTAGCCAACATTGCAAACGGAACTGTATGCAATTGACATTGGGAGTCGAGTAACTAGCAAAAGGCTATTGCTGACCGTAGCACGCAAAGCTGCGCTTATGCAAACTGTCGAAACACAGGAAGTTGTCAGTGACTGATTGTGGGTTTGTAATGTAGCCCTGTGGATCATGATTTTGCCCCTCTAAAAATGATGCATTCCGTCGAGTACAGAGAGGGTCCATTGAGACATTCATAGCGTAGTTTATGGAGGATGTCGTTCAGTCCTTGAGTGCTCCTGCCGTAATATAGGTGGGTTTTTCGTAAACTGACTGTTCCAGTGCTGCCTTTACGACGGGTGTGCTGCGGACACTTCCGTCTACCAAGACAACAATAGTGGCATTCACAGGGCTTCATGTGTTTATGGTTCGACGAACACTTAGCACTAACGCACCTTGAATGCCTCCCTACGTCGCAAAATTTAATTGCACAGGATATGACTTAAAATGTTTGCACAGCAGATGAAACAGCAACCAACGTCGCCACGATTTATGCGCCCATTCTTTTATATTTGTGATGTTCACCGTGGCCTAGTGGTAACGTATATGACTGATAATTAATCACGTATAGCCACTGTTTAGCTTCCGAATAAAAATCAGCAGTGGTAGCAGGTTCTCAGCATAAGGAGTTCCGTCGCTCTGCAAAATATTATGAACGTACTACGGTAGAAGAATCAGCAATGATTAAGAACATGAAAATGCGGAAGACAGTATAAATCACTGAATTAGACACATTGGACTTGTGGCGCGTTTCATGATGATCTCTTTACTGGCAAAAAAATCCGGAATTGCCTCCAGCTCGGATGTCTGGAAGCGGCCTACCAAGGCGGAGGTGACCATGAGAAAAACACTGAATAACCAACTTTTTAAGCGTCGTAGAAAGCCTAGATTTACTTCAGGACTTGGGCTATCGGGAACTAGAACACACACAATATCAGTTAACTTTAGTAAAAATGTTTAATATTGATTACTTAAATTAGATGCAATTCGTATCCAATTGAATAAAAATATGTAGTCTTTACTGTTGCGGAGTACCAGCATAAACGTGTGAGTTAACGAGCATTTCGCTCTCATTTAAGTATGGCCGAAAGAGTCAGCCCTCAGGAACTGTGAAACAAACCCTGTCCGGGTATCACAAAGGGCGCAGATTCAACACGAGATGGGGAAACTCACAGGCGTTCACTGTTGTTGAGGCCTAAGCGCTGTAGGGTGCGAGTGAGACAGACCAGAACCTACGTCATAGGGAAACCCAGTAGAAGGCTTTTGTGGCCAAGGAGACAAAGCAGTGTTAAATATGGTGGACCGAAGATCGGCCATAAAGAGAAACATTTATGGAAACTATTTAATGATATAGTAATTCAGGGAATGAAGTCACAGTAATTTTAATCTACCACCCCCCATAAATTTTCATAGTGGTCCCAATAAAACTTGAATACTGATCTTATCTATAATAGTTTATAATTTGCTATTGAAGTGAATTTAACAAGTTTTGTAACAAAGACCTGAATGCTAAAATCTGAACGCTTTGGTTGATCTGAACGATCGACATTTCATACAGAAGGGCATTATTAAAATGACAAAGGTTGTAAATATCAACTCTGTAACTTTATTTGCTTAAGAGATATAGTAAATTTAAATTATAAGTATTTACAGTTAAGCATCAGATCATCGTTTCCTCCACACAAAACACATTGAACCATGACTGCATTACACCTTATTGAATCATTAGGTAATAGAATATTTGTTGTAATGTTTAGTGCATAATACTTACTTTTGTTCTTTATTTATATATCAGAAAGCACGTTTTTGCAAGGCTACTGGCCGTGACATTCAAAGTTAAGAGGGAAATTGTATTGGTTTTATGTAGGAGAACTTTACGTTTATTGTGTAATGGATATTATTGTTACGTTGTAACTAGCACTCCTGGAAGAGAGGATATGGCTTAGCCACAGCGACAGCCACATGCCCCAGGCTGTGGCTAAGCCATCAATATCCTTTCTTCCAGGCGTACTAGTTCTGCAGGTTTCACAGAAGAGATTCTGTGAAGTCTGGAAGGTAGGAGATGAGGTACTGGCAGAATTGAAGCTGTGAGGATGGATCGTGAGTCGTGCTTGGGTAGCTCAGGTGGTAGAGCACTTGCCCGTGAAAGGCAGAGGTCCAGAGTTGGAGTCTCGGTCCGGCACTCAGTTTTCATCTGCCAGAAAGTTTCATTTCAGCGCACACTCCACTGCAGAGTGAAAACTTCATTCAATGACGAGAATGTCTGATACACTCAAAGCTTAGCTCACGTATTGCAATGTACCTCATGAAATGAATCTATGGCAACTGAATATGACCAAACAAAGTTCTAACAATTATTACCTTTAAAATATACAGTAAAATGGGAACTCATTATGATTTATTTTTACTATTTTAGTTCCACACTCTCGCTGTTCCACCACTCTAATGCCTACAATACATTAAAAAAACCGTTAAAAATTTTATGATGCTTTTTCTTCAATATCACCAAACCCCAACTACTGCCAGATGCATTTAAACATCCCATCCTTCTTGTTTTAATATTGTATTTGGGTAACTCTATTCGTAGATGATATTTTACTTCTGCTGCTGTTAGTGAGGTTCCAGTAATATGCTGATTACATCACTGACGTCATGTAACTGAACCTCTTGTGTTCTCTCTGGTGCACTGTTACTACCCTTCACAGAGCAGTTCGCATTACCATTTAATGAACCACGTGGCGTATTTGATTGGGAACAGATTGATTTTTACTCTGTGAACACATGAGTGTAATCTGCCCTAATGTTATCCGTACTAGTATTGTGTGTGTGTGTGTGTGTGTGTGTGTGTGTGTGTGAGAGAGAGAGAGAGAAAGAGAGAAAGAGAGAGAGTTAGTTAATTAGTCCCTTGGCTGTCTTTTTGTTTTGCTGACTATTATCCAGGAGGAATGATATTAAGAGAGATTTAAAACTTCCTTTGTTACCTTTCAGATATTTTATGTTAGTTGGCCAATGACCAAAATTTTTGTTGTTGCGTATTGGACTTTTTTCTCAGTCACTGACAGGTTTAATAATAGATAATAAGGACATTTTCGATATTGTAGGTATGTACATTATTGAAATTGTGATTCATTGTTCATGATGAATTTCATTACGTATGTTGTGACGATGCAGTTAAAATGCGTATTTCGTTTAAGAGGGACCTACATGAAGTTCGTGTGTGAACACACATACAATGAAGTGACAAAAATAATGGAATGCCTCCTAATATCTCGTCAGACATCCTCTTGCCCGCCGAAGTGCAGCAGCTCAACGTGGACGTGGATTCAACAAGTCGTCGACAGTTCCCTGCAGAAATACTGAGCAGGATGCCTCTGTAGCCTTTCATAATTGCGAAAGTGTTGCCTGTGTATGATTTAGTAAAATGTACTGACCTCTCGTTTACGTCCCATAAAAGCTCGGTGGGATTCATATCGGGCGTTCTGGTGGCCAAATCATTCGCTCGAATTGTCCAGAATGTTCTTCAAACCAACTGCGAACAATTGTGGTCCAGTGACATGACGTTGTTGTGTGGGAAAATGAAGTCCATGAATAGTTGCAAATGATCTCCAAGTAGCCCAACGTAACCATTTCCTGTCAATGATAGGTTCATTTGGACCACAGGACCCGTTTCATTCCATGTAAACACAGCCCACAATGTTATCGAGCAACTACCAGTTGCCACACTTGGGTCCATCGCTTCGTGGGGTCTGTGCCACACTCTAACCCTACCATTAGTTCTCACAAACTGAAATCGGAACTCATCTAACCGGCTCGCGGATTTCCAGTCGCCCAGAGTTCAACCGATACAGTCACGAGACCAGGAGAGATGCTGCAGGCGATATTGTCGTGTTAGCAAGGCACTCGCGTCGGTCGTCTGCAGCGATAGCCCATTAACGATAAATTTTGGCGCGATGTCCTAATGGATGCGTTCGTCGTAAGTCGCACGTTGATTTCTGCGGTTATTTCACACGGTTTTGCTTATCTTTTAGTGCTGTCACCTCTACGCACACGCCACTGTCCTCGGTCGTTAAGTGAAGGCCGTCGGCCACCTGTGTTGTTCGTAGTGAGAGCTAAGGCCTGAAATTTAGTGTTCTCGGTACAATCTTGACACTGTGTATCTCGAAGCATTGAAATTCCTACCGAATTTCGAATTGGAATGCCCTTTCCTCTAAGTCCAACTACGTTCCGCGTTCAGAGTCGGTAAATTTCCATCGTACGGCTGTAATCAAGTCGGACATCTTTTAACAAGGATCAACTAAGAATAAATGAGAGTTCCATCAGTTCACTGCCCTTTTGCGTTTTGTGTTCCCGATGCTACCGCCATTTGTATGTGTGCATACCGCTATCCAATGACTTCAAAGTATTACTTTTACTGTTTTCTGGGCAGTCAGTACTTTCCTGTTAAGTGCTGAGTTACTCCAGAAAATAATTCCGTTTGTACGGAGCCATGAAAAATATGTCGGGAAGTTGATTCGCTTGTTTGCAGAGGTTAGCAGTTGTAGGAAGAACAAAAGTAGCTGAACTAAATTGTTTGAGAAGATCAGTAATTTGTTTCTTCCAGCTCAATTTTTCATCAATAAGTACGCCCAAAAAATTTGGTGTGTTCTATCCTCTTTACTGTCTTCTGCTCATGTGCTGCATCAGTTACTGTTATGACTATTTTACTGAACTGAATATACTGTGTATTTCAAAATTTTCTTTGGAAAGTAACAATAAGCATCTATTATGGCGAGAGAGACGGAGCCTAAAAGTGCGCGTTATGTTGTTGTCCAGTTTTGGAGTGTGCGATTAAAGCTCACACATGATTCATGATATTTGTTTTTACGTTCCACATAAAAACAGATTTCGTAGGGTAAGTGATTTGCAAAAGAAACTCGTCAATAGATCCCAAGATTCCACAGCACGTTTCATCTCGGCCCAGACATCCGTCTTCAGTTATTACTAAATAAATGTTGGTTCCAGAGTACGAGATGGCAACTGATGAATAAATTATTATATTTCTGTAGATCATTATAATATTAAAAGTAGTTTAGTTTCAAATTATTGTTACAATTGCTTCAATATCAACCTTTTGCATGTCGATTGAGAGAATTGCAAAGCTGATGGTGACCCACTGGTTTCATGGTATGATGAAATGGTTTTGCAGGTTAGTACCGTTAATCAGAGGCCGAAAACAGATGCATACGATCCGAGTTCGCAAATCTGACTAGTTCTTAAGTCACTAGGTACTCTCAGTAATTCTTATGAGAACTTCTTCATGCTAAAGTTTCATACAGTCGTACCGTTATCTGCCTATAGTACCTTCCGCTGCAGACTCAGCGTCGATCTGACTTTCCGCTTTCCAATTTCCACGCGCTGCACGGGTAATGGCAATGACCTGCTGCTGACCTGTCTGCCTTGTGTCAGACTATAGCACAAAAGCACCAATGAGTTGATCTACAATCACACTCGCAAGCGATCTCTTCTCTCATATGAACGGTATCTTGCACCAGATAATCAGTATCACAGGCAGAATTCTCTGACTACTGTGCCTTGAAGTTTACAAAATAGGACATCACGGGTCAGTGAATGGAATGGAGACACACAACGCGTAGCGTCGTCATTTGCACTATTTTCAGCTCAGTACAGATACAAAACTATGAAGTTGTGGTGAAAAGTATTGGTACCGATTTTTTAAATGTAAAATCTCTTAAAGCTTTTAAAATAAAACGAACGTTATTAACATTCCACATCTTTATTACTCGTGTCTATATATTTATTTCTCAACGTAGTCACCCCGACGACGACCACATTTCCGCCAACGAGAGACCAATTTATTGACATTGCCACTCTATACTATTTGACGATGTTGACGCAGTCACGACCCCACTACTCCTATAACCGCTTCGTCACATAAAAGCGAAATCCTCCAAGCTAATCTTTAAGTTGTGGAAACAGACATAATCGGTTGTGGCCAAGTCTGGACTGTACAGAGGACGATCGATGAGAGTGAACCCTAGGCATCGTGTTGTCACAGATGTAGTGCCCTCATGTGGCTTGGATTTGTCATGCTGAAGGAGAGGGAGCTCTATCTGTGGACTAAGTTTTCGAATTCGGGACTCGATTGCAGCACACTGTTCCTCACACATCGGCTTAGTTTATGTGGAATCAGCTGCGACTTGTTGAAAATGTGCTGGGATTCGGAACCGATATCTCCTGCTTACTAGGCAGCTGCGTTAACTACTGCTCCGTTCGGACACAGAGTTCATCGAAACTCGGCACGCATCTCGGCCGACCCACAATCCCACCCAGCGCCATCTGTCCGCAGTCGCCCTGCATGTCCTCCATGCTCGCTAATTTGAGATTCCCACAAGGGGCTCAAGGTAATTTTGCTGCCATAAAGAAAGGTAGTGGATTCATTTCCTATCGAAGCGAATGAATTACATGACTGCGCGGTCATGCCCGCAAGATCAGACACCAGAAGTGTGTAGATTCACAATACGCGCAATGAGAAGTCGCGAATCACCCTGATGTTGTCGTGTACGTTTGCATATGGAACAAAGCTGCGAACCTACATCATCCTCAGATGTGAGACTACGCCAAAGGAGAACCTGCCACCTGATGTCATACTTCGCTGCACAGTAAAAGGGATGGGTGACCAATGAGTTGATTATCTAAATGTACATCTACATGGTTACTCTGCAAGTCACACATTAAAGGCCTGGCAGAGGGTTCATCGAACCATTTTCATACTACTTCTCTACCATTCCGCTCTCGAATCGCGAGTGGGAAAAAGGAACACCTAATTCTTTCCGTCTGAACTCTGATTTCTCTTCTTTTATTATGATGATCAATTCTCCCTATGTAGGTGGGTGTCAACAAAATATTTTCGCATTCGGAAGAGAAACTTGGTGATTGAAATTTCGTAAATAGATCTCGCCGCAAAGAAAACCGCCTTTGTTTCAGTGACTGCCACCCCAACTCGCGTATCACATCAGTGATACTCTCACATTTATTGCACGATAACACGAAACGTGCTGCCCCTCTTTCACCCTTTCCATGTCCTCCGTCAATCCCACACCGCGCAGCAATATTCCAGCAGAGGACGGACAAGTGTAATTTAGGCTGTCTCTTTATTGGGTTTGTAGCATCTTCTAAGTGTTCTGTCAACAAAGCGCAGTCTTTGCTTCACCTTCCCCACGATATTACCTATGTGGTCTTTCCAATTTAAGTTGCTCGTAATTGTAACTCCTAGGTATTTAGTTGACTTGACAGCCCTTAGATTTGTGTGATTTATCGTATACCCAAAATTTATCTGATTTGTGTCAGTACCCACGTGGATGACCTCGCACTTTTCTTCGTTTAGTGCCAATTGCCACTTTTCGCACCATACAGAAAATCTCTCTAGATCATTTTGTAATTGGAATTGATCGTCTCATGATTTTACTAGACGGTAAATTACAGCATCATCTGCAGACAATCTAAGGGGGCTGCTTACATTATCATCTAGATTCAAAAATGGTTCAAATGGCTCTAACCACTATGGGACTTAACATCTGCGGTCATCAATCCCCTAGACATAGAACTACTTAAACCTAGCTAACCTAAGGACATCACACATATCCATGCCCGAGGCAGGATTCGAACCTACGGACGTAGCAGTAGCGCGGTTCCGGACTGAAACGCCTAGAACCGCTCGGCCACAGCGGCCAGCATCATCTAGATCATTTATGTAAATCAGGAACAGCAGAGAGCCTATGACACTACCTTGCGGAACGCCAGATATCACTTGTGTTCTACTCGATAATTTACCGTCTATCACTACGAACTGTGACCTCTCTGAGAGGAAATCAGGAATCCAGTCACACAACTGAGACGATACTCCATATGCACGCAATTAGATTAATAGTTGCTTGTGAGGAACGGCATCAGAAGCCTTCTGGAAATCTAGGAATATGGAATCTATCTGAGATCCCATGTCGACAGCACTCATTACTTCATGGGAATAAAGAGCTAGCTGTGTTGCACAAGAACGATACTTTCTGAATCCGTGTTGGTTATGTATCAATAAGTCATTTTCTTAAAGGTGATTCATAATGTTCGAGTACAGTATATGCTCCAAAATCCTACTGCAGATTGAGATCAGTGGTGTGGGTCTGTAATTGAATGGGTTACTCCTGTTTCCCCTTCTTGAATATTGGTGTGACCTGTGCTACTTTCCAGTCTTTAGGAACAGACCTTTCGTCAAGTGGTTGTATATGATTGCTAAGAAAGGCGCTATTGTGTCTGCATACTCTGAAAGGAACCTGATTGGTATACCACCTGGACCGGAAGACGTGACGTTCTTAAGTGATTTGAGTTGTTTCGCAACACTTAAGATTTCTACTTTTATGTCACTCATGCTAACAGCTGTCCTGGTTTGAATTCTGGAATATTTACTTCATCTTCTTTCGTGAAGGAGCTACTGAAAACTGTATTTAGTAACTCCGCTTTAGTGGCACCATGATCGGTAACATTTCCATCGCTATCGCGCAGTGACGGTATTGACTGTTTCTTGCCACTGGTGTACTTTACATACGACCAGAATCTCTTTCGGTTTTCTCCCATATTTTGAGACAATGTTTCATTGTGGAAACTATTAAAAGCATCTCGAACTGACGTTCACACAAAATTTCGAGCTTCCGTGAAACTTAGCCAGTCTTGGGGATTTTGCGTTCTTCTGAATTTGGCATGCTTGTAGACTGGCTCCGTACAGTGAGCAGAAGGCCAGGTGAACTTCTAGAGAATCGTGTGATGTTGATCCTTGATACTTTCAAGGAGCATCCGACACCAGCAGTGAAGGCATAAATCACGAAATTAATTTCATTCCAGGAGGCATCACTGCTCAACCACAAGTGTTTGATGTGGTGCTGAATGGTCATTTCAAGACTATCTGAAGCACGTGTGTAGCAGTTAATTTCTTCGAAGTGGTCAAACCTTGACCCATACCCGGAAGTTTATGAAGCCTTCAGTAACTCTAAATGCAGGATGCATACAGACTGCATGGATCATATATCCAGTGTATCAACTGTGAGCAATTTTGAGAAGTAGTATGTAACAAATGTATTAGATGGGAGTAAAGACGATCTACTATGGGAAGGAAATCAGAGATAACCATGACAGTGGTAGTGACACCGCAGATTCTGAGAGCCACACCAGTGAGCATGACTTACTGGCATCCGCATCTGATTAAAGGGTTTTCGCCATACCTGTACTTTGGTTGCCTCCTTTACTTATCTGTAATAAGATAACACACATCAAAAAAGTTTTGCATCAGCTCGCTTCCAATAGATCCGGAACTTATACAGAAAACAGGAATAGAGAACAACGTAAACATCATTACCGTCCTTTTTATTGCTCATGAAAAGTTTTGTGGGTCTGCTCCTGAAACTGAAAGGTAGGCCGAAAGTAGGCAGCTAGGAGGAGCAGGTGAGATAGAACTCTCGGCTCTGTAGTGTGAACTAAAATCACTTTCACTCAACTTTGCGTACAAGTAATGGTTCGCCCTCTGTGAAATAGAAACAATGTTGCTAGGTCGTCTCCTTGGAATCAAATGGGCTGAATCTGGATCGGCGCTCGTAGAGCTCCACAGCGCCGGCTAGAGGGCGTTGTCGTCGGTGTCTCGTAGTGCCAACTTATGAACTTGCACCTACGCCGTGGCATCGTTGCTATCGATACCACAAAAAGAACACATAGCATTTTGTACCACAATACAGCGAGTCCTTCAGATATGGTGGTCCATATTCCTGCACACACCTGTACTTCTAATACCCAGTAGCACGTCCTCTTGCATTGATGCATGCCTGTATTCGTCGTTTCGTACTCTCCACTACTTCATCAAGGCACTCTTGGTCCAGATTAGCACACTCCTCAACGGCGATTTGGCCTGGATCAAATGGTTCAAATGGCTCTGAGCACTATGAGACTTAACTTCTGAGGTCATCAGTCCCCTAGAACTTAGAACTACTTACACCTAACTAACCTAAGGACATCACACACATCCATGCCCGAGGCAGGACTCGAACCTGCGACCGTAGCGGTCGCACGGTTCCAGACTGTAGCGCCTAGAACCGCACGTCCACCCCCTCCGGCTGGGCCTGGATCCCTTGGTGGATCAGGTCGTCCATAAACAGCTCTTTTCACTCTATTCCAGTCATGTCAGGTAGGGCTCATGTCTGAGAAACACGCTGGCCAGTCTAATCGATCGATGTCGTTATCCTGAAGGAAATCATCTACAAGATGTGCACGATGGGGGCGCGAATTGTCGTCCATGAAGAGGAATGCCTCGTCAATATGCTACCGATATTATTGCACTATCGGTAGGAGGATGACATTCACGTATCGTACGGCGCCTTCCCTGACCACCAGCGGCGGGCGTCGACCCCACATACTGCTACCTCAAAACAGCAGGGAACCTCCATGTTGTTGCAGTCGCTGCGATCGAACCGCGGTATAGACCGTCTAGGCATGGTTGAACTATAGACTATACAGTAGCTGTGTACTTCCTTCCTGGTGGAACGACTGGAACTGATTGGCTTTCGGACTCCCTCCGTCTAACAGGCACTGCTCATACATGGTTGTTTACATCTTTGGGCAGCTTTAGGGACATCTCCGAACAGTCACAGAGACTGTGTCTCTTATACAATATGCTCAGTCGACGTATATCTTCAGGAGTTCTGGAAACCGGGGTGATGCAAAACTTTTTATATGTGTGTATTTCTAAGTTTTTAAAATAAACCTAGTATATGTACACATGTTTACCTGTAATCCCTTGTTGGAAACGGGGTGTTTCTTTTTGCATACGGAGACATTTGGATTCGGGGATGTATGGTATCTGCATTAAATTAGTTTCAGGAGGAGACACTAACTGTGTACAACTCGGGTATTTTTATAGGTGTGTTGGAATGTGTAATGTGCTGTTGAGAACGCTCCTGAAGCGGGGACAGGTAATGAGATGTGTCAGACTCCATGCTACGGGTACTTGCTCTCGTGTCACACTTTTTTCATGCGAGACCACAGTGCAGCTAACGATGCGGAAATTTATGACGACGCTCACCTGTTTGCTTTACAGCGCTGTTATAAAAGTCTCTTTGTTTTACCGGAGAATGCGCTAGCCGTAAAAAGGTAAAGAGCTCCTGTTTAAGATTCAGGCAGTAGCAAATTTACAGGGCTAGCGTGCTTGCATGTTATAGGCGGAACGTCCAACTGTGACTCGGTTCACGACAGGGTCATAGTTTTCTCGAACCCGCAAATTCTTGCACGGTGCGACCTGCGCGCGGCCAACTCGCGCCGCTCCGACGACTAATCGCGCCCCCCTGGAACAGTGCCAGCCTTGCCGGACTCCTCACTTCCGCACTTGCTGGTCCATCAGCGTCTCAACTCGCGCGCTTTGTCGCGGCCGTGTGCCGGCCGTGAACACGACGTCACGGGAAATAACGCGGCACACCGCGCCCAGCGCCAGTCGATAAACCACTCCCGCCGGGTGCCTTACCCACCCTCCCACAGAGCGGGAGGATCTTTTATGACTCCGGTCGATCGCCTCCGATTTCAACTAATCACTGTACACCGCTAATGGGCTGCGCCATTACTGGGTCCTCTTTCGGAAGCGGGGAAACCTCAGGTAATACCGATCTGCTTACTCCAGACTGTCACTGTTACGCAAAGTCCCTTGCAGTGACCTGTTCTCTTTCCTTGTTTGCTGTCCCATAGAGAACCGCGCAATTAACTAGAAAAGGGAGGTTTTTGGTTCGCCCTCATTCGACATAGAGTTCATCTAAAGCTATTTTTACTGTTTTAAAAGGGTCATCGTGTTGTATGCCTCGTGCACAGAGAATATGAAGATATCTAGAAGTCATTACTTTGTAACTCACGAACATCTCATGGTATCGTTTTTGTCCATGGTACACTACCTGATCAGAAGTATCCGAATGTCCCTTATGTACGTAGTCGTACATACTGCGCAAACGAAAGTGCGGTGTGTGGCGCAGGGTACCCTGTCCCACCACCAGTCATTTCCTTTCCTGTTTCACTCGGAAACAGAGCGAGGGAAAAGCTACTGTCTATATGTCTCCATATGAGCCCTAATTTGACGTATCTTATTTTTTTAGCCCTTACGTGAAGAAAGAACCGTTCTGCAGTCAATTTCAGATACCGGTTCTCTAAATATTCGTGGAAAAGAACGTCACCTTCCCTCTAGGGATTCCCATTTCATTTCCCGAAAAAGTTACGTTGGTCGATGCTGCTGGTAACAAATCTGAATTACTTCAGTCCGATCTAGTACGGATCCCATACCCTGCAGCAGTACTCAAGAATAGGTCGCTTTAGCGCTCGGAATGAGTGGTTGTAAGTTCCTGTGGTATCAGACTGCTGAGATCATCGGTCCCTAGGCTTACACACTACTTAATCTAGCTTACGCTAAGGAGAACAAACACGCCCATGCCCGAGGGAGGACTCCAACCTCCGACTGGAGGAGCCGCGTGGCTAGGCGCCCTGGACCGCACAGCTACTCTGCACGACTTTTAGCGTTCTATATGCGGTCTCCTTTGCAGACGATCCATATTTTCCTAAAATTCTTCCCATATACTTAAGTCGACCATTCGCCTTCACTCCCACATGCCAATTCCATAGCATACTGCTTTGCAACGTTACGCCCTGATATTCAAAAGACTTGTCTGTATCAAGCAGGTTAAAAATAATGCCGTAGCCGAATATTCCGAGTTTGGTTTCCTTACTATTTTTTATATCTAGATGCCAGCCATCGCAACAACGCGAAATTGGCGGCTAGTTGTCCTACGAGAGGAATATTCCAACATAAAATCTGGAGGGGACTACTGTATTGGCAGTAAGAATCAGAAGCAGCTGTGAGGAGTGCCGAGATAGTCCGTGCAGCTGCGTTGAAGCCGTGTCCTGGATGCCGCAGTGGTTACCGCATCTGTCTAGGAAGCCAGAGATTCCGGGTTCGAATCCCGATCCGGTACAGGCATTCACTCGTCACCGCTGATTCCCGACGCAGGCTGACAAAGTTATCCCCTCCCTTTTTCCTTCCTCCCACTCTTAACCTTCAATTTAAATCCAAAGGAACACCTTTGGGATGAGTCAGAACTTCGTTACATGCCGAAGTGTCCACTGTCACAACTTTCTACGGTATACGTTCTTGATGACGAATGTGGTCCTGTTCCCCCTCAGACTTTTAGACATCTCATTGAAACTGCTCCAGCAGAGTTCAAGGCATCATAATGGCGAAGGATTGAGCAAGGAAGCCTGAAAATACGATAGAAATGTTTGGCTAAGTAATTAATTTTAGGTGCTGCATTCTAATTAGACGTTAGTTTATGGGTTATCCTGCCTTTGGTCTCGGCTGCCTTCTTATAAGATCTGAATACCTATCACACACAGAATCGTCCGTGCATATCCTAATCGTGCTCTGCCATGCATCTCATCCACAATATCCATTCTTCTACGTGCCAGTACTGAGAGTAATGCCTCCGAATACTTTGTTGATATCAATATCGGCTCTAGCATTACGCGTCATGCAGATGGTCGGCTTTCCCACTTCAATGACGGAAGCTGCGTCACTCTGCCGCTAGAGGACTCCAAACTGTAGCATGCAACGTAGCGGTGTGTAACGTAACTATGTTGGTGCGTGAGAAATTTCGTGCTGTATTGAGTTTCTAACGGCAGAAGGGTTCGCCCACACAGGTGCACCCTCTCTTTCAGCATAACACTACCAGACCGCTCTAGCTCCGCTACGTATGCAACAATCCGAGCCTTGGGTTCACTCTCATCGATAATACGCCGTATAATCCCCACTTGGCCCCATCCTATTTTCACCTGTTTGCTAAAGTTCAAGAACACCTCTGAGTAGTTCAGTTTGATGGTGATGTAGTGCAAGCAGAGATGAGATTATGATTTCGTCAGCAAAATTCTATGGTAATGATATCGATGAACCGGACTCTGCTCGAGACGAATATATTTGTCTTCAGCCTGATTATGTTGAGAAATAAATACTTATACACGCAGAATAAGAATGTAGAATGTTAATAACGTTTGTTTTATTTAAAGAGTTTTAAGAGTTTCCAAACAACAAATTCGGAGGCATTACTTTTCCGCACGCCCTCTTACACATCTGAGGACTAATAATTTAACAATTCCTCATAAAATTCCACAGTAACACACTCTTCTGTCCTATTAGTTTTTTTAACATATTTGCTTCTTTATCTACCTCTGAAACACATCAACACATTACTTTAATTTTTAACGTTTTTTGTATTATGTTATCGTTCCTTCCCGATCGTTAGTTTTTGCTATCCCTCAATGGATATTTCGTTAGCACGCAATCCCGTTTTTCTGAATTAACATCAAAGAAAAACACCTAGAAAAGTAGGCCACTAATATATAGACGTATAGCATGAAATAGAAGTGATAACAGAAGCATCCGCTTATAACTGTGTATACCGCCCCCATACACACATTTCATTCACACGCCTCATTTCCAGAAACAATTAACGCATAAATTAAAACTTATTGCGGATTAACACTGTGTGCCAGACAGGAATTCCAATCTGAGATCTTTGTCATCGCTGACAAATACTCTTTCTTCCGGAAGGTCTAGTCCTGCAAAATACGTAGCAGGACTGCTGTGAACGTTGTAAGATGGTAGAAGAGGTATTGGCGAAATCAAAACTGTGAGCGCCAATCGTACGTCATCCTTGGACATTTCTGTCGGTAGAATAATTGCCCATGAAAGGCAAAGGTCCCGGGTTCAAGTCCGGGTTTGGCACCCAGTTTTAATGTGCCAGTTAGTTTCAAATCGGAACAAACGCCGCACACTGCATTACGTATCGTACAGCCCATTAGTTGCCTGCCTCCAGTATCAAATAAGCGCGAATACGCTCTGTTGCAAAACAAATCGCTCAATGGTGGATTTGAACACCACTGAGATGCACAATAACGGGTGCAGGAAACCAACCGAAGTTTCTACTAGGCCACGTGACATGACTGCGTTTCGCCTCACAGCCACATATTTCCCTTTGTCTTTACCACCACACGCGGAAGTTTGCGAGGCTCCGAGAAGTCGTAATTCGCGGAATAGCCGTGGCAGGTGCCATGGGCGGTTCCGCGAGGAACTCTCGTGCCGGACGCGCTATCGACCACCGCCTCGCTTCGACAGGTACATTACGACCAGCCGCAGGTCGCTGCAAGAGAATCGATGGCTGCCGCGATACAGACGCACGCACGAAAAGGCCGCTAGCGCGACAAATGGTCATCGCCGGCCTTTCATTTGCTTGTGGTGCCGCTCTGCTTCGCTAACCACATCGGCCGTTGAGGAATAACACACATGCAGTAGCCCATTTGCTGAAACCCACAATAAAAAGAAGTAGCTTTTGAGCGAATGCTGAGAAGTTATCCCGCCAACTTTTTTGTGTGAGAACTCTTAAAGATTTAAAAATAAAAAATAAATTTAAAATAAAATTAATGTAAAATAAAAAATAATATCTGCACCCCTCTGCCTCTAGAGGCTTCGAATTGTAGCGCATAGCATGGTGGCGTGTAGCGTAGTTCAAAATGGTTCAAATGGCTCTGAGCACTATGGGACTTAACATCGGAAGTCATCAGTCCCCTAGAACTTAGAACTACTTAAACCAAACTAACCTAAGAACATCACACACATCCATGCCCGAGGCAGGATTCGAACCTGCGACCGTAGCAGTCACGCGGTTCCGGACTGAAGCGCTCTAACCGCACGGCCACCGCGGCCGGCGTAGCGTAGTTATATAATTGAGTGAGAAAGAGCGTGCTGTGATCGAGTGTCGTTCGCACATGGAGCACCCTCTCCTCCTTGACAATGACAGAACACACAGGAGGGCTGCGATATCCGCTACGATCCGACGCCCTGGGTTCACTGTCCGATGACACCTCCATACACTGCCGACTTGGCTGTATCCGATTCTTATCATTCTCCGATACTTAAGGAACACCTTCGAGGATTTTACTTGGATAGTGACGAAGCGGTGGAAGCAGAGGTAAGGTGGTGCCTGTGTTGACAAACATCATGCAGTAACGGTATCAATAAACTGGTGTCTCGTTGGGAGAAATGTGCTCTCTCTCCGGGGCGATGAGGTTGAAAAATAATTTGTAGTCATGAAGAATAAAAATGTAGAATGTTCATAAAGCACGTTTTATTTAAAAATCCTTAACAGCTTTCACATAAAGAATTCAAAGACATTACTTTTCAGCACGTCCTCCCATTTACGGTTCTATTAGTTGTGCGACGTAATCGAAGGTATAGTAAGTAATGTTCTGGGAGCCTCGGTCCAGCCCACTGTTTTAATCTTCGAGTAGGTCTAAAAATACATCAGACTCTGCTGCAGAGTGAAATATTCATTCTGGATCCAATAGTCACTTCCTTTCCCTGGTACGTATATGTAAGTGACTCCCTAATTTGGATGTATAGAAGTTGCTTAGGCAGTTGCATAGAAGAAAGAGCCTAAAGTCCGTGATCTCGACGCGTTAAATAAAAAGATGTATTTTTTGATTTGGACGAAATTGTCCCTCCTATTACCTTTTCCTGTCTCGTAAAAGAGCTTAGTAAACAATCGTGTAACAATCCTCTTCACATGACTCCCCGCAAATACATACTTTCGCCACACACTTCAAAAACAGCTGACTATGAACAGTGTGTAATATATAAATCCTTGTTCGATATAACTATAGATCACGTTGTTATGGAAAACCACATACAGCCGCCGACCGGAGTAGCCGAGCGGTTCTAGGCGCTACAGTCTGGAAAAGCGCGACCGCTACGGTTGCAGGTTGGTTCTGCCTCGGGGATGGATGTGTGTGAGGTTTAAGTAGTTCTAAGTTGTAGGGGACTGATGACCTCAGAATTTAAGTCCAATAGTGCTCAGAGCCATTTGAACCACATACAGCGCTTACACCAATCATTCTATTTGTATTCCTTTCAGTGTCGTGCTTCTCGATAAAACATACGGTACAATGTGTTGTAAACATAGAGAGTATTTCCAGTCCTATTATTCTTTCATCACTCCCCGACAGTCTTCCCCTCTCTATCTCTTCCTCCCGTCCTCCTCTCGCTCTCTCTTTCTCCACATGAATAAAGCTTCATTCATATACTGCAATACTAGATCACATGCGTTTGGACAGTTTCTTTAACATCAGTTTCAGTATCTTGCATTGCAAGATAGTGTTGCGTAAGGCCGCAAAGTCGGCCAGGCAACTCATACATTGACCCAAAATAATTTAATACATTGACCCAGAATAATTTACAGATATACGTAGTACGTAAGAGGAAACTGATGTTTTAGAAGTCGAATACTCTCCCGTGTAACGTTATGAGCTCATACCCAATGATATTGTACATTAAAAACGGACAGTTCGTGGACTGTGCGGCTGGTCCCGGCGGAGGTTCGAGCCCTCCCTAGGGTGTGTGTGTGTGTGTGTGTGTGTGTGTGTGTGTGTCCTTAGGATAATTTAGGCTCAAATGGTTCAAATGGCTCTGAGCACTATGGGACTCAACTGCTGTGGTCATCAGTTCCCTAGAACTTAGAACTACTTAAACCTAACTAGCCTAAAGACATCACACACATCCATGCCCGAGGCAGGATTCGAGCCTGCGACCGTAGCAGTCGCGCGGCTCCGGACTGAGCGCTAGAACCGCTAGACCACCGCGGCCGGCGATAATTTAGGTTAAGTAGTGTGTAAACTTAGGGACTGATGACCTTAGCAGTTAAGTCCCATAAGATTTCACACACATTTGAACATCTGAACGAGCAGTTGCCGAAACAAAACATACTCGTTACCAGCATCATTCTCCGCCAGCTACCTAACTAATACTCTGGACAATACAACTACACAGCTACCTAAATAATGACAACGGAAAGAAACACAACACAGAAAATCGTGTGGCTGTACACAATGATTGAATCGGACATTCTTTATGAATACAGAAATCACAATGCTGCAGGAACAATCTCTTACGCATCAAGGCCACGCCTTTCAGCGCAGGCTTAACAGAATCTGCCACACCATATTTGAAGACACTGTAACAGCTACCTTCTGAATACGCTACCTTGAGTACATGCCGAACTGTAACTTCATTCTGACCAAACCCGTCATCCGCCGACGAATAGCTGTGGATGACAAAGCACAACACTTGGTGCTCTGTAAGGATCTTTCCCAGATTGCTTGTCTCTGTCTATGTGCTACCCTGTTCTCCTGCACACAGGGAAAAGACACCGTTCGTATTCACACTTACGACCGTCCACAGGCTGCTTGGTTTCAGCCTCTTTCTCTTTCCGTCTCACATGCCGCCCTTCCACCAAGTCAGCGTTGGCGTCGATGCTCGCGCATAGCAAGCGTATTGTGGCTAAACGCCTTACAGTAAGCCTCCAGAGATCTCGGCAGTCAGTGGCAAGTACGAATGTGGTGATTTGCACAGCGGATAGGGCATTAGGAATGGAACACGAACTTTGTCAGTGATAGGGCGGTAGAGAAGTCGACTGTCCCCTTTTCTGGCACCAGCCTTCCAACACTGTGCAATACAAAGGATTACGTTATCGAAACCCCGGAATAGTTTGAAATTTGGCCTCAGTGGTGGTGCAGACGTCGCCTCTCGCACTACAACGCTTCAAACAGTAACGTGCCAACACTTGCGGGAAAAAAGCCAAAGTTAATATGACACGCAAGGTGGGTCACGAATGTGACATTGGCACCAAATTTCACAACAAATCTGTCGAACCTAGCACTTAGTCGGTATAGCAGTAGCTGAGCGCCACTCAGGTGAATGGGAATCGAAGTCTGTACGGATACATTTCTAAAGCGCCCAAAAAATATGCACGGGTGGCATAGAGGGTATTCTCCTACTGGAGGGAGTAGTAAAGGGACCATTTGCAGTGTTATTCAAGCATATGTCCATCTCTGTCTCCCCCTCCCGCCAATGATGATGCCACAGGGCGGCGTATATCAGGAGGACTGTAAAAGCATACACTCTCTTTACAGTTTCGTATCACGTTCAAGCTTGAAGAAGCCCTGTAGCATGGCCTGCTAGATCACCGGCTTAAACCCTGGATTTTACCTCTGGGGCATCTGAAAACCATTGTGTATGCTGAACCTGTTCCTCATGTGCAGATCCTTCAGCAGCGTGTCTACAACGCCTGTGAAGCTATTCGGAGAGAGGCCGGAAAACATGAGAAAGAATGCGGAAATCCTAGATGCGACGTGTTAACGCGTGCATTGCATCCCATGGAGGCCACTTCGAACAGCTCTGTAATGTGTTCCAGAAAGATTTAGTTCGTTGCACACACACCGCCCATTTCCAGACACATCTACATGGGACGTTTTTCTTACATTTCCAGTCAGGGAGCATTCACTGCAATTTGCTGGTCTTATTAACGTTTGCCCTCTACGTCAATAGTTTACCACTAGGATAAAGAAAAAGAAGTACTTGTACAAACAAAGGATCACCAAAGAGAAACAAGGTAGACAATGAACTGCAGAAGAAAACCTCTTGAAACATGAAAGTGCAAAAATTACAGTGTAGCACACAGCGTCGCTTACTACACACATTAAAATACTTTTGCATCACCTCGGTTACGAGAGTTAAGGAAGGTGTACAGAAAATTGGAATAGAGATCAACATAGCCGGCCGAAGTGGCCGTGCGGTTAAAGGCGCTGCAGTCTGGAGCCGCAAGACCGCTACGGTCGCAGGTTCGAGTCCTGCCTCGGGCATGGATGTTTGTGATGTCCTTAGGTTAGTTAGGTTTAACTAGTTCTAAGTTCTAGGGGACTAATGACCTCAGCAGTTGAGTCCCATAGTGCTCAGAGCCATTTGAACCATTTTTTTTTAGAGATCAACATAAACATCATTTCCGCCCTTTTTATTGCTCATGGAAATCAGACAATGCATGTTGTACCTCCATACAGCGAGACCTTCAGAGATGGTGATCCAGATTGCTGTACACTCCGGTACCTCTAATACTCAGTAGCACGTCCTCTTGCACTGATATATGCCTGTATTCGTCGTGCATACTATCAACGTCGTGCATACTATCAACAAGTTCATCAAGGCCCTCTTGGTCCAGAATGTCCCACTCCTCAATTGCGATTCGGCGTAGATTCCTCAGAGTGGTTGGTCGATCAAGTCGTCCGTAAACAGCCCTTTCCAATCTATTACAGGCATGTTCGATAGGGATCATGTCTGGAGAACATGCTGACCACTCGAGTCGAGCCATGTCGTTATCCTGAAGGAAGTCATTCACAAGAATTGGACGATGAAGGCGCGGATTGTCCACGAAGACAAATGCCTCGCCATTGTGCTGCCGATATGGTTGCACTGCGGCCAAAGGATGGCATTCACGTATCGTACAGCCGTTACGGCGCCCCCCATGACCACCAGCGGCGTACGTCGACCCACATAATGCCACCCCAAAACATCAGGGAACCTCCACCTTTCTGCATTCACTGGACAGTGTGTCTAAGACGTTCAGCCTGACCGGGTTGCCTCCAAACACGTCTCCGACGATTGTCTGGTTGAATGCGTATGCGACACTAATCGGTGAAGGGAACGTGATGTCAATGCTGAGCGGTCCATTTGGCATGTTGTTGGGGTCATCTGTACCGCGCTGCATGATGGTGTGGCTCCAAAGATGGACCTCGCCATAGACGTCGGGAGTGAAGTTGCTCATCATGCAGCCTACTGCGCATGACGTCCTGTGGCTGCACGAAAAGCATTATTCAACATAGTGGCGTTGCAGTCAGGGTTCCTCCGAGCCATAATCCGTAGGTAGCGGTCATCCACTGCAGTAGTAGCCCTCGGATGGCCTGAGCGAGGCATGTTATCGACCGTTCGTGTCTTTAAGTTGTCAACGTCCGAGGTCAGTTGTTGGGAGTCCTGGGACAAATTAACAATTCGGGCGCCGACGCGGTAGAACCGCGGTATTGAACTCATAGGCGTAGCTGAACTAAAGACGAGAGGTGTAGCTCCTCCCTGGTGGAATGACGAACTGATCGACTATCGGACCCCCTCCGTCTAATAGGCGCTGCTCATGCATGGTTGTTTACATCATTGGGCGGGTTTAGTGACATCTCTGAACAGTGAAAGGGACTGTGTCTGAGATACAGTATCCACAGTCAACGTTTATCTTCAGAAGTTCTGAGAAGCGGGATGATGCAAAACTTTTTTGATGTGTGTAACATACTGTAAATGTAGAACAAAGAGCACGTCACATGGATACTACATGCAGTTCTCTGACAACCTCTTCAGCAATATCATCCAAAATAATGCTTTCTTTTCCATTTTCTGTGCCTTTCAGAAGCACTGAAACTTTACAGACAACGTTTTACTATGTTTCCCTTTATTCCGCTTTCCTTTAATAAGTGACTGGAGAAGCTAACAGTTCCTACCGCCCTGTCATTCACTGTTTTTCATGTTTTTTTCCCCCGTTTGCCTCTTCTGTCATAAAATTAATCGCTTTGCAAATAAAACACATGCAGGAAAACGAACTATGGGTATTTTCCTTGCATCTATACTACGGCAAAACTGCGGTGTCAAACGGTGGAGTAAATGGATAGTTGATGGACAGCAAAGCTAACGGCCGGATGCGCAGTTCAGCAGGCGACAACTAAGTAAGGTGGCCACACCTTCGGAACAGTTGGATGGAATCGCCTGAAACTTGCGACGAGAATGTGAGGCAAACTGAGGAGCTACTTGATTGAGAAGTAGTGGCTCCGGTCTGGTAAAGTAGCAAACGGCAGTGAAAGCGGTCTGCTGACTACATGCCCCTCCTTATCCGCACCCAGTGGCACTTGTGGGCTGAGGATGACACGGCGGCTGGTAGGTACCGTTGGGCCTTCATGCCCTGTTCAGGTGGAGTTCACCTTTCTTTAGCATTACACCCGAAGTTTGAGAATATATTCGCTTCTTGATAGCGGAATTAAAACAGGTCCTATTTAGTGAGTATGCTGCA
Organism: Schistocerca americana; assembly: GCF_021461395.2. NCBI lineage: Eukaryota > Metazoa > Arthropoda > Insecta > Orthoptera > Acrididae > Schistocerca > Schistocerca americana. Next base: position 288,342,443 of record NC_060123.1, on the reverse strand, counting down.
TCAACTGAAATTTTTTACAAAAACCGTGAGTAGTTGTATAAACCACTTAGCTAACAGATTACATCTCCAGGAGTTTTTTTCTAAGTCCTATGGGACTTAACTGCTGAGGTCACCAGTCTCTAAGCTTACACACTGCTTAACCTAAATTATCCTAAGGACAAACACACACACACACCCATGCCCGAGGGAGGACTCGGGCCTCCACCGGGACCAGCCGCACAGTCCATGACTGCAGCGCCCTAGACCGCGTGGCTAATCCCGCGAGGCTATCTCCAGGACTGACTCAAACTTTTATTGTCAGCGATGTTGTCAAGACCAGTTACCAACAGTACTTCCAGAGATTCTGCCACGAGATATACGAGAGTCGTGATCAGATAGCGTAATGGTTAGGTGAGTGAACGCATTAACTGCCTGAGTCCGAATACCATCAAAACAATTTAATTTTCCAATGTTTCACAAACTGACCTTTATCATAGCAAGTCAGCAATATAGGAAGAAATTGGCAAGAAGTAAACAATCAATTATGTAAGGTTGTGATTTCACTCTGAACTACTGGTACATACAGTTTTCGCCCACCTAGCATTGAATGATGTATATTTAAAAACAATTTCAAATTTTTCCTAGACGCAGCCCCACTTTTGAAACTTCCATAAAATCATAATGTTCAAAACAAATTACAGTCCTAAATAACAAGCAAAAATGGGCCTAAATTTTAAAAAATTTGTTTCAAAAGTGTTCTCTATCATTCTCTTTGAAAGCGCTCATAAAAGCAGTAGTACAAACCCAAATTTTCGTTACGATAACTTTAGTTACATTTACTTACACTGTCAGTGTAAAATAACTGTTTGTCAGTATCTCCTAGAATCATGTAGCACAATCTCTGCTCAGGCTGTTGCTTTGAATGCTACAAGTGACTGATAAAATGCACTACCTTACTAGAAATACTTCACTGTATCACTACATGTCTGTTTTGCTGTAACATTGGTGGTTTCATACGAAATTCAGTAATACTTTAAAAACAGTTTAGTGAAATGGTGGTTTCAGGCAGAAACCACTTGTACCCACAGGGCTAAACAGGAACTCTGGCACAAATTGTCACCGCATATTCACCTCATCATCTGTTGAATATACCTGAAAGATTGTTGTAGTACACTGTGCCTGCCCATCACTTATTCGAATAAGTGAAACTCAACGAAAGTGATGCCGTTCCACGTGACGTTGGGAGCATGTGACCCGATCCTGGCTAAAGGCTGGAACTAAGCAGTCAATTTGAACATTGACTAAGAATAGCTCTTCATGGAGAAGCAGGAGAACGGAAAGTTCTTACCACAATGAAAAGGATGGGAGAAGCTCAAATTTGACTCACTGATTGCCATGTATTCTGTTTTTAAGATTTTCAAACAATTAAGATTATGTGGCATTTTTTCACTTCTATCCGTGTTTATGACGACGTACGTCTACATCTACGTATACTACAGTGATATATTTGATTAGACACTTTCAGCGGCATATGTGAATGTGATCAGCGAAATGTATTTCAAACAGAATTAGTAGCAAAGAAGTAATACATTTAAAGGTCATGCACGATGCGGCGATTTTTCACGTATCCCAGTATTTATGACGTCATATCTCCTTACCTATATGCCATACAGTGATATATTTTTGTAGGTACATTCAGCAGCATATGTAGACACTGTCTGCAAAAGGTGTTGGGAGTAGTATTACTAGAGAAGAAATAATAAAATTAAACGTCATCCACAAAGCTGCAGTTTTTCAAGCATCTCAGTGTTTATGACGTCATACCTCCTGAATTTTGACAGGTAGATGGTTTTTGCCCCATAGCAATTACTGCCTGACAGTGATGGAGGTGTGCACTAAGCTTGGTTGAAATCGGCACAGAGGCTTTCGAGAAAATGTGGAACGCACATACACACACACACAAATCTTTTCATCTGCTTCTCTTTTCTACGAGTTTTCCACACCATATGGCGTCTCTCGCATCCTTGTATCCACCTTCTTCTGTCCTGCCAGTAACCTTTTTGCAGGACCCTGTCCTGCATCACACGCCTCATTACGTTGTTCCATTGTAGCCTGAATCTTCCTCTTTTTCGGCATCGCGAAGGTCTCCATTGCCATATTTCTGAGGATCATCTTTCCTCTGGCATTTTTCTAAAATGTCCATACCATGTTCGCCGTCTGTTTTCAATTGTGCCTACAACATCTTCTGTAACTCCCATCTGTTCTCGTAGCACTTCATTTCTTATTTTGTCTCTTCTTGTTACTTCACAATTTCGTTTCCAAATCTCAATTTCCACTGCCTTTAATTTACTCTCACTGACCCTGTGTACTTCCCACAGTTCACCTCCATATAGAGCAATGCCCTCAACTATAGTTTCATACATTCTCCCTTTCAAATTTATTGATGTCGTTCTTTCCAAATAATGGTGTGTAGCTGCTTAATTGCCACTTTTCCCTTTCCTATTCTGGCCTCTATTTCTTTGTTGCTTCCACCTTTATTCGAAATGACTGTCCCTAAATATTTATGTAAACGGCTAGCGTTTACTACAAGTCCATCACTCTCAAAAAGATATCTTCCTATACTTCCGACAAGCAAGTATTCAGTCTTTGTAGAGGTAATTTTCATGCATACATTTTTATAATATGTATGGATTTCATAACGAAATAAATGAAGTATCACAAGATTTGCACATTTCATGTCTCTGAATCCTCAATGATTTCATCATTATCATCATTTATTGACTGATTTCATTTTGTTCTTTCCTTATATGTGGGCCTACTGTTTCTTCAGAATTTCACAACGAGCGAGGTGGCGCAGTGATTAGCACACTGAGCTCCTTTCGGGAGGACGACGGTTCAAATCCTCGTCTAGCCATCCTGATTTAGGGTTTCCGTGATTTCCCTAAATCCCTTCAGGCAAGTGCGGGGATATGCCGGCCGCTATGGCCGTGCGGTTCTAGGCGCTCCAGTCCGGGGCCGCGCTGCTGCTACGGTCGCAGGTTCGAATCCTGCCTCGGGCATGGGTGTGTGTGATGTCCTTAGGTTAGTTCGGTTTAAGTAGTTCTAAGTTCTAGGGGACTAATGACCACAGCAGTTGAGTCCCATAGTGCTCCATTTGAACCATTTTTTTTTTTCGGGGATATTTCCTATGAAAGGGCACGGTCGACTTCCTTCCCCATTCTTTCCTAATCCGATGTCCTCGCTGTTTGGTCCCCTCCCCCGAATTACTCAACCAACCAACCAACCAACCAACCGTATTTCACAAAAGTATATTCGCTCTCAGATACCGATCTGCAGTGGCGGAAGCCCCGTGCAGCAGTTAAGCGGACTCCGTAGCCACCTGCAGCAGTTCCACAAGAAACAATCGAGCAGTGTTGTCGGGCGGCAAGTTGGTCTCCGCTCGCATCCTCCTCCACGCAGCGCTCCCCCGCCCCCGCCACGCCGCCTTTATCCGTTATTTCTGTCTCTGTTCCCGGTTGCCCGCCGCTCAGGCAGTGGCCAATTCTGCTGAGTAAATCGAGAGTCGTGTCGGCGGCCTATCAGCGCGGGCAGCGCCGGGGTCCACTCGTTCCGCCAAAGTTGGCGAGTCAATACGGCCCCCGCCTCGCGGCAACTCATTCCCCGCCGAGCCGACCGCCTCCGCGCCGCCGACCGCGGCCCGGATATCGTCCGCGTTCGCTAGCTGAACGGACAGGGCAGGCCACGGCGGGCACCGGACAACTGATTCCGGCTTCCACTCGTGTATACTCAACCCCGAGTCCTCCAATCCGAAATCGTGTAGGCAATCGAAAGTTCCTACGAATCTCTTGGCGATGGTCTGATTGTACTTCTGTTAAAGACTTACAGCTCTATAAGGCTTTTTCGTTGCATCTTACTTCAACGACACAAGATGCACATGTACTCACAGTATTCGAGCTGTGAAGTGGAGCCCATGTCTAATACGGCTAGTGTGGTGTCACCGCCAGACACCACACTTGCTCGGTGGTAGCTTTAAATCGGCCGCGGTCCATTAGTACATGTCGGACCCGCGTGTCGCCACTGTCAGGGATCGCAGACCGAGCGCCACCACAAGGCAGGTCTCGAGAGACTGACGAGCACTCGCCCCAGTTGTACGGACGACGTAGCTAGCGATGCACACTGACGAAGCCTCGCTCATTTGCAGAGCAGATAGTTAGAATAGCCTTCAGCTAAGTCAATGGCTACGACCTAGCAAGGCGCCATTAGTAGCATTGCATGTATCTAAAGAGTCTCACTTGTATCGCCACAATCTCCAGATGTACCAAAAGGATGGATTAAAGTTACGTATTCCAGAAGCTACGTACTTTTCTTTATAGCATTCATTACGTATCCTGTTTCAGGCCTCACGCCATCCTGCTTTAGCGTAGCGCGTGCCTTTCGGCTTCCTCTCATTGTGTCTAGGCTGTCTTGTCTAGACACAACAGCTAGCTCTTTGAAGGAAGATCAGCGTCGGCCGTAATTTCGATGGTTTATTGACAGCAAAATCGATTTTCAATCACATAGTGATCATCTTCAGTGCTATACTGTACAAATTAAACTCATAGGCACTGGTGTAAAGTTACTATCAGTAACAAAGGCTACGAAACGATCAGAACAACTATTGACTTATTGTGATCGTCTATGGTCGTTGTGCACACAGCACTCCCCAAGAGTCGCCAATCAATGACTAGCTCCGTCAGTAAGAGCGGTGAACACGTATGGCCAGGACCCGGTGCAGCAACGACTTTTAATCTATACGGTGAAACTGAATATTCCTTGGGGTAATTTTGTCCATGGAAGAACCAAACAACCATCTGATTTCTGACAACATGCTATATACATACAGCGTTCCTGTACAACTAAGGATATCTACTGTAATAGGGGCCGAATGGTCGATAGTCATGTAGTGCCTGAGCTGCTGCCTTCTACTATAAGCTACTTGTGATTCAGTTTAAACCTGATTCTTATTACGTAATCCGTACCCACATATGAAACGCTTGTGTGTGACGTACAGACAGATTTGACAGATTTCTCTGCATGACCACTCACTGCCACCAACTCGTGGTGGTACATTGAACTTGGTTTCGTGCTGTTAGTGAAGGAGTTTCTTCGCGGTTTGTGGGAGTGGGTGACTGTAGCGAGCAAAAATCCGCGAATGATAGAGCAATAAATATTATTAAGAAAACCTGTCTGTTCTGTAAGTTACGGACACTGCCGTACATGTGAAAACCCGTTTATAGTTTTATATGTCCGTCATAATACGATGCTTGCGATGTTTAGTCATTCAAACTTTAATAATGACGAATAATATCAAACAGATCAGTTTCTAATCTCTCAGCGCGTTTCTATCATCACACTTTACCGATGATCAACAGAGACACAAAGAAAAATGACCAGACTGACTCGAAGACAAAACAATCGTAACTAGCAAATCAATGAACGGACGATACACTACTGTGATTTCAAACAAACATCTTGCTTACTCTCCGTGAGTATATTACTTTTCATAGTTTAGCACGTTTGCGTCAGTCACTTCTTTTGCATTAATCTTTGTGAGCATACTCCTTACCATATTTCTATTAGTTACAGTGGATTATTTAATATTACTTCCATTCTTTTTTTCATTTAAACAATATTATGTTAAGACAATATTAATAAACCAGCACTGTCCTTGTCGTGTTACCCACGATTAAAGATTTCTGCGTATTGTAACGTTAATGAAATTATCGATGGAACAGGGTAAGCGAGGATATTCACTAATTCGGTAAAGTTCAAAAGTCATTCAGAATACAACTTTCATCCTAAGAGAAATTGGTTTTCCACATCGCGCACTATACGTACTGAGATTATCTGCCAACCACAATCACCCACAACCACCCACCACAACATGGCTGACACAGGTCGAGTTCTCTACTGCATTTCAAATAAAACAATAAAAACATTTTCATTATACTGCAAAGTTCGTAAGTGATATACACTGAAACGCCAAAAGAAACTGGCATAGGCACGCGTATTCAAATACAGAGATATCTAAACAGGCAAAACTACGGCACTGCGGTCGGCAACCCCTATATAAGACAATAAGTGTTTGGCGCAGTTATGAGATGGGTTATTGGTGCTACACTTGCATGTTACCAAAATTTAAGTGAGTCTGAACGTGGTGCTACAGTCGACGCACGAGCGATGGCACACAGCATCTCTGCGGTAGTGATGAAGTGGACACTTGCCCTTACAACCATTCAAAGAGTGTCCCGTAAAAACCAGGAATCCGGTAAAACATCAAACCTTCGACATAGGAGCGGCTGGAAGAAGATCCGGACGAAACGGCACCAACGGCGACTGAAGAAATTTGTTCAACGTGACAGAAGTGCAGCCTTTCCGCAAACTGCTGTAAATTTCGGTGCTGGGCTATCAACGAGTGTCAGCGTGCGAAACTTTCAACGAAATATCATCGATATGGGCTTTCAGAGGCGAAGGCCCACTCGTGTACTCTTGATGACTGCACAACACAAAGCTTTACGCTTCACCTGGGCCCGTCAACACTCACACTGTACTGTTGACGACTGGAAAGTTTCCTGGTCGGACGATTCTCGTTTTAAAGTATATCGACCGGACGGACGTGTACGGGTATGGAAAAAGCATCATGAATCCACTGGACCTGCACGCCAGCAAGGGACTTTTCAAGCTGGTGGACGCTCTGCAATGGTGTGGGGGTGTGCAGTTTGAGTGAAATGGGGACCTCTAATACGTCTAGGTACGACTCTGGCAGGTGGCATATACGTAAGCATCCTGTTTGATTACCTGCAAACATTCATGTCCATTGTGAGTTCTGACGGACTAAAACAATTCCATCAGGACAACTACATCCCACATGTCCGGAAATTGCTAGAGAGTGTCTCCAGGAAAACTCTTCTGAGTTTAAACACTTCCGCTGGCCACCAAACTTCCCAGACATGAACATTATGGAGCATATCTGTGACCCCTTGCATCGTACTGTTCAGAAGAGATCTCCACCCCCTCATACTCTTATGGAATTATAGACAAGCCTGCAGGATCCATCGTGTCAATTCCCTCCTGCACTACTTCAGACATTAGTCGAGTCCATGCCAAGTCGTGTTGCGGCACTTCTGCGTGATCGCGGAGGTCTTACATGATATTAGGCAGGTGTACCAGTTTCCTTGGATCTTCAGTGTATTTTTTAGCTTTACATAAATATATATGTCTCCATACTTAACTGATTTTTGCCCACCACGCTAACCCACTGCCACGCACCGCGACCAAACTACACTCCTGGAAATTTAAATAAGAACACCGTGAATTCATTGTCCCAGGGAGGGGAAACGTTACTGACACATTCCTGGGGTCAGATACATCACATGATCACACTGACAGAACCACAGGCACATAGACACAGGCAACAGAGCATACACAATGTCGGCACTAGTACAGTGTATATCCACCTTTCGCAGCAATGCAGGCTGCTATTCTCCCATGGAGACGATCGTAGAGATGCTGGATGTAGTCCTGTGGAACGGCTTGCCATGCCATTTCCACCTGGCGCCTCAGTTGGACCAGCGTTCGTGCTGCACGTGCAGACCGCGTGAGACGACGCTTCATCCAGTCCCAAACATGCTCAATGGGGGACAGATCCGGAGATCTTGCTGGCCAGGGTAGTTGACTTACACCTTCTGGAGCACGTTGGGTGGCACGGGATACATGCGGACGTGCATTGTCCTGTTGGAACAGCAAGTTCCCTTGCCGGTCTAGGAATGGTAGAACGATGGGTTCGATGACGGTTTGGATGTACCGTGCACTATTCAGTGTCCCCTCGACGATCACCAGTGGTGTACGGCCAGTGTAGGAGATCGCTCCCCACACCATGATGCCGGGTGTTGGCCCTGTGTGCCTCGGTCGTATGCAGTCCTGATTGTGGCGCTCACCTGCACGGCGCCAAACACGCATACGACCATCATTGGCACCAAGGCAGAAGCGACTCTCATCGCTGAAGACGACACGTCTCCATTCGTCCCTCCATTCACGCCTGTCGCGACACCACTGGAGGCGGGCTGCACGATGTTGGGGCGTGAGCGGAAGACGGCCTAACGGTGTGCGGGACCGTAGCCCAGCTTCATGGAGACGGTTGCGAATGGTCCTCGCCGATACCCCAGGAGCAACAGTGTCCCTAATTTGCTGGGAAGTGGCGGTGCGGTCCCCTACGGCACTGCGTAGGATCCTACGGTCTTGGCGTGCATCCGTGTGTCGCTGCGGTCCGGTCCCAGGTCGACGGGCACGTGCACCTTCCGCCGACCACTGGCGACAACATCGATGTACTGTGGAGACCTCACGCCCCACGTGTTGAGCAATTCGGCGGTACGTCCACCCGGCCTCCCGCATGCCCACTATACGCCCTCGCTCAAAGTCCGTCAACTGCACATACGGTTCACGTCCACGCTGTCGCGGCATGCTACCAGTGTTAAAGACTGCGATGGAGCTCCGTATGCCACGGCAAACTGGCTGACACTGACGGCGGCGGTGCACAAATGCTGCGCAGCTAGCGCCATTCGACGGCCAACACCGCGGTTCCTGGTGTGTCCGCTGTGCCGTGCGTGTGATCATTGCTTGTACAGCCCTCTCGCAGTGTCCGGAGCAAGTATGGTGGGTCTGACACACCGGTGTCAATGTGTTCTTTTTTCCATTTCCAGGAGTGTACTTTATCAACAGGATAACTCCATTCATAAGATCCTTAATGAGGAGTTTGTCTCTATGCATCACATATCTAGAATGGTACTCACGTCTTCTCCCATACCACGTATTCTGACCCGGGCAACGCCGAGTTTCTGAGCAAGTCTCTAGAAATAGGAGGAAATGTCCTGACTGTCTCACCACAGCTCAGGACAAACTGATAAGTAGAGAAACTTAAAGTCTGTAGACGGTGTTGATCTTATGCTGCAGGCGTCGTTTGAGGAGCGAGTTTTCGAAATTCCACTCCTAAGGGGGTGAAACAAGCGATGTGAAGTTTTTTGAAAATACGTCGCCATTAAGGAGATTTTAAAGTTACAACTACGAAAATTGGTATTTGGTTTCTCGGTCATAAACAAGGAAATACTTATTTCAGCATTTTTTGGAAATTTATCCCCGAGATGGTGAAGTTTTGAGTGATTTTTTTTATAAATATTGAAGAACTACTGAAACGTTTTTAAGGCCACAGCTATGAAAACTGCTATTTGACTTCTAGGACACAAATAAAAGGAATATGTGTTTCAGCGTTTTAGGTAATTTAATCCCGAAAGGGTTAAAATAGGGAATTTCATTACGAAAGTATTTTCGAAACAAAACCTTAAAAAAAGTATTTGGCTTCTCGGTTAAAAATAAGAAATATGTGTTTCAGTGTTTCTTGGAAGTTCAACCCCTAAGGGGGTGAGGTAGGGGATGAAAACTTTTATGAAATGATTTCGTTATATTAAAACTTTTTTAAAATGCAATGTATGAACTCCTGTTTGACTTGTAAAGAAATATGTGTTAGGGGATGGAAGTTTCTGTAGAAATGTCGCCACGAGAACTCAAAAGGCAGGGTTAAAAAAGACCCCCGATTTCAGCTACTAGAAACATTTTTAGGCCAGAAGTAAATTTGGAAAACACCACGCATCTATGACATTCATTAATGTAAAAATTTAGATGTTGCAATTTTTGAACAACAACAAAATTTGATTCAGGAAAATCGAAAATAAGCTGCGGATGCCATACAGTCTACAAGACCGGAGCAGTGACCGCTGTGCTAGTTAAATATAATTTCGTCTGTTATGTGTTGGTGGAATGGTGTTCCTTTTTTTTTTTTTTTTTTTTTTTACTTTAAGTAAATTCTTGCAGCAAGTTCTGTAGAGGTTAAGAGCTCAGAACACAAGAAACGCTTCTGGATAGCTGTGTTTACACAAAAGATAATGACTGCGAAATGTTCCAAGTCTCCTACTAAAGCTGTTATTGCTGCTGCTACTGCCGATTTCGCAGCGCTCATCTACCGCTGCTTATCTGATAAGCTAATGAGGATGAATATTAGACTGAGCAATTGTCACTGCGAGGGAAGTTTTACTGCACTCTGAAGACAAAAGTCACACGACATGGAGTGGCAGAAGAGGTGGTGTGTCTGGCCCACTCTTGCATAATCACTGTCTCCTGCGAGTATATGGTAGCGTCAATTTTGGAAGAAAGAACATAGTCTCGCTGTGAGTCGTCTGCAACAGCCCTACGTAAACAAAATATGCAAAAATAAATTCAAGGAGGTGGTATAACAACTCGTCCTTCAGCAAACCGTTGATTTCCTTGCTGAGCGCAGCAGTCTGCAGCCTTGATAGAAGAAAAACAGATCACACACTCACACAGAAATGCAAATTCTGGTTGGCGCAGCCTACCACGAATCGAGTCCCGGAAGATTTCTTCTCAAGTCCGTTATCAGGGAGAGCTTAAGGAAATAGTCCAATACACCGTTCGACACTCACACACCACACAAAATTACAGGGTCTCAGTTGTGCTACAGTGGAAGTTACCATAGCTCCTTATTCCGCTGCGAACTGCTGGTACCGTCTAGTGCTCCCACTTAAATAGGTGTCTCTTATGGCGCAGGATCAGTCCACGTAGTACGAGGAGTTTGCACTCTGATGGTGCTATTCCCGACTAATTCCTCCGGAGCATCGATAAGAGTTAAGAGTCCCGCTGCGCTGATTGCCTCTCGCAGGACACGTCCTCCCGCAAATCCTGCAAATTTCCGATAATCAGCAGTCGGCTCCTGAGCCCCTGCTATGTTCTCGGTTTTATAGTTTGATGCCTTTATGAAACAGTACAAAGCATAAAATCCCGTCGCCCATCGTTCATGAATGAATAGCAGAGCAAAAAGTCTGCATACACACCAAAAGGATTTTCCACACACTATGTCTCCGATTTCGTCACTTGTTTGCTGAAGTGCAGTCTTTAGAAGGGACAAGATGATGAACTGTGTACTAAGTCATCACGGAATGCTAGGTACCAAACATGTTTTAAAGTGATTGGCAACAAGTGTTAAATATTGAATGTAATGCATGACACACAGCTGTTACATGTCATTTTAAGAATCATCGCAGCACCTGTAAACAAGAAATTCATGAAACAGCGAGAGATGCATGGAGAGTAATCAGTTTCACACGACGCGCTGTACTTAATACTCGTAAAAGTACACATATGGCACTGTCAATAAGGCAGAGGACCCGACAAGGAGGTCGAAACATCGATCGAGTAAGAGAAAAATGGCGCGACTAAAAAATCAGAAGATTTCACCTATGTATTATTATACTTCTTACATTTTTGCGTTATTGGCACTGAAATGTTATCATTTTCTCTTCTTCCATTACATTTTTAAACAACAGACCTGTGCCTCTACTTAATTATCATATTTTGTAATATGGGTTAGAAACTTTCAGCACTAGTTATATTTTTGCTTTCGTTTTTTTTTTTTTTTTTTTTTTTTCTTTTCTTCGTGGCACATATGTTAAATTCGATTACTCTTTGATTTGTTTGCAGTTACTTTATCATCAGTTATGACTGTTGTTTCACGTCTGAAACATCACGTCTTCGATACGAATGCAAGTTTATTCTTATTATTTAGGGTACCTCTGATGCGACTTTGTTAATAACATCACCCTATTGATATGACGTGACATCACACTTGTAAGTACAAGATATACCACCTCAAGCGTAATTCTACGCATTTACGGTAGTTTCATATTTTTACGTATACAGTTACAGTAAAGATGTTTGCCAACCGAAACTAGTAATGATAATGCATTTCATAAGAGAAGAGGTAAGCGCAGAGGGCAAAAACTGTAGGGGTATACAGAGATTTTTATATGTCAGAATGCTACAAACAAATGAAGACGTTGTGTCTAAGTGCTACTGTGAGATGAAGAAGTTGATTTAAGAGAAGAAATCGTAGCGGGCAGTATCAAACCAGTTAGAAGACTTCTAAAGAGAAAAAAAACACTAGAACACAGGACTACAAAAGCTAATCTTTTTTGGAGAAGGAAACAGAATTCACCTACACGCTCAGATTAAAATATGGTATGATTCTCATTGTAGTTTTAGATTTCTCATCTGAGCCTTGTTTTGAAAATATGTTCATTCAGATATGGGCGTATTGCTCAGTTTTGCTACCGCGTTAGGTCCAGCGTTTTTGACATGACGAACTGTAACATACGATGAAGCTGACCGAAGAGCGAATACGCACCATTTCCTGTAATATTTGAGTATCTATTGAAATAGAATGCTAAAATATTACATAAGAAGCAGAATTTACAAATTCGTGTGGCACTTCTTTCTCAATAATTACGTATCTCCGATATTTATATCTTATGAAGTGGCATAAATTTACAATAATTAGAGATACGTTTCTGTTGCGTCTTGACATGTGTCGTGTGCATAATATCGTGCAATAATTAGCTCTTGCCTTGCGTGTTCACACGACACAAATTGGATTTGGATACTTTTTATTTGTACACTCCACAAGTTGTCCTGCATATTACACAATTTTGAGATTATACCTTCATAAGTGGCAAAAACTGTTGAGATTCTCGAGTCCCTGGATTATATATAAACATTATTAAGTTTGAACGGGAACCTCGCTGAAGTCCTCTTGTAATAGGTCAATTTTTATTTTTTCGAGTCAATCGAAAAGATGGAAACTACTCCTTACGTATTTAAGTGCGAATATTTTGTTCACTTAAAAGGTCGTAGCACAGGGAATTCACTGACATATACCGAAGAACGAGAACAAATTTTTGTAACAACTAAAGGCTCTGAAATACCCATTTCAATCTTTCGTTGGTTTCCCCAAATAATTCTAGACACAGCGCCACGTTTCACAGTGTCTGCTTTAAAACCGAGGTCGAAATTAATAAAGATCTAACGTATATGAACTACAACTGCAGGACAAAATTTAATAATTCCAGTATTTTTCCAGTGTTCTCAAATAGAAAGAGTTTATACAACTGAGGGCGTAAAATATTTTGTCTTAGTGTTTCTAGACCTGTAGCACCGCAGGCTATATGCAAATTTTTGTCCGCAGCCGAGTTAGGAAACCTGCTAATGAGGGCGTGGAAAGCGAACGCTGACAAACGGTGCGCCCCCCGCCGCTGACGGCGCGCCACCACGCCGCCTGTCACGTCGTATCCTGAGCCGCCACCCCCGCTGCCTTTAATTTCCGCCGGCGACCCCTGCACGCCGTCCGCGGCCACACACCTGACTTCCTGGGTCTGCGCTGCTCGACGCCCTGACTGCCTGCCGTCTGATCCACCAGCCCCTCGGTTTATGTGACACCCTTGCAGAATTTATATGGAAACCTGACAGTGAACAAAAGCACGGTGAGTCCTTGGGCGAGGCAACTGTCATCATCGGAACAAGGTCGCTCCAGCCGGTCGTATATCCCGAGTGCGGCCCTGCGGTTCACATTTGCTACTCCTGCAATGCTGGTACGTGTGGACACTCTCATTCGAGGTGATTTACGGATCAAAATCAAACACCTCGCTGCCCAGCTGGACGTCTCTGTTGGTACTACTACCACACTCTCACCATTTGGGGTACTCAAAATTGTGTGCCGCTAGGTTTCCAAACGTCCACCTTAAACCATGGACATTGTCGTTGGTGGGGAGGCTTCCGTGCCTCAGCGATACAGATAGCCGTATCGTAGGAGCAACCACAACGGAGGGGTATCTGTTGAGAGGCCAGACAAACATGTGGTTCCTGAAGAGGGGCAGCAGCCTTTTCAGTAGTTGCAGGGGCAACAGGCTGGATGATTGACTGATCTGGCCTTGTAACACTAACCAAAACGGCGTTGCTGTGCTGGTACTGCGAATGGCTGAAAGCAAGTGGAAACTATAGCCGTAATTTTTCTCGAGGGTATGCAGCTTTATGGCAAGGAAACCGTTTCTGAAGAAGAGAAATTTGTTGACATCGAGTATAGATTTAAGTGTCAGGAAGTCGTTTCTGAAAGTATTTGTATGAAGTGTAGCCATGTATGGAAGTGAAACATGGACGATAAATGGTTTGGACAAGAGGAGAATAGAAGCTTTCGAAATGTGGTGCTACAGAAGAATGCTGAAGATTAGATGGGTAGATCACATAACTAATGAGGAGCTATTGAATAGGATTGGGGAGAAGAGAAGTTTGTGGCACAACTTGACTAGAAGTAGGGATCGGTTGGTAGAACAAGTTCTGACGCATCGAGAGATCACCAATTTAGTATTGGAGGGCAGCGTGGAGGGTAAAAATCGTAGAGGGAGACCAAGAGATGAATACGCTAAGCAGATTCAGAAGGATGTAGGTTGCAGTAGGTACTGGGAGATGAAGAAGCTTGCACAGGATAGAGTAGCATGATGAGTTGCATCAAACCAGTCTCAGGACTGAAGACAACAACAACAACAACAACAGGTTTCCGAAATCTTACAGAAGACCATCTGTGAGGAAACTGCCTGCGCAATGCGAGGCTGATCAAAACGATTTTTGTTGAACATCGAAACAATTCATGAAATGTGGGTTCATCACTTCGAGCTGCAAACAAAACGGCAATGCACTTACTGGTGCCGAATCACCTCTCCTCCGAAGAAAAACTTGGTAGCCGCGCTTTCAGGCGCTAAAGCAATGGGTACGATCTTCTGGGATTCTGAAGGGACTATTCTGTTTGATGTCCTCCACCAGCGTTCAACGACTAACTCTGAAGTGTCTTCTACTACGCTCAGGGAACTGAAGAGACGACGTCAGCTCTTTCGTGGCCACAAAAATTCAAACGAACTTCTCCTTCTTCATGGACGCGGAAAGCCTCACAAAAGTTTGCGCATGCGAGATGAGCTCACAAAACATCATTGGACTGTTCTTCCTCATTCACCATACAATCTGGATCTCGCACCTTCCGCCATCCACATGCTTCGCCCAGTAAAGGATTCACTGTTCTGCAGCAACATCTTGGTTCTCATGTCGAGCAGTAGATTGGTACCATGCGATCATTTGGTCCACCCAGTAAATTGGCGTAAGGCCGTCCCATTGACCGAAGATTGTATTGAAAATAAGATTTTGTAGCCAAAATAGTGGGGAATAACATGGCGTATTGGAATCCTAAATAGAAGCAACCTCTTTTCAGAAAAAATTCTGCTCCATTACTTACAGATCTCCCTCGTAATTTCGACATTTTCTAATTTTCAAGTCCACTGACGGAAAATATTGTCAGCAACTTATTTTGTGTGAAAACTAAAGCTTTTATAATAAAACAAACGTTACTAACATTCTGAATCATTTACTTTGTGTCTACGTATTTATTTCTCAACATCGTCGCCCTGGAGATTATGACACTTCTTCCAACGAGAGACCAGTATGACAGTCTCTTAAAATCGTCACTGTAAAAAAATTTGACTTTATTAACGGAGCCAAAACGCCGCATCTGCTTGCAGTGTTTCATCACGAACAAAGTGACGTCCTCGAAGTTTTTGTTTTAGTCATCAGTCTACTCACTGTGAAACGTCCCCTATTTAAAACAATTATACAATTCTGTGCTTAAACTGACACACAATATTTTTAGCGCAACGCAATCTGACTTTCAAAAATCCCTACAAAAGAATGGCCCTGACTAACATTAAACTATACCTTTCAGAAATCACTTACCTCACAAAAATCTTCATTACTCGAACTACTGCAATACAGCGAGCGCCACTACTGCCAGCTAAATAAAAGATTCAAACTACGGAAAGCACTAACTACTGATAGGGATAGTTAGCAAATGAAAGATATTAATAGAGAACAAACAATGTATTTACCTTAATAGTCATAATATATATAGCAGTTCATGACAAATTACAAAACTCCGCCATCTCTCTCCCCACATCCACCACTGCCGGCGGCTCACCTCCAACTGTGCAACGCTACGCGCTGTTAACAGCCCAGCTGACCAACACTACAATGGCAAGTATTACAACAATGCAAAGCAGCCACAGACTGCACACAGCACAGCCAGTGATTTTCATACAGAGCGCTACGTGGCGTTACCAATAAGAAAACAAACAGCCTACTTACATAGCCCCCATGCTCCCCACAAAAAATTTTACAAATTGTTTTGGGCAGTGGCCAATAATGATTTGATAAAATTTTTCATAATTACAATAACAAAGATATCAAATGCACACACTTATTGATACAATGTTGGTCAAAAGCTAAAATTTTCTCACAGTCAATAAAGACAGTCATCATGCATCACAGTAAAATTGCAGTGTTTTTCTCAAAGTCTGCGCAGTAAAAGAAAATGCACACGGAAGTAGTGGATTTCCATGCAGTCTTGAAGAAGTAGTGTTGTCCTTCCAATGGAAAGACAGTGCTGACTCTCGACATGCAGACAGGTAATGGGCCACAACAGAGTAAACCCACAGTAGAGTCAGTCGAAGTTGAAGAATATTGGTAGATAGGTCATCACAGAGCAGACCACTATAGTCCTGGTAGAGATTGTGGTATTGGTGGGCCACCAAAGATGCAGACTTACTGTAGTTCTTGTAGAGACGGCCAGCAACCGTCTGTTGCAACTGTGCAGGTGCACAATCACCATCGAAGAGTCTTGAGGAGAATATAGCAAGTCCATAAACCACCACTTGTCCACTCACAAAGTTTTTGGAATTGTCCTTAGAACCAGCAATGCTGTTATCCAGTCCCTTGCTGAACTATTAACACGTGCAAACACTAACAGTCCCTACTTCTCACATATTGTCCATATACTATGACCAACAGAAACGTGTGCAGTGAAATGTAACTTACTAGTTACTTAATTTGATGAACTCGTGTCAATTACAATTTTATAACATAAGAATACAATAACAAAGGTACGAAATACATCATTAAAGAACATAACAATACAGATAACATTTGTGGTACAGGCTTTACAACAGAATAGAAATAAACATATACATCAATGTTACAGGAATTATGAGATAAGTAGATACATAAAAGATCAGAATAAATTTTGAAACATCAGCTTCACACATGAGCATTAAAACAGAACAGAATAAATAATGTCTAAGCATATTTACAAGGTAAATAACATATTATTAATGCCAATTATATTTGAGGATAACAGTATTCCTCATCATAGTGAATGTAGCTTAGTATTAGAAAAATTCTAAAACATAAGTCTTATCAGATAAACATATAAATACAGGAAAAAATTAAATACAGAAGCGTACACAAACATATAGCGAAATAATACAAGGAAAGGACAGGGTTTGTTTTACTGCAGTATTTTGCAAACAAAACTTTCTTTACTTCTTGCAGATCTCCCTTCGTTCTTCATTATTTCCAAAAGTCCTATCTATACCTGCTTTCTGTACTTTTTTCGTATAACTTCTCAATGCGTTTCTTCCAATTCATCGCAACTCATTCTCTTATATAGTCTACCCCCTCTTAAGCTAACTTAAATCTATTGAGCTCAGATGCTAAACTAAGGGACAAGGCAATGCAGCGGCACAGAATAATTAACGCAAACAACAATGAAAGAAAATGCAGATTTGCGAAGCAAGCAGCATTATAGAAATTACCAAAGCAATTGCAATATTACTACTAATATAAGGCAATGTGCAGCAAACAAGAAAAATAAATCTGGCTTAGCAGAGTAACACAAATTAAAATTCAGTAGCACTATGCCTGGCAAACAGCAGCAGAAAATGAAATAACTTATACCTAAACATGACATAGCTCAAGCAGAAAAAATAGTACACTAAAGACAACAATGCAGATAAGGGAAATGTATAATCACATCTTAATGTCTATGTAATTAAAGTGGTGCACCACAAGAAGTTATTTTACCAAAAAGTTACCAAGTGCTTGAAAAGAAAATTATGAATGCAGTTCCTGTGAAGGTAAATGTCATTTTGTGCTCCCTCATTTTTTTTGAAAAAATTATTATCTACTCGATCTGTAGACAGAAAATATTTATATTAGTACATCTAAAAAATTTTATTTTAACCAATGCTGCAGTGCAGCTAGAAACTAGATATTAAACAAAATGAGCAATCTCTCAACTATAAAGACAATGGATGTAAAATGTTTCTCATCATTTCATTAGGCATTTTAGTAAATATCATAAATTAAGAGCTCCACAGTGTAATCATATGTTTTCAAGTTCGCGCGTGTCGTATTTGCGATGCTTTCTACAAAGGAAAGTCAATAGCGAGGATAATGGCCTCTATTATTATTTTTTTTTTTTGCATTTAATAGCTTTCTTTTGTCAGACGTCTACCTCTCAGCTGGGCGCCCAAAACGCATTACGTGCAGGTGGTCACTTAACTTTCTTACCGAAATATTTACGACAGCAGTGACAGTCTCATATAAAAAATTTCACAGGTCGAAAATTTACGTTACAAATGTGTAGAAACAAAATCCTATGAATATAACAGTGTGCAAAAAATTTTCGCCTGCATTGTGATACATTCACGCATTTACACACATTTCATAACTCTTTAAAGTACGATTCTTGGTTTCCAACAACCTTTTTCACAAACCAGAGTCCCTAACCACTACTCATTATTCCCTACCTTATTTGTCGACACTTCTTCAATATTTCATCATTACAGATATGTAGCATAATCAAATAACTCATATAGCATCAGCTTACTGGTCATAAACATACCGCAACAGCATAATACACATAGTCATCGTGATAATAACATCATAATACCTCAGTCAACTCTCAAAATCGTCGTAGCTTCCTCCAATAATTTCAAAACCTAAAAAAATTCTCTGCTCATGTCAGTAGTGTCATTTACCTCAAACATCCTTTAAAAATCATGCTCTCTTACGAAATACATCATTCAAAGCTCTCATAGTATCGCAATGGTTCTGGAAAAATATGAGCATTTCACAAAGTACAGACAAAATACAATTTCATAAGTGTGAAGTTATCCAACTGTGTAATTGCTTAAACATGTGTCACTGATGTAGTAAAAAAAAATGTTTATCTCTCAGTTAAATGATCAGATAGCTGTGTAATTTGTGTGTTAGAGAAATATGGTACCGATGTGTAAAGTTGTATAAGCAAGCTAGGGCTCCTTGTGCTTGCCAAACATATGGTACACAAAGTAGGCGTGTACCCCCCTGAGGATTAATGTAATTATACCCTCAGGTGTTACAGATTACAGCAATGGAATGCAATGCATAAAGGAAAACCTTTGTGTCATTGTAATTCAAATATCTTTAAAAATAAATGTTTCAAGTATAAAATTAATCTCTCAAATACGTGTACTGTAGCGCTAAACTGTGCGTCTTGTTGTAAGATAATCTCTGTGGAAGTGTCGTTGTTATCGTCCTCCGAAAGCTAAGTTATGCAGAAGTCAATGTGCTTACCTCATGATAAACAAAAGTGAAATGCTTTGCGTATAGATATCTTAGTTATTACGCTTATTGTTGTGATGAAGAACGTACTGTGCTGTAACGTATTGTTGTGCTACAAAAGAGGCTGTCTCATTGTAGCTATACCACAAAAGTTACTACTAAAACATGTTTTACTTTCCAGAACAATACAGAAAACCTGTGCAGATATGAAACAGAAACACCACAAACAGATTCTAAGTCCGACAAAGAATACTAGCAATGTAAAGTGAAAAATTTTATGGCAAAGGCAAAGTTAAAAGCAGATTATCTCTCAATAAACGGTTTTACATGTGAAATGTGGTGCAATCCTTTACTCTTCCTAGTACGCAGAGTTTCAACTTCAACGCAATTATCATGTGGTATACGTTGGATTCTGGAAGGTCCATTGTAAATGAGAAAGAATTTGTGACTCAAGTGTTTCTTCTTATGTGACAATGAATGAATGAGCTTTAATGAGAACTTTCTGACCAATTTACAGTTTCTTTGCATTTGCTTTAATATGTAGTTTTCTCCTTTTGTCTGCTGCAGATTTTATATTTTTAAGAGCCATTCAATTATGTCTTTGTGTCGAAGTTTACGTGTATTCGGGAAAGGTACAAGCTCTCTGATTCTGTTCGGTGGTTCTTCATTCTTCAGTACAAGAGTAGGTGGTAAAGCAGTGGAGTCATGAGGCATTTCATTCAGCACGTTTTGAAATAAGTGTAAATATCTGTCCCAATGCGGATACTTTCTGTGACAATAAAGTCTGCAAAGCTTATTGATTTCTTTCATAATCCGTTCAGATGGGTTACAATGTGGTGAGTACAATGAAATAAAAACAGGTTTGATTTTATGGTTCCGAAGCATACGTGACCAAACAGCAGATCTGAATTGCAGTCCGTTATCTAAAATGACTTTAGCAACGTGGCCAACTTCACGTAAGAAATATTTAACAAAGGCGTTGGATACAGACCGCCCAGTGGCTTTACGTAACGGAGTGAAAGAAACAAATTTTGAAGTAAGTTCAACAGTGACTAGAACTTACGCAAATCCATTCGATGTTCTGACAAGGGGCCCCAAGAGATCAACTGCAGCAATTTCTTTTAATTTAGATGGAATTATAGGAAACAGTGGAGCACGATGGGAGATAGTAGATGGTTTCGCCTTTTGACAAAGTTTACAAATAGACAAGACTCTTCGAATTCTCTTTTCCATATTGTTCAAATAACAAGTCGTTCGAAGAATATGATAACATTTTCGTGGACCAAAATATGCGTAGCTGAAATGAATGTACCAAATGAGCTTATTAACAAAATCGTCTGGAATGCAAAGTACCCATAGCTTGTCATCAACAGTGCAGCGTTTGAAGAGTATGTTGTTTCTAACCAGATAATAATGCCGAATCTGAGTGTGCATCTTTTCATGCCATTTACTTTTGATGTCTTTCCAAGTCGGATCTTTATCTTGCTCATGAGCAATGTCCTTTAAAGATGTGGTGATGAAGTTTTCAAAGGCGACTTTCTGAATGTAAAGAATACCGAAATTTTTCTCGAGGTTTCCTTCTGTGTTACTTTTCTAAAGCCCAGCTGGTGCGCGTGACAGTGCGTCCGCAACAATGTTCTCCTTGCCGGGAACGTAGACTATTGTAAAGTGGAATTCTTGCAGAAACAATGCCCAACGTTTTAACCTGTCATGATTTAATTTTGAAACCATAAGAAATTGTAATGCACGATGATCACTGTATACTTTTACGTGCTTGCCAGAAAGAAAGAAACGGAATTTGTTAAATGCCCAAACGATAGCTAAAGCTTCTACTTCAGGAACGGAATAATTTTATTCACAGTTTGTTAGCACTCGGCTAGCAAAAGCAATGGTTTTCTGAACAGTAATGTCATTTTCTATGGCTTCTTGAAATAAATGGGCACCAAGACCGACTTTAGAAGAATCCGTGCTAAGGCAGAAATCTTGTGACAGATCTTGATGAGCTAATATTGGCGCATGAAGTAACGCTTCTTTCAAAGAATTGAATTCCAACTGTGCTTGTTCGTCCCAGTTCCAAATAGTATTTTTTCCAGTGAGAGAACAAAGTTTTGGTGTAACTAGAATTTGCATATTCAGAAAACGACGGTAAAAATTTACTAGACCTAGGAAACTGCAGACTTGTTTTTTTGTGGATGGAACAGGAATGGCTCTGATTGCTTCTAACTTTTCAGGATTCGGCTGAATGCCTTCAGAAGAAATATGTCCCAAAAACCTCACCTTTGACCTACCGAGTTCAGACTTTTCCAAGTTAACTGTAATTCCAGATTCTGCAAAAATACGTAACAAACTGTTGAGGATGCGATTATGTTGTTCCCGTGAGGCTTCTGCTATCAGAATATCGTCCACATATAAGGTGATGTGACGTTTTCAGAACTCAGGTAATATGGAATTTAGCCCGCGAATGAATGCTGCCTAAGAAATGTTCAAACCAAAAGGAAGTTTCCGGAATTTATAACAAACGCTGAAACAAAGAAAAGCTGTGTATTTTCTACATTCTGGATGAAGTTCGATCTGATAAAAGCTGGATCTCAGATCAATGGAAGACAACACATTTACACCATTAAAATTTTGAAGAAGTTCTTCCAACGTTTGCGGCCTGTCTGTTTCAGGAATAATGATGGTATTGATTTGTCTCGAATCTAAGACAAGCCTGATCGATCCATTTTTCTTCTCAACAATATGTAATGGATTGTTGTATGAGCTTACTGCAGGCTCAATAATGCCCTCGTCAATCATAGATTGTATTTCTGTTCTATCATGGTCCCTATAATGTGCTGGAATTACGTATGGTCTAACTCAAAATTTAGTATGCTCACGAACACGAAATTGGTATTGAAATCCCTTGATTGTTCCTGTGTTGTGAGTAAAAACTGTGGAATGTGCTTGTAAAATCTCAAAAAGGTCTTGCCTATCACCGTCATTACAATTCTCAATTGTTTGAATTTTATTCTGAATTAATTCATTAGTATCGAATGCGCCATCGATGTCATCCCTGTCAGTACTTGCAGAGTGATTGTTAGTGTCAAGTTCCGTCGAAAATTCCATACTCTTGTCTAACAGGAGGTAAAGCCAATTAATTTCATCGTCTTGGTTTGAGAGCCAATCTTCAAATTTCAAAGCTATTGACTTACAATCTTTCTCTAAACTTATTTCAGCATCGTGAAAGTTTAAGATTGCTTTGTATTCATTCAAAAAGTCTACTCCCAATATAATTTCCGTCGACAATAATGGAACAATAAGGAAGCTCGTAGAGAAGCTGTGGCTTTGACAAAAGAATTCTAAGTTGGTTTGTTGGCGTACATCTACACTTTTTCCAAAGATTGCTCCTTGTAATTTAATCTTACGTAACGGAAGTGTGGGACAATCGTTCGATTTGTTGCATTTGCTAAAAGCTGTTTCACTAATTACTGAAATGGGACTGCCAGAGTCAAGTACTGCCGTAAATTTTACGTCATTTACAGTAGTGTGAATCACAGGATATGCAATGTTGTTAAGTTTTACGTCGTGTTCCTGGAGTAAGATGTCCCTAATGTCTTCCATTTTTACGTAATTACTAGCTGCGGCAGCTGCGTCGTCAGTTTCATAAGAACGTTTTGTGGCTGCCAGCGGCATGAGTAATTGTCTGTTGTCTCTTTGATGGCGCGCAATGTAACTGGGATTTGGAGACCTAACTTCTACAAATTCACCGTGACGAGAGGGCCCTGCCCTGTTTAAATCCCGTCAGTTCTGATGCAATTCAGGTCTGTCGTTACGATCACATCGTCTGTCGTCATGTCGGTAGTTCCTGTAGTTTCTTTCTTGTCGGTTAAGTTCTGGAGAATTTCTCCCTGAATCGTAACTGCGCGCTGGACCGTTGCATCTAAAGTTATTCTGTCTCCCTTGATAATAATTATTTTGGTTCCCAAATTGTCTGTTTCTCTGATTGTCTTTGTGATAGTCACTACCACGGAGAGGTGATCTTTCCCTGTAATTAATACTACTCTGCCAACGGTTGTCATACGGGTGATGTCTGTTTTGGTCACGATTTGTGTTGTGAGAATAGCCTTGTCGTGTCCAGTTATTATTTCTTTCATCGCGGAATTGCGACAGATGTGACCTGTAATTGTTGTGCTCCTGTTTCCGCGTTCCCCGATTGTCAGTGTCAATTTCCAGTTCTTGTAATAGTCCCTGAAAAGCCTCAATGTCTTCTTTGCAACGTCCTGCTAAAATAATATGCCGTAAATGTTCAGGTAATTTGATTAAGCAAATGCGGATGAGTTCTGAGGGGCTGTATGGGTTTGAAAGATACTGATTCTTATGCAACATGTCTTCAAAATATTTCACAAGACTGGAAAATTCAGATTGTTCGAAACGTTACATCATTATGATGCCATGTTATACTCGGTCTTGTGTGGCTTGAGACCAATATGCTGAGAGGAAGGCATGGAAAAATTCTCCTTCACTGTGGCAATCGTGAATGACCAATCGCATTCTTACAGCTGGTTCATTCTCTAAATAGCCACACATAAATTCTAATCTGTGCTCTAATGACCAGTTGGGAGGAAAACAATGAGAGAATTGATGGGGCCATGCTTGTGGATGGATGTCGTTGCCGGAATTCTTAAACGTTTTGAATTTACGTGGAGCAATGAACAGCTTATAGTCAAAATCATCGTGTCGGCGAGTAGCATATTGGTCATTGTTACGTCGTGTCGGCGGTTCCATCTCAAAATCCAATGCGCCATGCCAATTTCTTTCATAATTTCCGAAATGCGCTGTGTTATTATTTTGTGGTTGTTCCGTATTTCTATGTCCCTCTTCCTGTATTGGGGCGCGACTGTCCTTTGAAATACGTAATTCTTGTATTACCTGTGTCAGCTGATCTTGTACTTCCTGGATTTCTCTTTGGTGTTGCGTATTAATTTGATTCAGATTTTGTTTCAGTTTCCTAATTTGTTCGCTCTCTTCTGTGTCAGTGATGGGTACAGGTCTTGTGTCATTCAGATCATCTACCTTTGCAGATAAATTAGTGAACTAATCCGAAAGTACTGCTAATTTCTCCGATAATGAACTAATTTCCTCCATGTGTCTTTCTGAACCAATTTTCAGAGTATCTACTGTGTCCTTTAAGTTTTCTTGAGTTTTTGCAAGTTGCGTAACTGAATCGATAGATGCAACTGAGTCAATTTTAGCTTGCAGGGTCTCATGATTTTCATGAACAATGGTTTGGAGTTCTTTTATGGCTGCTTCGTGATTCTGTAATGCATTTTCATGCCGCGAAAAAACAGGTTGAAAATGCTCAACATTTGTGTTTTTACGTCATTACAGACTTTTTGACATTTCGATTCTATGTTATGTAACTCAGTAGTTAAATCTTCACGTGTTTGTTCAAGCGTGGTGTGAAGATTTTGTTCCATTGCGTCTAACTGTTGCTGTGTGTCTCTGGTGTTGTTCCACTGTGTCTAACTTTTGAATATTTTGTTCCATTGTGTCTAACGTTTGAAGCTTTTGTCCCATTTGTTGCATTAATTGTAATAACAATGCGCTGGTGTCTGAAACATGTTCCTCAGTGCTATTCGGCAATGCATTTGAACCGGCAATATTCGCAGTTTGAAAAGCAGAAAATGTGTCTTGACTTATTTGAGAAAAGGGTGAGGACGCAAAACCTGAATCTACAGTATTTGCAAGATTGTGTCCTGTCATTTCGGATTCCTGAGGCAAGCTGTTGCCGACAGATCGATCGATAATGCTTCCCTGTTCACTAATTGTTTCACTGTCTACACCATTGTTTGCAGCCCGCTCCATTTCCCTATGCACAGTTACCAAATTACTACTTTGAACGTCTGTTAATTCATTACACAGTGGAGCTGGCAAGCTACGCTCGTCGTCACTATTATTTCTAAGTTTACTTTGGAGCCTAGTGTTACGTTTTTCACATGCCATTATTGTCACAATATTTCACACGATAACACAGAAAAACACAATTTGAAGAGCAAAAATAAGAGAACACATTAACATAACACTGAAAATAATATCTAGTTACTTGCAAGAGCAGCTGCGAAATACTTGGTGCAAATCTACATGCATGCCGCAACTGTTTTACTATACGACAATGAAAGACTGCGACTACAAAGGAGATTCTCTCTACAATTATGCGCTAGCAATAAACAATAGCTACACTAATTACACAAACTACAAGAAAAAAATCAGAAGATTCCAGTGAGGTATCCTGGCAGGGTCGCCATATGTGTGCTTAAACTGACACACAATATTTTTAGCGCAACACAACCTGACTTTCAAAAATCCCTACAAAAGAATGGTCCTGACTAACATTAAACTATACCTTTCAGAAATCACTTACCTCACAAAAATCTTCATTACTCGAACTACCGCAATACCGCGAGTGCCACTACTGCCAGCTAAATAAAAGATTCAAACTACGGAAGGCACTAACTACTGATAGGGATAGTTAGCAAATGAAAGATTTTAATAGAGAACAAACAATGTATTTACCTTAATAGTCATAATATATATAGCAGTTCATGACAAATTACAAAACTCCACCATCTCTCTCCCCACATCCACCACTGCTGGCGGCTCACCTCCAACTGCGCAACGCTACGTGCTGTTAACAGCCCAGCTGCCCAACACTACAATGGCGAGTATTACAACAATGCAAAGCAGCCACAGACTGCACACAGCACAGCCAGTGATTTTCATACAGAGCGCTACGTGGCGTTACCAATAAGAAAACAAACAGCCTACTTAAACTGCCAACTTCTTCATCGTAGCACTTGTATCCTACGTCTTCAATTATTTGTTGCATGTATTCCAACGTCCGTCTTCCACTGCAGTTTTTATCGTATACAGTTCCAGGAGTACCACGCAAGTTATACCGTGATGTCTTACCAGATGTGCTACCACCCAGTCCATTCTTTTTGTTAGTGTTTTCCTTATATTCCTTTACTCGCCGATTCTCTGCTGGATCTCCTCATTGTTCACCTTAGTAGTACACCTAAGTTTAGAAATTCATCTGTAGCACCACATCTCAGTGCTTCTATTACCTTCTGTTCTGGTACAATCATAGTCCCTGTTCCACTACCATACAATTCTGTGCTCCCAACGTAGATTCTCAGGAAATTCTTCCTGAAATTAAGGCCTGTGTTTGTAGACATCTCCTTCCCGAGAATTCCCTTTTTTGTCAGTGCTGCTTTTTTCTGTCGTACTTGCTTCGCCATCATGGACTATTATACTGCCTAGGTAGCAGAATTCCTGAGCTTCATCTAGTTTGTGATCACAAGTCCTGATTTTAAGTTTCTGCTGTTCTCATTTCTGCTACTTTTCATTACTTTCATCTCCCTTCGATTCACTCTGAGTCCATATTCTGTACTCATTAGACTTCTTCACTTTCACTCAGAATAACAATGTCATCAGCGTATCTTATCAATGATGTCGTTTCACCTTGAATTTTAATTCCACTCTTGAATCTCTTTTATTTTCGTCATTGCTTCTTCGAAGTATAGATCCAGTTGTGGCGCTTTTTAGTCTGAACACTTCGTTCTGTGTCTTCCATGCTTATTCTTCGGTCTTGACTTTTGTACGTGTACTGTATTACACGTCTTTCCCTTCAGCTTTATCACTATTCTTCTCAGAATTTCGAACACCTTGCACCATTTGGCAATGTGGAACGCTTTTTACAGGTCAATAAATCCTAGGAACGTGTCTTGACTTTTCTTTAGTCTTGCTTCCATTGTCAGTCGCAGGGTCAGAACTGCCTCTCGGGTGCCTTTACCTTTCCTGAAGCCAAATTGATCATCATCTAACAAGTCATCAATTTTCTTTTCCATTCTTCTGTGTATTATTTGTGTTAGCAACTTAGATGCATAAGTTGTTAAGCTGACTGTGCGATAATTCTCGCAGTTGTCCGCTCTTGTAATGTTTGGAATTACGTGGATGATGTTTTTCCGATACCTGAGGGTATATCGCCAGAATCATACATTCTACACACCAGTGTGAGTAGTCATTCCGTTGCCACTTCTCCCCTATGATTTTAGAAATTCTAAAGGAATTTTATCCATCCCTTCTGCCTTATTTGATCTTAAGTCTTCCAAAGCTCTTATACATTCTGATCCTAATATTGGATCTCCTACCTTTTCTACGACTCCTGTTTCTTCTCCAATCTCGTCCAAAGGCAAGTCTTCCACTAGTCGAGGCCGTCGAGGTACTCTTTCCATCCATCCGCTCTCTCATCTGCATTTAACAGTTCAATTCCCGATGTACTCTTAGTACTCTTAGTACTCATAGTAGTTCTGGAGCCGACCGCGGTGGCCATGCGGTTCTAGGCGCTGCAGTTCGGAACCGCGTGACTGCTACGGTCGCCGGTTCGAATCCTGCCTCTGGCATGGATGTGTGTGTTGTCCTTAGGTTAGTTAGGTTTAAGTAGTTCTAAGTTCTAGGGGTGATGACCTGAGATTTTGAGTCCCATAGTGCTCAGAGTCATTTGAACCATTTAAGTTCTGGAAACATTACAGTTAAATGGGGCCCCATTCTCCAAACGAAAAGCACTCTGATACAACATGCACTGAACGTGTTTCTGACTAGCAGTCTTTCCTCACCAGGTGAACTGCTATCGCTTGGATGGGTTTATATCGATAGTATGTCGGTGGTCATAATGTTGTGGCTGATCAGAGTACACTGTCCAGTGGCATCAATGCGATCACCTGTCGAAAGCCTGAACAACAAGCTTTTGCAACGCGGATCGTGCGATACGTCCAGGAAGAGAGTCATTGTGGTTCTGGAATGTACAGTTAGGGATGTGTAGCCATGCCGACTCCACTGCTGCGGATAGATGCGCAGACTTCGCGGATGAGGATCTATGGATGCGAAAAGCCCAATCGAGGTCGTTCCACAGCCTGTCAACTGGGTTTAAATCTGGTGAGTTGTAAGTAGGCTGTTTAGGTTTTCTTATTGGTAACGTCACGTAGCGCTCTGTATGAAAATCACTGGCTGTGCTGTGTGCAGTCTGTGGCTAGTTTGCATTGTTGTCTGCCATTTTAGTGTTGGGCAACTGGATGTTAACAGCGCGTAGCATTGCGCAGCTGGAGGTGAGCCGCCAGCAGTGGTGGATGTGGGGAAGTGAGATGGCGGATTTTTGAGAATGGATAATCTGGAGGTGTGTCCATCAGAAACAGTATATTTGTAAGAATGGATGTCATGAACTGCTATATATATTATGACTATTAAGGTAAATACATTTTTTGTTCTCTATTAAAATCTTTCATTTGCTAACTATGCCTATCAGTAGTTAGTGCCCTCCGTAGTTTGAATCTTTTATTTAGCTGGCAGTAGTGGCGCTCGCTGTTTTGCAGTAGTTCGAGTAACGAAGATTTTTGTGAGGTAAGTGATTTGTGAAACGTATAGGTTAATGTTAGTCAGGGCTATTCTTTTGTAGGGATTACTGAAAAGCCGGCCGAAGTGGCCGTGCGGTTAAAGGCGCTGCAGTCTGGAACCGCAAGACCGCTACGGTCGCAGGTTCGAATCCTGCCTCGGGCATGGATGTTTGTGATGTCCTTAGGTTGTTCAGTTTAACTAGTTCTAAGTTCTAGGGGACTAATGACCTCAGCAGTTAAGTCCCATAGTGCTCAGAGCCATTTGAACCATTTTGATTACTGAAAGTCATATTGCGTTGCGCCAAAAATATTGTGTGTCAGTTTAAGCACAGACATGTACAATGTTTCAAAGGGGACGTTTCATACATCGACCCTTAGCCGAGGATACCTCACTGGAATCTTCTGATTCTTTTCTTGTAGTTTGTGTAGCTTTTGTTTATTGCTAGCGCGTAATTGTAGAGAGAATGTCCTTTGTAGTTGCAGTCTTTCATTGTTACACAGTAAAACACTTGTGGCATGCATGTAGATTTGCACCAAGTATTTCGCAGCTGTGCTTGCAATTAACTAGATATTATTTGCAGTGCCATGTTAATGTGTTTTCTTATTTTTGCTCTTCAAATTGTGCTTTTCTGTGTTATCGTGTGAAATATTGTGGCAATTATGGCGTGTGAAAAGCGTAATACTAGGCTCCAAAGTAAACTGAGAAATAACGGTGAAGACGAAAGCAGTGTGTTAGCGCCACCATGTAGTGAATTAACTGATGTTCAAACTAGTAATTTGGTAATTGTGCATAGGTAAATGGAGCGGGCGGCAAATAATGGTGTAGACATTGAAACAAGTAGTGAACAGGGAAGCATTCTCGATCGATCGGTCGGCAACAGCTCGCCTCAGGAATCCGAAATGACAGAACACAATATTGCAAATACTGTAGACTCAGATTTTGGATCCTCACCGTTTTCTCAAATAAGTCAAGACACATTTTCTGCTCGTCAAAATGTAAATGTTGCCAGTGCAAATGCACTGCCGAAAAGCATAGAGGAACAGATTCCAGACACTAATACATTATTGCAATTGATGCAGCAAATGAAACAAAATCAGAGACAAACACACCAAAAGCTTCAGAAGTTAGACACCACACTTTAACAAACACGTGAAGATTTAACTACTGCGGATCGCACTTAGTTAAAACTATAGCACGATCCGCCGAGCTCTAGCGGCGGCCAAGCGAAACTCGTTCAAGGTCACCCACCAATATGGAGGCGCACACAGCCATTCCGCAGTACACAGTTCTATATGGCTGTGTGCGCCTCCATATTGGTGGGTGACCTTGAACGAGCTTCGCTCGGCCGCCGCTAGAGCTCGGTGGATCGCGCTATAGTTTTGACTAAGCGCGATCCGCTAGGAAAAATACCAGATGCGGGCGCCATGTTGGATTATCAGCATGCTGATTCCTGCCACGCCCAGGTTATCACTGTGAACTACCGCAGTACAGGCAGCTGCACGCTCATTCGACTCGAGGCAGCCGCACGAAGCACACAGCCATGCCGTACAGGAGGAGAAGATATGCAAGAAGATCAAGAATTGAATCAAAATGTCAAAAAGTCTGTAATGACGTAAAAACACAAATTTGTGAGCATTTTCAACCATTTTTTTGCGGCATGAAAATGCATTACAGAATCACGAGGCAGCTATAAAAGAACTGCAAACTATTGTTCATGAAAATCATGAGACCTTGGAAGCTAAAATTGACTTAGTTGCATCTACCGATTCGGTTACGCAACTTGGAATAACTCAGGAAAACTTAAAGGACACAGTAGATACTCTGAAAATCGGTTCAGAAAGACACATGGAGGAAATTAGTTCACTATCAGAGAAAGTAGTCGAACTTTCGGATTAGCTAAATAATTTATCTACGAAGGTAGATGATAAACTGAATGACACATAATCGGTAGTCTTTAATGAGACAGAAGAGTGCGAAAAAATTAGGAAACTAAAACAAAATCTGAATCAAGTTAATACGCAACACCAAAGAGAAATCCGGGAAGTACAACATCAGCTGACACAGGTAATACAAGAATTACGTATTTCAGAGGACACTTGCGCCCCATTACGGGATGAGGGACATAGAAATACGGAACAGCCACAAAATAATAACACAGCGCATTTCGGAAATTATGAAATAAATTGGCAAGATGCACCGAATTTTGAAATGGAATCGCCGAAACGATGCAACAATGACCAACATGCGACTCGCCGACACGATGATTTTGACTATAAGCTGTTCATTACTACACCCAAATTCAAAACATTTAAGAATTCTGGCAACGACATTCATCCACAAGCGTGGCTTCACCAATTATCTCATTGTTTTCCTCCCAACTGGTCATTAGAGCGCAGATTAGAATTTATGTGTGGCTATTTAGAGAATGAACCAGCTGTAAGAATGCGATCGGTCATTCACGATTGTCACAGTGAAGGAGAATTTTACCATGCCTTCCTCTCAGCATATTGGTCTCAAGCTACACAAGACCGAGTAAAACATGGCATCATAGTGATGAAATATCTCGAACAATCTGAATTTTCCAGTCTTATGAAATATTTTGAAGACATGTTGCACAAGAATCAGTACCTGTCAAACCCATAAAATCCTTCAGAACTCATCTGCATTGGCTTAATCAAATTACCTGAACATTTACGACATATTATTTTGGCAGGACGTTGCAAAGACGACATTGAAGCTTTTCAGGGACTCTTACAAGAATTAGAAATTGACACTGATAATCACGGAACGCGAAAACAGGAACACAACAATTACAGGTCACATCCATAGCTATTCCGCGATGAAAGAAATAATAACTGGACATGACAAGGCTATTCTCACAACACAAATCGTGACCAAAACAGACATCACCCGTATGACAACCGTTGGCAGAGTAGTATTAATTACAGGGAAAGATCACCTCTCCATGGTAGTGACTATCACAAAGACAATCAGAGAGACAATATGGGAAACAAAATAATTATTATCAAGGGAGACAGAATAACTTTAGACGCAACGGTCCAGCGCGCAGTTACGATTCAGGGAGAAATTCTCCACCATGTGACCAACAAGAAAGAAACTATGGAACCTACCGACATGACGACAGACGATATGATCGTAATAACAGACCTGAATTGCATCAGAACTGGCGGGATTCAAACCGGGCAGGGCCCTCTCGACAAGGTGAATTTGTAGAAGTTAGGTCTCCAAATCCCAATTACAATGCGCGCCATCAAAGAGACAACAGACAATTACTCATGCCGCTGGCAGCCACAAAACGTTCTTATGAAACTGACGACGCAGCTTCTGTAGCTAGTAATTACATAAAAATGGAAGACATTAGGGACATCTTACTCCAGGAACACGACGTAAAACACAACAATGATGCATATCCTGTGATTCACATTACACTAAATGACGTAAAACTTACGGCAGTACTCGACTCTGGCAGTCCTATTTCTGTAATTAGTGAAACAGCCTTTAGCAAATGCAACAAATCGAACGATTGCCCCACACTTCCATTACATAAGGTTAAATTACAAGGAGCAATCTTTGGAAAAAGTGTAGATGTACGCCAACAAACCAACTTAGAATTCTTTTGTCAAAGCCACAGCTTCTCTATGAACTTTCTTATTGTCCCATTATTGTCGACGGAAATTATATTGGGAGTAGACTTTTTGAATGAATACAAAGCAATCTTAAACTTTCATGATGCTGAAATAAGTTTAGAAAAAGAAGGTAAGTCAGTAGCTTTGAAATTTGAAGATTGGCTCTCAAACCAAGACGAAGAAATTAATCGGCTTTACCTTCTGTTAGACAACAGTTCGGTATATTCTACGGAACTTGACACTAACAATCATTCTGCAAGTACTGACGTTGATATCGACGACATATTTGAAACTAATGAATTAATTCAGAATAAAATCCAAACAATTTAGAATTGTAATGACGGTGATAGGCAAGACCTTTTTGAGATTTTACAAGCACATTCCACAGTTTTTACTCACAACACAGGAACAATCAAGGGATTTCAATACCAATTTCGTGTTCGTGAGCATACTAAATTTTGAGTTAGACCATACGTAATTCCAGCACATTATAGGGACCATGATAGAACAGAAATACAATCTATGATTGACGAGGGCATTATTGAGCCTGCAGTAAGCTCATACAACAATCCATTACATATTGTTGAGAAGAAAAATGGATCGATCAGGCTTGTCTTAGATTCGAGACAAATCAATACCATCATTATTCCTGAAACAGACAGGCCGCAAACGTTGGAAGAACTTCTTCAAAATTTTAATGGTGTAAATGTGTTGTCTTCCATTGATCTGAGATCCAGCTTTTATCAGATCGAACTTCATCCAGAATGTAGAAAATACACAGCTTTTCTTTGTTTCAGCGTTTGTTATAAATTCCGGAAACTTCCTTTTGGTTTGAACATTTCTTAGGCAGCATTCATTCGCGGGCTAAATTCCATATTACCTGAGTTCTGAAAACGTCACATCACCTTATATGTGGACGATATT
Source organism: Schistocerca americana (assembly GCF_021461395.2). NCBI lineage: Eukaryota > Metazoa > Arthropoda > Insecta > Orthoptera > Acrididae > Schistocerca > Schistocerca americana. Next base: position 288,309,051 of record NC_060123.1, on the reverse strand, counting down.
CTGATAGCAGAAGCCTCACGGGAACAACATAATCGCATCCTCAACAGTTTGTTACGTATTTTTGCAGAATCTGGAATTACAGTTAACTTGGAAAAGTCTGAACTCGGTAGGTCAAAGGTGAGGTTTTTGGGACATATTTCTTCTGAAGGCATTCAGCCGAATCCTGAAAAGTTAGAAGCAATCAGAGCCATTCCTGTTCCATCCACAAAAAAACAAGTCTGCAGTTTCCTAGGTCTACTAAATTTTTACCGTCGTTTTCTGAATATGCAAATTCTAGTTACACCAAAACTTTGTTCTCTCACTGGAAAAAATACTATTTGGAACTGGGACGAACAAGCACAGTTGGAATTCAATTCTTTGAAAGAAGCGTTACTTCATGCGCCAATATTAGCTCATCAAGATCTGTCACAAGATTTCTGCCTTAGCACGGATTCTTCTAAAGTCGGTCTTGGTGCCCATTTATTTCAAGAAGCCATAGAAAATGACATTACTGTTCAGAAAACCATTGCTTTTGCTAGCCGAGTGCTAACAAACTGTGAATAAAATTATTCCGTTCCTGAAGTAGAAGCTTTAGCTATCGTTTGGGCATTTAACAAATTCCGTTTCTTTCTTTCTGGCAAGCACGTAAAAGTATACAGTGATCATCGTGCATTACAATTTCTTATGGTTTCAAAATTAAATCATGACAGGTTAAAACGTTGGGCATTGTTTCTGCAAGAATTCCACTTTACAATAGTCTACGTTCCCGGCAAGGAGAACATTGTTGCGGACGCACTGTCACGCGCACCAGCTGGGCTTTAGAAAAGTAACACAGAAGGAAACCTCGAGAAAAATTTCGGTATTCTTTACATTCAGAAAGTCGCCTTTGAAAACTTCATCACCACATCTTTAAAGGACATTGCTCATGAGCAAGATAAAGATCCGATTTGGAAAGACATCAAAAGTAAATGGCATGAAAAGACGCACACTCAGACTCGGCATTATTATCTGGTTAGAAACAACATACTCTTCAAACGCTGCATTGTTGATGACAAGCTATGGGTACTTTGCATTCCAGACGATTTTGTTAATAAGCTCATTTGGTACATTCATTTCAGCTACGCATATTTTGGTCCACGAAAATGTTATCATATTCTTCGAACGACTTGTTATTTGAACAATATGGAAAAGAGAATTCGAAGAGTCTTGTCTATTTGTAAACTTTGTCAAAAGGCGAAACCATCTACTATCTCCCATCGTGCTCCACTGTTTCCTATAATTCCATCTAAATTAAAAGAAATTGCTGCAGTTGATCTCTTGGGGCCCCTTGTCAGAACATCGAATGGATTTGCGTAAGTTCTAGTCACTGTTGAACTTACTTCAAAATTTGTTTCTTTCACTCCGTTACGTAAAGCCACTGGGCGGTCTGTATCCAACGCCTTTGTTAAATATTTCTTACGTGAAGTTGGCCACGTTGCTAAAGTCATTTTAGATAACGGACCGCAATTCAGATCTGCTGTTTGGTCACGTATGCTTCGGAACCATAAAATCAAACCTGTTTTTATTTCATTGTACTCACCACATTGTAACCCGTCTGAACGGATTATGAAAGAAATCAATAAGCTTTGCAGACTTTATTGTCACAGAAAGTATCAGCATTGGGACAGATATTTACACTTATTTCAAAACGTGCTGAATGAAATGCCTCATGACTCCACTGCTTTACCACCTACTCTTGTACTGAAGAATGAAGAACCACCGAACAGAATCAGAGAGCTTGTACCTTTCCCGAATACACGTAAACTTCGACACAAAGACATAATTGAATGGCTCTTAAAAATATAAAATCTGCAGCAGACAAAAGGAGAAAACTACATATTAAAGCAAATGCAAAGAAACTGTAAATTGGTCAGAAAGTTCTCATTAAAGCTCATTCATTCATTGTCACATAAGAAGAAACACTTGAGTCACAAATTCTTTCTCATTTACAATGGACCTTCCAGAATCCAACGTATACCACATGATAATTGCGTTGAAGTTGAAACTCTGCGTACTAGGAAGAGTAAAGGATTGCACCACATTTCACATGTAAAACCGTTTATTGAGAGATAATCTGCTTTTAACTTTGCCTTTGCCATAAAATTTTTCACTTTACATTGCTAGTATTCTTTGTCGGACTTAGAATCTGTTTGTGGTGTTTCTGTTTCATATCTGCACAGGTTTTCTGTATTGTTCTGGAAAGTAAAACATGTTTTAGTAGTAACTTTTGTGGTATAGCTACAATGAGACAGCCTCTTTTGTAGCACAACAATACGTTACAGCACAGTACGTTCTTCATCACAACAATAAGCGTAATAACTAAGATATCTATACGCAAAGCATTTCACTTTTGTTTATCATGAGGTAAGTACATTGACTTCTGCATAACTTAGCTTTCGGAGGACGATAACAACGACACTTCCACAGAGATTATCTTACAACAAGACGCACAGTTTAGCGCTACAGTACACGTATTTGAGAGATTAATTTTATACTTGAAACATTTATTTTTAAAGATATTTGAATTACAATGACACAAAGGTTTTCCTTTATGCATTGCATTCCATTGCTGTAATCTGTAACACCTGAGGGTATAATTACATTAATCCTCAGGGGGGTACACGCCTACTTTGTGTACCATGTGTTTGGCAAGCACAAGGAGCCCTAGCTAGTATGGTATTTGCTTATACAACTTTACACATCGGTACCATATTTCTCTAACACACAAATTACACAGCTATCTGATCATTTAACTGAGAGATAAACATTTTTTTTTTACTACATCAGTGACACATGTTTACGCAATTACACAGTTGGATAACTTCACACTTATGAAATTGTATTTTGTCTGTACTTTGTGAAATGCTCATATTTTTCCAGAACCACTGCGATACTATGAGAGCTTTGAATGATGTATTTCGTAAGAGAGCATGATTTTTAAAGGATGTTTGAGGTAAATGACACTACTGACATGAGCAGAGAATTTTTTTAGGTTTTGAAATTATTGGAGGAAGCTACGACGATTTTGAGAGTTGACTGAGGTATTATGATGTTATTATCACGATGACTATGTGTATTATGCTGTTGCGGTATGTTTATGACCAGTAAGCTGATGCTATATGAGTTATTTGATTATGCTACATATCTGTAATGATGAAATATTGAAGAAGTGTCGACAAATAAGGTAGGGAATAATGAGTAGTGGTTAGGGACTCTGGTTTGTGAAAAAGGTTGTTGGAAACCAAGAATCGTACTTTAAAGAGTTATGAAATGTGTGTAAATGCGTGAATGTATCACAATGCAGGCGAAAATTTTTTGCACACTGTTATATTCATAGGATTTTGTTTCTACACATTTGTAACGTAAATTTTCGACCTGTGAAATTTTTTATATGAGACTGTCACTGCTGTCGTAAATATTTCGGTAAGAAAGTTAAGTGACCACCTGCACGTAATGCGTTTTGGGCGCCCAGCTGAGAGGTAGACGTCTGACAAAAGAAAGCTATTAAATGCAAAAAAAAAAAAAATAATAATAGAGGCCATTATCCTCGCTATTGACTTTCCTTTGTAGAAAGCATCGCAAATACGACACGCGCGAACTTGAAAACATATGATTACACTGTGGAGCTCTTAATTTATGATATTTACTAAAATGCCTAATGAAATGATGAGAAACATTTTACATCCATTGTCTTTATAGTTGAGAGATTGCTCATTTTGTTTAATATCTGGTTTCTAGCTGCACTGCAGCATTGGTTAAAATAAAATTTTTTAGATGTACTAATATAAATATTTTCTGTCTACAGATCGAGTAGATAATAATTTTTTCAAAAAAAATGAGGGAGCACAAAATGATATTTACCTTCACAGGAACTGCATTCATAATTTTCTTTTCAAGCACTTGGTAACTTTTTGGTAAAATAACTTCTTGTGGTGCACCACTTTAATTACATAGACATTAAGTTGTGATTATACATTTCCCTTATCTGCATTGTTGTCTTTAGTGTACTATTTTTTCTGCTTGAACTATGTCATGTTTAGGTATAAGTTATTTCATTTTCTGCTGCTGTTTGCCAGGCATAGTGCTACTGAATTTTAATTTGTGTTACTCTGCTAAGCCAGATTTATTTTCCTTGTTTGCTGCACATTGCCTTATATTAGTAGTAATATTGCAATTGCTTTGGTAATTTCTATAATGCTGCTTGCTTCGCAAATCTGCATTTTCTTTCATTGTTGTTTGCATTAATTATTTTGTGCCGCTGCATTGCCTCGTCCCTTAGTTTAGCATCTGAGCTCAATAGATTTAAGTTAGCTTAAGAGGGGGTAGACTATATAAGAGAATGAGTTGCGATGAATTGGAAGAAACGCATTGAGAAGTTATACGAAAAAAGTACAGAAAGCAGGTATAGATAGGACTTTTGGAAATAATGAGGAACGAAGGGAGATCTCTGAGAAGTAAAGAAAGTTTTGTTTGCAAAATACTGCAGTAAAACAAACCCTGTCCTTTCCTTGTATTATTCCGCTATATGTTTGTGTACGCTTCTGTATTTAAGTTTTTCCTGTATTTATATGTTTATCTGATAAGACTTATGTTTTAGAATTTTTCTAATACTAAGCTACATTTACTATGATGAGGAATACTGTTATCCTCAAATATAATTGGCATTAATAATATGTTATTTACCTTGTAAATATGCTTAGACATTATTTATTCTGTTCTGTTTTAATGCTCATGTGTGAAGCTGATGTTTCAAAATTTATTCTGATCATTTATGTATCTACTTATCTCATAATTCCTGTAACATTGATGTATATGTTTATTTCTATTCTGTTGTAAAGCCTGTACCACAAATGTTATCTGTATTATTATGTTCTTTAATGATGTATTTTGTACCTTTGTTATTGTATTCTTATGTTATAAAATTGTAATTGACACGAGATCATCAAATTAAGTAACTAGTAAGTTACATTTCACTGCACACGTTTCTGTTGGTCACAGTATATTGACAATATGTGAGAAGTAGGGACTGTTAGTGTTTGCACGTGTGTTAATAATTCAGCAAGGGACTGGATAACAGCATTGCTGGTTCTAAGGACAATTCCAAAAACTCTGTGAGTGGACAAGTGGTGGTTTATGGACTTGCTATATTGTCCACAAGACTCTTCGATGGTGATTGTGCACCTGCACAGTTGCAACAGATGGCTGCTGGCCGTTTCTACAAGGACTACAGTGGGTCTGCATCTTTGATGGCCCACCAATACCATTATCTCTACAAGGAATATAGTGGGTCTACATCTTTGATGGCCCACCAATACCGTAATCTCTACCAGGACTACAGTGGGTCTACTCTGTGATGACCTACCTACCAATATTCTTCAAAACTTCGACTGACTCTGCGGTGGGTTTGCTCTCTTGTGGCCCATTACCTGTCTGCATGTCGAGAGTCAGCACTGTCTTTCCGTTGGAAGGACAACACTACTTCTCCAAGACTGCATGGAAATCCACTACTTCTGTGTGCATTTTCTTTTACTGCTCAGACTGAGTAAAACACTGCTATTTCACTGTGATGCATGATGAGTGTCTTTATGGACTGTGAGAAAATTTTATCTTTTGACCAACATTGTATCAATAAGTGTGTGCATTTGATTTCTTTGTTATTGTAATTGTGAAATTTTTTTTAACAAATATGTATTGGCCAGTGCCCAAAACAATCTGTAAAATTTTTTTGTGGGGAGCATGGGGGCTATGTAAGTAGGCTGTTTGTTTTCTTATTGGTAACGCCACGTAGCGCTGTGTATGAAAATCACTGGCTGTGCTGTGTGCAGTCTGTGGCTAGTTTGCATTGTTGTCTGCCATTGTAGTGTTGAGCAGCTGGATGTTAACAGCACGTAGCATTGCGCAGTTGGAGGTGAGCCACCAGCAGCTGTGGATGTGGGGAAGTGAGATTGCGGATTTTTGAGAATGGATAATTTGGAGGTGTGCCCATCAGAAACAGTAGATTTGTGAAAATGGATGTCATGAACTGCTATATTTATTATGACTATTAAGGTAAATAAATATTTTGTTCTCTATTAAAATCTTTCCTTTGCTAACTATGCCTATCAGTAGTTAGTGCCTTCCATAGTTTGAATCTTATTTAGCTGGCAGTAGTGGCGCTCGCTGTTTTGCAGTAGTTCGAGTAACGAAGATTTTTGTGAGGTAAGTGATTTGTGAAACGTATAGGTTAATGTTAGTCAGGGCCATTCTTTTGTAGGGATTACTGAAAGTCAGATTTCGTTGCGCCAAAAATATGGTGTGTCAGCTTAAGCACAGACATGTACAATTTTTCAAATGGGACGTTTCAGAGTTTGGTAGCCATCGAAGTAAGGTAAGCTCATCCTGATGCTCTTGAGCAACGCACGTACACTATCAGCTGTGTGACACGTTACATTGTCCTGTTGGTAGACGCCATTGCGCCGAGGAGAAAAAAACTGTATATTTCGGTGGACATGGTCCTCAACTGCATGCATGTCTTGATACAATGTGTCTTCAATAATTACGAGGATACCCAGGGAATGCCACGAAAACTCCCCCTGTTCCCCGGCCCCCACAAATTCCCGCCGGGCGGGACCCTTCCGTCCATTTTTGCAGGGTGTTTTCCTTCAGACGCTTAATGCAGTACACGCCAGCGGGCCGTCTGCATCTGAAAAGGGCACCTGTCGCCACTCAGTGGACGTCTAGTTGCGTTACTGGCGCGCAAATTTCACCCTTAGTCGCCGATGAACAACAGTCAGCATGGGTACATGAACCAAACCCGTGCTGCAGAGGCCGATGCGAACAAACGTTCGGTGAACGATCGTTGAGGAAACACGGTTGGTGTCTCCTTGGCTCCTCTGAGCGACCTGTTACTCCACAGTTGCATGTCTATTCGCCCGTTCGCCTCTTCACAGCTGACGTTCACTCCTGTCGTCTATGGCCCGTGGTGCATCACAGCTGCCCTGGTGCTGGTCTTCGCTACTGCCACTTTTCCATGCACGGTATACTTTAACCACGGCGTCACGTCAACCGTTCATAAACTTAGCCGTTTCTGAAATGCTTCCACCTACGGCCCTAAAGCCAATGATCATGCCCTTTTGAACTTCGTGCTGCCATCCTTGGCCAGAAAGACAGTGATCATGCCTTTCGGACGCCAGATACATTGCTCCGTTTCCGCATTACGACAACGACTGCACTGTTATCCCTGTCCCCCTCCGAAACGCTTTATACAGGGTGAGTCACCTAACGTTACCGCTGGATGTATTTCGTAAACCACATCAAATACTGACGAACCGATTCCACAGACCTAACGTGAGGAGAGGGGCTAGTGTAATTGTTTAATACAAACCATACAAAAATGCACGGAAGTATGTTTTTTAACACAAACCTACGTTTTTCTAAATGGAACCACGTTAGTTTTGTTAGCACATCTGAACATATAAACAAATACGTAATCAGTGCCGTTTGTTGCATTGTAAAATGTTAATTACATCCTGAGATATTGTAACCTAAAGTTTACGCTTGAAACCTCCGACGTTCAGTTGCGTGTTTTAACAAACACGGGCCACGGTCGGGGAGCAGCATCTGCAGGGACATGTTTACGATGACGACCGTGTTTACGAGTGTGGCTGTAGTGCACTGTTGTGGTTTGGTCTAGCTGTCGCAGTGTCCACATGTAGCGCTTGCTGCTACTGTTATTCTGCATTCGTCTCCGCACGCAGACCAACTGTAGTACACCGTGTTACCAGACGTTTGTGATAGTGTAGTGTTGTAGGAACTGTGACCATGGTGTATTCGAACTCTGAAAAGGAGGAGATCATTCTCGTCTATGGCGAGTGTCGACGAAATGCAGCTGAAGCCTGCAGGGTGTATGCAGAACGGTACCCGAACAGAGAGCATCCAACGTGCCGCACATTGCAAAACATCTACCGCCAACTGTATGCAACAGGTATGGTCGTAGCACGCAAACGGGTCCGTAACAGACCCGTCACAGGAGAAGCGGGTGCAGTTGGTGTGTTAGCTGCTGTTGCCATGAACCCACACATGAGTACACAGGATATTGCGAGAGCCGGTGGACTGAGTCAAAGTAGTGTCATGCGCATACTGCATCGTCACCGCTTTCACCCCTTTCATGTGTCGCTACATCAGAAATTACATGGTGATGACTTTAATCATCGAGTGCAATTCTGTCAATGGACATTAACAGAGAATGCGTTGCAGTTCTACCTGTTTACCGATGAAGCGGGTTTCACAAACCACGGGGCAGTGAATCTACGAAACATTCGTTACTGGTCCGTGGACAATCCTCGCTGGCTCAGACAGGTAGAGCGACAGCGACCGTGGACTTAAATGTATGGTGCGTAATCATTGGCGACCACCTCATTGGTCCTCACTTCATTGCAGGGGCCCAAACAGCTGCAACATACATCGCGTTTCTACAGAGTGATCTGCCAACGTTGCTCGAAAATGTCCCACTGGAAACGCGTCGACGTATGTGGTATCAGCACGATGGCGCACCTGCACATTCCGCAATTAACACTAGGGTGACCCTTGACAGGATGTTCCGCGGGCGTTTCATAGGACGTGGAGGACGCATAAATTGGCCAGCCCGTCCTCCTCATCTTACACCTCTGGACTTCTTTCTGTGGGGTACGAGAAAGGAGAATGTGTACCGTGATGTGACTACAACCCCAGAGGACATGAAACAGCGTATTGTGGCAGCCTGCGGCGACATTACACCAGATGTACCGCAGCGTGTACGACATTCATTACGCCAGAGATTGCAATTTTGTGCAGCAAATGATGGCCACCACATTGAACACCTATTGGCCTGACATGTCGGGACACTATTCCACTCCGTAATTGAAAACAGAAACCACGTGTGTACGTGTACCTCACCCCTCATGGTAATGTACATGTGCGTCAGTGAAAAAGACCAATAAAAAGGTGTTAGCATGTGGACGTAACGTGCTGTTCCAGTCTCTTCTGTACCTAAGGTCCATCACCTCTTCCTTTGGATCCCTACGTAATTCGGTGCTCTCCGATACACACCATCGAACAGCGGAGGAGGGGGACTCAAGCGTCAACTTTAGGTTACAATATCTCAGTATGTAATTAACATTTTACAATGCAACAAACTATACTGATTACGTATTTGTTTTTATGTTCAGATGTGCTAACAAAACTAACGGGGTTACATTTAAAAAACGTAGGTTTGTGTTAAAAACATACTCCCGTGCATTTTTTTATGGTCTGTATTAACCAATTACACTAGCCCCTCTCCTCACGTTCGGTCTGTGGAATCGATTCGTCAGTATTTGATGTGGTTTACGAAATATATCCAGCGGTAATGTTTGGTGACTCACCCTGTATATCCTCCACTGCTAGTGCTTCCACCTGCGTCTGTAAATGGGTATTGCATGTTAGTGTAAGATATAGGCAGTGATCACATTGATGTCACTGGATCGTGTATAATAACGCAGAGTTCTGTCTGAGTTTGCTTATCACGTTTTCTACCAATGACAAGGATCTTGTCTGATCTTAGTGTTCCTTTACTTGCTGCGTAAAAAACTCGAAGGCATTCATTTTCATACTCTTCAACAGTATTACGCAAATTATAATAACACTCTAAAAAACATTATTTCCAGATAGGATGAAACCGTTACAAGTCGGTATGATATTTTTATAAGATGTCAGCCCACTACGGGCGAATGGGATGAGCATGGAGGGCGGTTACAATGAAATTGAGTTCTCGAGCCAGTGTAGATTGAAAGCTATTTATCGTAAAGGTTCCCATCTTTATAGCAATGATGTGCGCTGCAGAATGTGTGTTGGTAGTAGTGTAGTGTCATGACTTTCAGTTAGGCACCGGTACTGGGACGACGACATAGCGCTGTAACACAAAAACACCAGTGTGCAAATCGGTGGCAGGCAGTCGATATGGATTTGTACGTGCTGAACAGCGCTTTACTCGTAAAGCTGTTTCATCAAAACAACAGCAATGCTGCTGCTGCTGCTCTTCGCGGGTGTCGACGCATTAAGGTGAGGTTTACTATCTTTGGCCCGAAGAAAGCATTTTCTTTGAGAATTTTTTTCTCGGTATGTTTTATAGATTTCAGTGTCAAATTTGGTCAAAATGTTTATTGATATTTACTCTACAAACTGTAATTTTTTCGACCGGAAATGTCGAAGAGCAAAGGCGAATGTGCCATCGGAACGAAATAAAAACCTCCACGCGCGGTATGTCACAGGGCAACCGGCTCGTCTGAAATCAAAATTGAGTTGACTTTAGCGAAGAATATAAGATTATTTAGGAGATGTACTTCGCTTAAGGTATTTGGACATAGGAAACAAAATGCAGGCCATTTGAAAAAAATAGGGTTTTTTCATGGATTTTTCGACTTCGTCAGCCAAGTAAAAATATTTATAGTTGATGGATCGGAATAAAAGTGGTACAACTACTAGACAACTTAGTTAGCTTCATTGGTAACAAAGAATCATGCCAATCGGTTCAGTAGTTTGAAGCTACCACACCGCGCGATAAAAAATTCATTTCGAGGAAAACGCGTTTGATGTGTTGACTACATATAAACTCAAAATTATGCAACTTACGTTCAATCTGCTATTCCGGGTCCATAAACTAGTCCTTCCTCTTCCTCATAGAGGGCATTCTGCTCGCTCTGGGCCATCCTGCACTACTCCAGAGCCGCTCGTACGATCGGTGACAAGCGGTTTTCGGCCGCTTGAATCCTGTGATCGTCCGAATGCTTGGCGAACTGCGTCGAATAGAGTCCCAGGGTGACGTCCATCGTTCTCATTGTCTTCAGAATTGCTGAATACCCTTCGCTGAAGCTGCTCACTGCCAGGAACGTTGCAATCTCCATAGTCTTTGCACCAGAATGCAAATGCTTGGGGGATAACTTCCAAACACACGCGTTCGAAATTTCATTTGAATTTTGTGTGTTTCTCCTAAGCACAGGTAGAATAACTCGTCCTCCGAAAGGGCCTCGTAGATCGGACGAATCACATTTTGAACTTCTTTGGAGGGCGGCTGGTCGTGTTGATATTCGTCCAGATGTCCGGTAGCCTGTGCAATGCGCCACTTGCACCATCTAGTTTTCCCAACCTGACAATTTTGGTCTAGTGGGTGGCCATCCGTCGAACGCTTGTGGAAATACGTTGCACAAGTTGCCTTCTTCATCTGTTCCACCGAATTGGAATGCCGTCGGATTGCCAAGCCATAGTACGTCATAAGCTCCTTGATCACTTTATCAGTTTTAGTCATGGGCAAGCACATAGAATAATTTTTCGTGGCTACAAAGTCGAAATTCCCGAAAAAAAAAGTTGCGTGAAAAAGGCCAATTTCAGGCAGGTGCTCTTTTTGTTCAACCACGAATAACAAATATTGCCGTTCCGTATTCAGAAAAAACGTTTCAGTGGTGGATTCTAAACACTTTTATGGATCCAAAAATGCAATTAAAAAATCTATTTTTTGAACAAAAATGTAGTAAACCTCCCGTTACAGGAGTAAGGAGAAATCCTATTTCCTCACCAGGGTTGAAGAACATTATTCGGAAGTTAGAATTAATGGCGATTTGCTAGTAACTCCTGAGAGAGGCCGAGGGTCGATTGTGCGCAAATTGTTGTAGTTTCTGTTGCCATGGCTGAGAATGCTAGACGCCGTGTGTGATCTTCCAGCATTACACCAGTTGCCTCGCGACAGCTGAATACTCCATGGTACACTGTTCGAAAAATGCTGCGAGCAAATGTAAAGTGATATTTCTCGTGCGGTTTCAGGCTGTCGTGGATGCAAATGGTCGTCAAATTCAGAAACGTTTGTAACCTGTAACTTAAACATGTTAAACAATTAACGAGTGTTACCTTTTCATGTGGAAAAGTGTTGTTCCAGTGATTTATTCGTTACTCCTCTTCCGCTTGTATTTACAAATAGTTTCACAAAGTTTCATTGTCATACGACCACTCATTTTTCTCAAGTGGCGAAAGTTCTATTATAACTGTGGTATCGGCCGCTAATCCAGTCTGCTGCACTCTCAAATACGCGCGCCGTCTGTTATGCCACTGGGTTTCCTACAGCCGCCATTGTGGAAACAGAGCGCTGCCACGAACGATTATGCCACTGCCAATGTGATGCAGGAATCCCCTCTCCGGAGCTCCAGCTAAAGGTGTATTTAAGTTCGAACCTTCATGTTAACGACCCCTTTTTGTGTGTTTTCCACTGAATAACATTTACATACGTCATACTGGCCAGAGCTCGACATCTACTGAAAAGACTTTGCATCGAAAAATGCCAGACTTACAAATCTTTTGTATCTACGTATATTTCTACATTCAGTTCTACTGTTAGAAACTTACGTTGCCACTAAAGCAACAAAGTTATATATTATTTTAATTATGTGACATAAGATGTAGAATAATTTAATATCGTTTAATATCCGAATTCTCTTTTCACGAACGGCATCTATTCATCGCTCCTGTATCCGCTAAAAAACCACAGAGCATGGACGAACGGAACGACAATAACCACCCCGCATATGTATAAATTAAAATGGACTAAATATATAAAAACATAAATACAACTTAAAGGTGATATCTTAATTATATGACAATTTAATCACAACTGACACGAGGTACCGTAAAAATGAAGCAGCTTTCCTAGTCATAGCAAAAAAATCTATGAAACAAGGCTGTAACATCGTCGAATATCAAATGAAAATTAAAGTCATAATTTCTCAGTTCTGCAAAATATGCGCATACAACCACACGGGAAGTAATTACACAATTCTAGAGTTATGTTAGTGTGAAACTACTAACGTATTTTAACGTATGTGCTATTTAACAACAAGTATAGCATGGCTAAAATTCTTCCAAAGACCATCAGAGTATAAAGTTTCACCTATATATAAAATGATCATGTTATAACCCGTTCAGGAAATAATTTCTGGAAATAATCTAAAAATCTATAATTTTTTGTGCCAGTCTGTTCATTCAAAATATATTCTTGTTGGTTCCTAAATGCTCTGTAAGTTTCTTGTAACTGATGAAGGCCTTGTAAAGAATTTTCAGTGTCATTCAATTCACGATCTACAATCTCGTATAATTGTCACTGGATTTAATATGTTACCTAAATCCAATGGTAAAACTTCTACAAGTTTGTCTATACATAAGATTTTGCAATTTCCACAGTTAATTTTCTAAAACCCTGTATATTCATGTGGTTCAATACGTGGGAAACTATATAGGACTGTCATACCTAAGATACTGCTAGTGCAGGAGCCTGTTTATATGTTGTTCTAGAACCGTCCGCCTACTTTGTGGGACGCATATCTTCTATTGGGAAAGACGTGTATTTAATCTGAATGTTCTTCGCTTTCCCGGAATGTAATCTCATCATGAGTACTATCCATCTATATTCCTATTTCTTCATATAGTGTTTGCACAAGAATACGAGTTTCACAAATTTTTAAGTACTGGTTTTTCAAGGTTATTTTCACTATGCACGACAATGTCGTGTAAATCACTTGTAAAATGTGTATAACCATGATCTATTTATTTCCAAGATTTTGTTGGATCAGTTACTTGCCTATCTATCCAGTAGAAATTTGGAATTTATTTTAAACTATCTTCACGATAGGCCAGAGAATTGAAGTTTTTAACCTAGCTCAGAAATGGATGACACGAAATATGAATTCGCTTTTTGTCTGTCTGTTCGGTAGGGATAGGGGTGGGGGGCGAAAAAGATTGACAATGCCAGACATCTCGATTTCTCCAGGAGGTATGCAAGCCGATGGGCACGGGTGAGAAGAAATGAATTGATCGCAAGGCATTAGTATTCAGGACAATCGATATGGGGTTGTTCGGGTGACTGGTTCAAGGCTTTTCACTTGCCAGCGCTTTGGTGACTTGTAACTCTATGAAGACGAGATGAAATGATTTAGACAACGTTAAGACCCAATCTTTAGGCAACGAAAATCTCCGGCTCGGCCGGAAATCGAACCCAGTATTCCATGATCCCAAACGCTGCGATTCTACCCACGATCTAAAAAAATCTATGAGATGGAGATCGTTTTGTTTGCCTGTGTGTGCGGTACAATTTTTCCAATTTATTTTAAACTAACTTGCCAATGAGCTTGAGACTAGAAATTTTAAAAATAGTCGGAACTTAATCAAAATGCAATTATACCTTGCCTTGTTGTCTCTTGAGTAGAGAGGATAAATTACCACACGTCTTATTAAAATGTCTGAAATCGATTGACGAATCTCTTTCTGACACACACACACACACACACACACACACACACACACACACATTTCTGAGCTAGATTAAAAACTTCAATTGTCTGGCCTATCGTGAAGTTAGTGTAAAACGAATTCCAAATTTCTGCTGGACAGTTAAGCAATTAACTGATCTAAAAAAATCTTGGTAATAAATAGATCTTGGTTACACACATTTTACAAGCGAATTACACGACATTGTCGTACATAGTGAAAATAACCTTGAAAAACCAGTACTTAAAATGTGTGAAACTCGTATTCTGGTGCAAACACTATATGATGAAATAGAAATTTAGATGAGATTAAATTCCGTGAAAATGGAGATCATTCAGATTATTGTATGTCTTTCTCAATAGAAGATATACGTCTCACAAAGTAGGTGGACAGTTCTAGAACACCATATAAACAGGCTCCTGCACTATCAGTATCTTAGGTATGACAGTCCTATATAGTTTCCCACATATCTAACCATATGAATATACGGGGTTTTAGAAAATTAACTGTGGAAATTGTAAAATCTTATGTATAGACAAACTTGTAGAAGTTTTACCATTGGATTTAGGTAATATATTAATGGCAGTGACAATTATACGAGATCGTAGATCGTAAATTGAATGACACACACACACACACACACACACACACACACACAGACCTGTGTACATAATCACAAGCGCACAAGACTAAAAACCAGAAAATAATTATTTGAATGAAAATTATTTTTTAAGACATCACGTCTTGAAATCGAAAAAGTAATTTCATCTAGTCCCATACGGATCCCCGGTCCCATACAAAAAAAAATCCGAAAATGTGTAACTGAGAAATTTTTATAGCTTTTGAAATACTTGTAAGACTGAAAACGGAAAACGTGGATCGCAATAGAGGAGATGTGTGATACAGGAATTGTCAGTTTGTCTTTAATATGACAATCACTCTATAACACGCGCAACAGAACTGATCCACAGAAATACGGTCCTGTATCGTTCATCTTTATTCGTAATACAGTTTTCATGAAATGAGCGTGCTGTTTGTGTTCTGCACACACGACACTTATAGTTTTGTGGAAATACAAATTACTTAGCATATTCGAAACTTATACGCTTTAAAAATCCGTGTGCTCTGTAATGCGTCACACCTACTGACGGAACTTCGTCTATAAAATATTTAAGCTTCACAAGTAAACATCACATAAGCGGTCCAGGATAAATTGACTTTTACGGAGAGAGAAGATCAATCTGGCGTGCTGTAGGCAAGTATCATAGGCCCATTACTATGTACAAAAGTTACACATCAATAACTTGACGAACAACACTCATTCCAACAACTAGCTTCTAACATGCAGTGTCGTTAATTGTGATAAAAGGTTATCCGATACACTAAAGTGGTAATCAGTAAAAGACAAATAGCATGATGTAAAACTGAACACTTAAATATTTATTCTACACTCCTGGAAATTGAAATAAGAACACCGTGAATTCATTGTCCCAGGAAGGGGAAACTTTATTGACACATTCCTGGGGTCAGATACATTACAAGATCACACTGACAGAACCACAGGCACATAGACACAGGCAACAGAGCATGCACAATGTCGGCACTAGTACAGTGTATATCCACCTTTCGCAGCAATGCAGGCTGCTATTCTCTCATGGAGACGATCGTAGAGATGCTGGATGTAGTCCTGTGGAACGGCTTGCCATGCCATTTCCACTTGGCGCCTCAGTTGGACCAGCTTTCGTGCTGGACGTGCAGACCGCGTGAGACGACGCTTCATCCAGTCCCAAACATGCTCAATGGGGGACAGATCCGGAGATCTTGCTGGCCAGGGTAGTTGACTTACACCTTCTAGAGCACGTTGGGTGGCACGGGATACATGCGGACGTGCATTGTCCTGTTGGAACAGCAAGTTCCCTTGCCGGTCTAGGAATGGTAGAACGATGGGTTCGATGACGGTTTGGATGTACCGTGCACTATTCAGTGTCCCCTCGACGATCACCAGTGGTGTACGGCCAGTGTAGGAGATCGCTCCCCACACCATGATGCCGGGTGTTGGCCCTGTGTGCCTCGGTCGTATGCAGTCCTGATTGTGGCGCTCACCTGCACGGCGCCAAACACGCATACGACCATCATTGACACCAAAGCAGAAGCGACTCTCATCGCTGAAGACGACACGTCTCCATTCGTCCCTCCTTTCACGCCTGTCGCGACACCACTGGTGGCGGGCTGCACGATGTTGGGGCGTGAGCGGAAGACGGCCTAACGGTGTGCGGGACCGTATCCCAGCTTCATGGAGACGGTTGCGAATGGTCCTCGCCGATACCCCAGGAGCAACAGTGTCCCTAATTTGCTGGGAAGTGGCGGTGCGGTCCCCTACGGCACTGCGTAGGATCCTACGGTCTTGGCGTGCATCCGTGCGTCGCTGCGGTCCGGTCCCAGGTCGACGGGCACGTGCACCTTCCGCCGACCACTGGCGACAACATCGATGTACTGTGGAGACCTCACGCCCCACGTGTTCTACATCTATACATCTACATCTATACTCCGCGAGCCACCTTACGGTGTGTGTTGAGCAATTCGGCGGTACGTCCACCCGGCCTCCCGCATGCCCACTATACGCCCTCGCTCAAAGTCCGTCAACTGCACATACGGTTCACGTCCACGCTGTCGCGGCATGCTACCAGTGTTAAAGACTGCGATGGAGCTCCGTATGCCACGGGAAACTGGCTGACACTGACGGCGGCGGTGCACAAATGCTGCGCAGCTAGCGCCATTCGACGGCCAACACCGCGGTTCCTGGCGTGTCCGCTGTGCCGTGCGTGTGATCATTGCTTGTACAGCCCTCTCGCAGTGTCCGGAGCAAGTATGGTGGGTCTGACACACCGGTGTCAATGTGTTCTTTTTTCCATTTCCAGGAGTGTATATCAACGTCTACACTCATCAAGTTGCGTTATGGATTGTGACGAAGGGTAGTTTGTATACCACTATCACCGCCCCCTTTTCCTGTACCAGGCACAAGCGAGATGAACGAATGTTGGTGAGCCTCTATGCAAACTCAAAACTGTCTAATTTTATCTTCATGGTGGTTTCGCGAGGTGTACGTACGTGATAGCAATATGCTGGTTAACTCTTCTAGGAATGTACGCCATTCTTGGAGCTATGGAGTTAGGTGAGCATCTTCGTGACGATTTTGGTCTCACTAAAATGCACCTGCTCCTCTTGTTACGGATCCCAGACTGACGAGCTATATTCAAGTACTGATTGAACGAGTATTTTTTGAGCTACTTCTTTTGATGATGGACTACATTTTCTGACGATTCTTCCAGTGAATCTCAATCTCCCGCCTGCCTTAACCGCGATTAATTTTATGGCTCTGGCTCTGAGCACTATGGGACTTAA
This sequence comes from Schistocerca americana, assembly GCF_021461395.2. Classification (NCBI taxonomy): domain Eukaryota; kingdom Metazoa; phylum Arthropoda; class Insecta; order Orthoptera; family Acrididae; genus Schistocerca; species Schistocerca americana. The sequence goes on along the minus strand of NC_060123.1, from coordinate 288,291,330 downwards.
CTTCTGAGGTCATCAGTCCCCTAGAACTTACAACTACTTAAACCTAACTACCCTAAGGACACCACACACATTCACGCCCGAGGCAGGATTCGAACCAGCGACCGTAGCGGTCGCGCGATTCCAGACTGTAGCGCCTAGAACCGCTCGGCCACCCCGGCCGGCGATTAATTTTATGTGGTAGTTCCACTTCAAATAGCTCCGTGCAGATACTCCTAGATTTTACAGTAGTAACTGCTTCTAGTTATTGTTGTACAATCGTGTAATCATAAAGTAAAAGGCGTTTCTGTAAGTGTATTCGCAATACATTACATAACCTTATTTTGAGTTTGAACTGTCACTCTGTGCACCAGGTGTCGATCCTCTACATGTCTTTCATCACGTAACAATTTTCTAGCGTTCCGTCTTCTCTATATACAACGGCATCATCCGCTAAATGCAACATGCAACAGACATATTATGATAGGTCATTTTTATATATTATAAATGAAATCTGATTTCGCAGGACAGAGCGAGTCAGGTTATAGAAAGGGGCCAAGGTCAATTACTGTTAGTTATACCAGAACACACACAACTTCATTGCTCCAACCAGTGCACAGTTTTCTCCTTAAAACAACAAAGATGAATTCACGGCTGAGGACGCAAGTAACTTCTCCAGAATGAGTTTGAATGATTGCTTTAAAACACCAGTATTTAAAGTAACGGCTGAAGGCTTTACTTATGCAAAATTACAATATCTTCTCGACTAAAGGCTGAAATAATATTTCAGATCAGCTAAGCAATTCCTTAAAAACTAAGCAATTACAAATTCCGGCTAAAGGTCATATTAAGGAAAATTCAAGTTAATTCTTCAGTTGAAGACCCAAATTAAAAATTTTCTTTGCGTTATAAAAGAGAGGCTTTATAGGTAAGCTTTTACACAATAAAACAGAAAACATCTTAAGAAAACTTGAAGTATGTTGTCGGCCGAAGGTCCAAACAATCAATCAAGAATAAATGAAGATAACCGTAAGATAAACATTTACAGAACACGGCTGAAGACCGTTTCAAGAATTCAAGATCATTAAAGGGAAACTTTACAGACAAGGGTTTACATATTAAGCCTGCCGGTGTGGCCGAGCGGTTCTAGGCGCTTCACTCTGGAATCGCGCGACCACTACGGTCGCAGGTTCGAATCCTGCCTCGGCCATGGATGTGTGCGATGTCCTTAGGTTAGTTACGTTTAATTAGTTCTAATTTCTAGGCGACTGATGGCCTCCGATGTTAAGTCCCATAGTGCTCAGAGCCAGCCATTTACATACTAAAGCCACAGATTCTGAAACAAACTCTGCTGAAGGGCTAAATACAGAGCAACAAGAATTTTAAATGAAACATGGCTGAACGTCTAATCTTAAAGTTGTTAGGATGTTCGGCTGAAGGCCATATACTAAACATAAAACAGACAATATTAATATACGGCAGAAGGCCTGGCACAGTACCTGCGACCAAATAAAATGACAATCACAAACAACAAACAGTGGAGCTCAGAAGTGTGCCAAGGGTCGGCCTGGGGAGGAAACTCTAACCACAGTTTAGGTGACACAGACAGCGGAGCGTAACACCAAACAATCGGGTTGCAGCATGACCTATGGGCGGCTGACTAACCAATCAACTGCTTAATCAATTCCCTTCCACCCAACCAACAGCACGACAACCAAAAGTATCAACGAAGACGAGGATCACAGCAAGATTATGTCTTAATAATTGGCGTATAAGCACAGTCAACGCACAATAAATTTTCGAAGGGAAAAAGAGAACAACACCAAGCTGTCGAACTACACTCCGTGCCGTACAGGATCAACAAGGCTAGGAATGCCTAGAGGGGACAGCCCAGGATGCAACAAAATGGTTCTGAACACTATGCGACTTCATTTCTGAGGGCATCAGTCGCCTATAACTTATAACTAATTAAACCTAACTAACCTAAGGACATCACACACATCCATGCCTGAGGCAGGATTCGAACCTGCGACTGTAGAGGTCGCTCGGTTCCAGACTGTAGCGCCTAGAATCGCACGGCCACTCAGGCCGGCCAGGATGCAACAACCAGCAATCAATGAAGAGATGTCACAAGAGTTGAGCTTTCATGAGCGGTTCACTGATTACTCATCTCCAACAAGCAAGTGCGGTGGCCGGCGTACTTAACAGTTCTCGCAGACAGTGCCAAACAGCTCCGACCGCGTGTGCACAACGCCAGTGGCCCCGGCCTGATGACACACCACAGAGACTACCTCGCTGCTCCGCCGCAACCGACCAACTTCCCCACACACACCATGACACGGAAATCCAGCTGCCACACCAGAGAAGTTACGGCACTACTAGTATCGATAAACGCTGCTGCTGCCAGTGACAGAGGCAAGTGAGCGACACGTTCAGATAGAGGGAGGAATAAAACGCCACTCGATCATAACAAAATGCCGAAAAGGAAAAACGGCATTAGCGTGAGCCGACCACAGCTCAATGAAAAGCAATCCTACTGTAAAACCCCACCGAGGTACGCCCGAAGTTACTTTCTCGTCTGAAGGCTTCTCTTCATTGCGTTTGTCATGCCGTTGCTACAAACTCTTCAATACAATCACAAAATTGGTCTGATATTCCATAAGCTCGCATTTTGTACATTGGGTAAAAGTACGAAACAGTATCTAACACTTTCCGGAAGACAAGGATAATACCATGTACTGTACCTAATGCTACCAAGAGAGAAATATGATATTTTGCATGATCATGTAACACCGGTTCCCGTCAGGTTGGGTTTGGCTAGCTCTTGCACGATTGACCATCCGAGTTTGCCGCGGATTGCACTCAGCCCTTGTGAGATCAATCGACGAGCTACTTGTTTGAGAAGTGTCAGGTCCGATCACGAAATCTGACAACAGCCGGGAGAGCGGTGTGCCGACCAAATGTCACACGATACCCATATCTAATGACTCCTGTCGGCTGATAGTGTCACGGTGGTCGGTCCGTTCCTTTGCCTCTTCCGAGCTCCAAAGGTGATTGAGAATAATAGTGATTACGGAAAAGCTGCTGATAAACCTTCCGGGATGTGAGGTCGTGGTCCAAGAAACTTCTATTCCAGAAGTTTTGTCCAGGATTGCGCTGGACATCCTCATAGGCGCTCCTCCGCAAGTCTGCTGTTGAGGCTCAGTCCTGGACGAAATGTCAGGAACAAAAGAGTTTCTTGGACCACGACCTCATATTGCGAAAGGTTTACCAGCAGTTATGTCATCCGTTCTGAAAGCGTTCATTCTGTGATTACTGAAAAGCCGGGTTAATACAAATTTGTTGTAGAGCGATCTGTTTTGTTCATTGAGCACGGCGTCAGATTGCCGAATTGTGCCAGTCTCACGAATAAAACGTCTGGTTGACATATGTAATGGTAAAGACAAAAATGTGGAAACGATGATCACAAACATTATGAGGACCACTTGGTGGACGCGTGGCGTTCAGTACATAGACAGGGATAGCTTAATACGTGGCGCATTGTTTTGCCAGACCAGGAAGAGAGACAGGCCCGGATCGTATCAGCACAGTGGATTAATGATTTTAGAAAAATTGTTCAAATGGATCTGAGCACTATGGGTCATCAGTCCCCTAGAACTTAGAACTACTTAAACCTAACTAACCTAAGGACGTCACACAACACCCAGTCATCACGAGGCAGAGAAAATCACTGACCCCGCCGGAAATCGAACCCGGGAACCCGGGCGTGGGAAGCGAGAACGCTACCGCACGACCACGAGATGCGGACAATGATTTTAGACTCGTACGGGAACAATTGCCAGCCGGCGCCGTAATGGACATTCCAGAACTGGTTTTCTCGAAACAGACGTTGCTGGACGGGAATAAAATTCACTTTAGTTGCTACCACCCTACAGGAGGGAGATTTTCCAAAAGAACAGCGTAACTGAGAGACCAGACTATGACGTTAAATCGCGAGTTCTTAAATGAACACTAATTATCTGGTTTATTAAATACAAAGAAAAACAGTACAGATAAAGATTCCTAATGAAGGGAAACGTACGTCTCGAGTAATAAATCGTAAAGGGGAAGAGGCCTGATTTGTGGTAGCGGATATGGCAGTTGCCTATAGTCTCACTTCGAAAACGAGCTGTTGGAGATGGTACGTATGGCAACATACCAAAAGCACTGAGATAGGACCTCACAATTAACTGCATCTTGAGAGAGGACAAACGTGCCCAAGGAGCAGCACAATTTGGTGTGACTGTGGTATTCTTTGAGAATGCGGTGGGACCCACGGGCGACTAAGTACCCTTAGCTACGTATTAGCTTAAAAATTATTTGTAGAATTTTTTGCCAGTGTAATTAGTTACATGAGAAGCACGTATAAATCTGAATAACTTATACTAGTCGCAGCTGCAAAGTTTCATTGATAATACATGTTCTTACAGTAATAAATACGGATTTTGTTTATCAATAACAACGTTCTATGGTATCTCACGGGACAACCATAACTAGTCGGTGGAAGCGCAACTTCGCTGTCTGGAATTGGACATGAAAGTCGTCCGGATTTTCTGTAGTTCTGTCCTAGGTGATAAGGCCTAGTGGTGATCCTTTTCTTCCATAGTTATTCCTTTATATTATAATCCAGAATTAACAGTAGCGTTGTAACAGGGACATAATTTACACGCTGGCGAGATGTAAGGCAGTTAGTGAGGAAATACATGGCCTCAGACGGCGTAGGAGAAAATCTGTTATAACCAACAGTGGTCTATGGGTACCATCTACGACTAGTAATTCAAACCTCATGGCTTCCGCTTTCGAAGCAAGCCATTGCTTAAATTCTGAATAACTGCCCCCAAGAGATAAAAAAATTAGCAATGCTCTAGGGAGTGAGGGTTGGAGCTGCAGTCAGCTTCGGACAGCCAAGACTCGCCCGACCGTTGCCAACACACGCAGCTTCAGTAGGAACGACCTGGGTTGGTCGTTCGGTCGGTCGTCTCACCGGACGACGTGTATTTGTCCGCCGACCGCTTCTGGAAACTCTCTGTGTGTCGAATTCATTCGTCCTTGTTGTCCCACAGTGATTGCTTTTACGATTGTTCGAGTTCTTGTGCAAGTGAGTTTACGTAGAACCGTGTGTAGCTTCTGTGATTTCCACTGAGCAGATGAATGCTGTCTGCGTGCCGGAGTAGTCAGTCGGTCGGTTGAAATAGATCAGCGAGTGTGTTGGGTGGAAGGGAATTGATGGAATTAATGGAATTCATTAGGCAGTTGGTTGGTTCTTCAGCCGTCCCTAGGTCGTGTTGCCACCCGATTGTTTAGTGTTACGCTTGGCTGCCTGTCTCACCTAAACTGTTGTTAGAGTTTTCTCCCCAGGTTGACCCTTGGAACACTTCTGAGCGACATTGTTTATTGTTTGTAATTGCCATTTTGTTCGGTCGCAGGTACTGTGCCAGGCCTTCAACCGTGTGTTAACAGTGTCTGTTTTTGTTTAGTATATAGCCTTCACCCGAATTTCGTAATAACCTAAGATTAGGCTTTCACCCGTGTTTCATTTAAATTCTTGTTGCTCTGTATTTAGGCCTTCAACCGCCTTTCTTTCAGAATCTGTGGCTTTAATATGTAAATCTTTGTCTGTAAGGTTTCTCTTTAATTATCTTGAATTCATGAAACGGTCTTCAGCCGTGTTCTGTAAATGTTTATTTTAAGGTAGTCTTTAATTATTCTGAGTAATTGTTTCGGCCTTCAGCCGACAAGATATTTCAAGTTTACTTAAGATGTTTTTATGTTGCACTGTGTAAACGATTACCTTTAAAGCCTCTCTTTTATTATGTAAAAAACAGAATTTTTTTGCTCTTTCAGCTGAAGAACTAATTTTAATTTCCTTAATATGGCCTTTAACCGAATTTTGTAAATGCTTGGCTTTTAAAGAATTTCCTTAGCCGATCCGAAGTATTATTTCGGCCTTTAGCCGTTACTCTAAATCCTGGTGTTTTTAAAAGGAATCATTTATTCTGGAGAAGTTTCTTGGGTCCTCAGCCGTGAATTGATCTTTGTTGTTTTAAAGAGAAAAGTGTGCATTGGTTTGAGGAATAAAGTTGTGTGTGTTTTTGTATAACTAACAGTAATTGACCTTGGGCCCTTTCCACAGCCAGATTAGCTCTCTCCTGCGAAACCTGATTTCAGCACTATTAACTTAACATTTCAATCATCCAAGCTGCAGAAAAGAATAATGTACAGAAGCATAGAAAAAACTTGAGAATCTGTTTTGTGACGATCAGTTATACTCTAGGAACTGTAAATGCAGCATAGAGGCAGTTGATAGGTTGCGCTCGATAACACAATCATGAGAGAGGAAAAATCAAGACATGCTCGTGGGATTAACCGACCTAGAAAAAGTCTTTGAGAACGTAGGGTGGTACGATGTTCGAAATTGTGAGAAAAATAGAAATTAGCTGTAGGGATAGAGGGTGAGACACAATATGAACCGTAAAGGAAAAATAAGACTGGAAGACCAAGTGCAAAGGGCTCGGATTAAAACCGTTGGAAGTAAGGGATGTAATCTTTCGCCGTTGTTGCTCAAACTATACATAAAAGAAGTGGATTTAAAATTCTGGTAGAAAGGACAGGGAGCCTAAAATTACAATATGTCACTGATTTTCTCAGTAAAAGTGAAGAAGAATTAGATCTATTGAATGAACTGAACAGTCTAGTGAATATAGAATATCGACTGAGATTAAACAGGAAAAAAGCAAAAGTAAAGAGAAGTAGCAGAATTGAGTATAACGACAAACTTAACAACAAAACTGATAATCACGAAGCAGAGGAAGTCAAGGAATTCAGCTCCCTTGGCAGCAAAATAATCCATAACGGAGGACGCCGAAAGGAGACTTGCACATGCAGAGGGATCATTCCTGACCAAGAGAAGTCTCCTAGTATCAGACATACATCTCTGACAATGTACTCTGAGCATAGTACTATATGTAGTGAGTCATGGACAGTGACGAAAGACGCAACAGAAGATAATCAAAGTGTTTGATATGTGGTGCTACAGAAGATTGTTGAAAATCAGGTGAACAGATAGGATTGACATACGGCCGGGAGAGCGGTGTGTTGACCACATGCCCCTCCATACCCGCATCCAGTGACACCTGTGGGCTGAGGATGACACAGCTGCTGGTCGGTTCCAGTGGGCCTTCATTGCCTGTTCGACAGGAGTTTAGTTTCTTAGATAGGATAAGGAAAATATATGTTCTCCCTAGAATCCAGGGAGAAAGGGTTATCTGGCAAACACTATGAAGATGATGGGAGAGGATGATAGGGCTTACTTCAAGGTATCAAGGAATGACTCCACGGTACTGGAGGGAACTCTAAAGGGTGAAAACCGTAGGGAAGGATTGAGCCCGGAATACATAGAACATGTAATTCAGGACATTGGGTGGAAGTGCTACTCCGAGATGAATAGGTTGGCACAGAGAGGAATTCGTGGCCTGCCGCTCGACTGACAGACACATAGGACAAACGACTTCTCTCACTTATGTTACCTTGACGACTTTGGCGTCAAGAAGTGCATCAGGCGATATACCTAAATAACAAATATAATTTATTAAATCCTGAAATGGTGGAACCCGTAATAGACGCGATAAACGCTACGGAATTGTGGAAGAAGATGTTTACCTAAATGAGCAGGTATACCTGTTAATTATGGTACAAGGTAGAGTAATGTAACACTTTGGTGACAAAATGAAAGGTAATACATGAAAATTATGTTTCATTTATTCTCGTGATCAATAGGCTGAGGCTTACTCGCAGTTTTTTTTTTTTTTTTTTTTTTTTTTTTAATATAAATCTGCCTATAGGTCCCTCTTAAGGTAACACTTTCACGACACACCCACAAATCATGCGGCCCACAAAGTACCAGCTACAGCTACCTCCAGCATTACATTGTTTATCACACAACGGCATATTACTTATTGTAAAAGCGATTTAATTCAAGAAGCACAGGCAACATGGCTGGCGGAAAATCTGCAGTGTTTACTGAAAGACATTCAGAAATGAAAAACCAGCCACAACACGAGAGTCCTTTGTGCTGTCCTGCAACGCTGCGTCGGCGCTACATAAAAGCGCGAGAGGAGCGGGAAAGGACAAACAACCGGCGCCAGGAAAAAGCCGAGAAGCCAGGTGCACAAAGGGCAGGGGCGCTAATCTAATCCCGCTGCGCCCGTAATAGGGCCGGGACGGCAGTGTGCGTGCAGTGCAGGTCCCCACCAGCTGCTGCTGCCCTTGCTGCTGCTCCGATGAACATGTAGGGTTCATGGCACTGTTACATCCGACACCCAAAATGTTGTCACCACTTACTCAAGTCTGATAACGGACAAATGCATTGAGATTGTGTCAATGAAAAAAACGTGACCATCGAATATTATACATCGAATACCATCCATCCTGGACTTGTGTACGAATCATTTTCCAGAAAACATTCTCCTACGTCTTCTGGTGAGATGAGTTCAAGGGGAAGCATTTACTGCGAAATGAACAATGAATCTCTCATGCCTCCTCAGTACTCGTGCACGACCATACATCGTAAAAGAAATTAATTATTTGGCATCTCATTATAATCACAAGTTCTAACTTACCTACGAGGGACGTTCAATAGGTAATGCAACACATTCTTCTGCCTTTTTTGTACGAAAGCCGTTTGGTTTTATGCAGAATTAAAATACACCGTATAATTCTCCACTCTTTTGGATACAAAACCCTACGAGGGTAATCCCAAAACTAAGGTCTCCTATTTTTTTATAAGTACATAGACCAGTTTGTTTCTACAATGGTTTACATCAGTTTACAGCTTGAACATTTAGCTATTTTTCGACATAATCACCATCTCTATCGATGCATTTTTGTAGACTCTGTGGCAGTATTTGCATGCCCATGTCATACCAGCCTGCTGCCATGCTGTTCAGAAAGTTATGAACCTCTTCTTTCACCTCGTCGTCGGAGTTGAATTGCTGGGACCACAATTAACGCTGACAGGTACTGTAAGACTCTGAAAAAACTCAAACTGGCAATTTAGAACCGGAGAAGAGGAATGTTGAGCAAGGGTGTACACATTCTCGATGACAACGCTCGCCCACACATCGCTCGGCAAACCGTTGCCCCCCCCCCCCCCCCCCACCCCTGCAACAGTTTCAGTGGAACATAATCACCCACCCACCCTATAGTCCTGACTTGGCGCCCAGTGACTGTCACCTATTCCCTAGGTTAAAAGAACATTTGGTCGGAAAGCGATTCAGCTCCGACGACGAGGTGAAAGAAGAGGTTAATAACTTTCTGAACAGCATGGTGGCGAGTTGGTATGACATGGGAATACAAAATCTGCCAGAGCGTCTACAATAATGCATCGACAGAAATGGTGATTATGTCGAAAAATAGCTAAATGTTCAAGCTGTAAACTGATGTAAACCATTGTGGAAATAAACAGGTCTATTTACTTATAAAAAATAGGAGACCTTACTTTTGGGATTACCCTCGTATTTTTTAACATAAGCTCCGTTCAATGCAACGGCCATACGCCACCTTACTGGGAGGGCCGCACGGTACCTCCCTACTCGGCGACGTCGGAGCCAAAGTCTCGCTGCATCAATAACCTCCCATCATCCACGTACTGCTCCCAGTGGAGTGCATCTGTCGTTGGACCAAACAGATCGAAATCGGAAAGTGCGAGATCTGGTCAGCAGAGTGGGTGAGAGAGGTTTCTTCGCGGACTTGTTCCGATTATGACAACCCCTCACCCAACGACTCACCGTGCTTTTGTTCACTGCCATGTCTCCGGACATCCTGAAAGTACCAACGAATATGCTCGATGCTTTGGCTTTCGGTCAATAGAAACTCAATCACGCCTCTCTGCTTTGGACGCACTTCCTTTACAAATGCCATTTTGGAGACACACATCTATAAAACACGACTGCCGTGAGCGTCACCTCTGAAACATGCTATTCTGTACTCTGCTCCTGCAGTGTTGATTTTAAGATGTAGCCCTTTCCCTCTGATTCTCATAATGTTTCCCAACAATGTATATGTCCTGTTTTCCATTTGTCAAACAGTTAAGCAAAAGCTCCGGTTTCTCCCATTTAGGTTCCTCGCTCTTTTCATTTCCGCTGCATTCATCCTCTATAACGTCCTGTCTCTTCTTCTTCCATTGCTTCTACCACGTCCGCTGCTTCTAGCCCTTTCAAAGTAAATCTACCGTCCTGTAACTTGTGCTCATGAGCGAATATCTACACTACTGGCCATTAAAATTGCTACACCATGAAGATGACGTACTACAGACGCGAAATTTAACAGACAGGAAGAAGATGCTGTGATATGCAAAGGATTAGCTTTTCAGAGCATTCACACAACGTTGGCACCGGTGGTGACACCTACAGCGTGCTGACATGAGAAAAGATTCCAAACGATTTCTCATACACAAAAAGCAGCCGACCAGCGTTGCCTGGTGAAACGTTGTTGTCATGCCCCGTGTTTGGAAGAGAAATGCGTACCATCACGTTTCCTACTTTGATAAAGGTCGGATTGTAGCCTATCGCGATTGCGGTTTATCGTATCGCGACATTGCTGCTCGCGTGGTTCGAGATCCAATGACTGTTAGCAGAATATTTAATCGGTGGGTTCAGGAGCGTAATACGAAACGCCGTGCTGGATCCCAACGGCCTCGTATCACTACCAGTCGAGATAACAGGCATGTTATCCTCATGGCTGTAACGGATCGTGCGGCTGCGTCAACAGATGGGGACGTTTGCAAGACAACAACCATCTGCGCGAACAGTTCGACGACGTTTGGAGCAGCATGGACTATCAGCTCGGAGACCATGGCTGCGGGTACCCTTGACGCTGCATCACTGACATGGCGTACTCAACGACGAACCTGGGTGCACGAATGGCAAAACGTCATTTTTTTTCGGATGAATCCAGGTTCTGTTTACAGCATCATGATGGTCGCATCCGTGTTTGGCGACATCGCGGTGAACGCACATTAGAATCGTGTATTCGTCATCGTCATACTGTCTTATCACCCGGCGTGATGGTATGGGGTGCCACTGGTTAAACGTCTCGGTCATCTCTTGTTCGCATTGACGGCACTTTGAACAATGGACGTTACATTTCAGAACTTAGAACTACTTAAACCTAACTAACCTAAGGACATCACATACATCCATGCCCGAGACAGGATTCGAACGTGCGACCCCGGTCGCGCGGATCAAGACTGTAGCGCATAGAACCACTCGGCCACCCCGGCCGGCAAAGAGACATGATGAATAATAGTGACGAGGACATAATCCGAATACATGTTAATATAGAACGATGATATTTACTTATGAATAATTTTAATATGTTCACGTATATTTTGAGCTCTCAGAGCAGAAGCATTAATATCTTGGAAGAGCCCACCTCTTGCTGGGAATAATTGTAGCATCACGGGATGAACATTGACACCGAAAGTAATTGATGGAACTTGTCACCTTTTGTGTTACTGTGTGACCAAAGAATACATTTTAAAAAACTGTATGGCAGCTGTAAGTATTACAGCTTGGATAACAACCTTCCCCTGCCACTCTTCACACGAAAGCGTATCATGTGCCATAGTAACGTAAATAATAAGACTCACTGGACGAATATGCAGATGTTGGTATTCTTGGATTTGTGTTTCTTACATAATAGAATCTCCTCCTTTGCGTTCTTCTAATTTAAAAGTGACTGGCATTGGCAGCTCAGAACCTGAAATTTATTTGGTACAGTTCAATTGGCTCTACACTGTTTATTCTACATTCCTTACACAAACATTAATCTCACCTTAACTTTCTTGCTTTTAGTCGTGTAAGTCGTTAATGCTAACCTTCCTTTAACGATATTTCATATATTATTTTCACAATAACTTCCAAACAAACGAATCCAGTCTGACATTCGATACAATAAATCTAGCTGTAGCTAACAAATTTGAGACTTTTGTCACTAACGCATAAACTAACAGTATGATATACCCTCCTTTTAAGCCTTTAGATACTAAACTGATAGTAGATAAACACAGAAAACTGAAACTAAATGGTGACAGAATAGTCCCATAGGTCTTCTAATAGTAGAGGAAAGCAAAAGACGGTAATATTTCGCAAAAGACAAACAAATTAAAAAAATAATCATGCGGTGAAGGTGAGGTGTTCATTACAAGAAATTTATATTTAGTGGTAAACAATAATCCTCGGATCTCAATTATCATCAAAACTCAATGAAACAATCTGTAGATACTTAACAATGTAAATGGACGGCCACTTCTTTTCAGGAATGTTACTCCAAAAAATGTTAAGAGACTAGATATAACAGGCAGAGAAACATCAGACATTGTTGGTGATTGTATGCTGGTGACGTCACATTAAATTGAAGGGAGGAATACGGTCACAAATTTGGTAGGGCAAGTAACGGAGGCGACAAAGTTACTCGGCCAGTCGAAGTTTGTTGTGGAGAGATGAGACGTAGCAGAGGATGTCGGAGACGGCTAGCGGCGGTCGCCGGCTGTGGGCGCGGGCCTTTGCTGATTAGCCCCGCCAGCCGGAGTTTACAGCCTCCCGCCATTTCCGCCGACGTCGCGGCAAGTTCCGACATCCCGCGCCTGTAATCGCGACTCAGCCGTCGCAACAAACAACGCACGACGCTGGGTCGTCCTGACGCATGGCGTTTGCGAACAGTGGAGCCGCGAGGTAGCGCCAGATTAGTAGGCCGCACGGCGACTAAGCCACAGAAAGGGTTGCCGCTACGCCAGGGGTAAGAATTACACTACTAGCCATTAAAATTGCTATACCACGAAAATGGCGTGCCACAGACGCGAAATTTAACCGACAGAAAAAAGGTGCTGTGATATGCAAATGATTAGCTTTTCAGAGCATTCACACAAGGTTGGCGCCGGTGGCGACACCTACAACGTGCTGACATGAGGAAAGATTCCAAACGATTTCTCATACACAAACAGCAGTTGACCGGCGTTGCCTGGTGAAACGTTTCTGTGATGCCTTGTGTAAGGTGGAGAAATGCGTACCATCACGTTTCCGACTTTGATAAAGGTCGGATTGTAGCCTATCGCGACTGTTGTTTGTCGTATCGCGACATTGCTGCTCGCGTTGGTCGAGATACAATGACTGTTAGCAGAATATGGAATCGGTGGGTTCAGGAGGGTAATACGGAACGCCGTGCTGGATCCCAACGGCCTCGTATCACAAGCAGTCGAGATGACAGGCATCTTATCCGCATGGCTGTAACGGATCGTGCAGCCACGTCTCGATCCCTGAGTCGTCTGATGGGGACGTTTGCAAGACAACAACCATCTGCACGAACAGTTCGACGACATTTTCAGCAGCATAGACTATCAGCTCGGAGACCATGGCTGCGGTTACCCTTGACGCTGCATCACAGACAGGAGCACCTGCGATGGTGTACTCAACGACGAACCTGGGTTCACGAATGGCAAAACGTCATTTTTTCGGATGAATCCAGGTTCTGTTTACAGCATTATGATGGTCGCATCCGTGTTTGGCGACATGGCGGTGAACGCACATTGGAAACTAGTATTCGTCATCGCCATACTGGCGTATCACCCGGCGTGATGGTATGGGGTGCCATTGGTTACACGTCTTGGTCGCCTCTTGTTCGCATTGACGGCACTTTGAACAGTGGACGTTATATTTAAGATGTGTTACGACCCGTGGCTCTACCCTTCATTCGATCCCGGCGAAACCCTAGATTTCAGCACGATAATGTACTACCGCATGTTGCAGGTCCTGTACGGGCCTTTCTGGATACAGAAAATGTTCGACTGCTGGCCTGGCCCGCACATTCTCCAGATCTCTCACCAATTGAAAACGTCTGGTCAATGGTGGCCGAGCAACTGGCCCGTCAGAATACGCCAGTCACCACTCTTGATGAACTATGGTATCGTGTTGAAATTGCATGGGCAGCTGTATCTGTACACGCCATCCAAGCTCTGTTTGACTCAATGTCCAGGCGTGTCAAGGCCGTTATTACGGCCAGAGGTGGTTGTTCTTGGTACTGATTTCTCAGGATCTATGCACCCAAATTGCGTGAAAATGTAATCACATATCACTTCTAGTATAGTATATTTGTCCAGTGGATACCCGTTTATCATCTGCATTTCTTCTTGGTGTAGCAATTTTAGTGGCCAGTAGCGTAGTTCGTGCATGCAAGACTGCTTAAGTGTTTGTTACTTGTCGGGTAGGAACTACGGATGTAATTTAGTGATTTGTCCGGCGATCGGTACGAGTCAGTGAAACACTGAATTCAACAATCAGAGCGTCCCTACTGGGTCCTGTGCGCAGTGCAGAAAGAAAAGTAGTCTATTTCAGCAATAGTGCTGTGTCTAATATTTGTCCACGAAATAAGTAAAGAAAGAATGTGTAAAATTTGTGTTACCTATAAATCAGGAAAATTCTGCGCTTGATAAAGACACAAAGATCACGAATAATTGTTAACTATTCAACACACAGTCCATTTGCGCCGTAACTGACCTCATCCATTAGTTAATTTCAGAAACAAGCAATTACACAGCATGATATGATATAGATGGTTCTCAATCACGTTCACGTATTACACAACTGCCATGGTACCACAGAACGTTGACCACAGTTCAAGTGGAAGTCCAGATGAATATCCCTCGTAGCGTACTGTTTTCCCCAGCGGTTCGCGTCTGTGGCGCGGTTTCCGTTTCGACCACCTGCGACGTATCTAGTCACGGTCGGCACCCTTCTGTAACCAGAAACGTGATTCTTTTGATAAGGTTCAGTGTTTCGGTTGATCTGCCGTCCAGTATCGATTCGTTGGTTGGTTGGTTGGTTTAAAAGAGGAAGGGAGGGGCGGGAGGAGAGACCAAACTCCGAGGTCATCGGTCCCTTGTACCGCGTAAAATAATTACACAAGGGAAAGCAGAAAAGAAATGAGACGTACAGCAAAATAACAGGAGAAAGAGGAACCAGAAGAACCACAGGACAACCAACACTACTATGAACAAAACAGGAAAAGAAAACCACACAGAAGCAAGAAACAGGTAGAAGGGGTAAAAACAAGAGAGCAGAGAATAAAAAGGAAAAGCCAGGTCTGTCGCAGCCTAAACAAGGGCCACCTGGCAGGATGACCATTGGCGTGAGTCCCGATGCTCCGCCGGCCGAAGTGGCCGTGCGGTTAAAGGCGCTGCAGTCTGGAACCGCAAGACCGCTACGGTCGCAGGTTCGAATCCTGCCCCGGGCATGGATGTTTGTGATGTCCTTAGGTTAGTTAGGTTTAACTAGTTCTAAGTTCTAGGGGACTAATGACCTCAGCAGTTGAGTCCCATAGTGCTCAGAGCCATTTGAACCAACCCGATGCTCCAGGGAGATGGGCATCTACTCCATGGCATACGTGGGGAGCTAACGGCGCAGTCATCGGCAGAGCGATCCCTGTGATGTCAGGGGGCTACAACCAACAGGTAACATGCCGGCCCCACCACAACGGACTGGCTACCGTGCTGGATATGAGGTGCTAAGAAGTCCGTGGTCATCGTCGGCGCAGAAATCGACACTGCATAGCACATGGTGAAAAACGCACCCAGGATGGTGTCACCCAAGAGATGGAGAATGAGCGGGACTGCAATGCGACGACGTGAAAGTGGGCTAATGCACGATGGGCATGATTCACCATGTAAGGCGCCCTTCCCTAATTGGCTCGCTCTTTGGAAAAATTTAGAAAGATAGTGGTCAAGCCCGACAGGGGACCGTCACGTAACGTGTGAGACTGCTTTTAGTCGCCTCTTACCACAGGCAGGAATACCTCGGGCCTATTCTAACTCCAGGCCTGAAGACAACAGCAATAACATTATTCCATATTTCTTTTTAGCTGAATCATTATTTACATTACAAAGTTATCACACGCAGTATAAGTTTAAGCAGCAATTGGAAGGATGCTTCCAGATTTTAATTTAAACCTCGACTAAACCGTGATATCACCTACACCATGCGCAGTGTGGCCATTCCTTCTTTACTCTTTGATATGTGTACAGTTCTCTGTATTCGGTCCGAAGGGCTTTCATTACGAGAGCAGATTTTCCCATATGCCGCCCGCGCCGAGCACAACTACATGACGTCACTATTCTTGTGCAGAATAATCTGAGATCAGTAATAACTATTTATTATAATAATTTTCGTAGATTTAATTGTAGGAGACGAAGAAACATATTGTTACCCTACACTGTAAGACGTGAAGTAAGAAATGTAGAAGTTATTATATGTTTACCGTTTTCTCTGGATATGCCTCACAACCACAATAAATTAGAAAAGGGACAGTATTCGAGAAGCCAGGCGGAATAATGTCCTTTTTCATATTAAATGTTTGTCGAGGTTTTTGTGCCCATTGGGAAATAGAGATAGAAATGTAATCCTTTTTTAAAAAAATGAAATCTCATGTAAAACCCCTTTAGCAGGTTTACGCTTCTCTATACACAATTTAAAAAGAAATGAAGACAAGTAATATGCAGAGTTTTTTTAATTATTTGGATTAACTATCTTTTGATTTGAACTAACGATCTTTAAATTTTTGTGTGTTATAGAGACAAGAGGAGAACGATGATGTGCGACTTCTGACCTCTATAACTTAAATATTCTAACCACTCTCCGCAAGTGAAAAGATCTCTCAGTGCAAGCAGAAAAAAAATCCACCGTGATCACTTTCTCCAAATGTACAGAGACAAGTCTCAGCCTCCTTATCAGTTACAATTATTTCAAGTTCTTTGTTCGATGACGCTGGCTGATACCATTCTGTTAACTAGATCTTTCATTCAGATAAAAAGAAATCAGCCTACGTCTTGTCTTACGTCGCCGTGTTTGTGAGAAATTCCTTTGTTTCTATTGTGAAGTGGTGCAGTGTTTTCCTTACGTCTTAATTCCGGTAAATCATTTTTTCAGTAAGCGGAATGTAGAAGTAGATCATCAATAACTGTAATGGAACTACTTTTAGATATGGAATGATAGTCACGCATTTCGTCGCGTGTTGCTGTGCGGTCGGCAACAAATCGTTGGATCTGCACGGCACTCGCAGCAATAACAGGTCGATTTTTCTGCATTTAATCAGGGAATCACATTTCCCTGCAGCTTGTGTTCAGTTATAAACCCACCGACCAATTACGCTGATATCCTCTGTAATTATTACAAAAAGATTCTTTAGCCTTTTCCTCTTCACAATTTAGAAATTATATCACAACCTTCTATCCTGTACTGCATCAATAGTGTATATTGTTTCCATGCGACTACACTGCCACCTGTCGGCGGAACAAGGTGATATCAGAAGCGTGTAGAAGGAATCACGACATCACCGTTAAAGTAATTTTATATTACATTTTTAATATTTTGGCGAAACGCTGAAGACATGATACAGTCGACAGAAGGAGTAGTCTTCCGTCAGAAATGGTTCAAATGGCACTGAGCACTATGGGACTTAACGTCTGAGGTCATCAATCCCCTACAACTTAGAACTACTTAAACCTAACTAACCCAATGACATCACACACATCCATGCCCGAGGCAGGATTCGAACCTGGGAACGTAGCGGTCGCGCAGTTCCAGGCTTAGCGACTAGAACCACTCGGCTACTCCGGCCGGCAATCTTCCGTCAAAAAAAGGCTTAGGGTACGAGGTAAAAGCGCCGACCTGGGATAAGGAAAAAATTCTGAAGTTTTGCATTTTGAATACAATATTCACAAGCGTGAAAAGTTATAAAACTGAATGAGTAGAAGACCATTACACATGTTGTTACAAAATACAGGGTGACCCAAAAGTCCCGTAACATTTGAAAATTCAATACTTTACGTGCTTGAAATGAAATGGGGTTATACTGAAAATAATAAAAGTGCATAAAATGACCAACAAATTATGTTTCACTTGATACAAAAGCAATAATCAGAATAACAATTGATTTTTAGTAATGACGATGTTCTCTATAACATGCGCTGAACGTGTCGGCCGGCATTCATCAGCGATAGGGGCAATGTTGCGAACGTCACTGTACAGAATATCAGTAGGTATGGTGAGAAAATGCCCCCGGATTTTGCGTTTTAGCACCCCTAATGAGGTCGGACTACCGCGATGTACTTGCGACATCTGGTAAACCTACAACCAATAATCACAGCGAATGAGGTCTCGGGACATGTGAGGCCAAGTATTACGTACGTGGCCACTCAGCAGCGAACCTCACTAAACAATGTGCCCAGGAGACTTTCACACGTGTAGCAATATGAGACGGAGCACCATACTGCATAAAAATCGTACCTTCCAACAGGTGTTCATCATCCAGGGTAAGCATGATCTGACTCCCCTTTAACTGCAACTCATTTCACGATTCATTTTTCGATTCACATGCGGCCTCAATAATATGTTGCTATCCAGCATCAAATATTTGACAGTTTTTGCTCTCGTTTTCGGTTTCAATAAAACCTCATGTCATATCAGGCACCTCTGTCAATTTTTACCTCTCTACTTACATTGTTTCGTGAATTAGTGCATTTTCAAATGTTGAAGGTGCGGGCTTTCACAATAAATGTGTACTGGTGGTGGTGGTCCCTAACTACACACCCTCAGAATCAGAGTTGCAGTATTAAAAGTTTTGGCTGGTTTCGTTGTCTAGGGGCTGGGATACGTAGCTGTCGCATTATAGGCCAAATACTGCTGAGTCTACGGTATACGATAAGAGTACACACTTGAATCGAATGGTCGAAGGTTTCTAGCAGTCGGCAATTGCAAATTATGAATCTAACATATAAATTTATAAATGAAAGATTGCAATTAAATAAAATCTGCAGGTACTACCTTAATGACTTTAAATGATGAGTACGATAGTAGAAGTAGTTTTGAGAATGCGGTGTATTTCTGTCAAACACTTACTGGTATCGATGGTCAAGCAATTAAATAAAATATAAGTTAAATAACAGGGTAGCAATAGATTCCTACTTCACGTAATTAGTTATGAACAACAACATAGCTCGCGAGATATTCACTTCCAAATGCGTACTACCACTTCACTGTAGAAATCACGGAAATCTCACAAGTTCACAAGTCGGCACTCCGAAGTACCGGGTGATCAAAAAGTCAGTATAAATTTGAAAACTTAATAAGCCACGGAATAATGTAGATAGAGGGTAAAAATTGACACACATGCTTGGAATGACATGGGGTTTTATTAGAATCAAAAGGAAAACAAAGTTCACAAAGTGTCCGACAGATGGCGCTGGACAGCAAAACGTCAGTGACTGCGCATGACAATTGTGTATAAAAGGAGTTGTAATGAGAGAGAGAATCAGATGCGCCAGCAGTCGCACCATGTTGAGGTTACCTGAAAAGGCGCTTTTAGTGAAACTGTATTACCAGAATGGGGAATGTGCTAGTTCAGCGATAAGGTCCTACCGCCATTGGAAGGGGATTCGAACGTGTAAAGGTCCGTTGACAAATGCACCTGTGGCGAGAATGATTTCGAAGTTCGAAGCCACGGGTTGTTTAGACGATAGACCCCGAAGTGGCCGACCGAGCACAAGGCGTAATGCTGCTGAGACAGTTTAGGAAGAATTGGGGACTGCAGCGGGTTCGTCTATGCACGGGGAAGTCAGCGTTCGTACAGTTGCACGTCGGACCAGCATTCCATACACTACTGTTTTGTTGGCACTTAGGCGTACCCTTCGATGCTACCCCTACAAAATCCATCGGCATCATGAACTGTTACCTGGCGATTTAGTGAAGCGGAGGGCATTTGCGGTCTGGGCGTTTCAAAAGATGGCGGAAGATGACGATTGTTTGAATAACGCTTTTGGACCGACGAAACTCATTTCAAGCTCCGAGGGTCTGTCAACGCCCACAACTGCAGAATTTGGTATACCGACATTCCTAGAACTGTCGTGGAAACGAGAAAGTCACGATATGGGTTGGATTTACCACATCTACCGTTATCGGTCCTTTTTTCTTTGAGGAAATGCGTGATTCTGGTTTTGTAACTGCTACCGGGACGGGTGAGAGGTACGCCGATATATTACAGAATCGCATCATTCCCAGCCTGGCTGATAGACACCAGCTGGAACGTATGATGTCTATGCAGGATGGCGCTCCACCCCATATTGCTAGACGCGTAAAAGATCTCTTGCGCGTCGTTTGGTGGTGATCGTGTTGAAACGTCCCCTTAGAAAAATTATACATGACTGTGCTTAAACTGACACACAATATTTTTAGTGCAACGCATTCTGACTTTCAAAAATCCCTACAAAAGAATGGCCCTGACTAACATTAACCTATACCTTTCACAGTGAGTTCAGTCGCCACTTTCGTCATGCTTGGCCTCCCAGGTCCCCAGACCTCAGTCGGTGCGATTATTGGCTTTGAGGTTACCTGGAGTCGCAAGTGTATCGTTCAAAATTGGTTGAAATGGCTCTGAGCACTACGGGACTTAGCTTCTGAGGTCATCAGTCCCGTAGAACTTAGAGCTACTTAAACCTAACTAACCTAAGGACATCACACACATCCATGCCCGAGGCAGGATTCGAACCTACGACCGTAGCGGTCAAGCGGTTCCAGTCTGGAGCGTCTAGAACCACTCGGCCACTCCAGCCGGCAAGTGTATCGTGATCGACCGACATCTCTAGGGATGCTGAAAGACAACATCCGACGCCAATGCCTCACCATAACTCCGGACATGCTTTACAGTGCTGTTCATAACATTATTCCTCGTCTACAGCTATTGTTGAGGAATGATGGTGGACATATTGAGCATTTCCTGTAAAGAGCATAATCTTTGCTTTGTCTTACTATGTTATGCTAATTATTGCTATTCTGATCAGATGAAGCGCTATCTGTCGGACATTTTTCTAACTTTTGTATTGTTTTTGGTTCTAATAAAACCCAGTGTCATTCCAAGCATGTTTGTCAATTTGTACCTCTCCATCTACATTATTCCGTGATTTATTTAGTTTTCAAATTTATACTGACTTTTTGTTCACCCGGTATTTCTATCTCTCGCGACCACTCGTAAACCGCTCCACTATCCAAGTCCTTCTGCAGACTCCGCGTCCGTCGCGCCGTCGCGTGCAGCACTTCCCGTGTCATATGCCGTACCCTCCCGTACTCGCTTCCATCCAGTCTCCCCATTCACGAGCACTGTGATTGGCTGGAGCGCTCGCGCCATGTCTTCAATCCCACGTACGCTCATAAACATATTTAAACACATACGAATTACTGGAGTTGCATTCACGTAATTTGAAATTAAATAAATATTCCTATGGCTGGACTATAAGCACGTTCTAACACACATTATTAGATACTAAACAAATTAAATAAACATATATCAAAGGAATAGAACAAAAGGTAGGCCAGTAGCCTAATGTCTCTGTGCTTACTAAAACGCAGTAAATATTTAACCAATTTCTTCGTGAATAGTATATATCGGATATAAACAAACACATAGATGAATAAATATATTTATAAGCATGATGCTAACGTTTTTTCGTGTAACTGAGGAGTACTTATGGCCTGACACGATAGATTGTAATCGGCCACTTTGAACTCCAATAACTCATGTACTATTCAAGCTACATGCCTGTAATTCATACCAATTTAGGTTTACACTAATAGCTTTCTAAATACACGTAGACCGACAAAGTCGGATGAAGCGTTTAGACTTTGGTAATTCGTTGCTGGGTGTTACTTATATAATTTATCGTCAGATACTAAACTTTAAACTAATAAATATATTGGAAGTCTGATTACACCATCTGAATCGTTGTGCACATAATGGTAATGTACATGTTTTTTTTTTTTTTTTTAGGTCTCATAATTCATCTGGCTACTATTAATTTCTATACGAACTGTGAAATATCTGCCATTAAGGTTTCAAAAAGTCCGCCATCTTTGGCCCTCCCGGCGTACAGCGTCACCAAGGAATTCCCAGCCACGTGTTCGATGGACCACGCGGTCCGGCCGTTGTGCGGCACCACGTGTTTGCTGCCGGGCCCCAGCTGGCCGAGGGGCCCGTGCGGCCACTGCTTCCTCCGAACTTGGAATATTTTCAGGGCGCCACAACTCGCCCGTTACCTCACAAAGGACATTCGAGTCACAGTGAATGTTAAAAGCACTCGATCCCTGCCACAAGGATGTGTTTTCATTTGTAGAGAGTGTTACACATTGTTCAGGTGATCAGGTATAAGGAGAGAAACATACAGGGAACAACATAGTTTTATATATGAAACTCTGATTACAAAGACTCAACATATAGCATATTTGAGGGTATCGATTCTCGAGGCAGATCGTAATCCATGTCAGCACCATCGATTGTTATTACTTAACATATGTAAAGGACAAGTAGTCTTGTTCCTCATGTCCTGAGATACTCTGCTGATGATTGTAATAAACTATAAATTTTAGGACATGCTCCGATTTGAAAAAGTTTTATAAATGCGCGTTTTTCTTCTTGCTACTTACTCTACTTGTAAGCAAGCACTCACCCACCAAATTCTGGTAAATGATGAAGAGTAGTATACTAGTTTTTCTGCCGACTGAAATATTTTCGTAGTAAAGTGGAGTGGACTGAAACACATCTTCCACATTGTGCTCCTTTCGGAGCGTAGATTGTGATTTTTAAATTCTTCTTCAATCGTGGCATACGACATTATGTCAGAGGAACGACAGGTCTCCCTAATTAATAAATATTACTCATAATTTTAGTTCTTGAGGAAGACAGAAACCAAACACAATTCCGTTTATCAAAATAGTGAACTTCATCCTTCACAAAATGTTACTTTTTTAAATATGCCAATCGATTATTTAAAATATTTACTGGTTGATGGCACACACCACTCAGCTGAAATTATTAAATTTCAGATTATGTGAAACACTGTTTGATATTTGTTTTAACGTGCTAATTAAACGTAATCGGACTTCCGTTAGCTCTGTTTAAAGTAATTGCCATATACGAAATACAATATTTATGTTTTCTTGTTGATATTCGGATCAATCACTGTTACTAATGTGAAAACTACTTGCCTGAGCCGAGGAATTTAACTACGTCCTTCGACGTTGATTTTAGTGTATCATCGTGTGTATCTCGGTAAGGGGGTTTATTTGTCCTGAAAGTAATTCTCATGTTGCTTTTTCTTAGCGGCTCTCGTTGCTGCAGCCTGGGTAACCTCTGTATGTGAAAAATGAAAACATAATCCTCATTTATACGATACTACAATACTGCATTTTTTTCTTTATGGATGGGAATTAATAGCGTATTAAATATCCTGAAACTGATATCGTAAATCAAACTAGAATTGAAGATGAGTCAACAACAGCAGCAGTCTCATTCACACGAGCAACTATAAGTACTGTGTAATCCGTTTCGAAGCCTTTGGAAATGTCTTCCGGAATTTTATTATCTCAATATCAGAGTAATATAGCTCTCGACTCCTTCAGCAGTGCAAATTTTAAACTGTAGTTTCCAATGCAATTTATATGAAATGGGAATAGAAGATATGAGTTTCTCAGTTTGAGAAATAGCCTCGTATCTTTCGCAGGAATGATGCTTGTAATTTGTGTATTTAGGATAAAACAGATGAAGCAGTAAACGAACTTCCGAATTCTACAACCTATGTAATTGAACTATGTGGTTGCGACCTTTACCGAAACGAAGGTTATACTTTCTATGTTTCGATGTGTTAAAAGGTGAATGAAAATTATTTCGCTATCCACTTACAAAGTGTGAGATGATTTCGTCTGAATAAAAGTGGTGGCAATATCTATGACGTAAATTTTTTAATAGACACAATTGCTGAGCATACATTTTGACCGAAACAACGCTGTGGGTATACAACAGCATACCCACTAATATTAGCTGCATATGTCAAAAAAACACATTACACTTTCATTAGGCATACGTCTGCTAATAGTACTGCGAATCATGTGAGAGTATTTGTGCTCGAAGAGCCAGTTCACTCGTCGTATGTCACTATATGGAATGTATTCACAAGGATCTTTATCCTCCGTCCATTCTACTTTGAAAAGAATGCACCCAGAGGGCCTGTCATGTGTACATTGGCGTCTGCACGTTATGGAGACCTTTTACAGCATATGATTCCTACTTTCAAAGAGCGCAACTGTATGTTTTCATCCAATACGAGGCGACACCTCATGTCACTCACCCAGTGAAAGATCTGCTTTATGCAGCCTCCCACAAGCGTGTTATCTCCTAATGTTTTCAGGCGCGTAAACTGCAAGATAACCGCATCTGAACCCATTTGACTTTTGGCTCTGGAGATACCTAAAAGAACGCGTTTACCAGGGACGCGTTCTGTCTTACCTGATCTGAAGGCATATATAGACGTTACTCAGATTCCAGCGAAACTACTGCGGGCAACTGTTTTTCACATCGTTTTAATTGAAGTCTCCGGTACTCATATTGAACAAATCGTTTTGCCTTTTTCACTTATTTGACTTTTCTTACCAATAACATATGGAAACATTCCTATGCGTTTTTCTTGCATTCATAGCGCTACATTTGCACCTGGCGGTTAAAAATGAAACTTTTTTTCAGCGTAAGTAGGTTCTTCATTAACGCGTTAGGATATCTATCAAGTTTCGGCGCCATACGAAAATTACAGCCCACACTGGACCACTGTGAGTGGGTGCACTTTAAGTGTAACTAGCTCGTAGTTCCCATACGGCGTCACGTACGCGTAGCACCATCAGGTGTAATTAAATCTCGTGGCGGACAGTGATTATGATATTTTGGTTGATCAGTATAGATACGCCTGTGGCAGCCGGTGCGTGTGTTACAGAGAGCGACAGTGCAGAGTGTGAGGTAGAGCGAGCAGTTCGGGTACGCTGCTCTGCAAGGCGCGTCTTCTGCACGTTCAGCAGCCGCGGACCTCTGACTCCCACAAGTTGGTACAGATCGATGGTCCCCGCCGCTTCGCACGCATCAGTGCAGAGCGCTTTTAGACCCGGGAACGCTACACACACGTGGACCCACCAGCTTCCGGTACGCTACCCTCAACTCCGGCCACCCAGTTCAGCCCGCAAAGGATGCTTCACCAACTGTGCCAGCGTCACTGCGTGCTTGAAATTCATAACCTCCGAACTACGGACAGTGATTACACACACACACACACACACACACACACACACACACACACACATCAAATCACATCACATCACACACACAAAGGTTTCCGCATAAAATATTCGAGGTTTGAGGTGTCAGCACTTAGCATTTTTCGGAACATGCGCTAGAACATAAAACTGTGTAATGCAAAGCGGATCATCGGATCTATACCTACACTCATGCTCATAAATTAAGAATAACTGCAGAATGTGGTGCTACTACTACACAAAACTGGCACTAATAGCATAGGCAAATAGAGAACACACACGACACAGATCTTTAAGTCCACGGTAATGGTGCTAAGTTGATGGTTCAAATGGCTCTGAGCACTTTGGGACTTAACTTTTGAGGTCATCAGTCCCCTAGAACTTAGAACTACTTAAACCTAACTAACCTAAGGACGTCACACACATCCATGCCCAAGGCAGGATTCGAACCTGTGACCGTAGCGGTCGCGCGATTCCGAACTATAGCGCCTAGAACCGCTCGGCCACTCTGGCCGGCTGCTAAGTTGAGAAAATCGTCCCGGAACACTTCTGCTACAAAACTCCACTGTTTCCTGCACATGTACCCCGACATCAATATGGCATATGATCACCATGCGCACGTACACAGGCCCCACAACTGGTTGGCATACTCTGCATAAGGTGGTCGAGCAGCTGCTCGGGTATAGCCTCCTATTCTTGCACCAGTGCCTGTCGGAGCTCCTGAAGTGTCGTATGGGTTTGAAGACGTGCTGTGATACGTCGACCGTGAGCATTCCAGACGTGTTCGATGGGGTTTAGGTATGGAGAACAGGCAGGTCACTCCATTCGCCTGATATCTTCTGTTTCAAGGTACTCCTCCACGATGGCAGGTCTGTGTGGCCGTGCGTTATCATCCATCGAGAGGAAGGTGGGACCCACTGCACTCCTAAAAAGGCGGACATATTGGTGCAAAATAACGTCCCGATACTCCTGACCTGTTACAGTTCCTCTGTCAAAGAAATGCTGGGGTGTACGTGCACCAATCATAATCCCACCCCACACCATCAAACCACAACCTCCACACAGGTCCCTTTCAAGGACATTAAGGGGTTGGTATCTGGTTCCTGGTTGACGCCACATGAAAACCCTGTGAGAATCACTGTTGAGACTATACCTGGACTCGTCCGTGAACATCACCTGGGACCACTGTTCCAATGACCGGGTACTGTGTTCTTGACACCACGCTTTACGGGCTCTCCTGTGACCAAGGGTAAGTGCAATGCACCTTGCAGGTCTCCGGGCGAATAATTCAGGTCTGTTCAGTCATCTCCAGACTATGTGTCTGGAGACAACTGTTCCAGCGGCTGCGGTAAGCTCCCTAGCAAGGCTACCTGCAGTACTCCATGGCCGTCTGCGGGCACTGATGGTGAGATATCGATCTTCTTGTGGTGACACTGTGGACGTCCCGTACTGTAGCGCCTGGACACGATTCCTGTCTGCTGGAATCGTTGCCATAATCTTGGGATCACACTTTGTGGCACACGGAGGGCCCGTGCTACGACCTGCTGTGTTTGAGCAGCCTCCAGTCGCCCTAGTATTCCACCCCACATAACGTCATCAATATGTGTTCTTTGAGCCTTTATCAACACACAGTCACCATTAGCACGTCTGAATACGTCTGCACACTTACTCACTGCACCATACTCTGAGATGGACCAACACACTTAGGAGTATTTTGACTGCTGCCAGCACCACTGTGCGACGGCCGCAGATCAAATACACCGCATGGTCATACTCCGAGGTGATTTAAACCCGTAAACCGCCCACCGGAGCATTGTTTCATCTTTTATCAGCATTATCCTTAATTTATGAGCATCCGTGTAGTTAGGAGTCAGATTAACTGGCGAGTAATTCTCAATCTTCCGAATACGCGTGCTCTCCCTTCGGTTAACTATAACGCAATCGTAGGAGGCTGAGTAGAAACGGATGAGGCGGTCGTCTGATGAAAGACACCAGTCGGATATTGAAATTGCATGTTACATTTCACATGCCATATTCAGCAACACGCACGTGTAATTTCATGTACTATGGGGGTTTAGCAGATATTGGAAGACATCTTTTTCTGAGAGCATATTGGTTTTATTAAGGGTTAGAATACTACTCACCATTCTTTTGGCTACAAAACCCTATTTTACAACATAATTTCCGTTCAATGCGACGCCCTTACGCCACCGTATTGGAGGACCTGTATGCCCGCATGGTAAGTCTTTACCGGTCGACGTCAAGATCAAACGCATTGCTGCATCAACAGCCCAATTACCCACATACTGCTTTCCGCGGAGTACATTGTTTACTTGGCCGAACAGATGAAAGTCAGAAAATACGAGATCGCGCTGCAGGATGGATGAGCAAGAAGAGTCCAGTGAGGTTTTGTGAGTTCCTCCCTGGTGCGCAGACTTGTCTGAGACTTTGCGTTGTCATGGACAAGGAGAGGTTCGTTTGCATTTTTGCGGCGACGAGCTCGCTGAAGTAGTTTCCTCAATTTCCTGAAGGTAGCACGAGTCACTTCCTAGTTGATCGCTGCGCCATGAGAAGGGTCGTCAAAAGGATAACCCCTTCGCAGTCCCAGAGGACCGTCCTCAGGACTACCGGCTGAGGATGCGAATTTCAACTTTTTCTTGAGAGAAGAGGTGTTGTGGCATTTGTCCATGGATTGCCGTTTTGTTTCCGGTTCGAAGTGATGAACCCATGGTTCACTGCCTGTGACGATGTTCGACAGAAAATTATCACGATTAGCCTAATTCCGCACAGATGGTTTTTCGCTGCTCTTTATAGGCTGTTAGGCGTCGAGGAACCCGGCTGGCACTCATCTTCGAGTACCCTCACTGGTCACGAGTGTGTCAGCACTACCAACGGAAACTTACACTTGTGCAGCGAGGTGTTCGACTGTGATATGTCAATCATCTCGAATGGGAGAGTCCGTACCTTCCAACGTTGGAGGAGTCACAGCTGTGTGCGGCCGGTCGACACGCGAGAGATATGATAGCCACCTCGCCCAACGACTCACCGAGATTTTCTTCTCTGATAGGTCTCCCTAGATATTCTGCAAGCGCCTGTGAATATCTGCATTGGTCTAATTTTCTGTCAAATGAAGCTCAATGACAGCCCTCTGCTTGGAACACAACTCTGCTATAGATGCCATTTTTAAGGCTAAGTACAGCGCCACCACCTGTCAGAACTTGAAACAGTAGAGGCTGAAGCAATATTTCATGGTACCCCACAAGAAATTCCGTATCTTTTCAACCGAAACTGACGGGGAAAGAATGTTTTGTATTACTTATTGAACGCCCTCGTAGAAGCAGTTTCGTTTAAGGTCATATGGATCTGCCTGATTACTCCAGCTTAATTTCTTAATCTGAGAACATCATTATGTTTGAAATACAATTTTTTTTAGTTTTTAGATATATTAACTCCCTCATGAGCCATTGACCTTGCCGTCGGTGGGGAGGCTTGCGTGCCTCAGTGATACAGATAGCCGTACCGTAGGTGTAACCACAACTGAGGGGTATCTATTGAGAGGCCAGACAAATGTGTGGTTCCTGAAGAGGGGCAGCAGCCTTTTCAGTAGTTGCAGGGGCAACAGTCTGGATGACTGACTGACCTGGCCTTGTGACATTAACCAAAACGGCCTTGCTTTGTTGGTACTGCGAACGGCTGAAAGCAGGGGGAAACTACAGCCGTAATTTTTCCCGATAGCATGCAGCTCTACTGTATGACTAGCATGGAGAGCTGCATCAAAGCAATCTCTGGACTGAATACCACAACAATAACAACAACAACAGATATATTGAAAGCAAGCTGTATGTAGGTCGAGGGACCACGGTGTGGCGTAACTGAACAACGTGTAATATCCATTATATGCGTTAAATTGTGTGCAAGACTTGAAATGCGCATGTGATGGTCCAGACGTAAAAATTTCTAAACTAATTCTACACAAATGCATTCAACATTTCTGAGCAGTGATAAACGATATGTAAAATAAAGATAGAGGTGGAAGTAACATAAGAAGGAATATACGTTTATCATATAGACTGACTTGTAAAAATAACATCGGGAAACCTAAGAAACGACGCCAAGACTTTCTCTGTGTCCGTATGTCAGTATAAAAGTGCACTTAAATTTAGCGATTCCTGATGCATTTGTACCTCCAGGAATTTTATGTTTCTGTCAACAATAAAAATGCTTCAACGAAACAAGAGCTTTTGTATTGATTTTATCGAGATTTCTATGAAGTACAGAGGAATCAACGTCTGCGTAGATAAGGTATTCAGGAACACTTCTCATTTAATACAGGGTGTCCCAGGAGGTATGGTTAATATTCACAGGTACGTTCTGACAGGAACAAAAAACTAATTACAGATGTATGCTTTATTCCGCATTGTTTCCGGGGTGAAACACATTTAATCTATATTGTTATGTGCCGGAAGTCGCCATTTGCTAGTGGTAGGACTACGCTGTTCCGTTTCAGCAATGTGTTTCTGTTCCTGTACAAGTTCCTGAACTACATACTCAGAAGAAAAAATGGAAACTTAGAGGAATACGCATTTTAACGCACTGCGCTGAAAATTGGTAGACACCCTACGATCAAGAATTCGATGCGTCGGAAAGCGCTGACGACAGGAGCAGAAGCATTGTCATCACAGAAGCCGTAAACATACACCATAACTGCTCATTCTCCGTTAGGGTAGATGCGTAGCATTTTAGCCACAGCGTGTATAAGCACACCCGGTGATTTTCGATGATATATTCTCAGTCTCTTGTACTACTTCACTCACAACACCCCATGGACAAATGCGGATTCAACTGAATAGTTAAATGGCAGAAATACATCCCGTGCAAAGTGATCGAAAGCAACGAGGTAGATTGGGCTAGAATAAAACGTCAAAGAACTTGGGTGGGTAAGACACATATGGGCGCACCACTAGCCCAAAAACAAATGTACATTAGATGTATTCTGTCTCGTAAATCATTCGAAGTAGCACATATGTCCATATTAAGTTTTTTGATTCAGATAAGCGTTCCTGTCATATTCCTGAATATTTAGCCTTGCTTCTGAAACACCCTGCATGCTTCTGTAAAACTTTTAATGCTGCGTCGTTATTAATTTGTAAATTTTTAGGCCCACATTGATTTTTATTATTAACGTATGAGAAATGAAATACAGTTCTGGTAGAACTAAAATCCTGCAGTGTTTGATTAAAGAAAACGAGTTTGATGCCTGTGCCTCTGTAGCTAATAAGATTGCGACAACGGACTGTTCGCTGGTTTATGCGGTCAGAGTGACTTTTCATGTAAGAGAAAATAGAGTATCAGTACCATTAGCATATAAAAATGAATTTAAAGTGAAATAGATGGCTTACCCTATAAGTGGGATTCCAGGAAGGGACGCTATCCCGAGAGCACGAAAGCCGGCTCTTTGTGGTTCCTCGTCTCGCTGTGCAACTGACACAGGCTGCTAACTAAAATGAAGTGAAAGTTATGCCTCCGGAGAAACCGCTCCGTGACCAAAACTACGATAGCGTGTTCGTGTTTCCTGAGAAACTCGCTTTGGGCGCCACATTCTGTAAAGAGCGTCTGTAGTTTCAATGGGACAAAGAATCAGACAACTACTGTACTAGACACGTAACTCAAGAGTGAATGGAATAATTAATTTGCGTTAACTGTAGAATGTCGTGTTCCCAACAAAATTTCGTTAAAAACATTACGTATGTTTCTCGAGATCGAAGTATTGGCCCGACAACTATTTTCTTTTGATATTAATACCAAAGCTACGTGGCGAAAATGGGGTGTAAGCTGTAGCTAGCTGAACTATCAAGTGTTCATACATCTCGTCTAGTTGTGTGTGTTGATGAACGAGCAAACAAAACGCTTATTCCTACCGTAGGCCTTTATCTAGATGTGCAGCTGATAATAAACAGGAGTTTCGTCGTTCCAGTGTTGTAAGGACAATGACTGATATAATAATGACAGAATTTCGAGGATGAAGAGGAAAGGGCTTCGGTCTTTTAATGGCAGACATCGACAGACAATGCGGAAAAGACTGCCATGTTGTGGAGAGTTCCAGCGATTTATGGCGACCCTTGAGACGGGACGGCCAGCTCTTTGTCTCCGGTGGTAATTTTTACGACCTTTCCTTTATTCTGCGCTATGAATTAGTGATGTTAGGGGCCACCAGAGAGTAGATAAAACACATTACTTTCACGGACCAGAAAAATACTTCCCTCAGCCCCAAAAATTGTGAGAAACGAAAGATGAAGAGTTTCCTCAAAGTGGTCACGAGTAGAACGCACTTTTGGATGTACTGCAACGTCATTTTTCCTTAATCTCTGGCGCACAATAGCCATCAGAACCGATGACAGGACAGGACAATTTCCGCAGAATCCGTCGATGAACGAGGGGCCCACAAGACGAAACCAGTACTACAGTTTTGGTTAAGACGCGGCATCTCTGAAGCGTAGCTTTCCCTCCGTATCAGTCAACAACCTTCGAGAGGCTTCGGTTTAACAGCGAGCAGAGAAACTGCATGTAGACTCAGTACGCAATCGTGCCCACTTAATCATTTTGGCTTCTAGGCGACCGTTAACAATCACACAAGGAACTGTCCACCACTGTGGTGAAAGGAGATATGCAAGGAAGGGAACTAAATATGTCTCATTAGTTTCTATTCAGTCGCCTTGTGCACAATATTCTTAGGAAGACCCAAACTTGGGGGTGCAGCAGCTCAGTTACACAAGGTTACATTTTGATCTCACAGACTGCCTTTAGTTTCTTTATTTTTATTTTTATTTCACGGAACTATTTTTATGGTTCCGTGAGGTTCATTCTTTAATTCTCTGCTACCCATTGAATCTAAATACACAAACGTTCACAGATGTGATGGTAACGCTTCGTGCAGTTCTAAACCTCAACTGATGAATGTTCGAATTAAGGAATGAATAAAAACTTTATACTACGCAGTACAAGTGCCCACCTCATGATTAGAATTTGTAAGTTCCTCTCCTAGAAGAAGATGAAGACAGTAAAACACTGTGACAAACACTGTGACAATCGACACTTAAGTTTAGCTTATCATACAACTTTGGTGGAGATTAGGAAGGTTTCTATACACCTGCGAACAAAGCTACTGCTCTACCTGAAGATTATATCCTCAGATCGCTAGCCAAAGACTTAAAGTCAGTGGAATTCGAGGAATTAGGTCTTGTATTACATACTGTTTTAATGTAGCGTCTTCAAGTTCGTGAAATACCTAGTGTACAAGATAGTTATAGATGAGCAGCGTGAACTGTATGTTTACCTAATAATTGTCTGTGAAACAATAATACTAATATTGTGATAGCGTGTATCGTAGAATAAAAAAATGACTTCGCAAGTATATGCTACATCTGAAAATTTGACAAAGAAATTCAGTTCCAGGTCTTAGGATAGTAATTCTGCATTTCAAAACTTCCCTCAACTAATGTAAGTAGAAAAAGTGGCCGTTTAAGGCTGTTACTTGGAGAGGGTATATATTCGAGGAAATTGCCTACAGCGCCATGGTTTTGATACCACTTTAAACCCTAATTCATGAAACAGCAATTGGAATAAAATTAAATACCTTTAAAAATTATGAATGTTTTGAAGACATTAAAACGTCCAAGTACTGCATAAAATTGTCAGAAGCAAAAATATATATGAAAGAGCAACATATCACATTTAAGTGAACGTATGAGTTATATTGTACATTAGAGAACAGTTAAATGATAGAGATAAGAATGATCAAAACCTATGTATATGAGGAAGATAATAACTTCATTACAGGTAACGTCAGCGTTGCAAATGGAGCTTGGCGGAAAAGGTGGAATTGCAGTCACTCGCGTCGTTTCTATTTGCTCATTCCGTTTGAAGTTAGTGCAGCTTGCCCAACTTCATTTATCCCCCAATGCTGAACTACCACTATCATGACAGCGTACATTGCCAGATGTTTACTTGTTTGATGAACAAAAAAAGAAAAAAATCAATGCGGATTCTAACAGTCGTTAAGTACACCTGCCAATAAAGAGAGTATTTCATGTGTTGCTACGTTGTTTTACTGTACTTGAGAGTGGTATTAAGCTGAATCCGATGTGCAGAGTAAAGATGTTTTATAAATATGACAATTTTACTTACTGTTAATCGATTAATATTGTTTACAATCGTAAGAAGAATGGCATCGAAAGGATGTAGATCTAATTTTAACTATCTATGGTATTACTCTTGTTCCATTACGTCAGTGTAATTTTAACGCTGATTTAACATCATATACCGTACGGACAACGGGAAGCGTAAGGAAAGTTGTTACGTTCAGTGATAAATTCGGACTGACATAAGCGTGAGATGATTTTATGAGGTTTTTTATTAGGTTTCTTCCTATCTATCTGGTACACATTTTGCAGTTCATTTTAAAATAACTCCCCGATAGGTTAGAGACTTAAAATTTTAAATATATCTCAGAACCAGATGGTAATTCAATATTAAGTCGCTTTCTTGTCTGTCTGTTCTGACAGGCATCAGCAAAAGGTTAGATAGTTTGGTAACGCCTGATATTTGCGCTGCAAGACATATGTGTTGTGCGGGAAGTAACGGAACACGTTTCAAGAGGTACCAGTAAACCCACAGCTCTTCAAAGAATCAAACTCCTATGCAGTCCGCCTTGGTAGCTGCGCAGTTCACACGCTAGATTGCTAACCGAAGAGGCCTGCGTTCGATCCCCGGCTGGGCTGGAGTTTTTCTCCGCTCGGAGGCTAGGTGTTGTGTCGTCCTTACATTCGTATCGTCGCAACTGACAAGAAAATCGACCCGAATAGGCTATCGTTTCGTCTTTCCCTTACTGGGGTATCTGAATGGGATCGATCCAAAAGCCAATAAATTGAAATAAATAAAAAAAATTCCCATGTATAAAACAGGTTCAGACGTCCGATTACAAATGAGTGAAGAAATTAATTATTTACTTTTAGCATGTAAGCGAGAAAAACTTTAGGGATGGTTTCAGATTATGTTTAAAGCTTGTTAAAAGTCGGTAACTGGTTTCATTATGAAACACTGGATGCCCATAAACTGGGTAATTTGCGCTACATTTTAAGCAAAAGCTAGTTTCTTACGCACCTCAATGTTTATAACGTCATATCTCCTGAACAAGGTGTTGTACAATAACTTTAGAGGTACATTCAGTGACATATGTAAATACTGTATGCAAAGTATGTTGAGAATAGAGATTGTAGTAAAAAAGTAACAAATTAAAGCATCATGCCCACTACTGAAGTTTTACTGTATGAACAGAGAAATGTAGTAAGCGGTAAATCTTTCTTTTCAAGGTTTTGTACAGGGTGCAGCGACAAAAAGTTTCTTAAATATTTGAATTGACGTATGAACTTAGTTGGCAACAGCTAAGTGCTCTCGTTCTCAAACACTGGATAAATGTACAGGGCTATTACAAAAGATTGAAGCGATTTCATAAATTCACTGTAGCTCCATTCATTGACATATGGTGACGACACACTACAGATACGTAGAAAAACTCATAAAGTTTTGTTCGGCTGAAGCCGCACTTCAGGTTTCTGCCGCCAGAGTGCTCGAGAGCGCAGTGAGACAAAATGGCGACAGGAGCCGAGAAAGCGTATGCACTGACATCAGTCTCTCATAACAGTGCAACGACACTTCAGGACGAAGTTCAACAAAGATCCACCAACTGCTAACTCCATTCGGCGATGGTATGCGCAGTTTAACCCTTTGTTGCCTGACGGTACTTAAAAGTACCACTAAGTTTTGACTCTCATTATTTTCTCGTGGTGCAGTTTCGTGATCTGAGAGCCTGTCGGTACGTAACAGTAACTCTGCTCTACTGTTTCATAGATGTTATTGTGCAATACATAGACCTCTCTGGCGGTCAGAGCTTGAAATTATTTTTCGCGCGCTGCTGTGAAAACAGAAGATCGTATGTGCTTGTTTCCATGGTGTTGCCTGAATTTGTGCGCAATTTATTGAAACTTCCGTTGAGTTTTCCATTGTACGTACTTACCTTCTTTGTTTTTTTATAACAGTTTGAAGCATTACGTTACAAGTGAATGAGATAAAGTGGAAAATATAAAGCGGACTTATTAGTACCGTCAGGTTGTGCGAACACTTTATTGTAGCAAGAATGCGTTACCTCTCACTAGTTGTTCTGTCCACTTTTTCTCACACAAAAATCCGTAAATACATTTGCCTGTGGAACAATTAGAACAAACAGGAAAGGTTTGCCAGGGAATTTACCTAAAGAAGAATGTCTAAATCAAATCACAGAGAGTCATCTTTAGACCTAACAGTATTTCAATGGAAGGAAAATAAAGTAGTGTATTTTGCGTCAAACTTCCATGGCACTGAACAGAGCGTAGTGACAAGAAAACAGAAAGATGGAACTAGTATGACTATACCACGTCCAGTTATTGTATGTGATTACAATAAAAACATGGGTGGTGTGGATCATGCAGACAGATTACGTTCAGCTTATGGTCTTGACAAGCGATCAAGGAAATGGTGGCACCGTCTCTTCTGGGGACCAATAGAAATTGTTTTTGTAAATGCTTACGTCATTTTCAGTGATCTGCTTGGGGCACTGCCACTGCTGGAATTCAGGCGTGCTGTGGCACTAGGGCTAATGAATGAACAGCAAGTGCCAAATCTCAAAAAGAGAGACTCTGGTAAAGATGAAATAACTCTCCCAAATAGAAGGAAGGATAACTTTTCTGTTCCGAAGGATGTACGTCTTGGCAACCGAGGAAGCCATTTTGTAGTGTTCAGTTGTAAAAGAGGACAATGTGAAATGTGTGCGAAAAATAAAATTCAGTCGAGACCACATTCACAATGTAGTACATGTAAAGTGTATTTGTGCTGCAGTGAGAAAAAGAACTGTTTCCTACAATTTCATAAGGTATCACTAAATATGTGATATGTATATACTGTCAAAAATGTATAGATAAGTTACTATGTATTGTGAAGTAGCTCTAGAATAAATCTATGCGAAATTTAAAAAAAAAAATTCAGAAATATCATATTTCTGTTAATTAATTTTCTAATGTAAATATATTTAATATTTATGTGGAATAAAGTACAAGTT
Source organism: Schistocerca americana (assembly GCF_021461395.2). NCBI lineage: Eukaryota > Metazoa > Arthropoda > Insecta > Orthoptera > Acrididae > Schistocerca > Schistocerca americana. Next base: position 288,255,000 of record NC_060123.1, on the reverse strand, counting down.
ATAAAAATTGGAGCATTTTTTGCGCATGTTGTGATTCTGTCCATGGAGTCTGACGGTACTTCTGAGTACCAGGAGAGAAAAAAGTTGCAAAAAAGAAAAGAAAATTTTATAAAAACTCCTACCGTCATCTGAGGCCACAATAGCATAAATTCTGCATAGAAAATGTTAAAAAGTAAATTTTTTCTTATGTCAGGAAACAAAGGGTTAAAGCTTCTGGATGCCTCTGTAAGGGGAAATCAACGGGTCGGCCTGCAGTGAGCGAAGAAACGGTTGAAAGCGTGCGGGCAAGTTTCACGCGTAGCCCGTGGAAGTCGACGAATAAAGCAAGCAGGGAGCTAAACGTACCACAGCCGACGGTTTGGAAAATCTTACGGAAAAGGCTAAAGCAGAAGCCTTACCGTTTACAATTGCTACAAGCCCTGACACCCGATGACAAAGTCAAACGCTTTGAATTTTCGGCGCAGTTGCAACAGCTCATGGAAGAGGATGCGTTCAGTGCGAAACTTGTTTTCAGTGATGAAGCAACATTTTTTCTTAATGGTGAAGTGAACAGACACAATGTGCGAATCTGGGCGGTAGAGAATCCTCACGCATTCGTGCAGCAAATTCGCAATTCACCAAAAGTTAACGTGTTTTGCGCAATCTCACGGTTTAAAGTTTGGGGCCCCTTTTTCTTCTGCGAAAAAAACGTTACAGGACACGTGTATCTGGACATGCTGGAAAATTGGCTCATGCCACAACTGGAGACCGACAGCGCCGACTTCATCTTTCAACAGGATGGTGCTCCACCGCACTTCCATCATGATGTTCGGCATTTCTTAAACAGGAGATTGGTAAACCGATGGATCGGTTGTGGTGGAGATCATGATCAGCAATTCATATCATGGCCTCCACGGTCTCCCGACTTAACCCCATGCGATTTCTTTCTGTGGGGTTATGTGAAAGATTCAGTGTTTAAACCTCCTCTACCAAGAAACGTGCCAGAACTGCAAGCTCGCATCAACGATGCTTTCGAACTCATTGATGGGGACATGCTGCGTTGAGTGTGGGAGGAACTTGATTATCGGCTTGATGTCTGCCGAATCACTAAAGGGGCACATATCGAACATTTGTGAATGCCTAAAAAAACTTTTTGAGTTTTTGTATGTGTGTGCATGGCATTGTGAAAATATCTCAAATAATAAAGTTATGGTAGAGCTGTGAAATCGCTCCAATCATTTGTAATAACCCTGTAGTCTGTTTAACTGGATCGCCGTGAGTTAGGCTGCCTCAAGACGTACAGGGTGATTCCGCGATGATGTTACAAACGTTCAGGGATGACAGACAACGGTAAATGTATCAGTCTCAGATAAAGAATCCTGGACCGTAAATGCTGGAGCCAAAGTTCTAAGCGAAAATCGTTGTGACACCTCTGAAAGAGGACTTCCGGTACATGCAGTGCTGTTGCTGAGATTGTAGGGTAGGTAACTTTCAGAGGTGATAATATGGACCAAAACTAAACTCTGTCCGAACTGGCCTTGGAACGCCCAACTGTACCGACCGACCACAGTGTCATCATCAGCCTGTAGACGTCACTGGATGCGGATACGGACGGGCATGTGGTCAGCACACCGCTCTCCGGGCCGGATGTCAGTTTACGAGACCGGAGCCGCTACTTCTCAATCAAGTAGCACCAGTTTGCCTCACAAGGGCTGAGTGCACTCCGCTTGTCAACAGCGCTCGGCAGACCGGATGGCCACCCATCAAAGTGCTAGCCCAGCCCGGTAGCGCTTAACTTCGCAGATCTGACGGGAACCGGTGCCACCACTGAGGCAAGGCAGGGCCGCGCGGGATTAGCCGAGCGGTCTAGGCGTTGCAGTGAGGGACTGTGCGGCTGGTCCTGGCGTTTGTCCTTCGGATAATTTAGGTTAAGTAGTGTGTAAGCTTAGGGACTGATGGCCTTAGCAGTTAAGTCCCATAAGATTTGATACACATTTGAAAATTTTTTTAAATGTCACGAACGCTATCAAAAAAAATTTGTCAGTGACCAAGAAAAAAGATCACCATTCGATTTGATCCAAAAAGATCAGCATGAATACCATTTCTGAAAGTATTTGTATGAAGTGTAGCCATGTATGGAAGTGAAATGTGGACGGTAACTAGTTTAGACAAGAGGAGAATAGACGCTTTCGAAATGTGGCGCTATAGAAGACTGCTGAAGATTAGATTGGTAGACCACATAACTAATGACGAGATATTGAATAGAATCGGAGAGAAGAGAAATTTGTGGCACAACTTGAGTAGAAGAAGAGATCGGTTGGTAGGGCTTATTCTGAGGCATCAAGGGATCACCAATTTAATATTGGAGGGCAGCGTGGAGGGTAAAAATCGTAGAGGGAGACCAAGAGATGAATACACTAAACAGATTCAGAAGGATGTAGGTTGCAGTAGGTACTGAGAGATGAAGCAGCTTGCACAGGAGAGAGTAACATGGAGAGCTGCATCAAACCAGTCTATGGACTGAATGCCACAACAACAACAACAATGCTACTTACAGAGTTCGACGCAACGGAAGCGACACAAAATCGGCGTAAACAAGAAGATATTCAAGCGGAGGAGTTCGAAAGATAGCAGCCAGTCACCGCCATAATTAATCGGTAACTGCACTCCTTCTCTTCCACCGCCCTCGACCCCTCAAAGCTAAGTGATTAGCCTCCAGTGATACCGATATTTGCTAGTTGTTGAGCTACAACCTTTCATTTTCGATCGTTTTCTTACAAAAAATGTGAAACAGAATATTTCTGCTGTTGTGTTTCTAAGCGACGAAAAGATACAGAAGTGTAAGACGACGGTCCGCACGAGGTACACAGGTTGGCTCTCCCTGTCTGCTGTACAATGTTAAAGCGCCACGAATAGACACAAGCAATTTCTGATCGTCATAACTGTTTACTGTTTAGGAAATGATAAAAAGAGCGTGTAGCTAAAACCTGGTATCAGGTTAATTGGGTACATAAGAAACATGTATTAAATATTTTGCATACAGTTCAAAATTATTAACATGTAAATGAAGTCGTCCTCCCACAAATGATCATACATGCGAAGCACTCATACTGAAGTGGAAATGCTTATTTACTCTCGTACGTTAAGCAATATTTGTATAATATTCTCAGAAGCTACAGAATTTCCGGAGCTAATAGTGTCAGATTCCATTGCAGGCTTTCACGATCTGTAGATACAAGGTGCAACAGGTATAAATGCGGATATTTTCATTGGTGACTGAGGTTGGTGTACTGAATAATATTACGTCAGTATTTACGCCATTTCCAGAAATAATTATAGCTATTACAAGTCGTATCTTTTTTGTTTGGGTAGTACATCCACGTACGCGTGGCACAAACAAGCCATTACTGTTTGTTTCCCCTGGGGTCAGGGCAGGGGCTATTGAGAAGGGTGGAGCTCTGCGGCACAGCTCGCGATAACGAATGTGGAGGTTAACCCCGTGCAACAAACAACAAACGGAGGAGTCTTGTCAGGGTTTGTACGTGCCACAACATGCTTAATGTGAAGAAACAATCGTCATTTGTGTTATCTATCGCGTCCATTACCCCAAACAAGGGCAAAACTGAGCACGGAGGTGAAAAAACGCTTAATTGAGGATTTAAATGGTATCCTGGAACTGTAAGTGCTTATCTTTTTTTTAACGTGCATAACACTGGTGCGTTATGCAAAAGAACAAAGCAAACAGAAAATAGGAATACATGGTGCATCATACAGAACTTAATTTACGATCGAAAACAAAAGAATAGTCCACATTCTGTGCCTCGTAAGATAATCAGAACAAACGAAATTAACGCTCTTATGAACATCCATAAGAGGAAAAAAACATGATTACTATCACGTCTTTCATATTAAATGTTCGAAAATGCTTGTAAGCGACAATACCAGGATGTTCTAACCCGTCCCCATACAGTAGCTTCTGCTCTGATGGTTGTGACAGCTTCTGGGATTCTTCGTCTTAGAGTGACTTCATCGCCGATGTCGTCTCTGTAGATGAGCTCACTAACGTGCCCTCAGAAATAAAAATGCTCTAGATTTAAATCGGGGGATCTGACCGACCAATACGCATGGCTTCCCTGGCCAGCTCGCCTGCTGGGGAACTGGTGGTCTAAATACCAACGAACCATTCTACTGGCAAGAGGAGGTACTCCATCATGCATAAACCACATCTCGAGACGTTGATGAAGTGTCCATGTTTAGAGCAAATCTGGTTTGAAATATTCGTCGTCGAATGGTGGGAGGATTTCAACTGTCTAGGTGTGCAAATTACTCATATTCACGCGACCCTCGCGAGTGAAGGGGGATTCATATCTCACAAGTACTTTCCGAAGAAACTTTGCTTTGTTTGCTCATTGTTCCTAGGCCAAGGGGCAGAGTACAGATATTCGTGGGCAATCCTCTTCGTAAAAATGTTGATTTCTCTTGTCATGATACGGATGCAGTAACGTCACCCTATGCCGGGATGGTTCCTCTGAAAGGGCACGGCCGACATCCTTCCCCATCCTTCCCTAATCCGATGAGACCGATGACCACGCTGTCTGGTCTCCTTCCCCAAACAACCAACCAACCTAACGTCACCCTACGTGCAATGAACTGTCGCACGACATGTTCCCTCCTGACGCGCCGAGCTTCGAGTACTTAGGGTAGGTTGTTCTTCAGTTACACGTACAATTTCCCCCTCACGTATTAATTATGCAACATCACGTAGCGGCCCACGACCCTCGCATCGAGAACGAAGAGACCCCTTGTTTCGTAGTCATTGGTGGACTGCAACGAAGTTTCTTGCGTTCGGAAAGTAGCGACTTGGGAATTGAGCCGGGAGATATCCCTTGCCCTTTGCGCAGATTGCCTAGCTTCTTCATTCCTTAGGTGCGTATCAGCAAATTCTGCAAAGGTGAATGCCTCCATTAAGCAGGAGACGTGTTTGCGTGGTTTCTGCGAGGCTAATGGCCCTGTACTACGTGGGCAGCGGGCTGTTATTGAGGTGTGGAAGCGAGGAAGCAAAACTGACAGTCTATACTGTCAGGCGCCGTCCACTTCGTGGCCCAGGTAAAGCCATGCTGAAAATATCAGGTCGTAAGGACTATGACATGGTTGTTGGACGTCTGCTCGATGCAGAGAAAGAACAACCAAGACACTGATGTGTGTAGACATTAATGCACTGTGTATAGTATTATTCGCACTTATACTCGTTATGACATGTGTAGTTCTGGGGTTAGTAGTTGCTTAACATCGAAAAGAATATACTAGGATCACCGGAAATGCAACGAAAATGATGTGACCGAGAAATGCATTTCATGGAATAATAAGCAGTATTTTAAAAATAAGCGGAAGATGAGGACAGAATCTGAACTACACAATTAAAATTTGTACCAACTCCAGGACTTAAATCCAGGTCCGTTGCTTACTAGCCACTTGTGCTAACCATTACACCACCACGCACTATGGCCAAGACAGCTGAACAGACAAACCCAGTTCAGTGCCCTCCCTAACAAGAACTTAAATCACACCTTCATCCCATTTCCCCTTCCTTAAACCGAGCGAGGTGGCGCAGTGGTTTGCACACTGGACTCTTATTCAGGAGGACGACGGTTCAATCCTGCGACCAGCCATCCTAATTTAGGTTTTCCGTGATTTCCCTAAATCGCTTAGGGCAAATGCAAGGATGATTCCTTTGAAAGGGCACGGCCGATTTCCATCCCCGTCCTTCCCTAATTCGGTGCGACCGATGACCTCGCAGTTTGGTCTCTTCCCCCAAAGGACCCAGCCTCTTTCTTAAATCGTCAATATTGCCGAGGCTCTCCGATATTGGAATAGTAGCCCAGCTCTGTACTTCATGGGGAATCATTTTTGTACTTCAGATGTAGCTGATCTATTGGTCTCGTGGAATTACATTTACCTGGAGGCTGAAGGTGTGAACTGAAGTTTTGTTAGGGATGGCACTGGGCTAGGGTAGCCTATGCAGTGTGGCAGCGACGGTGCCAGGGTGGTGTAGTGATCAGCAGATTTGCCTATTAAGCAGGAGACCCTGTTTGATGTCCCAGCCCTGAAACTAATTTAAATAAATTACTCCAACTTCCATCCTTATCAAAGGTAAAGTAGGGTCTCTTAGGTCTCAAGAAAAATGTAATTCCTTCAGATAAACAGAAGAGTTACACATACTGATAAATGACTACAAGTGCCATTACAAGAAGGTTATAGGAGATTTTAGTTCGACCGTAGGGCAAAAACTGAATAATTATTTTTCATGTCCTACGAGAAATGACAACGGTCATACCTTAGTAGAATTAGTGTACATTTTGTTTATCTTTTACACATTACTCCACGAGAAAAAAATTATGAAACGAATGAAACGAAGATTAAGGTTTAACGTCCCGTCGACATCGAGATCATTAACGCCAGTATACAACTAACTTGAAAAGAAATAGGTGGAACTAAAAATAAAGCTGAAATTTTTTTATCAAATATTAAATCAGTGGTGTATAATGACACAGTCCTGAAGCACATTTTAGCTGAATATGATTACAGACTTACAAGATCCAGGGTAAAACAAGATGTAAAAGTGGAATGACTCCGACTCACTAGGATGTACGTGAGTATTGTAGAGTGGTAGAATTTATTGAAGAAATGAGAATTATATCAAGTGTAGTTAAGAAAAAACTTCAGCATCTTATAAAATGAAAGGTACAAAAACATAAACGAAGGTAGTGATTTCTTTTACAAGATGTTTATGCAGAAAGCAATGGATGCTGGAGTTACGAGGAAAAGAAAAACTTATCGTATGGAACAAAGCAACTGTAAATGAGATAGTAATTGATTCAAGGAAACGATAACAGGAACGTAATACGGTATGTAAAGCCATTTCTTCTTCTTCTTCTTCTTCTTCTTCTTCTTCTTCCTTTTTCTTTAGGTGTTAGGTACTTCCCTATTGCATCCTCTTGTTCGGAGCCTCTATTTACAGTGGTTAGGTCCTATCTGCTGTCTCCACTTCCTTGTTGTACCTCTTTGTCTTTTCCCTATTGGCCGAAAATTCATTACCATTAAGGCGTTCTACTTTCATTCATTCTTTGAAATATCTCCAGTCATTTGTGTATTGAATGATCTGCTTATTATTGTTTCCAAATCCTAGTTCTTGACTGACGGCTGTATACTAGATAGTCCGTAGCCAGCTACTCTTCAGATAACCCTCATTTCCGCAGCTTATGTTCTCCATTCATTTTCAGCTGTTGTTATCCTACTCGTCCATACATAAAATATATATAGAATTGCCATTATTGTGTAGAACTTTATTAGGGCTTCTTTCCTCACTTTTTTAGTCACCATTCTTTAAATGGTTCAGGTATTGTACTCGAAACTTTTTCGTTTGTGAAGAATATGGTATTTTCAAAGCAGTTCAATTCATCTGCGCTCTCTGTAGTAGTATTTAATTTATAAATGGTTTTTTGGGGAATCCTCAGTGTCAGCTTTAAGAAGCTGGTCATGAACAAAAAGTGTTGTATTGGCACAAAACAGCATTTAAATTTAGATAGATTGACTGGAAACAATGAGAGTAAAACGACTTCTTAACAGAGACTTATGATTGATGGAGATATTTGATCTGTTAATACGGCTGATGCGCCGCAACTAAAAGCAGACAAAACTGTAAAAGCACTGCCAGGTTTCTTTAAATTAGCAGATTGTTCAAGAAATGAGTTACAATGACAGTTAATAACTAATACAATGACACTGGGGAATTAAAGAAAGAAAAATGTGCATAGCCCTTTAGGGCAACGGGAGTGCTACTTTCTCGTGGGGCGGGGAGTGGTAGGGGGGGATGCGGGTGGTGTCCGTGGATTCCTTAGGTGGCATGTGAGAGGGGGTTCAATGTAAATGTAAATGTCATGTGATTAGGGCCTCCCGTCGGGTAGACCGTTCGGCGGGTGCAAGTCTTTCGATTTGACGCCACTTCGGCGACTTGCGCGTCGATGGGGATGAAATGATGATGATGATTAGGACAACACGACACCCAGTCCCTGAGCGGAGAAAATCTCCGACCCAGTCGGGAATCGAACTAGGGCCGGTAGGATTAACATTCTGTAGTGCTGACCACTCAGCTACGGGGGCGGACAGGGAGCTCAATAGTCTTCTGACTGTTTTTATGCTATCCACTATGCCTTCCTCTGCTGCGTCAACCTCTCAGTCTCAGAGTAGCACTTGCATCCGACGTCTTCGTGTATTTTTTTGGGTGTATTCTAATCTCTGTCTTTTCGTTCAGTTTTTGACTTGTACGGCTATCTCTAGTATCTCGTCTTAACAATATGTTATCAACCTGTCCCTTCTTCTAGTCGATGTTGACTTTTTTCTCACCGATTCTGTGGAGAACAGAATTTTTCTGTAAGACTTCGCTTCGATCCCTTTCTTTTCCTGTTTCACCGTAGTCTATGACTCACCTTCATAAAATTCTATGGTGCAAACGTACATTCTCAGAAATTCCATCCTTAAAATCAAGCCTATGTTTGCTAATAGTAGATTTATTTTGGCAATAATCGCACTCTTAACATTTGCTAGTCTGTTGCTTGCATTCTCTCTTCATCCTTCGTGCGTTATTTTATTTGTGTGATAGCACAATTCCATGTCTACTACATGGTTCCCAACTTAACTTTGAGTTTTAGTTAATTGCAAATCACTTTCCTGCAGTTCCTCGTGACTCTCGTCTTTTCTTGGCTTACTCCAAGTTCGATGTTTATTCGATTTGTTTATTCCATTCACCAGGTTCTGCAATTCTTCCTCAAATTTTACTGGCTATAGCAATGTCATGAGCGAATCTTATCATCGATGCCCTTTCACATTGAACTTAAATCCCAATTTTGCAATTGTCTTTATTTCCATCATTGCTTTTCAGTGAGAGAGACTGCAAACCTGCCTTACACCGTTTTTAATACTAGCAGTTGTCTCTAGCGCCCCTGTTCTCATTTTTCCCTTGTGGTTCTTGTACATGTTATAAAAGGCGATTCCATGATGATGTTACAGGTTTTCAGGGATGATGGAGAAAGGTAAATATATCAATTGGGGATGAGGGTCCATGGTCCGGAAATGACAAGGTCGACAGTTATAAGAGAAAATCGTCCGGACACTTCCGACATTGTAGTTAGGTTACTTTTGTTGCTAATATCTTAGGGTAAGCATCTCTCAGAGGTGGTAGTATGGATCAAAACTAGAAAACAGTATCTAGTAAACGTGGGCTCCAACAAGCTCACTTTACCTAAGTGCACGTGTTCATCTTCGTTCGATACTGCAAGAGCTTTGATTTCCTTATTTTTGGAAGAGGTAGAATAGACCAAAACAAAAAGAAGTGTAGAGTAAATAAGTGCTGTAAAATTCATACCTTAAGCGCTACGGCCACTTGTTCAGTAGAAACGTTTTTCACACTACAGAAGATGGAAAATTTCCAGTAACTGTTAAGGTATGCCCTTTAGAGCACACGTTTACTGAAGTTCTTTCTCTTGTTTTGGCCCACACTATCAGCTCCGATAGTTGCCCAGGGTATTAGAAACAACAGCACCAGTACATGTGTTCCACTGTCAGAGGTATCAACGACTTTCGCTTACAACTTTTGACTCGGGCGTTGCTGGTCAGGGACTCATACCTCAAATTGATATACTTATTCGTCCTTGAAAGACAGTAACATCATCATATATTGCCAGTCTTTCCCTGTAGCTTATAACTACCTTTAAGAGAATATCCAATATCTATTTTACATTGTCTAATACATCTTTTACTAACAAATCCTATGAAAGCTTCTTTACTCATATGAAGTGTTGAGTGCTATTGACGAGGGATTTCAGGATTGCTTCCGCATTTCTGGGTTCCCGGAAAGCTTTTGACACTGCACCACACAAGAGGTCTGTAGTGAAACCGCGTGCAAGTGGAATATCGTCTCAGTCATGTAACTGCATTCGTGACTTTCTGTCAGAGAGGTCACAGTTAGTAGTAATTGACGGAAAGTCATCAAGTCAAACGGAAGTGATTTCTGGCGGTCCTCATAATAGTGTTGTAGGCCCTTTGCTGTTGCTTATCTATATAAATTATTTGGGAGACAATCTGAGCAGCCGTCCTAGGTTGTTTCCAGATGGCGCTGTCGTTTATCAAGTAATAAAAACATCAGGAGGTCAAAACAAATTACAAAAAGATTTAGAAAAGATATCTGTATGGTGAAAAAATTTGCAATTGACCCTAAATAACGAAATCCGTTGAACTTCGGCTACACCATAAATCTGTCAAATCTGAAGGCTGTAAATTCAACTAAATATCTAAGAATTACAATTACGAACAACATCGGTTGGAAGGAACACATAGAACATGTTGTGGGAAGGTTAACGAAAGACTGCGTTTTATTGGCAGGACACTTACAAAATGTAACAGATCTGCTACGCTTGCCCGTCCTCTTCTGGAATATCTTCTGGAATACTGCTGCGCGGTGTGGGATGCTTAGCAGATAGGATTGAAGGAGCACATCGAAAAAGATGGCAGCACGTTTTGTATTATCGCGAATTAGGGGAGTGAGTGTCACTGAAATGATACAGGATATGGGGTGGACATAATTAAAACAAGCGCGTTTTTCGTTGCGGCGGAATCTTCTCACGAAATTCCAATCACCAACTTTCTCCTACGAATGCGAAAATATTTTGTTCACGCCTAACTACATAGGGAGAAACGATCACGCTGATAAAATAAGGGAAATCAGAGCGCGTATGGAAAGATATATGTGTTCTTTCTTTCCGCAAGCTATACGCGATTGGAATAATAGAGAATTGTGAAGGTGGTGCGATGAACCCTCTGCCAGCAACTTAAAAGTGATTTTCAGAGTATCCATGTAGATGTAGATGTAGATGTAGATGTAGAAAGTACCTTATCCTATAAATGCCAAATAGCTGACATGTACAATGAATTTGGTACATGTACGGAGATTGACGTACACGAGCATGTATAGTGTACTGTACTTCTATGGAGCTGTTGCCATCAAATCAGTATCACGTCAACAGCCCACTGCGGTGGAAAACTGCATTAGCAATTAAGCAACAGCTGGCAGGCAGCGGCTGCACAAGAGACGTACGATCGATTGTTGGCCTGGACGCGGGTTGAATATCTCCCCATAAACAGCAATTTCGGACGCCTGTTCAGTGAGACGCAGTCTCATTCATCGCTCCAAGAAAATAGGTACACACGGCTGTGCGTTTCGGTGTCACTAGTTTCACACAAGGAGAAAGTTGTAAGCCGCGTTTTCTAATCAAAGCTAATGAGATTCAGTAGTATCTACATTCCGTTTTGTGACAGAAGCCAGAGTTATTGTTCATTATATGAGACTGTTTAAATCTGATGCAAACTAAGCAGTTCAGGACAGAATGACAGCACCTAGTCATCCTACGAGGGCAGTTCAATAAGTAATGCAACACATTTTTTTTCTGAAACAGGGGTTGTTTTATTCAGCATTGAAATACACCAGGTTATTCCCCAATCTTTTAGCTACACAACACTATTTTTCGACGTAATCTCCATTCAATGCTACGGCCTTACGCCACCTTGAAATGAGGGCCTGTATGCCTGCACGGTACCATTCCACTGGTCGATGTCGGAGCCTACGTCGTACTGCATCAATAACTTCTTCATCATCCGCGTAGTGCCTCCCACGGATTGCATCCTTCATTGGGCCAAACATATGGAAATCCGACGGTGCGAGATCGGGGCTGTAGGGTGCATGAGGAAGAACAGTCCACTGAAGTTTTGTGAGCTCCTCTCGGGTGCGAAGACTTGTGTGAGGTCTTGCGTTGTCATGAAGAAGGAGAAGTTCGTTCAGATTTTTGTGCCTACGAACACGCTGAAGTCGTTTCTTCAATTTCTGAAGAGTAGCAGAATACACTTCAGAGTTGATCGTTTGACCATGGGGAAGGACATCGAACAGAATAACCCCTTCAGCGTCCCAGAAGACTGTAACCATGACTTTACCGGCTGAGGGTATGGCTTTAAACTTTTTCTTGGTAGGGGAGTGGGTGTGGCGCCACTCCATTGATTGCCGTTTTGTTTCAGGTTCGAAGTGATGAACCCATGTTTCATCGCCTGTAACAATCTTTGACAAGAAATTGTCACCCTCTGCCACATGACGAGCAAGCAATTCCGCACAGATGGTTCTCCTTTGCACTTTATGGTGTTCGGTTAGACAACGAGGGACCCAGCGGGAACAAACCTTTGAATATCCCAACTGGTGAACAATTGTGACAGCACTACCAACAGAGATGTCAAGTTGAGCACTGAGTTGTTTGATGGTGATCCGTCGATCATCTCGAACGAGTGTGTTCGCACGCTCCGCCATTGCAGGAGTCACAGCTGTGCACGGCCGGCCCGCACGTGGGAGATCAGACAGTCTTGCTTGACCTTGCGGCGATGATGACACACGCTTTGCCCAACGACTCACCGTGCTTTTGTCCACTGCCAGATCACCGTAGACATTCTGCAAGCGCCTATGAATATCTGAGATGACCTGGTTTTCCGCCAAAAGAAACTCGATCACTGCCCGTTGTTTGCAACGCACATCCGTTATAGACGCCATTTTAACAGCTCCGTACAGCGCTGCCACCTGTCGGAAGTCAATGAAACTATACGAGACGAAGCGGGAATGTTTGAAAATATTCCACAAGAAATTTCCGGTTTTTTCAACCAAAATTGGCCGAGAAAAAAAAATGTGTTGCATTACTTATTGAACTGCCCTCGTATAATGTCATAAGGCATTCTAGATAAGTTACCTATGCGAATTTGCTAGAGGTGTCCAGAAAACACGATGTGTGACGTCCGACCAGTTCAGGGGGAATAGACGCAAGTAGTCAGATAGCTGTAAATTTTTAGTTGTGTTGGCCCTAGATTCAGGCAAAAAATTTGAACCACTGATTTCTGATTGCCGAAATGGAATACCCTAGTGATATATAGACCTTGCCGGAGCAACAAGATTGTAACAAGGGAATCGAACCCGCGTACTCCACAGTGCAGTCAATCGCTCTGACCAGTCAGCTACGGAAGACGATACGAATAACATCCATCTCCTGGAGGTGAATATCCAAACACTATCGAACTGGGGGTACAGGGCACCCTGCGCCATGCACCAAACGGTGGCTTGCGGAGTATATACGTAGGTATAGAACACCAAAAATTTACCGGGTTGGACGAAAACGTTCCTTGACTGGGACTGTTACATATTCAGTCATAATGGAGGAGGTATGTTATAAATTACACAGTATTGCATGTCAGGTATTTACATGTATATATCGAATGAGAGAAAATAACGAGTAATTACAACGTGCAATAGATATGTATTCTGGTACTGACTACTGACGAATTCCATACTTACTTTATGGTCAAAAGTTTTCCATTATGGAAGACAATCAAGCCTGTTCTCTTTGACTGTTTAATTAGGATATAAGTGTAAAAATACTCCACTATCAGGTTGAGAGGAACACGTGGCGCCGACCAGCTGCCATATCATCCTCTCCCATATGGTGTCTCTTGTATGCGGTATGGAGAGGCGTGGACTCAACGTACTGCTCTCCCGGCCGTTGTCAGTTTCCCAGGTTCTTGAAACCACTCATTCCAGCAGACCCTCAACTGGCCTCAAGAGTCTGAGTGCACTCCTTTCAGTTTCTCCCAGCAAGAAAAAATGGTGACTACCGGGAACTCAGCCTAGGTTCTCACACATATCGTCTATTAACAGTGTAGCAGCAAAAAGTACGAAACTGTACAGTTCACTCCCAGCAAAAAGTTTCGCAGTATGGTTGTTGGGCACTTCGTTTCCGGAAGTATCTGAAGAAATAAAGTGACCTATAGTGTTACACACAGGCCACTTCATGAAGTGGGCCTGTAGCGGTAAGCACTCATGGTCATTGCACTGCAGATTGACTGGAAATCATTCTCAGTGAGGATTAATACGCAACCACTTGCAAAGACGCAAAACTTGTTTTCTGACGAGATCTCTACTACCCATCAGTTAAACGTGAATGGGTTACCTTAGTGGAAGATACTGTATTGTAATCTAGTAATACTTTCTTGCGTGTTTTTTGTGTTTTCAATCGCTTGTAAAAGACGTTTTTAATCACAGTTCGTAGAAATTTTGGTCATGACAATAATCATCTAGAGGTGTATGATGTCTTAGGAAGGAAAGTTTTAATTTACGATATTATTTAAGGTGCCTATGAAAATTCGCATCTGGCTAACGTAAAATTGGCGTTTGACTTTTTTTTTGTGAAATGGGTGTATGGAAATAAATGTCATTCCATAATCAGGTGAATTCTAGTTAATAATATGTACATATGTTTGCATATAGTCACTCAGGAAAGCATTAGCTGATTCTGCTACCTTATTTTGTGAGACAGTCAGAGTAAGCATTTAGTAATTTAAATCACATGCACTTGCACTGAAACATCCTTGCATAGTTAACTGAGTGTTGCAGAAGCAATGAAGAGTAAAAGTAACAGGGGCTGATAAAAATTGAAACCTGTATCATAATTTTCTTCTAATAAATGCACATAAATGAAGATTAAGTAAAAATTATAGCACTCTGTGCTAGTGTGTGACGTAGCGTACACAGTCAAATATTACGTAGCATGAAGTCACTGAAGCTTTCGACACAGATGTTGTGCATTGTCTTCAGGTGATTAACGTGGTAGTGAAGAACTCACTGTGGCTTAAAATACAGGGCGACTTTTTCCACCGTATACAAACTCTACAGGTTGACCGATAAAAGGACACGGAACAAAAATAGTCGAATGAATCTATGCCCGGAAATGCATGGTTTCAATGCCAGAGATCATTCATTCAATCACACATTGTTGCAAAGACTGCGGTCTCATAAGCGCTGTACTATGCAGCCACAGTTACAGTATGTGTTGAAAATGGTTTTGTATGTGCCTCAACGCATGCGTGTACGCAGTATGTTCTGCCTCACACGTTCACACCGGTCAGCTGCATCAGAACAGGGTCAAAGGCAGCTTGACTACCATGCTCCATTGTCTCCACATCTGGATAGTAGAAATGGTGGTAAGTTCCTATGGGACCAAACTGCTGAGGTCATCGGTCCCTAGACTTACACACTACTTAATCCAACTGAAACTAACTTACACTAAGGACAAAACACACACTCATGGCCGAGGGAGGATTCGAACCTCCAACCGTGACAAGCCGCCTCAGACCGCTCGGCTACCCTGCGTGGCTCCACATCTGGAATGGGCTCCTCATAACAATGCTTTTGAGATGGCCCCACAACCAGATATCGCACGTGTTGAGAGCCGGTGAACGAGCAGCCCATGCAATTGGACCGCCTCGTCTGATCCATCGACCAGGGAAGACACGACTGAGATGCGTCCGGACGTTAACGACGAGGTGGTGTGGAGCACCATCATGTAGCAGCCACATAACCTTTCGAATCATCAATGGCACTTCTTCAACAGGGGAGACTAAATCATCTACAAGAAAAGCCGTTAGTTCCGGCCTGTTAGGCGATGAGGAAGGAAGACTGATCATTCGCTGTCACCATACCATGGGGGTTCTGCTTACTATCCCACAGATGACTATTATGAAAGTTGAAGATACCACTCTGTGTAAAGGTTGCCTCACCCACTAAGAGACGGATGACATAAATCCCGGAAAAGAGATTGCTTGGTGAAGAAACCAGTGACAAAACTCCTCCCGCTGTAGAAAGTCTGTCGCTAGTAAGCCCAGCACTCCCTGCAAGTGATAGGGGTAGTAACAATGGTGGAGCTGAATGTTCCACATGGTCGTCTGGTTTATCCTGTACTGGCGGGCCAAATGCCTGGTACTGACACGGCGGTTGCCTTCTACAGTGTTAACCACATTTTCGTTCATGTCTGGTGTCCTAATATTTCAGGTACATCCTTTATTATTTCCTGCTTCCTGAAAGGACCCTGTCTCAAACAAAAGCGAAACATTATTTCTAACATTGAATGCTACGGTTGTTGTCAGCGGGGATAGGTCTCCTGATACAATCTTGCTGCGCGCTGCCCGTTGCCATTTGCCAGAAGTAAACCCCATGGCGGCAAGCTCTCGATTCGAATACGAAACCCTTGAGTACAGCGCTGTATCATATCCGCTAGAACGAGCATCAGCAAGAGAAGTGAATCGGACACAACATTACCATGTCAGGTGACGGCGCTAGGGCATGACGTATGAGAAATAGTACCATCCTCTTCATGCGTGCTGTAACTGTGGTTGCATGGTGCAGCGCAGCCTCTGTAACGAAGTATGATTGAATAAATAGTCTCTAGCATGGAAAGTATCCATTTCCAGACCTAAGTTCCTTAGACCTGTTTTGTTCCGTATCCTTTCATCTTTCAATCCCTAGTGTTTGTACATGCTGGAAAATATCAGCCTGTATATTTTCGTGCCTACGAGTCCTGTGCGTTTATGTAAGTGGGGGGGTCCAGCGCCTAATGAAAACGGGTTCTTGGTGCATCCAAATATTTCCAAAGTTTCAGCGACAGTAACAAACACAATCAGCAAATCCCGCAACAGTATTTACTGGAATTTAAACATGAAACTCTGATTTCTTTTAGCTGTTCCACGCAGCTATGAGAACAGTGATAACAGAATATTAAACTTATCACAAGCTTATGGACTTTCTTCAGCTATTCGTCATTGATGGTATCCATTATCATACAACTGTTAGTCGACGAATGCACGCAAATAAGCCGTCCGCGGTGGCCGAGCAGTTCAAGGCTCTTCAGTTCTGAACCGCGTGACTGCTACGGCCACAGGTTCGAATCCTGCCTCGGGCATAGATGTGTGTGATGTCCTTAGGTTTGTTAGGTTTAAGTAGTTCTAAATCATAGGGGACTGATGACTTCTGATGTTAAGTCCCATAGCGCTCAGGGCCATTTTTGACCCCGCAAATAAACAACAGGCATGGTGAAGCAAAATTTAGTTCATACCATGCTCATTTTTCCGAGCTGTTTACCTAGCGATCTGCCTCTAAAAATATCTCTCTCTCTCTCTCTTTCTCGCACTAGCACACTGGTACGGTCGGACACACATTCAGGCAACGTACAAGAGCGTGTAAATGCCTACAAACCATTTTCTTTCGCATAATTGGAATGAAAACCTGTGACAGGGTCCAATTATTGGTGTAATTATAACAACAGCGTTTTCCCATTTCAGCTCGTTTTTACAGAAAGCAGCAGCGTAATCATTACTGGACACTTATTTTCGTTACTGTTATGTTTTCGTTTTCAGCGTAAACTGAACTTCGCGTCCATCACATGTCCGGTACTCTGATGAGATCGTCTCATTCAGAGCTGTACTGGGAGAGTGTTCTATAGTAGGCTACCTGTCTATACACTAAATAAAGTAATTTCAATACCATGTATGCTGTTCGTGTAATTCGTCAGAATGAGTTCGATATAACTTGTGTCTCCTTAGAAGAACTTTTGATTCTTTATTCAATCGTCAGATTAAAGTACAGTTAGGTAAATAATAATGAAAACGCAGATTACTACACCACAGCCGCCAACTCCTCATGTCTTAAGGAATTTCCAGCGTTTCTTCGACTTCAGAGACAGTTGACAAACCAGTTGTAGCGAGCCAAACTTACGGTTTTACAATACATCTAGAAATATTTGGTTTACCAGTATTCACAGGCATAAAATGTGAAAAATTATGTTAAATTCTTATTGTGCAGGACCTTTCAGTTTTATAAGTCATTTGGCTTTTAGCTCTCGAAACTCCAACAGAAATTGTGGTGATAATTGATACCGAAGCAAACAAGTGCTCCCATGATTTATCGTAGATATATATTTTACTGGTGATTATCAGTTGTTTCGTATGTGATCGTCGATTGAAAACTTAAGAAACTTTGTACACAATAGGCATTATTAATACAGCCAAAACTAATAATTTGGACTCGACAAAAAGCTGCATGCTACATAATTCACTCAATGTTTGTTTACTTCTCAATAAAGTTTGTTGTTACTTAAGCAAAGTTCTGTGGTGAAAGAATCACATCGCAGTGTACGAAAATGGCACTAAGAAATAATGAGAACAGTATGCGTCGGGCAATAATCAAGGAGCATTTCCCTTGCGTTTACAGTATTTCTTTCATCTTTCAGCTCCTTGGTCCATACTTTACTACCCTTCGGTCTAAATGGTATATTTACATAGCGTACACGAAATAATACATTTAGCACTGCCATTCGTTATTTGTTTACTATTCTATTCTCATATAAGAAGCCACAGTTGTTCACATTGATGCGCACCCAAAGCAGCATTCGTAGCGCAAAGAGTTTTACCGATTTAGTGCTTTATCCATTTTCAGACTCTGTTGATGGAACTAGCAACCAGTATCACAAAATAAATTTTATTTCTTTAGCCGTTTCAAGCACCTAGCGCCCTACTTCGTAAGACTGTACAGAAATACATTCCACAAATATATACAAGTTAGATAAAAATATTACAAAATGTAAGAGTGATAAGTTTTCAAATATAAATGCAAAGAAATGTAACAGACGCCTTACTAGTGAGCGTCAAAAATAAACAGGTGAGTGCAGTGTAGTACAGTAGTCTTATAAAAATACAAGAGCAATACGTAATAAAATAATTAATCCATTAATGCAGAAAGAGATCGTGAGTACTTACACATGGATGTAAGCACGAACGAACTATTTATGCATTAATGCATTATATTATTGTATGCTGTTCTTCTGTTTTTATAGGTATGCAACACTATGCTGTATACACATGTTTACTTTTGACGCTAGATAATAATGCGATGATTCTAAGTACATACCATATCTATGCCTTTAAATTTTTAAACTTCTTCTTCTTAAATTTTCTAATATTCATATCTAACGTGTACTTACATGTGGTAATTTTTCCGTACACTCCTCTGAAGACCGGCACTAGGTGCATGAAACCAGTAAAAAAATAAAATTTCTTTTGTAAAACTGGTTGCTCAATTTTTTGGAATAAATTTTACTCCGCATTAAACTGCAACATCAGAAGTAAGTCCAGTATTGGAGTTGGGAGTCCTTTTATAGTGACATCTCGCAATTAATCAGGAAGAAAAAGCTTTTCATTTGCTGCCTGAATTGACATCTAGTCTCTCAACAGGCAGACAGTAAGTTAATTATCCGAGTACCAAGCGTAATCGACGGATCTTACTTACGAAAGCACTGAACGTGCGTGCAGTTTGTCTCAACAGTGAACGAGGAGGACAGCGGAACAGGCTTTTGAACAGGTTTCATAGGTAACAGCTTTTAATCTTACAATAACTTGCATTATGCAATAATTTGAAACAAAGAAAAATGTCGCACAGACATCGAAGTAGGCCAAAAAAGGCTACCGCTCTAGATTTGCAGCACACGAACAACAGTCCAGTTGCTCTTCATACAAAGATCTCATAGTATCTACTTTTTTTTTTTTTTTTTTTGCTCTTTAGAAGCATGCAATAAGAATGACATTTAAAACTGTTAACTTAATATCTAGCTGAAGCCTCTAAAAATACCTCGGGATTGTGACTCTCATGTGCCAATATATTTACTCTCAACTAGTAATTATTGTTAGTGTCGAGACTGGATTTAGGATGAAGTGTGCAATCCGTAACCGGAATACTAGAACAGATATTTTCCGTATATCCTCTGCTTCCCCGTTTATTGTCCAGATTGATAATTTATGTTCTGGAGCAAAATCTTTAACGTGCTGCGGATAGACATCAGCCAGAATACAGTACTTTGGCAGCTTTTAAAAAATAAAATAGAGTGCCGTATGAGACACTCCCGTAATTAAGAAGAATGTTAGGCCTCGGGAACAACAGTTCTAGTAACCTCTAACGTTAATCTTAACTAGGTTTTCACTCTCCCATATACAGAGAGGTCAAAGTCTGCTTCGAAAGCAGAAAAAGGCTTAGTACAACATATCAGATAGAAAGAAAATCTGATTAACTGAAGACTAACGGAGAAAAATTATTACGACGATTCACGGGTCTCGTGGAGTACTAACGGAACCGCCTATATATAAAACAGCTTTGTAGTGCAACTGGGGAGGCAACAGCTACCTTCCATCAGAGTAGCGGCTTTCTTTCCAATTTACTCGGTTAAATTTAAATGGAACGACTGTGAATAGTATTATACAGTGTAGTCATATTTATTTGGTGAGATACTGCAGTACACGGATTAAGCTCAGAAAATCTATGTCCATTGGGCGACATGCATACTACAAATGTAAATTACGTTGAGAGTTCGAAAAAAAGTGGGTAGAATTAATTTTTCATAGGTAAGCTGTTGTTTCAATTTTTGCTACCGTTATCGCTTAACTGTTTGATTTAGTTGGTGAAAGCTGTTGCAAGCAATGTGTAGTATTTAGATATTCAATTTATTTTTAAATTACTGTGCTTTCAACTGAGCAACGGATTTTTGTAGCTGAACATGTGTCTAGATGCCGAAAGAACTGGAAGACCACCTAAAATAAATTATGTGAAGTTGCTGGATATTTCTGACTCTATGCAGCACAGCCCAGTAAAATCATTGGGCAAGTTGGCACAGAAAAAGATATCCGACTTCCAACCGCGCATAAAGCGGTTAGGAAAACACTGAAATTTTTCCTTTATAAAGTGACAACAATGCTCTGATTGAAAGACGCGGATCGTGAGAAGAAGATATGTTATTGCAAATGCTGAAGGAAATACCGCTGATGTTATTGATGGTCACTTGCTAAACGGACAAGGTGTTGTTGAACAACCTCACTGGCCACGTTAACACACGAGGCATACAATTGTGGTCAACGGCGAATCATCGTGCTGTGCTTGATATGCCATCACATTATCAGTAATTGAAGTGAGTGCAGCAATATTCAGACGGCCCATTATTGGACCGTTATCTTTTGAAGAAACTGTGAATAGTGAAAATTAGTGTTTAATAATCCCCGATTGCATTGGCCAGCTAAAGGAAGACGGAATCAGCTACTCATGTTTCCAACAAGATGATGCTAATGCGCACACAGTTACCAGCACTATGCATCTCCTGGAGAAGGCTATTTGGGAAACGTATCATGGATTATTCGTGGAATGAGATAAATATTCGTGTTAAAGGTTTGAGTTGCGGTCTTTCAAATAGAATTTAGGTTTTACTATTAATGTAATTCTGCTTTAATTTTATGGCGACTTTCTTCTTAGTGATTTTTGAAAAGCCTCGAAGGAATAATGGCTTTCGTAATTAAGACAATTAAAATGTTGTTTTGTAACTGAAATTACAGACTTAGATATTTAAAACATACAGGTTTCTCGTCTGAAAGTACACATATTGTAATACGAGACTGGTGATAAAATGTTATTTAACGGCCATTATCCTTCGTTAATTATCTTTGTGCTGATTTCTGCGATATATTACTACAAAAATACAAATAGTTTATGACAGAAGCAATTAGTTTCGGTACACTATCATTTTAAATAAAACATCGATACTCTTGGTAACTTATTTTATCAAATAAATAATTGTACAGCTTCTGGTAGATTACGTTCCTCTCGAAACTCTAGCAGACAGAACAGAAGAATAAGAATTGAATGTTTTTGTCTTTTGCTTTAGAAATAAAAAATATCTGAGAAATTATCTCTTAAGTATAACATTTTTATAAATTAATTCTTTGTCTCTACTCGGTATATTTATTCCATACAGAATTTTCCTTTTCGCTTAAAAGATCTATTACTGTTGTTAACATACACTGAAGCGCCAAAGAAACTTGTATAGGCTTGCGTGTTCAAATACAGAGATATGTAAACAGGCAGGATCGGCGCTGCGGTCGGCAACGCCTGTATAGACAATAAATGTCTGGCGCAGTTGTTGGATCGGTTACTGCTGCTACAATGGCAGGTTATCAAGATTTAAGTGAGTTTGAACGTAGTGCTATGGTCGACGCACAATCGATGGAACACAGCATCTGAGAGGTAACGATGAAATGCGGAGTTTCCCGTACGACCATTTCACAAGTGTACCGTGAATATCAGGAATCCGTTAAAACATCAAATCTCCGACATCGCTGCGGCCGGAAAAAGACCTTGCGAGAACGGGACCAACGACGACTAAAGAGAATCGTTCAACGTGACGGGAGTGCAACCCCTCCGCAAGTTGCTACAGATTTCAATGCTGGGCCAAAAACAAGTGTCAGCGTGCCAACCGTCCAATGAAACGTCATCGATATGGGCATTCGGAGCCAAAGGCCCACTCGTGTACGCTTGATAATTGCACGACACAAAGCCTCGCCTGGGTCCATCAACACCGACACTGGGCTGTTGATGACTGGAAATATGTTTCAAATTGTTCTGATAGGATGGACGTGCATGCGTATGAAGACGACCTCTTGAATCCATGGACCCTGCATGTCAGCAGGGGACTGTTCCCACTCGTGGAAGCTATACAATGGTGTGGGGTGCGCGAATTTGGAGTTATGTGGGACCCCTGATACGTCTAGATACGACTCTGACAGGTGACACATATGAAAGCATCGCGTCTGATAACCTGCATCCATTCATGTCCATTGTGCACTGTGACAAACTTGAGCAATTCCATCAGGAAATTGCGACATCCCACACTTCCAGAATTGCTAGACAGTGGCTCCACGAACACTCTTCTGAGTTTAAACAGTTCCGATGGCCACCAAACTCCCCAGACATAAACATTATTGAGCATATCTGGGATACCTTGCAACGTGCTCTTCAGAAGAGATCTCCAGCCCTTCGTACTCTTGCGGATATATATACAGCCCTGCAGGATGCGTAGTGTCAATTCCCTCCAGCACTACAGCACTACCTCAGTCATTAGTCGAGTCCATGCTACGCCGTGTTGCGGTACTTCTGCGAGCTTGTAGGGGAGATGGAGAGGGGGGGGGGATCCTAAAATCTCAGATGTAGAACAGGCCAAGTTATACATTGAAGAGCCAAGGAAACTGGTACACCTGCCTAATATCTATTAGCCAGGGGTACCAGTTTCTTTGGCTCTTCAGCGCATAACTTGGACTGTTCTACAACTGTGAAGTTATACCCCCTTGCTGGATTCTACGGAACATGATGATGAATAATGAATGACTTAATTAATTAATGAATTAACGGCAGATTGTATGAGGCTAAATCAGGTATTCAACGAAAAAGGGTACTGCTTCTGACGACCTGATATGTCACACTACGCGATTGCACTTCGCAGAGAAGGATGATTTTCAGTCACCTTAGCTCGCGACGTTGCTCGCTGAGTTTAACTACGTTCGTCGGTAATGCCACCAATTCAACAGAGATTTTGGCATGTCGGATCTAACTATTCAGACTCCTACGTCAACAAACCAAAAAAAATTGATTCGTTCGAGGCATCATTAAAGAAAAAGAATATGCAAGTGCTTTGTGTTCCAGTATCCAGGGACAGGTGGCAGTAATGTTCTGCGTCATATGAGCTGCACTGATGAATATCAGTCATGCTTTCCGCCCTCCACGTGATGTTACTGGTATTTACTTCTTGTCGCGGGACAACTACCGTGGAAGGACACAGTGGACTGCAACGGAGGGGAACCAAGTGAGTTAAGTTTAAAAGCGATTCAAGACTTTCGTTGAGTATTGATAAACCTGTGAGTGCGTGTGTATGTGACACACCTCATGAGGCTTTCACAGCGGGGTGAATGTTAAATCCTTGTATGCTAGCAGGTGGCACTTTGCATTATCTACCTTTAGTCGAGGTGTTATATTCCCTATATCATGCACCATTTCATTATATGAACTTATGTTTACAATTCTAGCCCCAGAGAAACAAATACCAGAGCCAAAGCATAGTCTGCAAAATATGTTAGTGGAGGTTTTTTCTCATGTTTAAAAGCAGCTGCAATAAACTTCATTTCGGTGCTGTTGCTTCACTTATTTATATTCACAGTACCATGTCCTCCAGAGCGTTTCATACGGTTTTGATCGCAGAGGTTTCTTACTGATTTATTCTGCAGTACCGTGCCTCCTTTATTACTTACTGTAGGAAAGCATAAATTAGCCTTGCTCATCTGAGGTTTATAGACACTGTAAGCCGATATGAAAGTTGTTGAGTTATATGTTCGCTTCCGGAAAGCTGTAAAAAGGTAAGGGCGCCTTTGAAAGACTTTGACCCAAATACCCGCTCTCTTATGAATCTATAAGAAAGTTTCTTCTCAATATAGTATAAGTGCGCATGAGCTTAAGTACAACGCAAAATTTTATGGTGTGCACACTATGTCCACAGAAGAGGCATACGTTCGTTGCGATTCAATGAATCTCTTTTGACGTAATTCGTGAAATTGTAAGATACTGGTATTTACTAAACATATCGATTCGAACGTTAGCCTTACATAAACGGAGGTGACGCCGTTCACACGTAGTCATGAAGTTCTGTGAAAACGTATTGGAAGAACTGAAAGTAATTATAAGTTGAACGAGTGCCACTGAATCTAGTATCATTGTCGATATTTTGTATCACTTGTTCGCGCATACCGCATTAAAGTCACTTACAAACCTCTGCTGTATCTCAGTAATATCGTGCCTTAGCCTAGCTACAGAGTAAAATTACTTAATTAGTAAATAAATGAATATAGTCTAAAATAGATGAATGCTCTGTTTTAAGTTCTTCAGAGTAGAGCGAAACATGCTGTGTCGATTATCACGTCCATCTAGCGAATACAGTGATTCGATTTCTTAGCTATTTAACTTACCTGTTGAACTATTACACTGATGGAAAAAAACTGCAACACCAAGAAAGTGTTGTACGATAAATGAAAGTAGGTAGGCGTGTTTCTTCATCTGAAAGATGTTATCTGTTCAAAGTTCGCACCAGTCACATAAGAGTGGTGGTAGTAGCGCCACTACGAGGATGCAGATAGGGTTTCCTTTAAATACACGCTCTAATGCTCGTGAGCGTTAGTTACCTTTGAGATTGCACGTGGTGAGTTGACGTTATTCAAGAAAGCCTTTACGGCGACAAAGACGCCGCTATCAGTATCTCACTTAATTTGAACGCGTTCAGTGATACTGCACAAAAACTTGGCAGGAATGTAGCCACAGTAAATGATTGCTGGCAGCGGTGGTCACGGGAATGTAGAGTCGCACGAAGACCGAGCTCCAGATGGCCGCGTGGCTCTCCCGAGAGGGAATACAATCGTGTTCGGCGTAAGTCTCTTACCCATCGTACTGCATTTGAAGCAACAATTTTAGCAGCAGTTGGCACCACAGTGACACAAAGAAGAGTTACAAATTGGTTACCTCAAGGACAGATCTGAGCCTGACGCCCTGTAGCACGCATTACAGTGACAACAAACTGTGGCCACTTGCGACTTCATTGGTGTCAAGACACAACTCATTGAAGGGCATGGTTGAGGGCTCTTGTACTTTCCGATGAAAGCTGGTTCTGCCTCGGTGCCAATGATGGCCGTGCATTGGTCAGAAGAAGACCAGTTAAGGGCTCGCAGCGAACCTTATTGCTTGCTAGACACGCTGAACCTACACCTGTTATGGTCTGGGGTGCGATTTCGTATGACAGTAGGAGCGCTCTCGTGATTATGCCCCGCACCCTTGCTGCAAATTTGTACGTCAGTCTGATGATTCGACCTATTGTGCGATCGTTTATGAACAGCATTCCGGCATGTGTTTTCCAAACGAAGGATATATAGACGTACTGGAGTCTGCTTTAGTAGGCGAAGGATATAATGGAAACAATACTTCTGATACAGACCAATCACGATTTGAATATGAAATGGCAAGTCGACGATCTTTCTCGAATACAATAGAAAAATACGCGTATGATGTGGTGAAATCCATCTGCAACAGCCGGCCGCGGTGGTCTAGCGGTTCTAGGAGCTCAGTCCGGCACCGCGCGACTGCTCCGGTCGCAGGTTCGAATCCTGCCTCGGGCATGGATATGTGTGATGTCCTTAGGTTAGTTAGGTTTAAGTAGTTCTAAGTTCTAGGGGACTGATGACCACAGATGTTAAGTCCCATAGTGCTCAGAGCCATTTGAACCATTTTAACTGCAACCCATTCTTATATTGTCCAACTCAATATGTCATCTGCTGGATTTCTTAATACAAAGATGTACATTAAGTTTCAAGAACGAAATGGGCTATTTGGACCAAGAGTGTTACGGCTAACATTTCAGGAAACTCTTATAAACGTAGTTGCCGATGTTAGCAGCTCTGGTAAACTTACATGAACCATATCGTCCGTTGCTTAAAATGTTTTCACACCAGATTTGGAACACAACGCCTTGCAGTTGCTCTAGCTCTTGGATTGGGCAAACCGGTGCAGTTATACTTCTAGAATCTCAAGTTCATAAATCTTTAAATAGAAAAGTATTCGCAAGGGAATAATCATCCCACGAACCACTAAATTCATCTAGTCGTTAGACGCCTACGTTTTCACTGAATATATACTTCTTGTCTGCAGACTTGAAGATTGTATTAGAAAAAAGTTTATTTTGGGGGCGGCGTACGAAGATACAGTACATGACAGAATATTAACAACGAAGCTTGATTCAGTTCTTTAACATTCGATGTCTTCGGCAGTTTCCAAGGGCGTGACCGTTTATGTTTGGCAGTCCTATTTACATCTGACAGAGGAGACCGTAACGAATTTCAACTGCCTAGTGTTATGACTACGAAATAGCGATAGCTACATTAAACAGAGTGAAGACGGTGTTGTTATTATTGCTCTGCCCAGAACATTTTGTAATCAGTGATTGAACACTATCGTATGACGCAGCAAAATAAACAACATAGAAATGTTCTTCTACAGTAGAAATGTGCATGTCCGTATTTGAAGAAACATTATATGTTACAATCATATTTATTTAGTATGTGTATATGCATAATATGCATTGCATAGCCGGCCGGAGTGGCCGTGCGTTTCTAGGCGCTACAGTCTGGAACCGCGAGGCCGCTACGGTCGCAGGTTCGAATCCTGCCTCGGGCATGGATGTGTGTGGTGTCCTTAGGTTTGTTAGGTTTAAGTAGTTCTAAGTTCTAGGGGACTGATGACCACAGAAGTTGAGTCCCATAGTGCTCAGAGCCATTTGAACCATTTTTTTGCATTGCATATTGAAGGTTGAAAATAGATGTGTCCGTTAATAGTGAAACAGTATGTTACGGACTTCATTTTGGTTAAGGAATGACGAAGTTCGTCTGAAAAACGGACGTATAGCTCATGAATGTACGTTTCGAACACTGTGCGATTCCTTAACAGGGGATTTTCACAACTGTATTCACCGACTCGACATGAACCTGATAAATGAAGTTCCTCTTCTCACCAGTCACACAGTTGAAATACCTACCTTGTAAATGTTTTGAAACATTGAGGACCCTGATTTCGGATTTTGACTTGAGTGTGGTTATGATGTGACAATATTAACACTAAAATTATGAACTTTTCAGTTTCATATTTAATAAATCTCTTTCAGTCATCGGTCTACTGACCGGTTTGATACGGCCCGTCATCGACTCATCTCCTTCGCCAATCTCTTTGTCTCAGAGTAGTACTTGTAGCCCACGTCCTCAATTACACCAAGGGAAAAATTCTCAATGTCAAAAAATTGTTCATATAGAGTAATGAAATTTTTGAATACACTGGTGTAGGTAACAATGGAAGATCACATGTTAACGTAAGCGCGAGATAAGCCACTGCAAATGAGAAATGCTGGTACATTATAACCCGTGTAACTGCCAGAGTGTTGATTGCAAGCATGCAAACGTGGATGAATTGTGTTGTTTAGGAGCCGGATGCCAGTTTGTGGGATGGAGTTTCGTGCCTTGGTCGGTCGATACAGGGGCGGTTAATGGTGGTTGCGGGTGACGCTGAAGTTGTCGTGCGATAGTGCCCCATATGAGGTCTGGTGGAGACAGATCTGGTAATCGAGCAGGCCAAGGCAACATGTCGCCACTTTGTGTAGCATGTTGAGTTACAATAGCGGTATGTCTGCGAGAGTTATCCAGCTGGAAAACACCCTCTGGAATGCTGCGACGAATGACAGCGCTGCCCGGAGTGGAAACACGGTTTGAGGGGCCATGTCACGGATTGCGCGGCCCCTTCCGCCGGAGGTTCTAGTCCTCCATCGGGAATGCGTGTGTGTGTTGTTCTTAGCATAAGTTAGTTTAAGTAGTGTGTGAGCCGTGTTGGGCTCATGTATGCATTGGTTTAAACCTTTGTTCCTATTCTGTGTTTGGTTTCCCGCAGTTATTGCGATTATGCTGTTGTTCACTCTCTTCGTGAGAGGCAGCAGCGCTGTGTATCGATATTCGCACCTTGTACTATCTTTGATCTGGTGGTTATAGTATCCGGCTGTGATGTGTGCGAGCAGTCGGTCGGTTGGCGTGAAGCAGCGAGGAAATCTCCACAAGGTGCAGTTTGCCCGGGCCCGCTGACGGTCTCTACACAGTGTCGGAGTGTGTGGGGATGTTCCCATTACTACGAGGTCCGTGGCTCATCGACCCTGGACACGAAAGCTTAGTTTGGATTTAATTTACCAGCAAGTCAACACTGTTCACATTGTGCCGTTTGGTTCTAGTTGTTGGCTGTTCGGACATTCCCATGAGCAACAACGTGTGTGTTGGAGTTGGCGAAGGTTTATCCACTGTCCGGTGGAGTCTAACTCTATTTGGTTATTTACAATTGTAGTGCACCAGCGGAATTTTCTGCCTTATGGCCGTTAACGTTCCGGTTACCTGCCCTGACCGTTGACGTAAATTTAGGCAGTGTCCTTTCCTCACCGTGTTGTCGCTGTCCAGCACGGTGTGTAGTTCGATAGCTTAATGTAAGCTCGGTTGTGGGCATCCATGCACTTTACGTTTGAACTGAACTTCCGGTTGTGTGCTGGGAGAGTGGAGCGCAAATTACCTTGTCGGTGGGTCCGTTGACTGTCTGTTGGTTGGGTTGTTGTCGGGTCGAGAATGGTTGGGCCGACTGCCTGTCTCACCTGAGTGAACGTTAGCATTTCAACTGCTGGCTGACCCCCGAAGCTTCTCAGAGCCGTTAACTGCACTGCCTTTTCTTATTTTCTGTTGTGTGTACGGTTCTAGGCGCTACAGTCTGGAGCCGAGCGACCGCTACGGTAGCAGGTTCGAATCCTGCCTCGGGCATGGATGTGTGTGATGTCATTAGGTTAGTTTCGTTTAATTAGTTCTAAGTTCTAGGCGACTAATGACCTCAGAAGTTAAGTCCCATAGTGCTCAGAGCCATTTGAACCATTTTTTGTTGTGTGTATTTCTGTGGCTCATAGCCGATGGTTTTGAATTAAAGTTGAATTGTTTTTAGTGGTGTTTTAAGTCATGGGCCTTCAGCTGCTTTAAAATTAAAGTTCCTTGCTTTTCAAGAGTTAGATTGTTTGGTCCTTCAGCCTAATTTAAGTTAAGGCTTTGTTGTATAAATTTATTTTACCTTGAGTTTTAAGTCATCGGCTTTCAGCCGTCTTTATATTAAGGTTGTTGCTTTTCAAGTGTTAGATTTTTGGGCCTTCATCAAAATTATAGAACTTACGTGAGGCCTTCTGCCTTCTAAATATTCTTTTTGGCGCCTGAATTTTGAGTTGATGGCTTTTAGACGTGTTTTTTTGGTTGTGCCCTTATGGCATAAGATAGTGATGCGTATTCAGCCGATAACTAAGTTCAAGAATTTGTACTATAATGGATGGTCAAACGATTAAAGTTTTATGTCTTCGAGTGTAACTGACCTGTTCATTTTGGCCCCTTTCCACAATTCCAACTACCTGTCCTGTCCTGTCGGTTTAGCAGGGCGGCTCAAAGTGTAAGTCTAGGGGCCGATGAAAAAAAAATGGCTCTGAGCACTATGGGACTTAACTTCTGAGTTCATCAGTCCCCTAGAACTTAGAACTAGTTAAACCTAACTAATCTAAGGTTATCACACACATCCATGCCCGAGGCAGGATTGAAACCTGCGACCGTAGCGGTCTCGCGATACCAGATTGTAGCGCCTAGAACCGCTCGGCCAGCCCGGCCGGCTTAGGGACCGATGGCGTCAGCAGTTTGGTCCCTTAGGAATTCACACACATTTGAGCATTATAACATTTTTGAATGACCGCACAGCAGGTCAAATACTGGACTGACGTACAAGTTAGCAGTAAGGGTGCATGGGATAACCACGAGGGTGCTCTTGCTCTCATACGAAATCGCAGCTCAGACCATATCTCCAATCTTAGGTCCAGTGTGTCTAGCAAAGCAGGAGGGTTGATTGCTGGCCCTCAACTGGCTTCCACCTGACCAACACACGACCATCAATGGACACTGACGCAGAACCAGCTTTCATCAGAAAATACAACAGACCTGTACCCTGCCTCAACGAGCTCTCACTTTACACCACTGAAGTGGCAGATGACGGTGTTTTGGCGTCAATGGAATGCGAGCTACTGGGCATCTGGTTCGAAGCTGTTCTTGATGTAATCGATTTTTAACAGTTCATTGTGTCAGTATGGCGTCAACAGCTTCTCCGTTATGTAGACAGGACTGACACCACCAGCAGCCGACCAATGGTTTAAACGCCCAGAAGAGGACTCCTACGTCGGGTTTAAACCAGTTGGCGGTATTATAACAATAGTAAATGCGATTAAGACCGTTCTTGAATTATTGATTCTGAAATTTTTGCTGCTGGTGAAGTACGATGCGCCTGAGCCCCACGCCGAACACGATTTCTTCCCTCTCGGTGGTGCTTCACTGCCGTCCGGAGGCCGGTAATCTTGCGACCGTACATTCTCGTGACCATCGTTGCCAGCAGTCATGTGCAGTGGCTACATTCCTGCCAAGTCTTTCTGCATTATCTCGGAAGGGGGGGGGAGAACCTCCCACTTCTCGTAGCCCTATTACACGACCTCGTTCAAACTCAGTAAGGTGTCGATAATTGCATCTTTGTCGCCTTAAACATCAGCTCACCACGTCCAATCTCAAAGGTAACTATCGATCACGACCGTTACAACGTATCTTCAAAGCAAACCTGATTTGCATCCTTACAGTGGAGCTGCTACCGCCAGTCTTATGCGACTGGCGTGAAATTTGAGATCGATCACCTTTTTGATGTAGCAACAAGCCCATCAACTTTCTTTTCAGTCGCACAACTTATTGATGACACGATTTTTTTCCGTCAGTGTATTTGTAGGATGTGTTCCTATCTCTGTCTTTCCCTGACGTTTTTACCCTCTGCAGCTCCCTCCAGAAACAAGGAGGTTATTGCATCATGTCTTAAGATATCCTATCAGCCTGTTTCTTCTTATTGTGTTTTGCATAATTATGTACCTTTCGTCACCGGTACGGTGACGTTGGGTTCAAACACAAGCATCAATGTGCATTACAGCTGCAGTCAACGTGGATCTGGATGAGGTGAGCAAGATCTAATTCGTAAGGCTGTTCTATGAAAGTAAGTGATCCTGCTGCTCCTCTTCGAGAGTATCGACTCATTGAAGGAAGACGGAAAGGTCCTCTTTCCGCACAATGGTTGAAGAACATGACTGGGATGTTGGAATTAACTGGCTTTTTGCGAACTGCTCTTGGGAGAGGCTGACGGCTACTCGCGCTACATTTTGTTCAAGAAGTTATTGTTGCTAGGGCTGACAATGCTTGAAGCAATGTGCTATCTATAAGCAGTGCATGAGCTGCGTCGCCGCAGCTGAGTATTTCACGGTTCAAAAATGGCTCTGAGCACTATGCGACTCAACTGCTGAGGTCATTAGTCCCCTAGAACTTAGAACTAATTAAACCTAACTAACTGAAGGACATCACACACATCCGTGGCCGAGGCAGGATTCGAACCTGTGATCGTAGCGGTTGCACGGTTCCTGACTGAAGCGCCTAGAACCGCTCGGCCACAGCGGCCGGCCCGCAAATTCACTCCCCCCGCCAGTGTCAGTTGATCTTATAGCGAGACTGCTCGGCCTCTGACATACACTACCGTCCCATGTACAATTTCTGTATCGACCTCTAGTTCAGTTTTAGGAAGCCCAACGAAGTACACGTTGGGCGAAACCGTCTCTGGCGGGCGGCTTCAATTTGGGATCGCAACGGCCTGATTGGCGACCTTCAATGTTAATTAGCTCGAAAACAGCGCAAGATCTTGAATTTTTTGTAACAATTATTCCTCAGCGCAACCTTCTCTGCCATTACAAGCTTTTCGGAGCGTTTCTGACTATCCTGTAGACGGATTTCCTGTCACGCCTGCAGTAGAACTCGACAAACCCCTACGATTAACGAGAATCAATTTCTGTATTGCATTCGTCACAAGTGGTTTATATTCTCTCGTGCCACGAGTAATGTCTCAGACTACACTTAACTGTTAACAATCACGATAAGTTTAAATCGGTCTTCTTTAAAAATATACTTTGAAAGTGTTTTTTTTACTGGATTTTTTTTCCTGAAATTATGAAGTGCTATGAATAGGGAAAATAGGGAAGTCGAGCTCAGTGTATACAAATCGTATCGAACAAGATGAAATGTCCAGTATTTTAAAGGAAACACTATTTTTTCTATCCGTCTTACAGCATGATTTTAGGTTTTAATCCGACAAGCTAAAAATTTTCATTTGCTGCTTTTCGGTCTTTTGCAGCCAGACTGATACAAAGTTGCGAACGTATGATGTACTTAAACATTTCATTTCTGGTGGGCAATACTGCTGCAATTAATTCGTCGTCTCCACGAAATAAGCTCTTAAGTTTAATAAAATTCAAGCGAAGGTCATTACTGAAATGTCACCATATTTATGAATTATTAATATTACACGTGTAATGTATTTTATTGCTTCACAGTTTTTCGTTCTCAATTCCCCTCAGTTATTTCCGTTGTGCAACAGTCCGATATGCTCTTTTTACAACGGTCTCCCACACACTAATTAAGGATGACACGGGAACATCTTTTGTTACGTAATGAAACAGATTCACTGGTGTTCGCATGTCTGTCTCCGGAAGAAGCAGATGGGTGTGCCACTGAAACCGCAGTGTTAAGAAACCTGAGGAAACAGCTGTTTGAGGTAGTAATTTGGTAGCCAGAATTACACAGTAGCACGCGACGTACCTTCGCAGTGCACGCGAACAGGTGTGGCATGGGAAGGCACCGTCTGTGTTCCCCCTGCGGACACTCCGGTTACACACCGAGGTGCGTGTAAACACACGCGCTCAGTAGCTTCGCGTAGACAGTGAATCGTAGCAACATGACAGGAGAACTTTACAACAGGGCGTGATGGGGACTTCGCGTGTCAGCGCTGCGGCGCCGATGTCGCAGCCACAAAATAATGCATCAGCTTCGGTTCTACTGAAGATTACGAGTGCGATTGAAAACTTAGGCAAGCATATTTGCAGTATGCATGAGCTCTTTTCGGGGACATTAAAACTTGGTAATATGTGCATAAACCATACGCAATCGTAAAGATTTAATGCACATCTACAGATGACCCTCTACAAAATCGACTGCAAGGGTGTTGTGATCAATGAGCAAGGAGACAGTGACTGTGAGTGCAGAAAATAAACACGAAAAATTCGCCGAAGGAAAGTGCAGTGCGTAGTTATGAGTCAGAGGACTCTACCCAAATCTAAATCCATAGGAGTTGAAACGGAAAGAAAAAGTAAAACAATTTATAATACAGCGTATGTAAAACCACGCTGAAATACAGTGAGGTGACATAACTCGTGGGACACCGATATTCGCATATACAGATGGCGCACTAATTTATAAACGGTCATTGCATTGGTGGGGCTATCATTCGTACTCAGATGATTCATGCGAAAAGGCTTCCTACCTGATTATGGCTGCACGGCGGGAAGTGACAGACTCTGATACTGGAATTGTGGCTGGAGCTGGACGCATGGGGCATTCCATCTCTGAAATCGTTAGGGGATTCAATATTCCAAGACGCAGTGTCAAGAGAGAGCCGAGAATGTGAAATTTCAGCATTACGTCTCACCATGGACAATGTAGTTGCCGACGGCTTCACTTAACGACCGAGAGCAGCGGCGTTTGCCTAGAATTGTCAGTGCTATCAAGACAAGCAACACCGAGTAAAACAAGAAAAGAAATCAATGTGAGATGTTCGATGAACGTATCCTTTAGGACACTGTGGCGTAATTTGGCATTACTGGGCTACGGCAGCAGACCACCGAGACGAGTGTTTCTGCTAAAAATACGACATCGCCTGACCATACCGGATGGACGCTAGACGGCAGAATGCCCGTGGATTGTCAGATGAGTTCCGATTTCAGTTGGTAAGAATTGGCTGTAGGGTTCGAGTGTGGTTCAGGGCTCAAGAAGCCACGTATCCAAGTTGTCAACAAGGTACTGTGCAAGCTGGTGGTGGCTCCATAATGATGTGGGCTTCTACATGGAGTGGTCCAACTGAACCAGCCGTTGATTGGAAATGGCTATGTTCGGCTTCTCTGAGACCATTCGCAGCTGTTCATGAACTTCATGTTCCCAAACAACGATGGAATTTTTTGGATGACAGTGCACCATGTCACTGGGTCGTAGTCGTTCGCGACTGGTTTGAAGAACATTCTGGACAGTTCGAGCGAATGGTTTGGACACTCAAATCGCCAGATATGAATCTCATCGAACATTAGTGGGACATAATCAGCTAGTGAACAAATTGTTGCACCGGAAACACTTCCGCAATTATGGACGCGTATAGAAGGCTGCATGGCTCAATACTTCCGCAGGGGACTTCCAACGACTTGTTGAGTGCATGCCACCTCGAGTTGCTGCACTTCGCCGGGAAAAAGGAGGTCCGACACGTTATTAGGAGGATCTCACGACTTCTGTCACCTCAGTGTATACTGAAGGAGACTGCAGAACTTCAAAGGTATTGACGCCGGCTCATCATATAGCGCAGCGTACGGAACCGCGTAAGGGCGATATTGTGCAATGCACTACAGTTGCTGCCGAGACATCGTGGTTTTTGTACGTATAAACAACTGGTACAACGACGCCATTTGAATATGGATGAAAAATAAAAGGAATCATATGTTGGAGTGCATTCAGGGAAATAGTTTCACTATATGTTTAATACTTATTCAATAATTTGCTGTAAGAACGTTCTATAAAAATGTAAACGTAGACTCTGCGCCCTTTCTTCTGTGTATGTGGTCGCATTGTAACACACTGACATTGCCATCACATATCCAAAATAATTTTATTCATTTGACAAAAGTTTTTCACCGCAGGGAAATAACCTAAAATTATTATTTATCGTTTCATAATAGTTTTCTTTATTTATTGCAGAAATACTTAACAGCACTATCTGCCGATAGTGTACAATGAAATGCATTACTCTTTCCATGTTTACAGATCGCTTCCAGGATTCTGCGACGTGAAGCCCGACAAGTATATGAACAGTATGTTTTCTGTGTACGTAATGCGTAACGAAGTTCACCAGTTCCTCCTTCATCTTTAAAAATTCCGGCATTCGTCTGCCACTGCTACAGCTTCTCGTAGCATATTGGAATGGTAGTGTGTAGAACGCCTTTCAAGCCACTATTTTCCCCATTGTTGCTTGCGCTCGCGTCCCTTTTTGCGGCACGTAGTGATTGCAATCGCAATACGTGCAAGTTCTATATCATCGAACGCCGATATATTCGCTACGGAGGCAGAGTTGTAACCGACACGTCCCAGGCATAAATTTTGCGCATTAATATTGTGACGTTCCTGGTCTCGCGCTTTGCACCACATATTGTGACAGATTACACCCGCGCAATAAATACTGAGCATGGGAGAGGCGCCTTCAGAAAATGATATTTTTACTATTGTGCTCTAGTTGTTGTAGCTTTCACTCCAAAGACAGCCCTTCACATCAGTTTATCCTCTGCGAGCCTCTTCGTCTCTACACTATACTGGAACCATGGTCTCCCTTTTTTTTGTTTTTTGTTTTTTGTTTTTTTTTGTTTTTTTTTACCAGTACTTACTTTTCCACTACCACAGTTAATGTAGCGGGATGTTTCTAGCACCCGAGTCGTTCTCTTAGTACAATGTGCCATAAATATTTTGTTCCACGATTCTATTCAGCACCACCTCATTTGTCATTCGATCTTCCCAATTAATCTTCAGCATTCTTCAATTTTGAAACCCTGTATTTATTTGTTGTCTGAACCATTTATTACCCACGTCTCACTTCCATACAAGTTTATACTCCGTTCAAATGTCTTCACGAAAGACTTTACAACAGTTAAATGTATGTTAGATGTTAACTATTTTTCTTTTTCACAAACCCTTTTTTATTTATTTACTCGTCCATCACCTACAAAGGCAGTCATCACATTAAATGCTTAGCGCAACGAATTAACTATTGTAATCTTGTAGCTCTGTGCTGACTTACAATATTCTTTACAAATGTACTTTTACTTCGGTAATATGTTACAAATATACTTTAGCCACTCTGTGGCTGTCAGAGAGTCTATGCATATCCTTCAGTTCATCCTCTTAGCTCTCACACAAGTTAATGGTTTATTGGTTGGATCTCACCGCAGTCACATTCAGTTGCTGGCATGTACCAGTATTCATGGTAACATAATTCAAAGTTGTCCACAACTTGCTTGTGAGATTTAATCCTTCGCCGGCCGAAGTGGCCGTGCGGTTAAAGGCGCTGCAGTCTGGAACCGCAGGACCGCTACGGTCGCAGGTTCGAATCCTGCCTCGGGCATGGATGTTTGTGATGTCCTTAGGTTAGTTAGGTTTAACTAGTTCTAAGTTCTAGGGGACTAATGACCTCAGCAGTTGAGTCCCATAGTGCTCAGAGCCATTTGAACCATTTTTAATCCTTCGCTC
This sequence comes from Schistocerca americana, assembly GCF_021461395.2. Taxonomy (NCBI): domain Eukaryota; kingdom Metazoa; phylum Arthropoda; class Insecta; order Orthoptera; family Acrididae; genus Schistocerca; species Schistocerca americana. Next base: position 288,218,160 of record NC_060123.1, on the reverse strand, counting down.
TTCTTGTTGCAGTGTTTCACTAAATTTCTTATGTCGACTTACTGACAAGTACATTCCAGGTTGTCTCTGTGCCATAGACATACAGTAAATCACCGTTTTTCCATAAAGGTGACCTAGATTTAAGTCTGTTTGTATGTGCTAGATCTTCGTGTATAGGAACCTATGGAATGTCTAGGATGTTTCTGTATGCCCTTGTAGCTAAGTGGTAACACCTAATTTCAGAGACACTATGCTTGCTAAGACGTGATCCACATGTAGGCACCCTCCCAGATGTTGTACGTCGGGCGTCCCTGTAACATACCACAGCGGCGAAAAGTCTTCACAAATACAGCGACCCGATGCACTAACGCTTCCCATTCCATTCGAAGAAAAACGGAGCAAACAAATTATTTTAACCTGAAGAGGATGAATGTTTTTGTTCTTCTTGTCAATTGGCACTATTATATCCTCTCTACTTCGGCCATCGTCAGTTATATATAAACTTTTCTACTACATTTAGTGTTTCATTTCCTATTACAATTATACCACCATCAAGTGATTTAATTCGACTACAGTCCCTAACCGATTACCTTCTCATAGTTGGCGATCGCAGTCATGTAGAACATTGTTGACTGTGGAGCTTATATACAGGGTGACTAACCTAACGTTACAGCTGGATATATTTCGTAAACCACATCAAATACTGACGAACCGATTACACAGACCTAACGTGAGGAGAGGGGCTAGTGTAATTGTTTAATACAAACCATACAAAAATGCACGGAAGTATGTTTTTTAACACAAACTTACGTTTTTTTTAAATGGGACCACGTTAGTTTTGTTTGCACATCTGAACATATAAACAAATACGTATTCAGTGCCGTTTGTTGCATTGTAAAATGTTAATTACATCCTGAGATATTGTAACCTAAAGTTGACGCTTGAAACCTCCGACGTTCAGTTGCGTGTTGTAACAAACACGGGCCACGGTCGGCGAGCAGCATCTGCAGGGACATGTTTACGATGACGACCGTGTTTACGAGTGTGGCTGTAGTGCACTGTTGTGGTTTGGTCTAGCTGTCGCAGCGTCCGCATGTAGCGCTTGCTGCTATTGTTATTCTGCATTCGTCTCCGCACGCAGACCAACTGTAGTACACCGTGTTACCAGACGTCTGTGATAGTGTAGTGTTGTAAGAACTGTGACCATGGTGTATTCGAACTCTGAAAAGGCGGAGATGATACTCATCTATGGCGATTGTCGACGAAATGCAGCTGAAGCCTGCAGGGTGTACGCAGAACGGTACCCGGACAGAGAGTATCCAACGTGCCGCACATTGCAAAACATCTACGACCAACTGTATGCAACAGGTATGGTCGTAGCACGCAAACGGGTCCGTAACAGGCCCGTCACAGGAGAAGCGGGTGCAGTTGGTGTGTTTGCTGCTGTTGCCATGATCCCCACACGTGAGTACACGGGACATTGCGAGAGCCGGTGGACTGAGACAAAGTAGTGTCATGCGCATACTGCATCGTCACCGCTTTCACCCTTTCATGTTTCGCTACATCAGCAATTACATGGTGATGACTTTAATCATCGAGTGCAATTCTGTCAATGGGCATTAACAGAGAATGCGTTGCAGTTCTACCTGTTTACCGATGAAGCGGGTTTCACAAACCACGGGGCAGTGAATGTACCAAACATGCATTACTGGTCTGTGGACAATCCTCGCTGGCTCAGACAGGTAGAGCGACAGCGACCGTGGACTGTAAATGTATGGTGCGGAATCATTGGCAACCACCTCATTGGTCCTCACTTCATTGCAGGGGCCCAAACAGCTGCAACATACATCGCGTTTCTACAGAATGATCTGCCAACGTTGCTCGAAAATGTCCCACTGGAAACGCGTCGACGTATGTGGTATCAGCATGATGGTGCACCTGCACATTCCGCAATTAACACTAGGCTGACCCTTGACAGGATGTTCGACGGGCGTTTCATAGGACGTGGAGGATGCATAAATTGGCCAGCCCGTTCTCCTGATCTTACACCTCTGGACTTCTTTCTGTGGGGTACGTTAAAGGAGAATGTTTACCGTGATGTGCCTACAACCCCAGAGGATATGAAACAACGTATTATGGCAGCCTGCGGCGACATTACACCAGATGTACTGCGGTGTGTACGTCATTCATTACGGCAGAGATTGCAATTGTGTGCAGCAAATGATGGCTACCACATTGAACACCTATTGGCCTGACATGTCGGGACAAAAAATGGTTCAAATGGCTCTGAGCACTATGGGACTCAACATCTGTTGTCATCAGTCCCCTAGAACTTAGAACTGCTTAAACCTAACTAACCTGAGGACATCACATACATCCATGCCCGAGGCAGGATTCGAACCTGCAACCGTAGCAGTCGCGCGGTTCCGGACTGAGCGCCTAGAACCGCTAGACCACCACGGCCGGCTGACATGTCGGGACACTCTATTCCACTCCGTAATTGAAAACGGAAACCACGTGTGTACGTGTACCTCTCCCCTCATGGTAATGTACATGTGCGTCAGTGAAAAAGACCAATAAAAAGGTGTTAGCATGTGGACGTAATGTTCTGTTCCAATCTCTTCTGTACCTAAGGTCCATCACCGTTCCCTTTGGATCCCTACGTAATTCGGTGCTCTCCGATACACACCATCGAACAGCGGAGGAGTGGTACTCAAGCGTCAACTTTAGGTTTCAATATCTCCGGATGTAATTAACATTTTACAATGCAACAAACTGCACAGATTACGTATTTGTTTATATGTTCAGATGTGCTAACAAAACTAACGGGGTTACATTTAAAAAAACGTAGGTTTGTGTTAAAAAACATACTTCCGTGCATTTTTGTATGGTTTGTATTAACCAATTACACTAGCCCCTCTCCTCACGTTCGGTCTGTGGAATCGATTCGTCAGTATTTGATGTGGTTTACGAAATATATCCATCGGTAATGTTAGGTGACTCACCCTGTATATTACACTTGTAGTTTCGGCTTTAAGGCCACTGCTGAGGCCGCCACAGGTACTGCCTGCACTGAGCTTACTCCTCACCCGTGGCCGGTGGGAGGTCATTCCAAAATCTGGTAGGCAGTGAAAACTTTCCTAGGGGCTGATCTTAGGGCCTGCCCGGTTCGTTTGACGAACTGGTTTCGGGCGTTATCTATGGCTGACGATGTCTCTAAGCCGGATGCAGTCGTTCATCCTGCTCCAGAGGAAGCTTCGCGACCCGCAATGTCTGGGCATTCACAGAGGGTGGATTTTCTAGTAGTGGGGAGCTCCAACGTTAAGCGCGTAATGGGGACCCTTAGGAACATGGCTGCCAGCGAGGGGATGGAAGCCAGTGTGCACCCCGTGTTCATACAGGGAGGGAGTCATTCTGGATGTGGAAACGGTGCTTTAGGATGCCGTGAAGAGTGCAGGGTGCAGCCAACTGCAGGTGGTGAAAAATTTAGTCTCATTTCAAATAGGTACCTCACTCATACAATAGTAGTCGATGGCGACTTCAACCTATCCTCGGTACGCTGGAAAAACTATACGTTTAATGCCGGCGACAGGCATGAAACGTCATCACAAACTGTACTGAATACTTTCTCAGAAAATTATTTTGAATAATTAGTTCATGAGCCCCCTCGAAGCGTAAACGGTTGCGAAAGTATACTTGAACTCTTAGCAAAAAATAATCCTGAATAAGTAGTGAGTATCGTGACGAATACAGGGATTAGCGACCACAAGGCAGTTGCTGTTAGGCTGAATACCGGAACAGCTACAACCATTAAAAAAACGCAAACTATATCTATTTAAAAAAGCTGAAAAAGCTCTTAACGCCTTTTTAAGAGACAGTCTTCACTCTTCCGATATGATCGTGTAAGCGTAGAAAAATTGTGGAATGATTTCAAAGAGATAGTATCGACAGCAGCTGAGAGATATACACCACGTAAACTAAGAAGTGATGGTACTGATGCCCCATAGTACACAAAACGGGTCACATCGCTGTTGCAGAAGCAGCGATAAAAGCACGCCAAATTTAAATGAACGCAAAATCCCCAAAAGTTGGAAAGATTCGCAGAAGTTCGAAATATAGAGCGTACTCCAATATCAGATGCTTTTAATAATTTCCACAACGAAATTCTGTCTGGAAATCTGGCAGAAAACCCAAAGAGATTCTGATCGTACATAAAGCGCACCAGTGGCAAGACGCAATCAATACCTTCACGCTTGATAACATCGGTGAAGTCACTGATGAACGCACCACTTGAGAAGAGTTATTAAACACGGTTTTCCGAAACTCCTTCACCAAAGAAGCCGAAGTAAATATTCCTGAATTCCAATCAAGAACAACTTTCCAAAATGAGAAACATAGAAGTACACATCCTTGGTCTAACAAAGCAGCTTAAATCACTTAATAAAGGCAAGGCATCTGGTCCAGATTGTATACCGGTCACGTTCCTCTGAGTATGCTGATACAATAGCTCCATATTTAGCAATCATATACAGCCGCTGGCTCACAGAGAGATTCGTACCTAAAGACTGGAAAACTGCTCAAGTCACACGATACCCAAAAAGGGAAGTAGGAGTAATTCGTTGAATTACAGGCCCATATCGCTGACGTCGATTTGCAGTAGTGTTTTGGAACATATACTCTATTCGAACATTATGAAGTACCTCGAAGAAAACAATTTATAGACACACAGCACGGATTCAGAAACTATAGTTCTTGCGAAGCACAACTAGCTCTTGATACTCATAAAGTAATGAGTGCTATCGACAGGGGATACTTTTAGATTTACAGAAGGCTTTCCATACCCTTTCGCACAAGCGTCTTCTAACAAAACTGCGTGTCTATGGAATATCGCCTCAGTTGTGCGAGTGGATTCGTCATTTTCTGTCAGAGGGGTCACAGTTCGCAGTAATAGACGGAAATTCTTCGAGTAAAACGGAAGTAATATCCGGCGTTCCCCAAGGAAGTGTTACAGGCCCTACAATGTTCCTCATCTGTATTAACGACATAGGAGAGAATCTAAGTAGCTGTCTTAGATTGTTTGCAGATGATGCTGTCGTTTATCATCTTGTAAAGTCATCAGATGACCAAAACGAACTGCAAAATGATTTAGGTGAGATATCTGTGTGGTGCGAGAAGTGGATATTGAATCTGAATAAAGAAAAGTATGAAGTTATTCACATCAAAACTAAAAGAAATCGTCTAAATTTCGATTACGCCGTATGTCACACAAATCTGAAGGCTATAAATTCAACAAACTACATAAGTATTTTACAATTAGAAATAACGTAAACTGGAAAGATCACATAAAGTCTTCGATTCATTGGCAGAACAGGTCTACTAAAGGGACTGCTTACACCACGCTTGTCCGCCCTATTCGGGAGTATTGCTGTGCGGTGTGGGATACGAACCAGGTGGGACTGACGGATGACATCTAAAAAGTACAAAGAAGTGCAGCTCGTTTTGTACTATGGCGAAATAGGGGAGATAGTGTCAAAGACATGACACATGAATTGGAGTGGCAGTCATTAAAACAAAGGTGTTTCTCGTTGCGGTGGGATCTTCTCATGAAATTTCAATCACCAGTTTTCTCCTCCGATTGCGAAAACATTCTGTTGGCACCCACCTACATAGGGAGAAATGATAAAATAAGAGTAATCAGGGCTCCCACAGGAAAATTAAAGTGTTCGTTTTCCCTCGCGCCGTTCGAGAGTGGAACGGTAGTTAGACAGCTTGAAGGTTGTTCATCGAACGCTCTGCCAGGCACTTCACTGTGAATTGCAGAGTAATCACGCATATATAGATGTGATTATCAAGTTTTAATGCAAAACATATTGCTTCTTCACACGTCCAAGTTTATAATCCACCGACATGTGCACATGTCATCGTCAGAACAAGAGTTGGGTTGGATTGTTTGAGGGAACAGACCAAACTGCGAGGTCATCGGTCTCATCGGAATAGGGAAGGACGGGGAAGGAAGTCGGCCGTGCCCTTTCAAAGGAACCATCCCGGCATTTGCCAAGAGCGATTTAGGGAAATCACAGAAAACCTAAATCAGGATGGCCGGACGCGGGATTCAGAACTAGAGCCTTTTGAGTGCAAATACCGTGTAAGAACATCGGTTTATTTTGATATGTGTTAACGGTGTAAATATAAGCAATAATTCGTTTAATTTACGTATCTCACGATGTACGGAGCTTCATCCTCACTCGGTGCTGCTCTTTCATTAGATTGAAAAAGTTCATTTGTGATGCAGACATGTCGTTGAACTTTCGACATGTGTTTAAGCAAAATCTTTTGGAAGACCATTTGATGATAATCTTAAAGTTGAAACTGCAGCGGGCCGCTGTGGCCGAGCGGCTCTAGGCGTTACAGGCCGGAACCGCGCTGCTGCTACGGTCGCAGGTTCGAATCCTGCCTCCGGCATGGATGTGTTTGATGTCCTGACCTAAGGACATCACACACATCCATGCCCGAGTCAGGATTCGAACCTGCGACACTCAAATGAACTGCCTCACTCAAATCAAAATAAACTTCCAGAAATGTGTTCAAGTCTCAACATCTGTAATGTATATATGCACACTAGAGCGACGAATTAAGATATGTACCATGGCCGGGATTCGAACCTGGGTCTCCTATTCAGTAGGCAGATGCGGTTTGGGTTTAGGAGGAATAAGAATTTGAATTGTGGATGGATGTGCGCTACGGAAGTCCTTGTAGGTTTGCAGTGCTGCTGCGCCAGGGTGACGAAGCAGTCAGCCTTCAGCGGCGCAGCGGTTCGGACGGTGTTTACGTCCCTGCCGCACGTCTGCGCGAGAGGTGTTTACGTTAAGTGTGTAGCGGTGTGTCGCGGTATACATAGAACGAATCATGGCCTTGTCGATCCGCAAATCGACACTGAAATTTAGTTTTGTTAACGAAAATGCTCGACCGAAGGCTTAAGAGATCGAACGTTATTTACGGGACGATGTGGAAATCGAACCTGACGTTCTAGTAGGGATACACTTATCTATATTCAGCAGCGTGGTCTATGTCAAGCTCATAAATGAAGCGGCATGTGACGAACTACTACTCCGACACCGACAAGGACTTTGTTTCTGTCATTCGGTCGGCAATGTTGGAGCGGCAACAGTAGAACACGCCGGCATGGGACTCCGAGGGATCCTCGTCTTTGAGCTTCCATTCGAAGTGCCAGAAGAATTGGTGAAAGACGCCCTGCATCCTTATGGAACTGTCCTATCCCACGTGGCTGAAAAATGGGCGAGTTTCAAGACGTATCCTGTCCTCAATGGCGCCAGACAAATAGGGATCGATCTCCGAAAACAAGTTCCGTCATACTTGTACATCGCTGGTTGTCATCTACGACGGACAACCAAGGACGTGCTCTGGGTGTGGGAAGGAGGAACACGTACGTTCTGAGTGTGCTCAACGAAGGTTATTACAGCTGCCACGGGATGATCCACCCCTCACGCCGCATCCGACTGTGCTCCCCATGACTTACGTCGCCGCATTACGCGATGACGTGGGCCGCGAGACAGACGCGTACCAGAACACACAGACAGCGGCAGATCGTGGCGAGCCACGGAAGGACGACGTTGCGCTGGATCGCCTACAGCAGTCACAGAACGACCTCTCCTCGGTGCCACTTGCGGCCTCTTCAGATAAGGCACTTGGAGATGTCGATAATACGACGGCGCACGATTCCGATGTCCCCCACGAACAACGGGAGACCATGCGGACCTCTGATCCGAGGCCCGGCAACGTAAACAGCTATCACCAAAACGCCGGAAGAAGCGCCGCCTCACGGTGGAGAACGACCACTCTGATCTAGCAGACAATTCTGAGACGTTTACGGGTACAGAGCAGACGACCATTGATACAGAAGAACTGCCTGGCGTGGATGCAATGGTGGCCAGCGGGACGGCGACACGACCTACCGCTGACGATGCTCCAGACACAGCGAAGGAATTCGATCGACGGCAACAGGCTACTGAGGAGGCTACGGCGCCTGAATCGCACGACAACGATGGGACACTAGGGGGCTGGTCAGAAGACCCACCCCGGTGGGGAACAGAGGATGCCGGAGGAACTGCTCCCACGCACTCTCCCGTTGTAAGACCGGAAGAGTGCACGGAATAACGGCAGACCATATGAGGGGCCGGCGTGGGTCCTAAGTACGAAAGCAGCCTATGTACGGAAGAATTAGCGACCGTACGGTACCCTATCTACGTTGACAACCATGCAACAAGCTTATCGGATAGTGTCTGTTTACATCAATAGCATTGGGACGCCAGTAAAAATCAGGATGCTCAGTGATAATGGCTGCGGATTTAGACATAGCACTATTACAGGAAGTTCGGATACTTCCCCCCCTCGAACTTTTACGGTAAGGACATTTACTGTTCCCCCTTGTGACGAGCGAGGCGTTGGCACAGCTATACTATTAAAGGAAGGGATACGTGCAGACGAGTATAGTATTTGCCTTCTGCCCGTGGTACGGCCGTGACCATAGGTGGAATACGTTTGATCAACATATACGCACCGTCAGGCTCGGATAAGAGGAGGGACAGAGGAGATTTTTACGCCCATGAGGTTACACCGTTGTTCCAGGGACGATACGATGGTTGCATACTCGGCGGAGATTTTAATTGTGTGCTCGACAGAAAGGACCAACAACCTAACTATACTACTAGCCAAGAACTTAGGGAGCTGATCAACAGGATGGAATTAGTCGATACATGGGACCTGAAGTAACGCAACCAACCAGGATATACATTTTTTTCTAGCCACTCCGCGAGCCGTTTGGATCGGATCTACGTTTCAGGGGCGTTAGCAATGTCGACGGTGGACGCAGAAATATGGCCGACAGCGTTTACAAACCACGAGGCATATATTTGTACGGTTAACCTTGATAGACAGCAGGTATGGAGACGGAGGGGTATTTGGATGATGAACGTTTCCCACCTGCGTGATGCAGAATGCCGACTCATGGTGGAGGACGTGTGGCATGGCTGCCTCCGTCGACGAAATTCTTTCGGTTCTGTCGTGCAGCGGTGAATCGAGTGCGCGAAGCCAACTTTAGGGAGCACGTTAATAGGTTACGGGAAGGAGGTTTCTCAATGGCAGGGCACGACCACTGAGTTTTACTCTACGGCTCTCCGGGAACTGTTAGCTCAACCACCTACACCAGAACGCCAGACGGCCGTCCACAGAGTTAAGGCGAATCTAGTACAACTCGCGACGCTGAGGATGGCAGGTACGATGATAGGCGCGAGGTCGCAGGATTTCCTGCCCAACGAGGTTCCCTCGATGCATTATGTGATAAAGGAAAGACGAAGAAGACGAAGGAATTTAATACATGAGATCGATCTCGGCAATGGCCGTAGTTCTACAACACAAAGGGGCATATCACAGGTGTTCACGGATCATTTTAGCAGATTCTATGCGGGCAACGGTGAGGGTCAGAGGGAGCTGGGAAACGTCCTGGAAGAGATCCCAGACGCGACGAGTGTGAACGGGGAAGTGGACGGGTTATCTGAAATTACGCGTGAAGAGCTGGAGGAAGCGATTACACGAGGTGCCTGCAACAAGTCCCCAGGTCCAGACGGATTCCCGTTGGAATTTTACCGTGCCTTTGCGACCATTATGAGACCGATGTGGCTATGCATGTTTAATGAGCTTCTGCGGCAAGAAGTACTGCTTCACATTCAATTCACGGAAGGGTTCATGATACCGATACCAAAGCCCCGTGGTGGCAAACAGCCTTGTGATTATCACCCCTTGACCCTCCTTAATAGTGACTACAAGATCTTCTTGCGCATCCTGGGCAGTCGTACCAAAAAGTCGCTGGAGAATCGAATACATGCCGATCAGACTTGTCTTGGCGGCATCAGTAATATCCACACAGCCTTGGGAGACTATCGTGACGTCATCGCCCTCGCGGCTGCATGCGCCTCTGGGGGGCGATGGTTGCAGTAGATTTCGATCATGCTTTTGATCGCGTGGATCATGTGTACCTCACGGCGGTGATGAAGAGGATGGGTGTCTCGCCGTTATTTACCAATGCTGTGATTCGGCTGTTGCATGGCGCCAGATCAGCGATGGTGGTCAACGGAGGGAGAACTGAGTATTTTAAGATCTTAAGATCAGTGAGACAGGGTTGCCCCTTGTCGATCCTCCTCTATGAGATCGCCTTAGAACGGTGCCTCGCAAGCCTTCGCCGCCGTCTTACCGGGATCTCCCTATGGCATTTATCATTCAAATGCAGAGCATACGCGGATGACATTGTGTTCCTCGTACGGAATGAGGGGGAGACTCAAACAGCACTGGATTGGCTACAGACGTATGGGATGGCATCTGGAAGTGTGGTCAACTACCGAAAATCACAATTCATGCATGTGGGGCGTGGGCTAGAACCAGGAACGGAACGACCCTTACCTGCGGTGCAAACCCTCCGCTGTTTGGGTATCACCTTTCATGAAGAGACATCGGGAACGGCTGCAGACAACTACCGAAGGCTGTTACTCAGAGTCCGCACGGCAGTACGACTAGACGCCCTACGGTCAATGGATATGCTGCAGCGAGTGTTAGTCGTCAACCTTTATCTCGCGCTCATAATGTTCCACCTGACAAACCTTCTCCCCTTGACGTGCACAATGGCTATGAGGATTCAGGCGGCTTTTGGGTACTATGTATGCCTGGGACAGCTCTTTAAGATACAGTACAAAACGCTTACCCTCCAAGCGCGAGAGGGGGGCGTTGGTATAGTGAACGTGCACGAGAAGGAGCGTGCCATGTATATTAATACTATGCTCAAACGGGTGCGCAACAGGAATCACCCGCTTACGGGGACGATCATCGAAGAACTAGTACCAACATCGCATCTTCCTCCAGTCAGTGTCGGCCATACATCGCCCCCGTTAACGTATGTGCGCACGTTCATCGTGGAACACAGTTACGTTCGAGAGCGTTTACCGACGACCCGACCGTCGACATCGAAGGACGTGTACCATCTGCTTCTTCGACAATCGCCCGGAATAGGGTGGAACGGAAACATCTTGGCACGTGGTGTGGCGCACGGTCCACCATCCCCACCTACCTACAACAGTCAGATCAATATGGTAAATTGTCGTGAACCGAAAATACCCTACGAATGATAAAAAGTACCGAATACATTTGGCGGATTCGCCATTGTGTCAGCAATGCGGCGTGCTGGATACGGACGACCATCGGCTGGTCTGCGGCGAGGTATTGGCTGTCTGGACTCTCGCAAGAAAGATAATAGCTTTCATGCGGCGCGCTATCTATACAGCAGTCTCTTCTGACATAGTATTTTTCTAGAGGAAACGTATTTTCCGAGTCATAAGACGAACGCAGTGGCGTGGATCACAGGTATGACGGTCCATTACATCTGTAGAGACACACGTCAGAAAGTACTGAACGTCCTGGATTACTGGCAATACTTGCAAGATGGACACACAAAAATATTACGGCTACAAAAGTACAAGGATTGGTATGCCAATTTCCTAGTAACGGTTTTTGCGGACCCGCCATATACTTGGGTTGTGCCGGATGCGCGAAGATGAGCGGCGGTGCTGCTGTTGTGAAACCGACCAAGTAAAGTGATCAGCTAAGGACACTATGCGAGTATGCGAACTAGGAAAAACTAACGCTTACACAGTTAGCAAATGGATGCACTTCAAATTTTGTTTTCATATCTATAGATACTTTTCTTTAGGGTGCCGGAGGTGGCCCCACTTTAATTTTGTTGTTATTTCATGCTGCAAGGTGGGACGGCAGCGAGGTTCCTTCCAGGACAGTTATCATGTGTCAGGACGTACTATGTTTATTTTGTGAATAATAAAGGTTTGTGTTTCTCCTACCTTCCTTAATAAAAAATACGTAAGTAAATAAAGAACAAAAAAAGTGAAAAAGTGGTTAGAGTGGCTGTCTAGTGAGCTGGAAACCCCCAGGTACTAATTTTCATTCATCGTTGCAGTCTGCATGTATCCAGCATAGATTTGGACACTTGAAAAGCTCTCTGGAAACGTGTAGTTTCATATGTAGAAGATTTACAGAAAATGGAATGTAATGAAAAGCTCGAGATGTATCAGTTTGGCTTACATTAATAACGTGTGCTTAAATACAGCAGAAAATAAACAAAAAAGGATAAAGGATGCCGACAACAAGTTCAGAGCGGTGTGTAGCTTGATGGATGGAGTACGTGTTACACAGAATGCCTATCGAGTGTATCGAAAGCTTTACAGCAACTTGACCATTTCAAATCTGACTCTTTTTACGTTATTGTAATTATGACAAACATTTCTAACAATTGTTGTAGCCACTCTGTCGTGCATTTGACGTGTTTCAGCTGCTCTGTGACTGAAGAAACGTTTCTAACATCAGGATATATCATGGCACTTACTGATTAGTATTGTATTTTTAGTGACTTTATCCCGTCAGCTACGCCAGTGTTTCAGGCTGTTGTAATATAATACGTTTCATTACACTGTATTTCTGTTCTGTAAGGCATCGAATTGCACTAAAGTTCTGTTTTCACTTTCATTACACATCGCATCCGTTGGAGGAAATGTGTGTGTGTGGGGGGGGGGGGGGGGGACAATAAAGGGCTGGCTGGACTTTTGAGGAGGCCAGGATTCCAATAAGAGCGATAGTTGTCGAATATTCAAAATAATTCAATAACGTCAGGCTCCATAAATGGCTGTCACACGCATTGAACTTGCGTTATTGAGTCATAATATAATCTAACTCAAAATTGTTTGACTGTAGCAATTGATTGTAGCTTTAGCTGTTATTTCTCTTAAACAAGCATGCTTATCGATTTGTCATTTCATTCGCGAGCAAAGCATATTTATATGCAGTACCGCTGCTGTTATCTCTTTACAATTAGCTTAAACTGAATTTTGATGGGCAATATAGTCGGTTACGTCAGCGCGGTAAATTTCTTTTTAAGGGCAAGTGGAGTCCATCGTCCATTGTTTTCGCTGTCATTCCGAAACTAATCAGGAGGGTTTTCTTTTTATAGCTTTCATTACGCTTACTACAAAAGGAATAGCATTCCGCCAACAGCTATATTCCGAATCGATTTAGCAGTAAGGTATATTCTTTTCCGTTTAAAGGTCTTACATTGTCCAGGAAGAAAGTTGTTTATTATAAAAAACCAATTGCGCCGGACTTGGCAGTAGAACGTCAGCGAAGTGTGTTTTGTACGAAAATTATGTCAGAAAGCAAATTGTAGTTTACAATATCATCAACTGCGAGAAGTCGGATCTCCGAAGATAGCACTTAACAGTCAGACAAAGTATTAGAAAAAGGCGTCGTACAGCATTTTATTGGGTCTCCGCTGAGATACCGTCTTCGTATAGTTTTTATTCATGGTTTAATTCTAAAAATAAAATCTTGGAGTCCTATTACGCTGTTTGCATGTTTTGTGATGAGCTTTAGTTCTGATTACGCATCATTCCGCCATAAAACTACTATCACCGTGAAGTCTGTACAGGAAGCATTCTTGCGTGAATATTGATATTACATCGTGATGTATGATGTATAGGATACCAGATGTGATTGTTACATACATTGTACTATTTAGATTTCTCGTTGTAGTAAAACTTTTTTACGCAGAAAATGTAATTCTTCTTTGTACTTTCAGTATCTGTGAAACAGACCTTTTCGATCCTTGTGTGATAAAATAATAGAGTTTTGAACCTTCCTTGTTCTTTGAGCCTCAGTAATCGAAGATTGTATCACTCTTGAAACTTGTATTTACTGTTTAATAATAAAGTTATTTCGACTATTTCCTATTTATTTGAAAAGCTCGATATGAAATTTTACGTTCCCGCACTAATGAAATGTATTTTAGCAGACTGGTGTGGCCGAGCGGTCCTAGGCGCTTCAGTCTGGAACCGCACGACCGCTACGGTCGCAGGTTTGAATCCTGCCGTGGTCATGGATGTGTGTGATGTCCTTAGTGTACTTAGGTTTAAGTCGTTCTAAGTTTTAGGGGACTGATGACCTCAGATGTTAAGTCTCAGAGCCATTTTGAAATATATTTTATTTAATTCTTGGCCTGTGATTTAGTTGCGAGTAGTCAATTCGGTGACAACGATCGCGCGCCAAGCGTCCTATCGTTTTTCCCGTTTCAGTACTTGCAAGTCGAACCTGAGTCTAAGAATTTAACAAAGTCTGATTGTAATTATGACGAGGAACGTTCGGTAGGTGATGGAACACTTTTTGAAGCCACTTTCTGTTGAAAAAAATGTGAAATTGTGTTGGGATAGCGTGGACTATTCCCGCTTCAGCTCCTATAGTTTCATTAAGTTCCAATAGGTCGCGGTGCTATGTATAGCCTTCAAAATGGTGTCCGTAACGGCGGTGCGTTACAAGCAGAAATCTCTCATTTACTTTCCTTTAAAGAAAAATAGAACAATCTCAGATTTTCATAAGCGCTTGCAGAATGTCTGTAATCATGGCAACGAGGACACGCAAGCCTTTCGGATCTCGCGCGTGCCGGCCAGGCGCACACAACTGTGACTCCTGCTTTGTTGTAGCGTGCAGACATTCTGATTTGAGATGACAGATGAATGAAAATGAACTTCTCCTTCTTCGTGGCAACACAAACGCCTCACACAAGTCTTCGCACCCGAGAGGAGCTCACAGAACTTCAGTAGACTGTTCTTCCTCTTCCCCTCTACAGCCCGGATCTCGCACCTTCCTTTTGATTTCCATCTGTTTCGCTCAATCGAGAATGCATTCCGTGGGAAGTAGTATGGGGATGATGGGAAGGTTAACGATGCGGCAAGGCGTTGGCTCAGACGTCGACCAGTAGAGTGGTACCACTCGGACACACAGGCACTCCCAGTAAAGTGGAGAAATGCCGTTGCAATGAACGGAGATTCTTTAGAAAAATAGGGTTTTGTAGCCAAAAGGGTGGGGAATGATATGGTTTATTGGAATCTTGAATAAAACCAACATGCTTTCAGAAAAAAATGTGTGTGAAATCTTATGGGACTTAACTGCCAAGGTCATCAGTCCCTAAGCTTACACGCTATTTAACCTAAATTACCCTAAGGACAAGCACACACACACACCCATGCCCGAGGGAGGACTCGAACCTTCGCCGGGACCAGCCGCACAGTTTTCAGAAAAAAAAAGTGTTGCTTTACCTATTGAATGCCCTTAGTATTACTATGCAAACGATTTCTTTGCATTGACAATGAATAACAACACGATTTCACTTCACCAAGCTCGCTGCTTTCCAACGATAACTCCTGGGCCTGCAATTAACTATTATACGAGAATGAAATCAATTCGCATAAGTAACGAAAGAATCTCTTACAGAATCATTTTATGACGTAACAAGAGTGAAAGATCCAATAAGTTCTTTCAAAATTTGTAGCTATAAGTCTTTTCTTGCTGGCAATGTTGTGCGTCCTTTTGGCCTGTCCTTTCTTCGATCACATTCTAGTCTCTCATACAAATATTAAACCGGAAAAATCCATACTGGAGGAAAAAGAAACATTACATCATTCAGTGTAACATGCATTCTTGATAATTCTCGCACTAATTGCGAATAAAATTGACGTTCCAAGCACAGAATATCTAATTACTTCTATGTATTTTCACAAAATAACATTATCTTCTGCTAACGACAAAAACATTTTATAGCTACTGTTGCCGAGACTGAGCAGGAGAGCAGGGTAAGACTAATTTTGTAAAGTGCATTTGTAAGCAGCATCATTCACTAGCGTCAATAAATACCCATACCATGGTATGCAGCTCGTATGACTCTCTTAACAGTGAGAAGCAGGCTGGAAGAGAAGTTCGAACGTGATAAAGGGTATTGCAAATAATCTACTTTGTTCTTTCCTGTTGTATAAAATGCTTCTGTCACCTCACAACCTGTCGTATACATTAGAAAAATATTATGTTTTTCTGAACAAGCCAAAAATGATGACATAGAGGAAAACGAAACAGTACTTTTTCAAGTTGCAAAGTTTGAATCTCACGACTGTAGCTTTGCGCAACGTCAACGAAGTAAAATGCTTCGTCATAGTTATGTATCGATCATGTTATAATGAAATCCTATTTCATTATGAAATAAACACAGCAGGCTGCTGTTTTGTATACAGGTGAAATATCAGAGCCCACATATTATTAAACACAAAAAACATTGACCGAAGTATTCCTGCCGCTCATACGACTTTTTCCCTCCGTATTAAACCACATTCCAATAGGGGCGCACATGCCCCCAGTGGCAGATGTCAGGTGAACGAGCTGGCACGTTACCAGTTCTTTGTGCTCCCGACGAGTGTAGCGCTGATCCCAAATCCGAGGTTGTAATCGTATGAAATTCCATGAAATATCTCTTGGATAATACCCACTCCACTTCCAGATCACTTAGTAATGCTTTAAGAGTTTTTGCTAGCTTTCGAAGATTAACAGCATCGGTGCAGTCTGACGTTATTGGCTATAGTTCGCCTTTAAACCTACACATATTCCATACTAAAGAGAACGCCAGAACAGTTTTCAAACCATCCAAACTCCGTTTGTAATGTATTTTAATTTTTTTCAGCAAATATCATTTTCTTCTGCTTGCTGCAAGTTGTACTCGAAAACACTAGTAATTTGTATTTCAACAAACAAAGCCACACTAAATGTCTGCAACAAACGCAGCCCAGTCATTACATTCTTAAGAGATTTTCCCACTCTATATGCTTTACAATTTGGATCCCTGTAACGTAACTGCTCAGGGCGTTTTGTAAGACTGAACTGAATCAAATTAAAATGTGTACTAATATTAATGAAAGCTCACATATTTACCATTACGACCTATGCGTAATCCTGCTGGGGGTCTTTAAAATGTTAGTAATGCTAACACCGGAAAATTATTACATTATGTCTGATTGCAAGCACAAAGAGATCTCTTATGAGGCATAAAGCCTTTAATTAATTACCTGTGAAGGCATGCCTCATTCCGAAATAATCCTATGAGATATGATACGCTTTCATAATTGATAGTTAGCGTGTTTCAGTTGTGAGGGAGTGGTAAGGTCGGCCAACCATGGCGCAGTGATTGATGAAATGGTGTACATTCCAGGTGTCACTTACCTAAATTTCCAGAGAAATCTCTCATACATGCAAAAACTAAAATATTAATATTCCAATCCTGCGATACTAAACGTCACAGTAGTAAAAATAATGTAAGGGCAAAGCTCGTCGTTAATAAGCACAGAAGAAGCGAAGTATGACAGGCCAGTGATCTTGTCACTGATGAATAAAGTAACTAAAAGGTAAGTAGGCAAAATAATCACGAAGTTTTATATCTTGTAGTTTATAAAAGGACACGACGAAAGTACTATTCGAAAAAATTCAGTGATGAGAAAACCGTACAAATATATTCCTTACTTTTCTCTCCAGGTACGATGATCTGAACTTAACACTCACTCGAGAACTAGTTCACTAGGGACGATAGATCCTTGTTAATACGCACGACCGTTTAGAAGAACAATTCTTCAAGTATCGCTAAACGACAGTACCAAAAAAGCGTGGCTAATGTGAATTAAAGTGGCAGAAGTTTACGTTCTGCCTTGGCTACAAAACTGAAAGAAGTAATGAGAAATTGCGAGTAAAGAGTCTGTTTCACTTTTATCCAACAAATATATTACATAAATGAACACAGAATAGAACTGCAGCAGAGAAGAAGAGACTGTTGTTCAAATGTCTCGGTACAGCTTCTTCAAGAAGGAACACAATTCAGAGCAAGACATCTTGAATATCTGACTCTGTTTACCACAACATGTAGTAGAAAGTAGTGTATTACCTCATCAAATATTGATACCAATAACTCTGTAGCTTCCAGTAACAACTAAGTTTAAGATCCCACAGCAGGTGCCATTGTCATTTAAAGTAACGCTACTGCCACAACAGATTTCCTATACGAGAATCGATAACAGTTTCACTTTAACAGGGTCACCGGTGTATTTGACCATAAAGCAAAATAGTAAGTTAATATTACTAAAGCGCCGCTGATAAAATATTTACCAGTTTGCAATACGTTAGTGGTATTTACTTCATCAACGTATTTTGAAGCACAGTTTCGTTTGTGGAGCCACAACTGCTGCTGAAGGACGTTTGAAACTTTTGTAATTACTAAGGAATGTAAATGATATCCCACTCATTCGCTACTGAGATGTATTTTTCAAAGCTCATAGGCATAAACTAACCTCTGAAATGTGAAAGTATCTTTCTGTTTATACTTTATAACACATTTTCGTGAAACCACTTTAAGCAAAAACGATTGTCATGAGCTGGCATAGTGAACAAACAAATACACTGTACTAGCTTCCAGTCAACTTTTAACACTGTCACATGCTGAACATCTGGATATGACAACTGTTAAAACGAAATCGTCTACCAAGAATAAACAAAATATGACCATTATTTATTTCAGTCAATGCTCACAAAAGTATATAGAGGCTACATCGTTTCAATACGGACTAGCCGTTATCACACCCCACAAACACTTCTTAGCCGACAGTTGCGTCAAACCGCGCGCTGCGTCACTGAAATGTTGACCCCCAGAATATTTTCAGGCAGCCATCGGCCGAGCACCGTTTGTATCTTATTCAGAAAGAATGGATAGTCGACACCGGTGTAGCATCTAAATTTTGTTTGCATTGCCTGAAATTGAGAAAAGTGATGTGTTCAACCAAGCTCTCAGCCAATAAAAAGACAAATATCATCAATAAAATGTGAGTACGACCGTTTCAAGTTTTTTTTTTTTTTTTTTTTTTTTACAATAACTTGGTGTAGTTCCATAGACGTTAAATATCCTGTTAATTAATCTGTAGCAAAACTGATCAAAAGAAGTTCTAATAGTTTCCAACATTATGAACGAAATATAATTTCAATGTATTTGTTAAGAAAAAAATTTTTTTCCAAACCTCAAAAAGCTACCTTACAAACGTTTGTTTCCTGGTATCAGAAATTCGTAGACCTTAACATCAACATCAGAAGAAAAGCGATAAAATGGTCTCGGTGTAGAGTTAATATCTCTATTATTATTAGAAAGTAACACACGATAGAATTCCATCAAAACGTTCGTCTTTTTATCTTTTTACTTCACGATCTTATTGTTACCAACCTGTACGTTTCACCTCACTTGGCTTGAAAGCGTATCATGTCACGTGATGTAACATTTTCTCCGCGCGAAACGCTTCCTGCCTTGCAACTCACCACGTGTAGCAGCTGCGCCCTCGGCTTCTGCTGTCGAGTCCCAGCCTTTCCCCTCTGTTGTCCGCCGACTACTTGCTGTGAGTTCGCGCGCCCGTTCAGAAACCGTCCTCGGCAGTACGCCCCTGCGAGAGCGACCACCCGCGCAACGCTGCGCTCGCTGCACTGCTGCCCCTAGCGAGGCGCCGCTGGCGTCCCGCGTCGCCCAGCGCGCATGCGCCAAGCTGACCGCCCGCACGTGCTGCTGCTGCTACTTACGCGTTCGCTGACAGTCTCTTAGTGAGATTACTAAAGTAACGACAAAATATTGTACGCATCTATTCCGATTTTAGGGACATGTACCCTTTATAAAGTAATCCTTAATTGTCATTTCAGTCCCTAAAAGTTACTGTGGAGCCTGATTGGTCAGCAGGGCTATGCCTTAAAGTGCAGCGTGTAGATGTGCTCTTACTAGGCAACCACAGATGTGACTTCCCTAGCAGACGAGAACAGTGTGTAGACTGTCTTTGTAATTTGCCAGCGATTTATAACTCTCGTAGTGTTTTACACGAATATTTCGTCACTTTCGGGTCAGTAGAGTCTGCAACAGGCGACTGCATATTTTTCAACTTTTTTCAAAACTCCTAAGACTTTGGCTACTCTATCAAAACTACATGTCGGATTTGCTCTGTTATCGTTACGTTTGTTTCTGTAGCTTCTCTGTAAAGTTTCTTCATAATGTTTTTTTTTTTTTTTTGGTAGATTTAATATTTTGAGAAATCATGTACTTACATACGCATCACTAGACGTCCGATGTGCCCAAGGTTTGTCAAAAATTTAGTTTTGGACCGATTAATCTGACCATAAAATTATCTGAAATGATTAAATTCTTATTTGAGAAACTGCACCATAATTTATTGTTCTAATCTTTCGTGTCAGATCATATTTCTAGTTTACGAATCAAACATTTTCGCCTCACAAATGCAAGGACCAGTTCATAATACTTTCGGCATTATCATGACTCTGTATTGAACTGGTATTGTGTTTTTCGGTACTGTAAATGTTTTCTGTTAACTTTGGGAAGAAATATTTGAATACCCACTATAAGAAGCACAATGATACTGTGTAATTAATTTTCAGATGCCACACCTACAATTTATTCAACTACTACGATTAGAAGCGGCAATATAAAACTGTGTGTCATTCTGAAACTCGTGTCCACACACCTGTATTTCACTGTGAAGACACTAAAAGTTGCAAATCAAAAAGAAGGTTTATAGATCGAATGAAGAGCCCAGCGTTCTCTCAGTAACATCAAGTGCAGCTGCTTACTTATAATGGGCTAAAGCTAACCATGTCTTAGGTTGAGAAGACTGTAACATATCAAGGTGTTTATCACGATGTAAGTAAACATAGCAGGCTAAGACTCGAATAATTGCTATTCTGCTGCTACTCACGTTAAGCAGTAGAGAGCATCCAAAAAAAAGCATTTCATTCCACCTAGTAGAGGGATGGTACTGGAGGGGTATTCGTAACATACACTGATTTGAACCTGTTTACCAACGTCACTCCTGGAGGTTCGTTAAGTAGGTCTGAGTGACAGCCTATTTTCGCAAAATTTGTAGGTGCACACGAAATTTCTTTCACCTCTCCTACGACTAAGACATAAAAACGCTTCCTTTATGACTTCCTTAATTTTACAGAGTAGGAAGAGGACATACAGTGCCAGATCTGGGGACAGGGCGAATTCTATAAGTGTACCATATCTGTTGAGGGCCAAGTTCTTTGGGAGCCCGACATTAGTTGAGCATTGCAGTGGTCACAACGTGAATTTTATGTTTTGAGTGTGCTGGCGTTTCGAATGAAGTGTGAGTCAAGTGGGTCGCTGGGCCACCTCGCAAGTGAAGAAGGCATGCACAGCGGTATGTTGAATATCAGGCTTTATTACGAGTGAAATACATGTAGAAACAGAAGTACACCTTCAAACAGCCACGATCGCTATTGCACAGCATTTATTGTGATGACTATTTTCAGTAAATTACTTTGTCATCATCAGATTGAGTGAACTGTATTTGCTGAAGATCCTGATAATGGCAACGTAACTGGCTGAAACTTGTCATTACAATAAATGCTGTACAATAACAGTCTTGGCTGTTTGAAATTGTAGTTCTGTTTCTACATTAAGCTAGATGGTCCCCTAACTTGATAATCTAAGGCATATATTAAATACACGTCTAGCAGAGATACGAAGTTCGTTAGAGGATGAGGTGAAGAATATTAGCAATTTCACAGAAAAAATTGCAATAAGGTATTTTTAAGAAAATTATGTTCGAGTTTCATGTTATACTACAAACAACTGAGTATGAATGATTAGGCAGATTAATTGTCCGATGCGATGTTACATTTAACCGTCAGTAATTTTCAAATGTAAATTTTTAAAGTGAAAATCCTACCTTAAAAATGGTTAGATGTTTGAGTTCAGGCAGAACCTTGCTAAAGCTTAGTGACAACTTCAAGTGTCGTTATTTACAATTACGTAATGTACGTCATGTACTTTTGACATGCATTGGCAATAATCAAATTTATTATTATCGAATCAAAGATGTGAGACTGGTACTAGACATATGGTCGTAGATCTTACTACCATTTCTAGTTTACGTGTAAGTGAGTTTGAAAGTAAATTAAAATGGAACAGAAGTCGGCAGTCAGTTGTGGTTCAGTCTGTGGTTTATTGCAGATCTAGATTTCAGTTACAGTACAGCTTTCATCTATGAATATGAAGTGCATCTTAAGACCCAACAGGCTTGTAAATGCACATGTTGTTAAACGACTTTAGCATGTACTTAGCTTAATTAAGTTCAGTTTGTCTGATGATATAATATGACAACAGTTAACCTTTAGAATATAGATTACAACGGACCACAAGTTACCAAGCATCACCTGAATTTCTTATGTTCAAGAATAATTGATAAGTAGAAAACTTCTTATCACTAAGAACTTGTAGTTTAAGTGGGGTCTTCATTATAGAAATCGTCTGTCCCATGCACATGTGTATACAGTTTTTTTATAGTTAGCGGAAGCTATGAGCATAAGGAACAATATTCCTGAGTTTCAAATGGAAATATGTACCTGAATATTTGGTTAGAGACGATGTGAACACAGTGCTGCTGCTTGTTTCCACCGGCGTTACTGCTAAACGACTTATATTTTACTGCTGAAAATCAGGTAGTAATAAAAGCCAGCTGCGCTGCGGAAGGTACTAAACATTTGTGGGGATGGGATGGGAGCACAGCATCACCTGCTGCTGGTTGTTTGCAAAAATAAGTTTTGCGTAACAAACAAGCCCACACTACGGATCGTTGATCAGCACCATGTGGTCCCATTAAGTGAAGGAACATTTGACGGGCCAGGTTACTTTAGCCTTTGGTACGAGAATTCTGAAAATATATTTCGTTAAACTTATACACATACAATCGGAACATGATGATAATAGGGGTCATGGCGCGTTTTCCCAGTTTCACACAGGTGGTGTTAACGTCACACAAGAAACAAACAGGAAACAACTGATAAACAGATTACATTGAAGAACAAGAAATTAAACAACGATATCCTCGAAAAAAATTTACAGGTTACTGGTTGAAAGGTAGTATGTACGTACATTAAGAACATGTAGACCATCGGACTAGTGGGTACCCAGGAACACATGGGCAGAAAACTCATACACATTTTTAAAAAAATCAAGGTTCCTGTTTCAAGTAGCAATCAGAGCAAAAAAGGAAAAGAATTTACTGAGCCTGAAAGTAACATTAGGAGCGAAAAAGCTTGTCACAAGTTACGGCAGTAGACTGTAATAGCAACGTGTTCCAAAATTCAGTATCATGTAGTGATACAAGCAACAACTACAGCATGAGTACAGACAGAACGCTGATCATAGACAAGACAACAAACAAACGACAGCAAATCACCGACGCCAGGATTTTAACGGCCGTGAATCAAACTCTCACGGCAGAACTGAGTGTACACAAAGAATACTATGTGAGATATCTCATTTGCCTGGTTACGTGTTAGTACACAGAGCTAACCATCATATTCCAATCACCAACGTCTGAAGTTCGTTATGGAGTTCATTGTACATAAATATATTCGTACTGCTTTGGAGTTAACCTTAAGTAAATTTGCTACGGCAACAAACAGTCAAAATGTAGTAGGAAATGGATGGTAGCACACAAATCGAAAATGTTTTAGTTTCGTCACAAACTATCTCTAATGCAACCCTGTGTGTCCTGTTTTGTTGTGTTTTAAGGTACAATCCAGGTATGACCTACAAAGCCATTTAATTTTAGATTTACTTTTCCTGAATCCGTGGGTCTATCTGAGCTATAAGTACTCATTCATTGAAAAATCAGAAAAGGGAAACTGCAGAATAACTGTAGTATAAACATATCTGCAATATCAATTAGAAACTCTCAAAAAGAACACGAATTCTATGCAAAAATGAAACATCGTATCTCATTATTACAATCTTTATTTCAGCACCCAATATTCAGATCTGCTGGAAGGGCTCTACAATCGAAGGCATAGGAAGATGTCCATTCTTGAACACAGCGAGTGAGAAATTTTTATTCAAAGAATTTGTTTAAGCTGTTTCTACTAGAAAGAGGAACTGTCCACACAGACAAGACAGATTCCTAATTCCAAGATGTGAAACTAATACCTATACGCAGGTCTGTAGCTAATCACATATAGTTGTGATCGTTCTCAAGGTGGTACATAACAACATAGTGACAATTCTTCGCATTTAAAATACAAGTGACAGATTTTCGTCACGAGAAGTTCATTTCAGTACAACACACTGAATAACAGAATGTAATGCGGGAAGAAAGAGATTGAACTGTAGTGCTAAAGGCTTCAAATTTTTGGTTTCATTGTTCTTTATATTTCGATAGGAAAACAGCGCTCCTGCAGAAAGTCTTGTAAGAACTGTAATCACATCGTTTGTGGTTATTCTAATCCCCCTGGCATTTATAAACATTCAGTTACTTTAATCGGGTCCCTTAACACTCAATCAAGAAGGTAAAATTTCCAGCAATAAGTTAAACGTTAAACGTCCTTAGAATGTGTGAAGTAAAATTTCACATATTTTGCTTGTACAGATTTCGGCATCTAGTACAATAACAGTCGTTTCGTTCACCAAGATATGTAAATTTTATATGCAATTTACGTCGAGTTAGGGAAGGGTAAATGTACAGTAATTTAACTGAAAGTCGCTGCCTGGTATCGGCCGATAAATACGATATCGCAGTGCCTTTTTTGCTAAGAAGCAGGATACAGTGTTCCTTCGGACTTGCACAGAGAGAGGCGAGGCAGTTAAGGCGACCACTCGCGTAAAAAAGGAAATTAGGGTTCGGCACAAATTTTACTCTCATCACTCCATTGTGCAGTTAATGGTTGTCCGTATTCGCAAGTGCACATACATTTCATGTGCATTGGTCCGTTATATGCAGTCACCATTCGGTAGGGGAGGTGTACTATAAAAATGGTTCAGATGGCTCTGAGCGCTATGGGACTTAACTTCTGAGGTCATCAGTCCCCTAGAACTTAGAACTACTTAAACCTAACGAAGCTAAGGACATCACACACATCCATACCCGAGGTAGGATTCGAACCTGCGACCGTAGCAGCAGCGCGGTTCCGGACTGAAGCGCCTAGAACCGGTCGGCCACACCGGCTGGCGGTGTACTATAAAAGCTACTCGCAGGCAGAAATGGTAAGCTGCTGCTAGCGAGTTTGCAAACGAAAGTATTAACAGGTTACGTCAGTGCGACCAGTAATTCGACAAGTACGTATTCTCTGACTAGAGTACTGAATAACGAAAGTAGCTCGTAAAGAAGAGACAGCAGTTTCTAACGGGTGAAGCTCACAGCCCCCATTGGGAGTCGCCTAGCGCTGAGAACGAGAGTGCCTTTCTGCACAGGTGGCAAGCTATCTTGCACATGCCTTACGGCTCTAGAGAGAGGGCCAGACAGTCGATAGTGGGTCACAACTAAACTGGCTATAAAAAAGGTAGAACTGATAAAAAATGGGAAAACTGTGTTTTAGCTCTCCAAGGCCATGAGTTACGGTACCTTTGAGTGAATATTAATGCACCTCAAATTTTTATTAAGCGTGTATTCCACGTATAGCAAGACATGAGAATTTGTTTGGGCCCTAGGAATATCGTTCAATGGAATATAAAAGCTTTGTGAGGCAAAAAGAAAACGAATGGAAAATCCCTGCTTCGTTGTTGCTATAATTGATTTTGTATTCTAATGAAATTAAGACATCATACATAGCTGCATTGAAGTAAGATCATCAGGGCCTTCGAACTGTCAGTTTTATATGTATAAGAACTGAAGCACCAAACAAACTGGTATCGGCAGGCGTATTCAAATACAGAGATATATAAACCGTCAGAATAATGCACAGTGGTCGTCAACGCCTGTATAAGTTAAGTGTCTGGTGCAGATGTTAACTCGGTTACGGTTGTTACAATGACAAGATGTCAAGATTTAAGTGAGTTTGAAGGTATTGTTATAGTTGGCGCACTAGTGATGGATACAGCAAAGTCGAGGTAGCGATCAAGTGGGAATTTTCCCGTACGACCATTTCACGAGTGTGCCGTGAATATCAAGAATCTGGTAAAACATCAGATCTCCGTCATCGCTGCGGACGGAGAAAGAGACTGCACGAACGGTACCAACAACGACTGAAGAGAATCGTTCAGCGTGACAGAACCGCATCCTTTCCGCAAACTGATGCAGATTTCAGTGTTGGCCATCAACAAGTGTCAGCGTGCGCAGCATTCAACGAAACATTATCGATGTGGGCTTTCAGAGCCGAAGGCCCACTCGTGTATCCTTGATGGCTGCATGACACCGGGCTTCACGCCTCGCCTGGGCCCGTCAACACCGACATTGGACTACTGATGACTGGAAACATGTTGCCTGGTGGGACGAGTCTCGTTTCAAATTGTATCGAGCGGATGGACGTGTACGGCTATAGAGACAACCTCATAAATCCATGGACATTGCACGTCAGCAGGCGACTGTTCAAGCAGGTGGAGGCTCAGTAATTGTGTTGGGCGTGTGCAGTTGGAGTGATATGTCTAGATATGACACTGAATAAGACTCTGACAGGTGAAACGTAGGTAAGTATTCTGCCTGATCACCTGCGTCCATTCATGTCCATTGTGCATTCCGACGGACGTGGGCAATTCCAGCTGGACAATGTGACACTCCAGAAGTCCAGAATTGCTACAGAGTGGCTCCAGGAACACTCTTCCGAGCCCGCATCTCGTGGTCGTGCGGTAGCGTTCTCGCTTCCCATGCCCGGGTTCCCGGGTTCGATTCCCGGCGGGGTCAGGGATTTTCTCTGCCTCGTGATGGCTGGGTGTTGTGTGCTGTCCTTAGGTTAGTTAGGTTTAAGTAGTTCTAAGTTCTAGGGGACTTATGACCATAGATGTTGAGTCCCATAGCGCTCAGAGCCATTTGAACCACTCTTCCGAATTTAAACACTTCTGCTGGCCGCCAAACTACCCAGTCATGAACATTATTGAGCATATCTGGGATGCCTTGCAACGTCCTGTTCAGAAGACATCTGACTCCCTCGTACTCTTACGGATTTACGGACATCCCTGCAGGATTCATGGTGTCAGTTCCCTCCAGCGGCACGCCTGCGTGCTCGCAGTATCCAACACGATATTTGACAGATGTACCAGTTTCTTTGGCTCTTCAGCGCATATTGCGGTATCATTAATACAGAATATTAAAAGTTTCCAAAAAAGGAAAGACTACTGTACCACCTCTCTAGCGACGTCACGTGAAAGATTGGGTGGTCGACCTGCATATTAGATATCCATTGCGGCTGCGTTGGCTTTGTCATGTGTTGCGGCTTCCACTGATACACCCAAAGCGTGTGTATCAGCAGCCTTCTCTCTTCCGCCAGTTTCAGTACTGTTCACCAGCATGACTGGAAAAAAAATTCCTGTGTAAACTGTCAAGGTACCTGATTAAATAACGCACAGCATCGGGATACAGTCGTATTTTTTTGTTAAATAAAAATACACTATCGTAATTGTTCATCCCATCATATTTACATACACACACATACCAGTTGTTTTCACAGAGATTCATTGAGGGGAAAAAACATTTTCTCTCCTATCAAACAGCGGAAGTTATTTTACAACAAAATGCATCGCTTGGGGCATTCGAACATAGTGTGAGAAGTACGTACACACACACACACACACACACACACACACACACACACACACACACAGAGAGAGAGAGAGAGAGAGAGAGAGAGAGAGAGAGAGAGAGAGAGAGAGAGACAGTGAACACCCACTCTTAGTCGTCTGTGATGACACTTTATACGTGCAACCTAACAGAAAAATTAACTCAAACTTCCATAATGCCATAACTACTATAGATTACGACAACTGATCTACAACGAATATCCCCACAAGTCACTATACAGGGTGATTCAAAAAGAATACCACAAATTTAAAAATGTGTATTTAATGAAAGAAACATAATATAACCTTTGTTATACATCATTACAAAGAGTATTTAAAAAGTTTTTTTTTTTCACTAAAAAACAAGTTCAGAGATTTTCAATATGGCCCCCTCCAGAGACACGAGCAATATCAACCCGATACTCCAACTCGTTCCACACTCTCTGTAGCGTATCAGGCGTAACAGTTTGGATAGCTGCTGTTATTTCTCGTTTCAAATCATCAATGGTGGCTGGGAGAGGTGGCCGAAACACAAAATCCTTAACATACCCCCATAAGAAAAAATCGCAGGGGGTAATATCAGGGCTTCTTGGAGGCCAGTGATGAAGTGCTCTGTCACGGGCTGCCTGGCGGCCGATCCATCGCCTTGGGTAGTTACGGACAGATAAGTGCCAATGTGGTGGCGCTCCATCCAGTTGATTGTGGAATTTGCAGGGCTGCGAACAAATGCTTGCTGGATGCGTGCTACATTTTCATCACTCGTTCTCGGCCGTCCAGAACTTTTCCCTTTGCACAAACACCCATTCTCTGTAAACTGTTTATACCAACGTTTAATACACCACCTATCAGGAGGTTTAACACCATACTTCGTTCGAAATGCACGCTGAACAACTGTCGTCGATTCACTTCTGCCGTACTCAATAACACAAAAAGCCTTCTGTTGAGCGGTCGCCATCTTAGCATCAACTGACGCTGACGCCTAGTCAACAGCGCCTCAAGCGAACAAATGTACAACTAAATGAAACTTTATAGCTCCCTTAATTCGCCGACAGATAGTGCTTAGCTCCGCCTTTTGTCGTTGCAGAGTTTTAAATTCCTAAAGTTGTGGTATTCTTTTTGAATCACCCTGTACATCATTTTAAGCAAATGAGAGCATATATGTATCGATACGCTTCACACACACAATAACGAGTAGTTACGTCTTGCAATTTTTTTTTTTTTAATTTTGATTCACATACAGAAAAAATTTAAGAAGAAGGATCCTACGTGCGTACATATAAATCCACCTAGTCTTTAGTGCTATGTTGCTCACTAGCATGTTGTGTTTGAACGATCGCAATTCTCAGTGTGTCAATGTCAGCATTTAACCTAACAATGGTTTAAGGTCATGTTACGTTGTAGGACGGTTCCAGATGCGATCGACATGATCAATACTTTCTTCAGCACTTTAATGCTACTGGATCATATGATGATATATAGTGTATTATTAAAACAACAACAGAAAGCATGTGTTCAATGACATTGTACGAGATATTATACAACACACTGTATGGAGGGTGGTCTTGATGGAGAGAAAATTTGCCATTCTTCTGTATAAGTGTTTGTTGTTATGTTTCCCTGTGAATACATGTATTTCTTCAGGATATGTACAATAAAGTAGAGGTAATTACTACAAAAACGCTTTTACTGTAGTTGTAGCTGACACGCAGCACACGAGTAAAGCGGAGGCCCACTTTTACCACAAACAATGATATGCCTGCATAGGATGAACCGTACTCCCATTTTTTATGGAAGCACATTTGACACAGATAAGCAATGGTGGAAGCTCCTGATGCTGCTTTTAGAAGATATGACGGAGATTTAATACTAGCTGTATGTTTTGCATCAATTTTCCCATCTCTGTTCTGACATGTATTACCCACAAAATCGTTAAACTTTGCAGCAGCTACCGACAAGCACTTGGAAAACCGCACAATATGGATCATGTATTTCTTCCTAGCGCCTTAGCCTCCCCACCATAGCGGACACACGCAGATTGATATCTACGAACGGTATAAAAGAATCTAGTGTCAGTTTTTCAAGATGTTGCTAAATACCTAATGGCCAACAACAAAAGGATGCCAACGTCGCATCATAGGCCTGTTGTTGTTGTGGTCTTCAGTCCTGAGACTGGTTTGATGCAGCTCTCCATGCTAATCTATCCTGTGCAAGCTCCTTCATCTCCCAGTACCTATTGCAACCTACATCCTTCTGAATCTGTTCAGTGTATTCATCTCTTGGTCTCCTACGATTTTTACCCTCCACGCTGCCCTCCAATACTAAATTTGTGATCCCTTGATGCCTCAGAACATGTCCTACCAACCGATCCCTTCTTCCAGTCAAGTTGTGCCACAAACTTCTCTTCTCCCCAATCCTATTCAATACCTCCTCATTAGTTATGTGATCTACCCACCTAATCTTCAACATTCTTCTGTAGCACCACATTTCGAATGCTTCTATTCTCTTCATGTACAAACTATTTATCGTCCACGTATCACCTCCATACATGGCTACACTCCATACAAATACTTTCAGAAACAACTTCCTGACACTTAAATCTATACGCGATGTTAACAAATTTTTTCTTCTTCAGAAACGCTTTCCTTGCCACTGCCAGTCTACATCTTATATCCTCTCTACTTCGACCATCATCAGTTATTTTGCTCCCCAAATAACAAAACTCCTATACTACTTTAAATGTCTCATTTCCTTACCTAATTCCCTCAGCATCACCCGACTTAATTCGACTACATTCCATTAGCCTTGTTCTGCTTTTGTTGATGTTCATCTTATATCCTCCATTCAAGACACTGTCCATTCCATTCAACTGCTCTTCCAAGTCCTTTGCTGTCTCAGACAGAATTACAATGTCACCGGCGAACCTCAAAGTTTTTATTTCTTCTCCCTGGATTTTAATACCTACTCCAAATGTTTCTTTTGTTTCCTTTACTGCTTGCTCAATATACAGATTGAATAACATCGGGGAGATGCTACAACCCTGTCTCACTCCCTTCCCAACCACTGCTTCCCTTTCATGCCATCTGGTTTCTGTACAAATTGTAAATAGCCTTTCGCTCCCTGTATTTTACCTGTGCCACATTTAAAATTTGAAAGAGAGTATTCCAGTCAACATTGTCAAAAGCTTTCTCTAAGTCTACAAATGCTAGAAACGTAGGTTTGCCTTTCCTTAATCTTTCTTCTAAGATAAGTCGTAGGATCAGTATTGCCTCACGTGTTCCAACATTTCTACGGAATCCAAACTGATCTTCCCCGAGTTCGGCTTCTACCAGTTTTTCCATTCGTCTGTAAATAATTTGTGTTAGTATTTTGCAGCTGTGACTCATTAAACTGATATTCGGTAATTTTACATCTGTCAACACCTGCTTTCTTTGGGATTGGAATTATTATACTCTTCTTGAAGTCTGAGGGTATTTCGCCTGTCTCGTACATCTTGCTCACCAGATGGTAGAGTTTTGTCAGTACTGGCTCTCCCAAGGCCGTCAGTAGTTCTAATGGACTGTTGTCTACTCCCGGGGCCTTGTTTCGACTCAGGTCTTTCAGTCCTCTGTCAGACTCTTCACGCAGTATCGTATCTCCCATTTCATCTTTATCTACATCCTCATCCATTTCCATAATATTGTCCTCAAGTACATCGCCCTTGTATAGACCCTCTATATACTCCTTCCACCTTTCTGCTTTCCCCTCTTTGCTTAGAACTGGGTTTCCATCTGAGCTCTTGATATTCATACAAGTGGCTCTCTTTTCTCCAAAGGTCTCATTGATTTTCCTGTAGGCTCTATCTATCTTACCCCTAGTGAGATAAGCCTCCACGTCCTTACATTTGTCCTCTAGCCATGCCTGCTTAGCCATTTTGCACTTCCTGTAGATCTCATTTTTGAGACGTTTGTATTCCTTTTTGCCTGCTTCATTTACTGCATTTTTATATTTTCTCCTTTCATCAATCAAATTCAATATTTCTTCTGTTACCCAAGGATTTCTACTAGCCCTCGTCTTTTTACCTACTTAATACTCTGCTGCCTTCACTACTTTATCCCTCAGAGCTACCAATTCGTCTTCTACTGTATTTCTTTCCCCCATTCCTGTCAATTGTTCCCTTATGCTCTCCCTGAAACTCTGTACAACCTGTGGTTCAGTCAGTTTATCCAGGTCCCACCTCCTTAAATTCCCACCTTTTAGCAATTTCTTCAGTTTTAATGTACAGTTCATAACCAATAGATTGTGGTCAGAGTCCACATCTGCCCCTGGAAATGTTCTACAGTTTAAAACCTGGTTCCTAAATATCTGTCTTACCATTATATAATCTATCTGATACCTTTTAGTATCCCAGGATTCTTCCATGTATACAGCCTTCTTTTATGATCATAGGCCTCTGTTTTTTATTTAGGGTTGAGTATCCCAATGTCTAACACATTACATGTAGAAATACACAGTGTAACTGATTTAGAAAATGAATGGGTGATGTATATTCTACACGTCCGATAATTAGAGACTCGCTTTATGATGACATGTCAGTTAAGAGACGTGTGCAAATAAATAGTATAACTATCTCTGTTATCAACTTTCTTTTGTATGCTGCGATATCACAGCCTGAGTTCATGAATGACATTGCAATATATTTTTTTCCTCCTAGTATATTTTTAATTAGAGTAGGTGATAGTATATCTACTCACATATTATTTTTTTTAAGCATGCTCAATGTATTACTTCATCCTTTACTTAGGTATAACATACAACACACTCATATATCTGAAACCATACACACAATTTGCTTTCATAAACACCACAAATTATTTGCATGTTTTTAAATGAACAATTAACTCTTATAGCTCAATAGATTCCCCCTCTACTCCCCAGAAAAAAGAAACCCGTATCTAATTTGGTTTTAACACTCCAGCCAAAATCTCTGCTTATGTATACTATTACCACTGTCATGTGACATGATTACATAAATGAGTAAAAATACGACTTGTTTATGAGATATCCTCGAAAACGGTGATGCTTGTTTTCCATATGTCCTTTACACGTTACATTTGATGTATTACGATAGATTTGATGTATTATAGTATCATCTGAAGCAGGCTGTATACACTGTTCTATTCTGGAAAAAAAGAAATGTATTTAAAAAAACAATGCTTATTTTTTTCTCTCTGTCTACAGCATAATAATAATGGTAACAATAATAATAATAATAAGAAGAAGAAGAAAAGGCAATAATAATAAGAAAAGGCAACATATGCAGCGAGATGGAAGGGATCAAACAATAAACACCAGATATTACAGCAAGCATATTATTAAAGATCTCAATACCACAACAGATAAATGCAGACTTTGCAAACAACAAGTAGAAAGAGTAAATCACATCACAAGCGGATCTACAATACTAGCAAATACAGAATACCCCAGAAGACATGACAATGTAGCAAAAATAATATATCAACAGCTTGCCTTACAACATAAACTTATAACACGTTCCCACATACAAGTATGCACCACAAAATGTACTGGAGAATGATGAATACAAATTATACTGGAACAGAACCATTATAACAGATAAAACAACACCACATAACAAACCTGACATCATACTCACCAATAAAAAGAAGAAATTAACACAACTAATAGAAATATCCATACCCAATACAACAAATATACAAAAGAAAACAGGAGAAAAAATTGAAAAATACATCCAACTGGCTGAGGAAGTCAAGGACATGTGGCATCAGGATAACGTTGACATTATACCAATTATACTATCAACTAGAGGAGTCATACCACACAATAACCACCAGTACATCAATGCAACACAGCTACATCCAAACTTATATAGACAACTACAGAAATCCGTAATTATTGATACATGTTCAATTACCCGAAAGTTCCTAAATGCAATATAACATATACCGCACAGTTAAAAGGAAGTCACGCTTGATCAAGGTCCACGTCACTTTCCATTTTTGACCAGACATAACGTCTGAGAAAAGAAAGAAAGAATAATAATAATAATAATGTGTCTCTTGGTAACAGATGGATAGATGCCTGGAACATTACAAATAATGAACAAGAGTTTTTTTAAAAAAAAGCCAATAAATAACTCAGGGCAGAAAGTTGCAAATTGCATGATAAATGTGTATGCACATCTCTACTCTTCGTCGTCGTCGTCGTCGTCCTCCATCTCCCCCACCACCATTTTCTCCTAAGTCTCAATCAGTAAATCATTTAGCTCAATCTCAAGGAATTCCACAGCAACATCATCATCACAAAAATACTGCAGGAGGTAATTAACTCCACACTCCCCTGTTATTTCCATCAAGTCCTCCATATTTTCATATATTAACTTCCACATAACATTGACTCTGATGCCGGTAGTATGCATGAGTATCACTAATACTGTCCAATATGTATTGACATATATATGCAAGTAAGTTATAGTGTATTTAATGAAATAATAGGGAATGCATATCAACGAACGTAGAAGAGAGTATTTAAAAGCAGGCCCGACAGGAAAAGCTGTGGGAATAATATATACAGAAAAATGAAAAAAAGAGGATCATTTTGGGCTTGATGATGGAAGGAAAATGAGGATGCACTCATACGCTTTAATCGATCATGGAAAAAAATGCGTTACACAATGTAGGAGAAATACATCGCTGAGCTAAAACGGTATAAGTGTATAGTGAACTACTTGATGTTTCCATGCCGGATCATTCTTCAAACTTTTCTATCAACATTTGCCTCACAAGTATTTTTAAGTCTCTCAGAAATGTTTTGATTTACCATCACTGAAGGTAAATACAGTATCAACAAACGTCCCTCTTCTTTTCCTGGAGCTTTGTGTGTGTGTGTGTGTGTGTGTGTGAGAGAGAGAGAGAGAGAGAGAGAGAGAGAGAGAGAGGGCGGGGGGTGTTGGTTACGCTTTAAGCTTCTCCACCTCTAAGTAAAAATAAAACAAAAAGATTAAACCGCACACACCACAAATTAAGCAATAAACAGTCAAACAACTGACAGCCTAAGCCAAAATAAAACAATTCAGGAAGTAGGCGTAGAATCTCATCACTTGCACACCACCCAATAAACGGTCTTGTGTTGGAATCTTCACATATCTAAAGAGAAAGGAACGATGATTTTTTTGATACTGGATAACACTTAAAGGGTAGCAATGGTCAGATTCGATGAAGAATGTGGTTTGAAATTAAAGCACAAAAAATAGAATAAATTTATGAGAATAATGCATTTCGAACACAGAATTTTAAGGTGGAAAAGAATCAGAGGAAGACACGAAACAAATTTTACGAAGAAAGAGGTTAGTGAAATAATTGAACTTAATCCTAGACACCCCCAGCTTTGACTGCTCGAAAACCGTCGTCATCCTTCCATGTTTTGAAGTGATCTGGTGCTGTAAGAAAAAAAAAAAATTTGTTGGAGTGTTTACTATCACACGAGGTTATGATTTTTTCTTAAGTGAAGTCTGAGGAGACTGCATCTCGTCATCGTTGGTAGGCATCTGAGACGTCTTCTCCTTCACAGTATCAAAACTCTTATCGGCACCTCTGGTAGGTGTCATATTTCAGAACCATCACTCCTCTACAAGGAAAGATGTCGTGTCACATGCTACATACGTCGAGTGCGAATGTTCATAGAGAAAAATAGAGTTGAAGCTACATGTAGGTCAGCCACTCGAAGTGAAAATCCTGTTACATAAACTAGCATGGCGCGTCGCGATAGTGCAAGATATCATCGTCAGGAGTTAACTGTATTTGTTTTTCTCTATGACACAGGTATTTTACCTATTAGAAGTCATTCCATATACATACGCCCTCTCATGTTCTTCACAGTCCATTTTCGTATGAATAGTAACGAATTTTATCAAATAGCGTTTGTGGAAACATCTACAAACGTACTACCTAAGAAGGTATGGGAATCAGTACAAGTTAATGGGGACAACAAGACTCATCATAAGTAATAGCTTTCCCTCATCAGGAATGTGAGTTTCTCATCGTGAATGCTTTTTAAGAATCTTATTGTTTATGCTACAGTTATAACAATCGATGATGATGATGGAGACGATACCAGTGCGCCTCCACACATAGAAGATATGAAAGAGGGTGAATATTGTTGATTAATTTCTCCTCCTGTCAAGTTGTATACAGATTATCTAACGATTAGTATCATTTATGAACGTGTATGTATGTATGTATGTATGTATGTGTGTGTGTGTGTGTGTGTGTGTGTGTGTGTGTGTGTGTGTGTGTGTGTGTGTGTGCGTGCTACCGCGCGCGTGTGCGCGTGGATGCATGCATGTGCAGATGCCTGTGCATTATCCAATTATAATTTCAAAATGCTGTATGTTATCTTATAAAAATAGAGGATTTATCACCTAACAAAATGGATTTGGAACAGAGACGCATGAAAATGAAAGATATGTTGGTAGTATCTTAACTGACGATGGCTATGAAGAGGGTGTCAGACGTTGATGTAAATGTATACACATACGATTAGAAAAATGCATGTGCATTAAGATTGCAGTGCAAGCAATTGCTGGCGTAACTATGTGCCTGCCGTAATATATATATATATATATATATATATATATATATATATGTGTGTGTGTGTGTGTGTGTGTGTGTGTGTGTGTGTGTGAACATAACTGGAGAAAATATATATATACTACGGCAGGCACATAGTTACGCCAGCAATTGCTTGCACTGCAATCTTAATGCACATGCATTTGGTCTAATCGTATGTGTATACACTTACATCAACGTCTGAGACCCTCTTCATAGCCATCGTCAGTTAAGATACTACCAACATATCTTTCAGTTTCATGCGTCTCTGTTCCAAATCCATTTTGTTAGGTGATAAATCCTCTATTTTTATAAGATAACATACAGCATTTTGAAGTTATAATTGGATAATGCACAGGCATCTGCACATGCATGCATCCACGCACACACGCGCGAGGTAGCACGCACACACACACACACACACACACACACACACACACATATATATATATATATATATATATATATATATATATATATATATATATATATATATATATTACGGCAGGCACATAGTTACGCCAGCAATTGCTTGCACTGCAATCTTAATGCACATCCATTTGGTCTAATCGTATGTGTATACACTTACATCAATGTCTGAGACCCTCTTCATAGCCATCGTATATATATATATATATATATATATATATATATATATATATATAATTTTCCAATTTCCTATACACGTATGACATAGCTGAGGACTCTCAAATCATGTATCATATAGTGGTTACGAAATACAGTGTCATAATATTTTATCTATATTTTCTCCAGTTATGTTCACACATTGTACAGAAAAACACCCATAGTGTTTCTCCAGAAGTTATGGACAGTAAGACGAGTTCGTTGGATGGATGATTTTGCTCAAAGTTTTTGCGAATAAACCTGTTTATTCGTTCAAAATTGCTCCCTTTTTTTATGTCTCAGTGTTACCCAGACGATGGGTTGCGTGTGTTTAATACATATCCGACCCATGGCGATAAAAAATTTTGTTCTTCCCTCTGAATTATGTTTTCTTTTTTTTAATGTCCACTCCCAGCATTTGCTTTTTCTTAATACAGGCGTGGGAACTTATGTCGAATATAATGCTGCAATCATTGTAGTACTTAACATATCGCAATAATGTGAAAGACCAAACATTTGAAGACTGTTTGTGAGATTTTTCAAGGAAAACAGTTGATTATAAACAAAGAAAGGAGTGACACTAGGTGCTACTGGGCATTTATTTAAATCAATGGTGAAAGTTGAAAATTTGTGCTGGATTGGGATCCAAACCCGGGCCTCCAGCTTACTATGCAGTTGTGCCGACCACTGCGACATGTGGATACAGTGGCCTATGTAACTCCACGGACTGCCCTAGCAAACCTCCTGCCAGAACCAAATTCGTAACATTTCTACATTTTGCAGATGTATGTCGCTTGCCCATCATCCACATTACTCGGGGCATTTCGGCGATTCCATAAAAGTTCGAGCGTGGTGTGATTCTGCAATGCAGTTGTCCTCACCTTAATGTGTGGTGTTTGTACTTC
Organism: Schistocerca americana; assembly: GCF_021461395.2. Lineage (NCBI taxonomy): Eukaryota > Metazoa > Arthropoda > Insecta > Orthoptera > Acrididae > Schistocerca > Schistocerca americana. The sequence continues at coordinate 288,180,493 of NC_060123.1, read as the reverse complement.
TGGGCATATCTGAAGGAGCAGACACCACATATATAATTAATTATACACCTGAATACGTCTTTCGGTTCAGGCTACAGTAAACGCTGCCAGAGACTTGACACAAAGTTAGGCTTGTTCCTTAAGAAAAAATTGAAGTTAATATAATCTTCCTGGCTGATCCTTCGGAGATAAAAAGTTAAATGGTTTACTTGAATCTTCCAATCTGCTACAGACAAAGAGTGTTCCGGCTAAGGTTCAGAGGAACAGAACCACAATCATAGACAATATCTTCATAGAGTGTCCTCTAGTTTATTGGTAATATGAGAGAATTTTTTTTATCGGATCATGATCTATAGATTGTATTACTAAAACGAATTAAGTCGCACTTGTATCTCAAAGGAAGTCTCAAAGGACATTCTTGGCAACAAGTCTACAATACAGACATGTTGAACGACAAACAGAATACATTTCTACCACCCTCTATCAGCTTCTTCAACAGATCTAAATACGCTGAAAAATTGCAGACACATACGTAGCACTAATAATAACTTAGTAGCTCAGGACTCCAGGAGATAATAAGTAATAGCTTTGGAGACGAGGTGGGTAAGAAGGTTTGGGGATGTTGCAGCTAACTTACCGAGTCCTGTGGGTGCTCACACGATTACAGGTGGTGGAGAATCAGATGGGGAACTAGTGTAGTGATATAAATACAGAATATGAAACCACTGGATGAGAACTTCGTTTCTTGCTAAATGGATTTCTTAATTAATATGTACTGCCTGACAACTAGTGACAGGTACATAGATGATAAGAGTGTAACTAATGTAGCACACTACGTTTTAGGGGAAACCACATCTCATTCAATTACCATTATTAAATATACGCTCGTATAGCGACAAATTAAAAATAAGGCACTACCATTTTTTTCAAGTTAGTCACAAAAATAATAATAAACACGTATTACAGCATAACGTACTAATTTATCGCATCTTCATCATCATACATTAATCACTTATAAGTACTACTAATATTTTCAGGAATATTATTAAGTTTTTTCACATAAATAAATACAGTCTCGGCGATCATCTCATCCACTTGCAACACAACAATGCTTCTAGAATTACCTTTTAGCCACCTTCAACTCTTCACGTATGTAAGTTTTCCCGAATGCGTCAGTGCGTCAGTCCAGCACCATACTGACTTTATTTTGCATTATGTCCTCAAGAACGTCATTGAAAGTCCTTCTAAATCTGTTGGTCAGTTGACGCAAACTGTCAGTTGCGTAGTATACTGTGTCACACACACTTAGCACATTAGACACATTTGGTTTTCGATGACGCATGCTCTGTGTGGTACTACAGACATTATGTTAGAAAACTGTGCTGCCAAATACTGATATAATTTACACGGACACTTGTCCTCTTTTGCAGCTCCTGCTGCTACTGATGCCACAGCATGGAGAAAATACATTGATCTTCACCTCATATGGATTGTATTCACTGGTAAACTGGCCCTCAAAATATGCGAGATTCTCGCATAACCAGTGCCAGTCACTCACTTTAATTGAATATAACGTCGCTGTACAAAATTTTCCAGTTCTATAATAACGCTGACGTCCCAGCCCAGCACTAAAGCGTTTAGACCCGCAAGAGGTTAAGTAGAACATTTTATCAACATTAACAATGCTTGGAATACAAACTAGATTAACGAAATATGGGGCCTCGCTGTACGAGTTAAAAACCCTAGAGATTGACTACGAGCATTAGGATGCTGACGTAATGCTAAACCGAGGAGGATCGTTGAGGTAGTAACCTTCAATATAATTCTGAGAATCACCTCACATCCTTTGCTTAGATTGCATCTTTTTATCAAGAATGCCATTTTCTTCTCTATAGACTGTAAAATGCAGATTAAAAGAAATCCGAATGCCGGCCAAAGTGGCCGAGCGGTTCTAGGCGCTACAGTCTGGAACCGCGCGACCGCTATGGTAGCAGGTTCGAATCCTGCCTCGGGCATGAATGTGTGTGATGTCCTTAGGTTAGTTAGGTTTGAGTAGTTCTAAGTTCTATGGGACTGATGACCTCAGAAGTTAAGTCCCATAGTGCTCAGAGCCATTTGAATCATTAGAAATCCGAATACTGAATTAGTCAGGTACATTGGAAAAGCGGTATGAAGTGGAAAGAGCTCTTCGGTTTAATAAGATGAAAGTGCAATAAAGGAGAGAACGCACAGAATACTTGTGCAAGAGATTGACGTCCACCTCTCAGAATTACAGAGAAATCGGCCAACACGCAAGAATTGTGGCGAGGGGAAACCAGAATTTTTTACTTTAAGGACCATTGTAAGATAAAAAAAATCAGAGCTTGTACGGAGTTACTTCGCCATCACATCATTTTCAAATGATATAAAGTATCGGCCACCTGCGCAGATATGTAACATTTTCCTCCAATACCAAAAACAGCAAAAAAAGTAAAAAAGTAAAGAAGTATGTAACAACCACATAACACCAAGGGGACTTGATACCTGCGACACTGCATAAAATAATCTTTTTTTTAAATTTCTGTTTTCGGTGTATGGGTGCGTTTGCAGTATATTTTATCATCTTATGGTGATGTGACACTTTCGGGGTTAAAGGGTATATGTCATTGGGGCACTACTGCGACGAAGACAGCTAAATATATGAACACTGAATAATAGAGGGTGCCGCACGCCTCTGATGCGCTATATGCACCTGTTAACTTATAACACATACTCCAAAATTTTACCAATACAGTCACTGCTACAAACGCAGGCGTTGTCTGCCAATTATACGTTTTTCATAACTCGTTAATGTCAACCACTTTTCGGGCTGGCAGAGCTGTGATACGGTTTATGTAACACATACTGAAAAATATTATTTGTGATCTGGTAGTTGATACATACTGTCCGCTTCTGGTAGTGCTATAGTACAGTTGTATCATTCATACACTACCTGGTCAAAAACAGCTATTGTACGATCACATCGCATTGCTTTTTCACATTATTCCTACCACACATTAATGAAGTTAAAACATTATCTGTAAGCACATCATTGTACGACCATCATCCATTGCTATAAACGGTAAAAAAAATACTGCAGTAGCATCTCTGATACTGTATGATGAGTTACAGATGTGTGTGTTGGGTTGCTGCCTCTGACAGCACAGAATAATGACACTAGCTGTGTATCGTTATAAGGAACAGCTGTCTGCAGCACCAAATAATTCCACACAGAACATTTATGTATTGTTGTGTGACGTTATAGAGACAGCTTTTTTTCAGTTAGGTAACAGAGTATTGCTATGCTAATATTGGGACTAATAGAAAGAAGGCAACCCTTTTTCATCGTCCCATAAACGGCTATTATCTCTGTTTAACTCACCCTATCTTATAAACAGCATATGTTGTAATATGAGTCTCCACTGGATACAGCTTCTGATTTTCTATGCTTCGCAGCTACTAACGTAGCACTAAAATATATGAACTGTAAGTTGTTTATAAAATAAAATGTTTTTTCGTCTGTGGTGGTAATACAGTACGTGTTTAATCAGTGAGGATGGTGGAGCATGTGTTCATTATGAACACTTTTGTCTCCACTAGGAGAATTTTTTCAGCGTCAATTAGAATAAGAATGGTGTGATATGCCACCGCAGTGCGTTATTTAACCAGTTATTTTGACAGTATACATTGAATGATTTTTCTGTCACAGAAGCGAAGCTTGCAGGAGACGTGTAACCCTACAGCAGAAAGTTAGCTCATGACAGGTCTCTCACTTATACAGATCATAGTCTGCACTATCTCTCGCTCCAGTGAGTGAGTCGGGTATCACATCACACTGCTGCATGCCATGCACACTTGGTGCATATGTCGACAATTAAAAATTTTACTGTCATTATTACTATAATTATTATTTAAAAAGTTTATGACGGCGTCTTACGATAGTGCATTATTTATAACAACTAATTCAGATACTTTTACCGTTTATGTTGAATAATTTTATTCTATGGCTCATTGCACTACTGCTGTAAGAGGGGGGGAGTGTCCCTGACTGTCCACACAGTCAGACGTTGGCGGCGACTGTATGTCCTAATCAAGGACATAGTGGCCACGGTGCATCCTTGTCAGCACGTGAGATGAAAACACACACACACACACACACACACACACACACACATACACACGTTACATCACATGAAGACTGTGGTTAGGGGGTTAGGTAAGTATTAATGTTGACGGAATTCAGATCCAAATGTTGGGTTTTTTCTTTCTCGTCGCGCCACTTGCGTCATTCTGAGCAGGTCCTGATATACAGTGTGGGCCTCAAGACTTCGCACAAATATCAATACAATTTTACAAATTTATGGTTTGTGTAAAATAAGAGAATAAACTTCAATATGTGCGTCACAATTTCGCAACATTCCTTGTGTTACACCACCATTTATTGGCTTTCTTTTAAATGATAGCCCCACAAAAAGAAATCTAAAGGAGTTACGTGTAGTGATCTTGCAGGTGAATGGGAAACTACATCAGCCTACAAGTCTCTCAGTTGCAGCTCCGCAAACTGATATCTTTTACGACAAAAGAAGTAAGGATCAATGGCTTTAACGTACATTGAACTGCACCACACATTCAATTTAGGCAACATTTGAACTTCCCTCATATCACTCTTGTTAACTTTGGCTGACACGTGGAAAGTATCCTCAACTGAAAGAAAGAAAAAAATTCATTCAAGATACTCATGCCTGGTGTTTATTAGTATTAATGCCTCAGCCGCAAAAGCTGCTCGAAAAATTCTAGCGACTGGTTGATATGCAAATTTTATATGGACCTCTTATGTAGAATTTTTCGCACTGTAAATTGAAATGATCGTGTGATATTGATAGCCAGGAGACCGCATCCTGGGAAGTTCAGCCGCCAAGTTGCAAGTCTGATTTCAGGTGACACCGCATAGGGCGACTTGAGTGTCGGTGAGGAAGAAATGATGATAAGGACAAAAGAACACTCAGTCCACGAACGGAGAAAATCTCCAGGCCGACCGGGAATCAAACCCTGGCACGCTGCATAGTAGGCAAACACTTTACCACTCAACTACGCATTCTGTGATCCCGTGTGTCGTGTAGGTTTGGAAAAATGACTGTTGTAAAGCTTGGTTGATTTCTTCACTGACCGAAGACCCAACGGACTGACTGTCTAAACTTCATGTACCAAGCAATATTACTCCTATCACGTGCCTCTTCTCTATTGTCACATGATACCACAGAACACACTGTGCCTTGTCCTCGCCTGACGCCATTTTACAAAGAGAGCGACTGTAGTGTTCTCTACATGTTAACAACTTGGCAACTGCTCTGTTATGAAAATATAGCTACTTTATTTCAACACTATATTTCCAAAGACACAATAATGTCGATGCGTTCCACCTCACGTGCGCGTAATTCTCAGTGACGATCTTAGTGACTATGTACCATACGTAGGCACAATACTCACCAAGATTCTTTGCAAAGATCGTTCTCTCATGTGTTGTGCATGTGCGTATGGTATGTTTCCTTAAGGAAATCCGTACACGTACTCACAGCACCCTGAAAGGCTGGGTTAGGGTACTGAGTCGTTTTCGAGTAGTCTAGTATCAGAAGAGGTGTTTGTCGATTGAACATAGAATAAGACGAGGCTATCATATTGATTTTTGACCCTTCATAGTTTTAATGGAGGCAGGCTATCGATAATATATCCGCAGGCTTAGCTGAGTGGCAACGTGCCTGCCTACCATGCAGTTGGCCCGGGTTTGATTACCGGCCGGGTTGGCGATTTTCTCCGTTCGTAGACTAGGTGTTGTATTGTCTACATCATTACCGGTTGGCAAGTCGCCTACTGTGGCGTCACCTGATAGACTTGCAACCGGGCGGCTGAACTTCCCCAGATGGGGCCTTTCAGTCATCAATGGCATACGATCATTTCATTTCATCTCGTCGATAATATTTATCTGCGTGTAACATGTAGTGGATCAAGCGTGGTCGTCAGACGACGCCCCAGAGAGGGCTCAATGACACAGCATGCGCCGATGGCATCTCTCTCAAGTTCAAAGACCCGCCGAACAATGTGTGCTAGAACGAAAAGTTGTCGGCACATATTTTCCACGACTAAGGCGCACAGCAGGTGATGTACATCTTGTGTCGACTCATTTACAGTGAAGGTTTTTGACTTATATTTATTACACATTGACGCTAAAAATAATATACTGCTCAGCTATCATTCTACAGATATATTACGTACAAGCTGTGATAGTCTGATAATAACATCACTTCTATGAGAGCAACGAATCCATCGAATAACTTCTCACTATAGATCACAGGCCTCGAACGAAGATCAACAGCTCATGATGACATTAATGCCGGTGCGACACCAGTGCAATGTTAGCATAGCGCCAACACCTGTCCGACGACAGCATAATGCAGTTGTAACACCGTCCAATCGTTCGGATTCTTTTAGTAATGGGTATAATTTGTGGGTCCCATTTGAACAAAGGGTGGGGGTGCAGTGCCCGGAACTTGAATGATTCCTATTGGACGAGAGCAAAATGGAACAGGGATTGAGCGGGGGGAGGGGAGAGTGGAAAGGACTAACATTGACTAACCTCTTCCTCCCCTCGATTTGGTGGTCTTGACACGTATTGCCAGAGACCTTAAATATAGCGCAAGCTTCAATTATTGAGAAGTCGTGATCATACATATCTTGATTAGAAGTTAAGGGTTTCGAAAAATGATCGTATTGACAACATGACTGCCCCTTTTACATTTTTAGCCTTTTCCCTTTTATTGTTCTGACTTTCCTGAGATGTCACACTCGCGGAGTGGACTGCGTTTGAAACAAGGGACTGATGACCTTGCTGTTTGGTCCCTTAAACCCCAAACAACCAATCAACCAGCCAAAAATCATAGTCAGGCTTAAGGTGTGGGACAATGTACAGAAATTATGAGAACTAAGTAAGACATACCAGTATGATGCCTGATCATGATAAACCCTGTATGCGCAATTATTTCAGTACTTAAATGTAGACTCAACAAACTAACCCACTGTGTTATCATTGTATTTCGATGTATTTTTTATTGCCATTGAAGTTTTATTCGTGTCATTGTTACATTTACATGCACTTATAATTATAGTTCAACTTTTATTCAGTGATAGCATTTAAAATATCTTCTTCCATAAAATTTCTTACGTTGCCTGCACAGAAAGTAATCTCAGTATATTTACTTGAAGATGTGAATTCTCTTGGGTTAATGCATACGCCATCTGTTGGTGTAATTTAGATCTTTGACAGTTTCGTAAGTTACATCCAGGCTGACATTTGCTTTTATTGAACTGGCAACTGTGATGCCACATATAGTCTTCATGAAATGAGAATTATATGTATACTGACCATGTGCTCAGTTTTTTGAGCCTAAAACTGGACCCACGGCTAAGTACTGAAACAACTGCACATATAGTGTTTATCACGATCCGTATTTTTTAATTTTATGCTGGTATGTATTGCTTATTTATCACGATTTCTGTACACTGTCCTACAGCTCATGTCTGACTACGACTTGTGAAAACGCGCAGAATATAATAAAGAATTGTGCGATGAAGAACTTTCTATAAGCGCAGTTTGTATCAAATCAGAATGTTCACCTACCTCTATTGTGGAAGAAATCCTGCATCAAAAATGGACCTTAAATGTGACACGCACAAAACTGCATCAGCTGTAATGTGACGCGAGGGAGAAAGTGCTGACAGATGCTGAGAAAGCGATTTGAGCAAGAACATACACTGCCAAAGCAGAAGAGCAAATTTGGAAAGACCTAAATCTTGCATTAACTGTACGAGTATAACCAGGGGAAACAGAAGAGGAACTTCAAGTGGATGCGGCCATTGTATTTATTATATTTTATGGCTGATCATCCAGAAAAATAGGACCACTTCTTCGTAAACACCAACTGAATTCTGTGTTCGGCCCACCAGCTAAACCATGGACGCTGCGTAGTGTCAAGGATGACCTCGGACTTGGGAAGGCTTGCATCTCTCTGCCAAAAGTAGCATCACACACGTATGTCAGAACCTGTCTGTCACCTGAGACCATTGCCGAGAACACTAACGGCACAGAGACCGCAACAGCCTAGTAAGAAGGCAGAAATTATTGCCTATCGCAATTATATGGTGTGTGTTACTACCATACTAAAATTCAGATATAGAAATCTGACTTCTGAGACTATATCATTGAGGACCGGAGTTGCGAAACTGTTGTTCAGTCATATAGTGGGAACATCCTAAGTAAGGCCAGCAAACACTGGCTTAGTCAGACTGAGAAGACCCTGGGCACGAATCTTTCGAATCTTTAACGAAGCGATGTGCCTGTGGGAGGGAGTGGTGGGGGGGGGGGGGGGGGGAGAAGAGGCTGGACGAGTGTCAGCGCCTGTATAGATTACCAGGTAGGGAAGGGGGAGAGGGAGGGGGAGGGGGAGAGGGAGAGGGAGATTGAGAGAGAGAGAGAGAGAGAGAGAGAGAGAAAGAAAGAGAGAACGACATATAAGGCCTGCGTCAGCTGCTAGGCAATCAGTTCATCAGCGCACATGATGATGACATGTGGTCGCTTGTCCAAATTGGACACTGACGTATGGCTATTCACCTGTGAACTGTTCGACAGGAATAATGCTAGGAAAAATTGAAAATCACAAGCGAGCTCTTATTTACACTGTACAAATAATTGTAAACCTATGGGGTACAAATTCTGTGAGTATACAACTTGTTTTGATCGACTGTGGCAGAACTTTCGTTGAAGACAGATAACCAGCTCTATTATTTACTGAAATTCGCACCACGTACTTAATCTTAGATCCATGATGAGGGCCTTTCAGGCCCAAGCCTAACATTAAGAAATACGATGAAATTGTATTTAATATACCAAAGAGTGCATGAAAACAGTGCTTTCGTAGTGCTATGCACATATTGCACTATGGGGCGTTTCAGGCTTGTTGTAATCTAATGCTTTAGCAAGAGATTTTATGCCAGGCTGTGAATGATGGCGCCTGTTATATTTTCATACTCGAAATTGTTGCACGTGCTAGACAGTAGCAACAAACAATAGACCTCAATGTTGAAATTGACGTCAAAAGTAAAAAGTGTTACTCTCATAGCTGATGGAAGTAATTATGCCTGTTATCATCACTTTCTTCCTTCTCTCTTTCTCCAACAGAGTAACCATTTAGACTTCTTTTCTAACCAAGTGACATGAGCCGTGGAAGATTTGCTAGTGTCGCCTCGATCTGTCGTGTGATGTCCCTCTGGTTTGAGGCCACTAAGATCTTTGCTCGAGGTCGTTGACGGGAGCCAGAGCGTGTTGTGACGTGGTGGGCTGGGAAGTGGTAACGTAGCGTGGAGGGGGTGCGAGAGGTCCGCCTAGTGTTCTAAGGCCCGTGGCACACAAAGTTAGTGTGTTGAAGCCCATTTCGCTACGTTGAATTCTGGGCTCCCTTTGGAAGCGACAAGCTTCAGCTTAGATTCCTGAACTTCAGTTAAGTTTTCGATTTTGAGGCCTTAACTGTTATTTTCTTATTTATTTTCTTATTGATACCCATAGGTCTGTTGCGATCATTGCGATTTCTTAGTTAAACTATTTCACCACGACTTGGTTTCTTGAACTGTGGCTGTCCCTTGCTTTCCCGGAGTCGATACTGCCCTTGGTTGTTTATTAACGGGATATCTTAAACTGTGTGAGCCTATGGTGTTTTCTTAGTCGGAGCGATGGTGTGTTTCCTCTATGCTATGGCCAGAACCCCCCGACGTAACGCACTACCTAGATGGTAGTGCCAAACGTCTTCGAACAACAGATAAGAACCTTTCTCTTGTAATACGGCCGGGTGCAGGATTCAAAATACCTTCGGGACATTATAGGTATCATAGTTTTGCAATTATATTGGCTGAGGAGGTGCCTGAGTCTCAAAATGTGCAATTTCTAAAGCTAGGTAATTGGGGTTTGGCAGCCTGGTTTTCTTTCGGGAGTTCCGCCGTCGTAGAGGCGGTATCTTGCAGTGACGCAGGTATACCGTTTGGCTAGTTACTGCTGCTTTCACGCAATGAAACTTTTGTGTTAATATTTCTTTTGTCGGTCTCTACCTAACAAATAGAGCCTTCAAAGGCCGGTCATTTCCTTGTAACCTTTCTTAGCAAACCTATTTGATGTAGTCTTGTGCTCCTTGCGTATTAGTATTCTAGTGCACCCGTTGTGAGGAGGCAATTCAGATTCTTGGCTACTTAGCTGAAGACGTTATTCATGAAGTCATACTTGTTTCCTATTTGGTGGTCTTACTTAACTGGAGCTGTTCCTATTTGGTAATTTTTCTTAACTGAGGATTATTATGAAGGCCTGCCTGTTTTTTATATTTGGTTGTTTTACTTAACTGAACATACTGGAGGCCTTTCTGTTTCCTTTTCATTAACTTAAGAGATATTTCACAACCTGGGTTAGCTGAAACTCTTATTAATCAGTGCCAATATGTTTTATGGCACTATTATTGAGATCTGATATCGTATTCCATCTGTTTTGTAATTAAATGAAATTGTGATTGGTAAAGGCTAGGTTTGCGGTAGTTTCTTCATTTACAATTCCTCATGGCCCGTTAAGCTCTTGATTATTGTAGATCTGGAGCTTAATTTGTTGCTCGGGTGTGATGTTATTCAGAAAACTGGATTATTTCCAGGCTTTGAAAGCCGCACCTTTTCCTTTAGGTTTTTGCCTAGTGACAAGATAGCCGTTTCTCTCGCAAGTGTGGGGGATTCAGTAAATTGTAACTCCGGTGAATTTGTTGTGACTCATCTTGAGCCAGGTCAGGCAGAGCAGTTGTTGAATTCCTTACGGGAGTTTCCCGAGATTTTGCCTAATACGCTGGGGGTCACTAACGTCATACAGTGACGATATTCCGGCGCAACCGTCTCCTCGTCACCTCTCGCCATCCAAAATGAAAACGTTGAGACAAAAATTGGCGAGGATGCTGAAGGAGGGGGTCTTTAGGCCTTCTTCATGTCCCTATGCGTCACCGATTTCTCTCTTTCCTAAAGCTCAGGCCCAGGACTAAAGTCCTGGTTTGATTATAGACTCCTTAATAAACAGGTAATTTATTGTGATGTCTTTATGGAACAGGTTATTTATTTATTTACACGTCTAGTTCCGTAGGACCAAATTGAGGAGAAATTCTCCAAGGTCATGGTACATGTCAGTACATGAAATTACAACATAAAAGTAATAACAGATAAAAATAAAATGTTTATGAATAAAAAAAAGTCACTCCATAAGTTTAAGTAAACTCAATCAACAATACAACAAGAATCAGCTTAATTTTTCAAGGAACTCCTCGACAGAATAGAAGGAGTGACCAATGAGAAAACTTTTCAGTTTCGATTTGAAAACGCGTGGATTACTGCTAAGATATTTCAATTCGAGCGGTACTTTATTGAAAATGGATGCAGCAGTATACTGTACACCTTTCTGCACAAGAGTTAAGTAAGTCCGATCCAAATGCAGGTTTGATTTCTGCCGAGCATTAACTGAGTGAAAGTTGCTTATTCTTGGGAATAAGCTAATATTGTTAACAAGAAATGACAGTAAGAAATATAAGTATATTGAGAGGCCAGTGTCAAAATACCCAGACTCGTGAACAGGGTTCGACAAGAGGTTCGTGAACTTGCATCCCTTATTGTCCGAACCGCCCCTTTCTGAGCCAAAAATATTCTTTTAGAATGGGAAGAGCTACCACAAAATATAATACCATACGACGTAAGGGAATGAAAATATGCAAAAAAACTATTTTCGTGTTGAACGATCACTCACTTCAGATATCGCTCGAATAGTAGAAATGGCAGCATTAAGTCTAGGAAAAAGATCCAGAACATGGGCATTCCACGACAGTTTACTATCTATTTAAACACCCAGAAATTTGAACTGTTCAGTCTCACTAATCAAATGCCCATTCCGTGAAATTAAAACATCAGGTTTTGTTTTATTGTGTGTTAGAAACTGTGAAAGCTGAGTCTTACTGTGATTAAGCGTTAGTTTATTTTCTACAACCCATGGACTTAGATCATGAACTGCAGTATTTGAAACTCGGCCAGTGTCGCACACAACATCCTTTACTACCAAGCTAGTGTCATTAGCAAACAGAAATATTCTGTAGTTACCTGTAATACTAGGGGGCATATCACTTATATAAATAAGGAACAGGAGTGGCCCCAACACTGATTCCTGCCCCCCCCCCCCCCCCCCCTCCCACACGCACTTGACTGTACCCCACTCAGATCCCACATCACAGCCATTCTCTGCATTGTGAATACTGACCTATTGCTGTCTGTTGCTAAAATAAGATGTGAACCAATTGTGAGCTACTATACGTATTCTGTAATGGTCCAACTTCTGGAGCAATATTTTGTATCAACACAATCAAACGCCTTAGTTAAATCAAAAAATAGGCCTAGCGTTCGAAACCTTTTGTTTAACCCATCCAGTACCTCACAGAGAAAGGAGAACATAGCATTTTCAGTTGTTAAACGATTTGTAAAGCCAGACTGTACATTTGATAGCAAATCGTGAGACATAAAACGATGGCAGAGAAAAAGATCTAAAATTGTCTACATTATCCTTTTCTCCCTTTTTATAAAGGGACTTTACCATTGAGTACTTTAGTCGTTCAGGGAACTGACCATCACTAAAGGAAAAATTACAAATATGGCTAAATACAGGGCTAACATGTGCTGCACAGTACTTTAATATTCTGCTAGGCGCTCCATCATATCCATGAGAGTCCTTGGTCTTTAGTAATCTCAATCGCCCCCTTGTCTGTATCATAGAGGAGTATTTCAGATATCAGGGTCGGAAAGGCATGTGCCAAGAAAGTTATATGATTCCCTGTAGAAACTAAATCTTTATTTAATTCACCAGCATCGCTCAGGAAATGACTGTTAAATACTGTACATATTTATCAGTACATATTTATCAGTAAGAGAAATATTTTTACTACGAACTGACTTCATATCATCGACCTTCTGCTGCTGACCAGACACTTCCTTCACAACTGACCACATGTTTTTTATTATACCCTGTGAATTAGCTATTTTATTTGCATACTTCATGCTCTTTGCGTTCATAATAACATTTCAAAGCAACTTACAGTACAGTTTGGCATGGGCTGTTATAGCTTTATTGTGACTTCTAACATTTTGGTATACCGGGTGATCAAAAAGTCAGTATAGATTTCAAAAATGAATAAATCTCGGAATAACGTAGATAGACAGGTACAAATTGACACACGTGCTTGGAATGACATGGGGTTTTATTCGAACCAAAAAAATACAGATGTTCAAAAAATGTCCGCCAGATGGCGCTTCATCTGATCAGAATAGCAATAATTAGCATAACAAAGTAAGACAAAGCAATGTTCTTTACAGGAAATGCTCAGTATGTCCACCATCATTCCTCAACAATAGCTGTAGTCGAGGAATAATGTTGTGAACAGCACTGTAAAGCATGTCCGGAGCTATGGTCAGCATTGGCGCCGGATGTTGTCTTTCAGCATCCCTAGAGATGTCGGTCGATCACGATATACTTGCGACTTCAGGTAACCCCAAAGCCAATAATCGCACGGACTGAGGTCTGGGGACCAGGGAGGCCAAGCATGACGAAAGTGGTGGCTGAGCACACGATCATCACCAAACGACGCGCGCAAGAGATCTTTCACGCGTCTAGCAATACGGGGTGGAGCGCCACCCTGCATAAACGTCGTACGTTCCAGCAAGTGTTTATCATCCAGGCTGGGGATGATGCGATACTATAACATATCGGCGTACCTCTCACCCGTCACGGTAGTAGTTACAAAACGAGAATCACGCATTTTCTCGAAGAAAAAAGGCCCGATAACGGTAGATGTGGTAAATCCAACCCATACCGTGACTTTCTCGTCGTGCAATGGAGTTTCCACGACAGTTCTAGGATTTTCGGTAGCCCAAATTCTGCAGTTGTGGGCGTTGACAGACCCTCGGAGGGTGAAATGAGCTTCGTCGGTCCACAAAACGTGGTGAGACTTGAGACTGCATGAGCGCTGACTTCCCCGTGCATAGACGAACCCGCTACAATCTCCATTTCTTCCTGAACTGTCTCAGCAATATTACGCCTTGTGCTCGGTCGGCCACTACGGGGTCTATCGTCTAAACAACCCATTGCTTCGAACTTCGAAATAATTCTCGCCACAGCTGCATTTGCAAACGGACCTTTACCCGTTCGAATCCCATTCCTATGGCGATAGGATCGTAACTCTGAACTAGCACATTACCCATTCTGATAACACAGCTTCACTTAAAGTGCCTTTTCAGGTAACGTCAACATGCTGCGACTGCTGGCGCATCTGATCCTTTCTCTCATTACAGCTCCTTTTATACACGATTGTCATGCGCAGTCACTGACGTTTTGCTGTCCAGCGCCATCTGTCGGAAATTGTGAACCTTTTTTTTTTGTTCTAATAAAACCCCATGTCATTCTAAGCATGGGTGTAAATTTTTTCCTCTCTATCTACATTATTCCGTTTGTAAGTAGGCTGTTTAGGTTTTTTTATTGGTAACGCCAACTCTGTATAAAAATCACTGGCTGTGCTGTGTGCAGTCTGTGTCTAGTTTGCATTGTTGTCTGCCATTGTAGTGTTGGGCAGCGGCAGCTGGATGTGAACAGCGCGTAGCGTTGCACAGTTGGAGGTGAGCCGCCAGCAGTGGTGGATGTGGGGAGAGAGATGGCGGAGTTCTGTAATTTGTCATGAACTGCTATATATATTATGACTAGTAAGGTAAATACATTGTTTGTTCTCTATTAAAATCTTTCATTTGCTAACTATGCCTATCAGTAGTTAGTGCCTTCCGTAGTTTGAATCTTTTATTTAGCTGGCAGTAGTGGCGCTCGCTGTATTGCAGTAGCTTGAGTAACGAAGATTTTTGTGAGGTATGTGATTTGTGAAAGGTACAGGTTAATGTAAGTAAGGGCCATTCTTTTGTAGGGATTTTTGAAAGTCAGATTGCGTTGCGCTAAAAATATTGTGTGTCAGGTTAAGCACAGTCTTATGTATAATTGTTCAAAGGGGACGTTTCATATGTCGACCCTTAGCCGAGGATATCTCACTGGAATCTTCTGATTTTTTCTTGTAGTTTGTGTAATTAGTGTAGCTTTTGTTTATTGCTAGCCCGTAATTGTAGAGAGAATCTCCTTTGTAGTTGCAGTCTTTCATTGTTGATGTGGCATGCATGTTAATTTGCACCAAGTATTTCGCTGCTGCGCTTGCAATTAACGAGATATTATTTTCAGTACTATGTTAATGTGTTCTCTTATTTTTGCTCTTCAAATTGTGTTTTTCTGTGTTATCGTGTGAAATATTGTGACAATAATGGCGTGTGAAAAACGTAATACTAGGCTCCAAAGTAAACTGAGAAATGACAGGGAAGACGAAAGCAGTGTGTTAGCGCCACCGAGTAATGAATTAACTAATGTTCAAAGTAGTAATTTGGTAATTGTGCATAGGGAAATGGAGCGGGCGGCAAACAATGGGGTAGGCAGTGAAACAGTTTGTGAACAGTGAAGCATTATCGATCGATCGCTCGGCAACAGCTCGCCTCAGGAATCCGAAATGACAGGACACAATTTTGCAAATACTGTAGATTCAGGTTTTGCGTCCTCACCGTTTTCACAAATAAGTCAAGACACATTTTCTACTTGTCAAAATGTGAATGTTGCCGGTGCAAATGCACTGCCGAAAAGCGTAGAGGAACAGATTCCAGACACTAATGCATTGTTATTACAGCTAATGCAACAAATGGAACAACACCAGAGACAAACACAGCAAAAGCTTCAAAAGTTAGACACAGTGGAACAAAATCTTAAAAAGTTAGACACAATGGAACAAAATCTTAAAAAGTTAGACACAATGGAACAAAATCTTCAAAAGTTAGACACCACACTTGAACAAACACGTGAAGATTTAACTACTGAGTTACATAACATTGAATCGAAATGTCAAAAAGTCTGTAATGACGTAAAAACACAAATTTATGAGCATTTTCAACCTATTTTTTCGCGGCATGAAAATGCATTACAGAATCACGAAGCAGCCATAAAAGAACTGCAAACCATTGTTCATGAAAATCATGAGACCTTGTGGGCTAAAATTGACTCACTTGCATCTACCGATTCGGTTACGCAACTTGCAAAAATTCAGGAAAACTTGGAGGACACAGTAGATTCGATTTCAACACAAATGGACACTCTGAAACTTGGTTCAGAAAAACACACTGAGGAAATGTGTTCACTATCGGAGAAAGTAGCCGAACTTTCGGATCAGGTCACTAACTTATCTACAAAGGTAGATGATGATCTGAATGACACAAGACCTGTAGCCATCACTGACACATAAGAGTAGGAATAAATTAAGAAATTCAAACAAAGTCAGAATCAAATTAATACGCAATACAAAAGAGAAATCCGGGAAGTACAAGATCAGTTGGCACAAGTAATACAAAAATTTCATATTTCAGAGGACACTCGCGCTCGAACACGGGAAGAGGGACATAGAAGTACGGAACAGCCACAAAATAATAACTCAGGGCACTTCGGAAATTATGAAAGAAATTGGCAAGGCACATCGAATTTTGAGATGGAACCACCGAAACAACGTAACAATGACCGATATGCGACTCGCCGACACGATGATTTTGATTATAAGCTGTTCATTACTACACGTAAATTCAAAACATTTAAGAATTCTGGCAATGACATTCATCCACAAGCATGGCTCCATCAATTCTCTCATTGTTTTCCTCCCAACTGGTCGTTAGAGCACAGATTAGAATTTATGTGTGGCTACTTAGAGAATGAACCAGCTGAAAGAATGCGATCGGTCATTCACGATTGTCACAGTGTAGGAGATTTTTATCATGCCTTCCTCTCAGCATATTGGTCTCAAGCTACACAAGACCGAGTAAAACATAGCATCATAATGATGAAACATTTCGAACAATCTGAATTTTCCAGTCTTGTGAAATATTTTGAAGACATGTTGCACAAGAATCAGTACCTGTCAAACCCATACAGCCCCTCAGAAGTCATCCGCATTTGCTTAATGAAACTGTCTGAACATTTGCGACATATTATTTTAGCAGGACGTTGCAAAGACGACATTGAAGCTTTTCAGGGACTGTTACAAGAATTAGAAATTGACACAGACAGTCGCGGAATGCGAAAACAGGAAAACAATCACTACAGGTCACATCCGTCACAATTCCGTGACGACAGAAACAATAACTGGACACGACAAGTCTATTCTTACAACGCAAATCGTGACCAAAACAGACACCACCCGTATGACAACCGTTGGCAGAGTAGTATTAATTACAGGGAAAGATCACCTCTCTGCGGTAATGAATATCACAGAGACAATCAGAGAAACTGGCAATATGGGAACCAAAATAATTATTATCAAGGGAGGCAGAATAACTTCAGATGCAACGGTCCAGCGCGCAGTTACGATTCAGGGAGAAATTCTCCACCACGTGACCGACAAGAAAGCAACTATGGAATCTACCGACATGACGACAGACGATATGCTCGTAATGACAGACCTGAATTGCATCAGAACTGGCGGGATTCTAACAGAGCTGGGCCCTCTCGCCGAAGCGAATTTGTAGAAGTTAGGTCTCCTAATCCCAATAACAACGCACGCCAACAAAGAGACAGACAATGACTCGCGCTGCAGGCACCCACGTGCGCCAGCTGGCTCAGAGAAAAATAACATAGAAGCTAACCTTGAGAAAAATTCCAGTATGCATGATAATTGCATTCAAGCTGAAACTCTGAGTACTTTGAAGAGTAAAAGATTGTACCACATTTCAAATGTAAAACCGTTTATTGAAAGATAATCTGCTTTTTGACTTTGTCTTTGCCATATAACTTTTCACTTTACATTACTAGTATGCTTTGTCAGACTTCGAATCTGTTAATATGCAACAATGTTTGAAGTTAAATATCCAGTCAAGAACCAAGAGAACTTATTTAAACAGAAATTACGAATGCATTGTTATTGTGAACAGATGACACAGTGTTATTGTGTGTGTACATTCCTGCTTGTTAGTTACACGATTATGTAACGACTATCAGGCTAACATACTTCGAACATGTACTGGTACTGCTAATGAGATTTTAATGCAACATTTTGGTTTACTTGAAAATACATTATGGATTTAAAGTACTTTCTGAGAGATACCAGATGACACAGTGATTAGTTTATTTGACAGCTACACGACTATATCGCGACGCTACTAATGTGTGACACAATTTACATTGTTGCTTTTGCGGTGTATCTGTTTTATATCTGCACAATTTTTCTGAATTCTTCTGGAAAGTAAAACATGTTTTAGTAGTAACTTTGTGGTATAGCTACAAGGAGACAGCCTTTTCTGTCGCACAACAATACGTTACAGCACAGTACTTTCTTCATCACGGTAATAAGCGTAATAACTAAGATATCTATACGCAAAGCATTTCACTTTTGTTTATCATGAGGTAAGTACATTGGCTTCTGCAGAACTTAGCTTTCGGAGGACGATAACTACAACACTTCCACAGAGATTATCTTACAGCAAGACGCACATTTAGCGCTACAGGACACGTATTTGAGTGATTAATTTCGCACTTAAAACATGTATTTTTTAAGATATTTGAAGTACAATGATACAAGGGTTTTCCGTGATATATTTCATTCCATTGCTGTAATCTGTAACACCTGAGGGTATAATTACATTAATCCTCAGGGGGGTACACGCTTACTTTGTGTACCATGTGTTTGGCAAGCACAAGGAGCCCTAGCTAATATGGTATTTGCTTATACAAATTTACACATCGGTACCATATTTCTCTAACACACAAATTACACAGCTATCTGATCATTTAACTGAGAGATAAACATTTTTTTTTTTACTACGTCAGTGACACATGTTTACGCAATTACAGAGTGGGATTACTTCACACTTACGAAATTGTATTTTTGTCTGTACTTTGTAAACTGTTCATATTTTTTTCGGAACCATTGTGATACTATAAGAGCTTTGAATGATGTAATTGGTAAGGGAGCATGATTTTAAAGTACGTTTGAGGTAGATGACACTATTGAAATGAGCAGAGATTTTTTTTAGGTTTTGAAATTATTGGAGGAAGCTACAACGATTTCAAGATTTGACTGAGGTTTTATGATGTTATTATTACGATGATGATGTGTATTATGCTGTTGTGGTATGTTTATGATCAATAAGCTGATGCTATATGAGTTATTTGATTATGCTATGCATTTATTATGATGAAATATTGAAGTGTCGTCGCAAGATTGACGTGTCGACGAATATATATATGTGTAGTAAGGTAAGGAGTAATGGATAGTGGTTAGGGACTCTGACTTGTGAAAAAGGATGTTGGAAACCAAGAATCGTACTTTAAGAGTTATGAAATGTGTGTAAATGCGTGAATGTATCACAATGCCGGCAAAAATTTTTTGGACTATGTTATATTTACAGGATTTTGTTTCTACAGATTTGCAACGCAAATTCTTGACCTGTGAAATATTTTTATATGAGACTGTCACTGTAGCGGAAACTGGTGTCGTAAATATTTCGGTAAGAAAGTTAAGTGACCACCTGCACATAATGCGTCGTAGGCACCCAGCTGGGCGACAGTCGCCTGAAAAAAAAAGAGCCATTAGCGTGTGCCCCTTTCAGAGGCACAGCTGGAAAAGAAAAAAAAAAGGAGGCCATTATCCTCGCTATTGACATTCCTTGTAGAAAGCACCGCAAATACGACATGCTCATTACTTGGAAAGATACTTACATCTGCACCCCTGATTATGACAAGCGTCTTTCTCGAGAATTCAGAGAATTTTTACTGCCTTATGAAATGCCATAAGGCTAATGAATGATGTTTCATGCCTTCCTTTGTACATATTTGCTCATTTTCTTTAATATCTAGTTTCTAGCTACACTGCAGCATTGGTTAAAATAAAATTTAACGCAAATTCTTGACCTGTGAAATATTTTTATATGAGACTGTCACTGTAGCGGAAACTGGTGTCGTAAATATTTCGGTAAGAAAGTTAAGTGACCACCTGCACATAATGCGTCGTAGGCACCCAGCTGGGCGACAGTCGCCTGAAAAAAAAAGAGCCATTAGCGTGTGCCCCTTTCAGAGGCACAGCTGGAAAAGAAAAAAAAAAGGAGGCCATTATCCTCGCTATTGACATTCCTTGTAGAAAGCACCGCAAATACGACATGCTCATTACTTGGAAAGATACTTACATCTGCACCCCTGATTATGACAAGCGTCTTTCTCGAGAATTCAGAGAATTTTTACTGCCTTATGAAATGCCATAAGGCTAATGAATGATGTTTCATGCCTTCCTTTGTACATATTTGCTCATTTTCTTTAATATCTAGTTTCTAGCTACACTGCAGCATTGGTTAAAATAAAATTTAATATATGTACTAATATAGTTACTTTATGCCTACAGATTCAGTCAATAAGAAATTTATGATCTACTTCCAAGAAAACGAGGGCACATAAATAGACATTTCCCTTCACAGGAATTGCATAAATAATTTCTTTACGATTTGGTAACTTATCTGCTAGTGTAAGTTCTCGTGATGCATCACTATAGTGTTAAGATGTGACATAGGTAGTAGCCATGGCCATTTTTTAGTGTAATATTCTTTCTGCTTGAGCTTTGTCATGTTTACTTTGTATTACTGGGTTAAGCCAGTTTTACTATTGATTTATTTTTATTGTTTGCTCCACATTGCCTTATATTAGTTGTAATATTGCAATTGCTCTGCTAATTTATGCTGCTTGCTTTGGCATTTGTATTTTTTTATCGTTACTGTTTGTGTTAATTGTTTTGTGCAGCTGCATTGTCTCGTCCCTTAGTTTAGCATCTGAGCTCAGTAGATTTAAGTTAGCTTAACACGGGGTAGGCTATATGTGAGAACGAGTTGTGATAAATTGGAAGAAATGCATTGAGAAGTTATATGAAAACGATTTGGGCCAAAATGAGTATTGTATAATGAGCCATAATTATTTTGAAAGAAATATGGTTAGAATACAGAAAAGAGGTATAGATAGGACTTTTTGGGAATAATGATGAACGAAGGGAGATCTCCAAGAACAAAGAAAGTTTTGTTTGCAAGATACTGCAGTAAAACAAACCCTGTCCTTTCCCTTTCTGTTATTCCGCTATGTGTTTGTGTACTCTGGTATATTTGTGTTCTTCCTGTCATTATGTGTTTAGCTAATACGATTTATGTTGTGGAAATTTTTTAGTACTAAGGTACATTCACTATGATAAGGAATACTGTTATCCTCAAATATAATTTGCATGAATAATATGTTATTCACTTTCTAAAGATGAATAGACATTATTAATTCTGTTCTGTTTCTATGCTCATGTGTGAAATTAATGTTTCAAAAACTATTCTCATTATTTTATATATTTACTTATGCCATAATTCCTGTAACACTGATGTATAGGTTTATTTTTATTCTTTTGTAAAGCCTGTATTACTACAAATGTTATCTGTATTGCTATGTTTTTAATGATGTTTTCTGTATCTTTGTAATTGTATTCTTATGTGATAAAATTGCAATTGACACCAGGTCATCAAATTAAGTAACTTGTAAGTTCCATTTCACTGCACACGTATCTGTTGGTCATAGTATATGGACAATATGTGAGAAGTAGGGACTGTTAGTGTTTGCACATGTGTTAATAATTCAGCAAGGGACTGGATAACAGCATTGCTGGTTCTAAGGACAATTCCAAAAACTTTGTGAGTGCACAAGTGATGGTTATGGACTTGCTATATTCTCCGCAAGAATCTTCGATGGTGATTGTGCACCTGCACAGTCGCAATGGATGGCTGCTAGCCATCTCTACAAGGACTACAGTGGGTCTGCATCTTTGATGGCCCACCAATACCATTATTTCTGCAAGGACTACAGTGGGTCTGCACCTCTGGTGGCCCACCAATACCATACTCTCTACCAGGACTACAGTGGGTCTGCTCTGTGATGACCTACCTACCAATATTCTTCAAAACGTCGAATGACTCTGCTGTGGGTTGGCTCTGTTGTGGCCCATTACCTGTCTGCATGTCAAGAGTCAGTACTGTCTTTCCGTTTGAAGGACAACACTACTTCTTCAAGACTGTGTGGAAATCCACTACTTCCGTGTGCATTTTCTTTTACTGCTCAGACTTTGAGAAAAACACTGCTATTTTACTGTAATAAACGATCAGGACTGTCTTTATGGACTGTGAGCAAATTTTAGCTTTTGACCAACATTGTATCAATAAGTGTGTGCATTTGATATCTTTGTTATTGTAATTATGAAAAATTTTATCAAATCATTATTGGCCACTGCCCAAAACAATTTGTAAAATTTTTTGTGGGGAGCATGGGGGCTATGTAAGTAGGCTGTTTAGGTTTTTTTATTGGTAACGCCACCTCTGCATAAAAATCACTGGCTGTGCTGTGTGCAGTCTGTGTCTAGTTTGCACTGTCGTCTGCTATTGTAGTGTTGGGCAGCGGCAGCTGGATGTGAACAGCGCGTAGCGTTGCGCAGTTGGAGGTGAGCCGCCAGCAGTGGTGGATGTGGGGAGAGAGATGGCGGAGTTTTGTAATTTGTCATGAACTGCTATATATATTATGACTAGTAAGGTAAATACATTGTTTGTTCTCTATTAAACTCTTTCATTTACTAACTATGCCTATCAGTAGTTAGTGCCTTCCATAGTTTGAATCTTTTATTTAGCTGACAGTAGTGGCGCTCGCTGTATTGCAGTAGCTTGAGTAACGAAGATTTTTGTGAGGTAAGTGATTTGTGAAAGGTACAGGTTAATGTTAGTAAGGGCCATTCTTTTGTAGGGATTTTTGAAAGTCAGATTGCGTTGCGCTAAAAATATTGTGCGTCAGGTTAAGCACAGTCTTGTGTATAATTGTTCAAAGGGGACGTTTCACGTTGTTTATTAAGTTTCCAAACTTATGTTGACTTTTTGATCGTCTAGTAATTCCCGCTTTGTTCTACATGATATCCTTATTCCACTAGTCAGCCATCCGGGCTGCCTATTACCGCTAGTACCCTGTTTAGAATGTTCTAATGAAAAGCAAGTCTCAAAGGGCGTGAGAAATGTGTTGCTGTTAGATTATCTTTCCTATATAGTTTGTAATTATGTGTGACATTTGTTTGAGTACAAAAGAATTTTAGTGTTAAAATTTGTGGATCATGGTCTGAAAGGCCATTCACCCTCTTACTAAAAGAATGCCCATTTAGTAATGAAGAACGAATAAAAATATTATCTATGACTGTGCTGCTATTCCCCTGCACCCTAATTGGAAATCTGCATCAGATCATATGAATTTAGGAGATCTACCAACATCCTTTTTCTTCCACCATTATCTTAGAATCTGTCCCGTTGCCGAATCTTCACAATTGCTTTACCTGGTATTCGGGGCTAAGTGGTTCACGGTGATTGACCTCAACCAAGCTTATTATTGGATTCCTCTTACCGACGAGTCTAAACATGTCACTGCATTCTGCACTGATTGGAACCTTTACGACTTCAACCGGGTGCCTTTCGGTTTCTCCATTGCGGAGGCGGTTTTTGTCTCGTTTGATAGATCAAATCCTGGACGACTTGAAGTTTTCTTGCGTTTTTAATTAACCTGATGATGTGTCATTACGGTATACATCGTCCATTAGTATTTGCGTCTAGAAGGTTGTCTGATCCAGAGATGAATTATTCCGTTTATGGGTGCAAGGCTTTGACTGTGCTTTACACCTTAGAGAAATTCCAGTTCCACCTAAAGCATAGGGACTTTGATCTCGAGACAGACGATCCGGCCCTCAGTTGGTGTTGTTCCAACCCAGGAAAATTGGTAGGATTCCCAAGTGGGCATCTCCGTATTTCATATCAAGGTCCGACACATAAAAGAACCTGACATCAAAGTCGCCGACGCCCTCAGTCGCATGTTTCAGGAGGGGGGGGGGGGGGCTGTCGAGAATAAGGGCATTAGTGAATCTCACCCGATTGCGTGTACCGTTTTAGGTGAAGTTCCATAGTTGTTTGTGGACCTTAAAACCATACAGGATCAAGATCGGTTGTGGGGTTCATTAAGAAAGCAACTCTTCTCCAGTGGTGAGATTAGCGACTACTCCATCAGGAATAGCGTGCTTTGTAAACGCGTTAACGAAGCAGGAAACTTTTAAATTTCTTTGCCTCAGGAGCTGGTGCCTCCCGTTTTCCATTATTTTCATAATTCTCCATTGGGAAGACAATGCCTTAAGGCTCTCCTACAAAACCCTGAAAAAGGTTAAGGCTCACTTCACTTGGCCCACGTTGTGTAAGGATATTAGGTGATCAGTGGGTGACAATGAAGCCTGTAAGAAGGAACCCAGTAGTAGTCCTCCGAAAGAGTTGCAACCAGAGCGCGAGGAAAACCTATGGGCAAGCCCTTTATCGATTATGTAGGGCCGCTTCTTCGTACCGAGAAGGAGAACCGATATATTTAGGTGCGTGCCGAAGCGTTTTACACATTTGTATGACTAATCCCTAGTCGTGGGGTCACAGCGGCCATTACCATTGCACATCTGACCAACATCTTCAGCTGACTTGGACCTCCTAGGGCTCTTGTTAGCGATAAGACTCTGGCATTCGTTTCCTACAGTTCAAGCAGTTTGAATTTTTTAACGTTGTTAATCACCTAAGAACAACGCCATTTATCCCTAGGCATCGTTTGCCGAGAGAATGGATCGCAACCTTAAGTCAACTTTGGTCATTTACCATCATAACTCTCCGAGAAATTGGGATACCACCTTGCCTTGGCTCAATTTTGCATTTAACACTGCGAAGCATCCTAGGCAATTCCTGCCGTTCTCTTGTTTACGTATATCATCAGTTCACCTCTATTCAACGTGGAATATCAGCGACCTCCTGCTTCAGTGCGTTACTCCTGAAGATTCTAGGGAAAATTGAGGTCGGGGCAGGAAAAACACTGCGTTAGACGCCAGTTTCAGCGCAAGGTAGGAGGAGGTTTTCGTGAAGAACTGTGGTTCAGGCGGGGAGTGGTGCCAAGCTCGGGAAGTACTCTTCCATTTCATAGGCCCACGATCTACTATCAAAATTCTGGTCTGGTTATCTCACTTGTCAAGCATCTAGTCACTGGTAAGGTCCTCGAGGTGCACCTCAATCAGCCCTCTTCTTCTGTAGGCTGGACCACGGTCCATTGGTTAATGGAGGTTGCTGGCTTCGAATTTCGAACTCCTGGCGCCACTAGCTCGATATTTCGTGTCATGACCTTCTGCTTTGAGGCCACTAAGATGTTTGCTCGAGATTGTTGATGGGGAAGGAGCGTGTTGTTCCATGGTGGGTTCGGGAGTGGTAACAACGAGGACGGTGTGAGAGGTCTGCCTGTCGAATAAGGCGAGCACCCTCGCAAGCGTTTCCGGCACGGAATCCGGCGAGCGGTTGCTGGGCATATTTCAGGGCCGATTTGAATCCGTGGCTGACTTCAAGTGCCGTCTTCGGGCGCAGCCTGGCCAACCACCACTCTGAGACGTGGCTCACTGATGAGAGAGTTAAGCCAGTTTCGATGTGCTCCCTTTGGAAACAGAAAGCTTCAGCTTGATACCTACAGGTCTTTTGGGAGATTTCTCAACTGATCTGATACTGGCATCGGTTGTTTGTTAACAGGTTATCTTAAACTGTGTGAGCCGATGGTTTTTCCTGAGCCGGAGCAATTACGTGTTTCTTCTATGCTGTGTCTGTATCCCTTTCTCCCCTCCCCCCCCCTCCCGCTTCCCCGTCGTCACGTAGTAGTCTTCGAACACCAGATAAGTACTGAAGATACTGCACAAAGGTGGGAATTTAAGGAGATGGGACCAGGATAAACTGACTAAACCAGAGGTTGTACGGAGTCTCAGGGAGAGCATAAGGGAACAATTGACAGGGATGGGGGAAAGAAATACAGTAGAAGAAGAACGGGTAGCTCTGAATGATGAAGTAGTGAAGGCAGCAGAGGATAAAGTAGGTAAAAAGACGAGGGCTAGTAGAAATCCTTGGGCAACAGAAGAAATATTGAATTTAATGATGAAAGGAGAAAATATAAAACTGCAGTAAATGAAGCAGGCAAAAAGGAATACAAATGTCTCAAAAATGAAATCGACAGGAAGTGCAGAATGGCTAAGCAGGGATGGCCAAAGGATAAATGTAAGGATGTAGAGGCTTATCTCTCTAGGGGTAAGATAGATACAGCCTACAGGAAAATTAAAGAGACCTCTGGAGAAAAGAGAACGACTTGTATGAATATCACGAGCTCAGCTGGAAACCCAGTTCTAAGCAAAGAGGGGAAAGCAGAAAGATGGAAGGAGTATATAGAGGGTCTATACAAGGGCGATGTACTTGAGGACAATATTATGGAAATGGAAGAGGATGTAGACGAAGATGAAATGGGAGATATGATACTGCGTGAAGAGTTTGACAGAGCGCTGAAAGACCTGAGTAGAAACAAGGCCTCGGGAGTAGACAACAGTCCATTAGAGCTACCGACAGCCTTGGGAGAGCCAGTCCTGACAAAACTCTACCATCTGGTGAGCAAGATGTATGTGACAGGCGAAATACCCTCAGACTTCCAGAAGAATATAATAATTCCAATCCCAAAGAAAGCAGGTGTTGACAGATGCGAAAATTACCGAACTATCAGTTTAAGTCACGGCTGCAAAATACTAACGCGAATTCTTTACAGACGAATGGAAAAACTAGAAGAAGCCGACCTTGTGGAACATCGGTTTGGATTCAGTAGAAATACTGGAACACGTGAGGCAATACTGACCCTACGACTTACCTTAGAAGCTAGATTAAGGAAAGGCAAACCTACGTTTCTAACCTTTGTAGACTTACAGAAAACTTTTGACAATGTTGACTGGAATACTCGCTTTCAAATTCTGAAGGTGTCAGGGGTAAAATATAGGGAGCGAAAGGCTATTTACAATTTGTATAGAAACCAGATGGCAGTTATAAGAGTTGAGGGGCATGAAAGAGAAGCAGTGGCTGGGAAGGGAGTGAAACTGGGTTGTAGCCTGTCTCCGATGTTATTCAATCTGTATATTGAGCAAGCAGTGAAGGAAACAAAAGAAAAGTTCGGAGTGGGTATTAAAATCCATGTAGAAGAAATAAAAACTTTGAGGTTCGCCGATGACATTGTAATTCTGTCAGAGACAGCAAAGGACTTGGGAAGAGCAGTTGAACGGAATGGATAGTGTCTTGAAAGGAGGGTATAAGATGAACATCAACAAAAGCAAAACGAGGATAATGGAATGTAGTCGAATTAAGTCGGGTGAAGCAGAGGGAATTAGATTAGGAAATGAGACACTTAAAGTAGTAAAAGAGTTTTGCTATTTGGGGAGCAAAATAACTTATGATGGTCGAAGTAGAGAGGATATAAAATGTAGACTGACAATGGCAAGGAAATCGTTTCTGAAGAAGAAAAATTTGTTAACATCGAGTATAGATTTAAATGTCAGGAAGTCGTTTCTGAAAGTATTTGTATGGAGTGTAGCCATGTATGGAAGTGAAACATGGACGATAAATAGTTTAGACAAGAAGAGAATAGAAGCTGTCGAAATGTGGTGCTACAGAAGAATGCTGAGGATTAGATGGGTAGATCACATAACTAATGTGGAGGTGTTGAATAGGATTGGGGAGAAGAGAATTTTGTGGCACAACGTGACTAGAAGAAGGGATCGATTGGTAGGACATGTTCTGAGGCATCAAGGGATCACCAATTTAGTTTTGGAGGGCAGTGTGGAGGGTAAAAATCGTAGTAGACCAAGAGATGAATACACTAAACAGATTCAGAAGGATGTAGGTTGCAGTAGGTACTGGGAGATGAAGAAACTTGCACAGGATAGAGTAGCATGGAGAGCTGCATCATACCAGTTTCAGGACTGAAGACCACACACACATCTGAAATATCCCCAAAATACAGTAACCTGTTACTGATACGTTTCCGAATCCTGCCTCGGGCATGGATGTGTGTGATGTCCTCAGGTTAGTTAGGTTTAAGTAGTTCTAAGTTCTAGGGGACTGATGACCTCAGATGTTAAGTCCCATAACGCTCAGAGCCATTTGAACCATTTTTTTCTGACATTTACGTTAAGCTGATGACGCGATCCAACGGACCACAGAGCACAGAAGAATATGGTCAATGGCCGGTGAGTCTTAACTATATGAAGATCGTATCTACTCTTTCGGACATGTCCGAAAGAACAGATGCCATCTTTATATATGCAAACTTTTGTGTCTGACACGATGGGACTCAATGGAGCAAAACAACCCCTCCTTCTAGCAGAACGCTTGCTCATAGTATAATGAAAGTTTCTCCACGTTCTATTAGGGGAACTCTTACACAAACGCCAAAAGATGCTTGGAGTTACTTCACAGCAAATAATATTGTGGATGAAATATTTTATTGCACAACTCTGGAAGGACAACGCTCAGCAACCATAAAATTTCAAACAGCGCGTAATGTCAAAAACGAGGAAATCAATTGAGTTTTCGGAATACTCCTGTTAGACTGCAGTTACAGAAGCTGGGTTGTTGCTATAAGAGAATTATTTCACGAATCTATTGGTAAACTTGTTTATATGGCAACTTTCCCTATAATCAAATTTGAAGAAATAAGAGTGTAGATGATAGACACACCCAACAAGCTGTGATCCAAGACGATAATATGGCAGCTTTGCACAATTTGTGTTAACTATTCATAAACAACGGCAGACGAACATTTCATCCAGAAGAGAACACAACAAGAGATGAACAGCTAGAGGCTTTCAGAGGGCGTTGTAGAACTGCAAAATTTATCTCGAGCAAGCCAGGTCAATAAGGATTGCAGATATTCTGGCTCGGCGACTACTTGACATCACACGCTGTAGATTGAGTAGTGTACTCGAGCAGAAATCAATATCGCCTTCGTCAAGTTAATGTTGCAGTTCATGTGGTAACGATCTTTGCAAGGCGCTTAGTGGGAACTCAACCAACAGTAAGAAGCACAACCACTTTACTGGTGTTTCCGTACTTCAAAATTTACTGAAGGATTAAATTACATCAGTCGGTACCATAACCTCCACCTCCAATCAAACTACGTAAGACACGTAAGATCCTGTTTTCAAAATTACGATTAAGAGATGATTTGACTATTGTGAGTTATGCACCAATGAAGAATAAGAGTGTGGCGCCACTAAGTTCCACGTATCACGACACCATAGTTGATGACACTCATAGAAAGAAGAAACGCGAAATGATTTTACTTTGTAACAAAACAAAATCAGGGGCGGATTCTCGTTACATAAAAGTGCGTACTTACACTTGCGAAAGACAGACAAGGAGATTGCCATTCGTTTTATGGTCTAATATAATGCCTGATTCAGTTATAAATGCTTTCTTCTTAGTCACAAGTCAACATCCTGAATATCACAATGAAAATAGCATAAACGGAGGATTTTTTTGAAAGCTTTGGTCCTAGAAATTAATCGTCCCATATGGAGTCCAGAGTCCAAACTCCGAATTTGAAAGAAATGTCCTACTAGCATTGGCTAGATGTGGTGCCAAAAGGGACCAGGAAATGGATATCATCCACCAAAGAAAAATACGCAGAACAAAATGATTTTTGTGTCGACGTGAACTGGAAAGTAAAATTGTTGTGTTGTTCAAAATGTTCTAACACTGTATTCAATGAACAAAGTGTACTTGTTTGTGGAAACTGTTTCCAGTAATGTGTAGACCTTTGTGACAAGCAGTCTAATCTTTATTTTGATAAAATCCTATGTAGCTTAATTTTTGTTGTGCGTATGGAATGTGCAACTTAGCCTTTTTCTTTCTTTCTGTCTTGTAGTTGGATGCTTTATTCATATTGATTTGCGTTGTACCTTACCAATGTGCAATTCCGAGTTTATATAAATACCAATATAATTATTATATGCCAAGATAATAAAATTAGTAAATGTCAAATTGAAATTTATTCCACATATATTAGTGTCCAAGTCTTTTTTTATTGTTTTCCTAATTTCAACTAACTATACATATGTATTATGAGACAGTATTCACTCGTTCATCAAAGTAAGTTTTCATAATAAACGTAACAACGGTGAAAAATAGTATATTTTATAGAAATCTCAGTGGTGACTTCAAAGCTCCCAGTGATGTAAACGTCAGTCCGAACACTCATGCAACCAAGGGTTAATTTTTAGTCTCTTTATATTCCAGTAGTTAACCTAATTTGTTGCAATATTTCTGCACTTCTAGCAGCACATAGAAGTGATTATTGGAGGTCTGTATTGAACTGTGTTGAGTCCAGCCACCACGTCTAATATAGGGTGCCTACGAAAGCTGCTTCCTCGGATCACTAGACAACAATTCAATCAATTTCGTATTAATAAATTTTTACTACAGTAAGATAAATGACAATACTTATCTCTGACACTTTACTATGAGATGTCGCAAGCAAAGGGCGACATGAAACGTAAGCTATCTCTTCAGTATATACAACTACTAATACAAGTGAAACAGTACATTTCCTAAGTCCTTGCCGTAGAGCTACAGGATCGGCTTGACTTCGACTGGGTCGCTACTGTCTCGTTGTCGTCTACAGAGGGGTCGGTCAGTGTGCTGACGTCGTCTCACAGCCCTCTATAGTCTAAAGTTCCTGCCCGTCGTGCAGGCGCTTGACTTTACGCTGGAACAACTGCATGATTTTGTAAATAACTTCTCTCCTTGCGCGTAAATTTTAACTTCGTTTGGTCCGTGTGGTTTAACGCAGATGCCAAATCAAGTTAAAACACTGCTTCTGTATATTAGTGTGTGATACCTTAATTTAAAATGGGTAATGTCATTTGTTACTGAATAAAGCTTAAGGTATCAAATAATTCAATTTAACTGAATACCACGTGTATCAAACAAAATATAAATATAATTCCATTGCATCATAGAAATGAGCACTTCCTAGGAGTATTATTCCGGCACCAAGACACACATGGAATTTGTGGATGTGGTGAGAGTAAAAGGAGGAAGGAAGATTAGCGTTCAATATCCAGTCGATAATGTCATTAGAGACGGAGTACAAGCTCAGATTAGGAAAGGAAGGGGAGGGAAATTAGCTGTGCCCTTGCAAAGAAACCATCCCAGCATTTGCCTGGAGCGATTGTGGGAAATCACGGAAAAACTAAACGTAAAGAGTCGGACATTTATTTGAACCGTCGTTCTTCCGAACGGGGGTCCTGTATGCTAACCACTGCGACATCTTGCACGGTAAGTGGTAACGGAAAGATGGGTGACTGCGCATAGCGGGTAATCGTACGTATTTAATATTTGTAGTCTGCGATAAAAACGATGAATTCCGACTATTGCTGCCACCTTCTAGTTCCTGTAAGTAACAAACAGGAACAAGTAGAAAGGTGCCATCTGAAGTGTGGAATGCAGGAGTGTGGGGCACTGAGGCACAAACGGTGCACAGTGTCATGGAAAGGAAGGTGGAAGAAACTGAAAGGTAAATAAAAGTAAGGAATGGAAAGTAACAACACACAAGATTGAAGTACAAGGATGGGAAAGCTACCCTGACTTCTTAACTCAGTAGCCATAAAAAGAGAAAAATAAACCAGAAGTAAGGAGGAAATTTCAGATTGTCTGAAGTATCGGGTCTTTCCAGCGTCTGTACTGGTATCTACGACTGTGAGTGCTATGAGCAATTTACTGGAGCATTAATTGCAATATCTGTATGTAGTATACCCTGTGATGAATTATACTGCATCAGTGGAGAGGTAGGCAAAAAAAAAATGTTCAAATGCGTGTGAAATCTTATGGAACTTAACTGCTAAGGTCATCAGTCCCTAAGCTTACACACTACTTAACCTAAATTTACCTAAGGACAAACACACACAACCATGCCCGAGGGGAAGACTCGAACCTCCGCCCGGAGCAGCCGCACAGTCCATGACTGCAGCGCCTAGACCGCTCGGCTAATCCCGCGCGGTCAAGTAGCAAAGACAAAGAGTTGTGATGCAGGTGTGATGGGTGTTTTAATCGGCACCATGTTGCATGTATTGGAGAGGTCACCCAAGGACTGTGTTTGTGATGACTGCTTATCAGACAAGTGAACACGCTCGAAATTTTGGAATGTGAAATTGAAAGCGGTTACCCATTTCATGTTACTGTTTAAACGCGTTTCAGTATTTTAATTGCTCGATATAAATTGGCAAGTCATTTAAGTGACAATTATTATCACTAACACTTACAGGTTTCTTCACAAGGACCTATGGGGTTTCTAGAATCTCAACGATTTTTGTCTGTTTTCGATATAGATACTAGTAATTTTAAGTCCAGGGAATTCCAGGATCCTATCAAAATTTGTTCAGTAGTTCCTCTGATTAACATGGACATACAAAAAGAAGCCAGCAGGGGACTTCACTTTATATATGTAGATATAGAAGATTTGATAAAATATTTTTGTTTACTTACTAAAACGTGACTATAGCTTATATTTTATGTTGGCGTACAGCAATGCTTATGACGAATGAAGAATGCAATGTTTGTTCTAATAGAAGAAAGATTTTTTAAGTGATGTCATTACAATTTAACTATTTTGCTTTATCTTCCTTTACTTGTGTGAAACTGTTTTAGCAAATTTCATGATTGTAGGTCGACGGAAGTAACCTACGGGTTTTGAGGAGGGAGGTTTTGAGTACCAAAAATGTGACATAAGTGAGCGAATCTTTTGAATTAGAAGCTTAAAAGATTTGTATCACCATGAGAACAGAGTCTTTAGTATATGACATGTATTTGAACTTGATACGCCTTATGTTCAAGGCAAAAAGGTGTCGTAGCAGACAAACA
This sequence comes from Schistocerca americana, assembly GCF_021461395.2. Taxonomy (NCBI): domain Eukaryota; kingdom Metazoa; phylum Arthropoda; class Insecta; order Orthoptera; family Acrididae; genus Schistocerca; species Schistocerca americana. The sequence continues at coordinate 288,147,469 of NC_060123.1, read as the reverse complement.
AACAATCAGAGGGATGAAAAATGATAAAATAAGATTTTCTCGTGTTAGCTAATTGCAAATTAACAATTTTCGGATCTTTTCGGTTAATTCTTGTGTGAAATCTTACTTCTTGCCAAATTACGCCAGGTTTTGATGAGTGGGATTTTTAGTATCAAAATACTCTATGTGACATAAACGACCGTATCCTTTGAGTGTATTGACTTAGAGGGCTAAATTTTGTACAGCGTCATGGGACCGTAAACCTCGGTACGTTACATAACTTTGCATGTGATACTCCGACCTGTTGGACAGAAAAATGCGTCTTAAAAGAAGGCCAGACAGACAGATGGATAAAAAAGAGAAAAAATTTTCCGCTTTTTATAGTTACAAGTTAACAACTTTCGAATGTTTTCCTTTGTGTGTACTGTTAAAGCTTTCCTCTTTCCAAATTTTGTGTTTATAGGTGAACCGGGAGTACTCTATAGTTTTGATGAGCTAGTTTTCGACTACACTATGTGATCAAAAGTATCCGGACACCTGGCTGAAAATGACTTACAAGTTCGTGGTACCCTCCATCCGTAATGCTGAAATTCAGTATGGTGTTGGCCCACTATTAGCCCTGATGACAGCTTCCACTCTCGAAGCCATACGTTCAATCAGGTGTTGCAAGATTTCTTGGGGAATGGCAGTCCATTCTTCACGGAGTGCTGCACTGAGGAGAGGTATCGATGTCGATCAGTGAGGCATGACACCAAGTCAGCCTACCAAAACATCCCAAAGGTTTTCTGTAGGATTCAGGTCAGGACTCTGTGCAGACCAGTCCGTTACAGGTATGTTATTGTTGTGTAACCACTCCACAACAGTCCGTACATTATGAATAGGTCGTCGATCGTGTTGAAAGATGCTATCCCCATCCCCAAATTGCTCTTCAACAGTGGGAAGCAAGAAGTGCAAACATCAATGTAGGCCTGTGCTGCGATAGTGCCGCCCAAAACATCAAGGGGCGCAAGCTCCCTCCGTGAAAAACACGACTACACCATAATACCACCGCCTCCGAATTTTACTGTTGGTACTACAGACGATAGCAGATGACGTTAACCTGTCATTTGCCATACCCACACCTTGCCATCGGATCGCCACATTGTGTACCGTGATTCGTCACTCCGCACATCGTTTTTCCACTGTTCTATCGTCCAATGCTTACACTCCTTACACCAAGCGAGACGTCGTTTGGCATTTACCGGCGTGATGTGTGGCCGCTCGACCATGAAATCCAATTTTCTCACCTCCCGCCTAACTGCCTTAATACTAGCAGTGGATCCTGATACAGTTTGGAATTCCTGTGTGATGGTCTGGATAGATGTTTGCCTATGACACTTTATGACCCTCGCCAAATGTCGGCCAAGACCTTAGTTGTGGTCTTTGTGTGCAATTTCTAGCCTTCGTCGCCAATGAACAGCAGTCAGCATGGGCACAAGAACAAGGAGCCTACTTCAGAGGCCCATACGCAACAATGTCCGCTTAGCGGTCGTTGAGGAGACACCTTTATGGCTGCTGTATTCGTTTGGGTGGTCAGATGCTCAACACTTGCATGTCTATTCGCTCGGACACATCTTCGCAACTGTCGTTTATCCCCATGTATGGTCCTTGATGCGCCACAGTTTTCTCGGTGCTGGTTTTCGATAGCGCCATTTTGCCATGCACGGCATAATTTAACCATGGCGGCTTGGATACAGATTGCAAACTTATCGGAAGGCCAATGGTCATTACCTTTTTGACGTTAGATAAATCGTACTGTTCCGGCATTACAACAACTTCACTGTTATCCGCCTCCGCGTGACACGCTTTATACATCCTCCACTACTTATACTGCCACCTGCGACTGTGAGGTGTTATTGCACATTGACTTCAAACATAGGCGATGATTGCATTAACTTGCCTGGACTGAATAACCCTGCATTTAATGTAAGGAAATTGGAAATTTGTGGACCCGCCAGTTTAGCCGAGAGCGCTAATGCACTGCTTCCTGGACGCGGGTAGGCGCGACGGCCCCAGATCGAATCCGCAAGGGCTGGTGTGCTGGCAAACTTGGATGTGGTTTTTAGGCGGTTTTCCACATTCCACTAGGTGAATACCGGGCTGGTCCCCACGTCCCGCCACAGTTACACGACTCACAGACATTTGAAACATGTTCGCACTCTTTCCTGATTTACACTAGACGCAGACGGCTGGGGTACACTGAATCTGTCCTGCGGGGGTACGGGGTGGTGGCAGGAAGGGCTTCTGGCCACCCTTTCAAACTAACCCTGCCAAATCCGATTATAACCACGCCGACCCAGCGATAGGTGTGGGACAAGGTGCAAGGAAAAGAAAGAAAGAAGAAATTTGAAATTTGCAGTGAGTTCCTATGGGAACAAACTGCTGAGGTCATCGGTCCCTAGGCTTACACACTACTTAATCTAACTTAAAGTAACGACAACACACAGACTCATGCCCGAGTTAGGACTCGAACCTCCGACGGAAGGAGCAACGCGAACGGTGGCAATGTGTACACTTAGGGACCAATGACCTCAGCAGTTTGGCCCGACAAGAGCTTACCACAAATTTACAAATTTGTAACTCTTCACTCCAAATTCCCATTCACACCTCAGTCGACTTCTTTCTTTCTTTCGTTACTGCCTCTATCCCCGATTGTGTCCAGGGTCGGCGGGGTTAAGTAAGGATTTGGCACGGTTAAGTTAAGGGGAGGTCGGATGCCCTTCCTGCCGCCATCCCATACCCCCCCCCCCCCCCCCCACACACTTGAAATAGTGTGAATGTGTTTCAAATGTCTGCGAGTCATGTAATTGAGGCGGAACTTGGGGGCCAGCCCGGTATTTATCTAGTAGGATGTGGGAAAACGCCTAAAAACCACATCCAGGCTGGCCAGCACACCGGCCGTCGTAGTCAGTCCACCGGGCGGATTCGATCCGGGGCCGGCGCGCCTACCCGAGCCCAGGAAGCAGCGCGTTAGCTCTGGCGGCTATCCTGGCGGGTACCTCAGTCCACTTTGTATTCCTCCTTAACTCTAACAGCATTGCAGTGGCTCCCCAACTTTACTAGAATAGCACCTCAGCATTGGACGAAATGTGAGATCCGGCCTCAAACTCGGGCATAGGTACTTCAGTCAAGAGAAAATGTATGCTTCTAGTGACCTCGTTACGTCTAAAACATCTACGACGTACATATGCAGACAGGAACAAATCATAGTTTGTACCCAGGTCGGTGAGCCAGGGAGCGGGAGAACTGGGTTCGGATCGTGGCCGTGGTACAAATATTCATTCGTCACTTGTGTCTGAATATACAGGGTGTTACAAGAAGGTACGGCCAAACTTTCAGGAAAGATTCCTCGCACACAAATAAAGAAAAGATGTTATGCGGTCATGTGTCCGGAAACGCTTGATTTCCATGTTAGAGCTCATTTTAGTTTCTTCCACCTACGCTCAATGGAGCACGTTATCATCATTTCATACGGGATATTCTACCTGTGCTGCTAGAACATGTGCCTTTACAAGTACGACACAACATGCGGTTCATGCACGATGGAGCTCCTGCACATTTCAGTCGAAGTGTTCGTACGCTTCTCAACAACAGATTCGGTGACCGATGGATTGGTAGAGGCGGACAAATTCCATGGCCTCCGCGCTCTCCTGACCTCAACCCTCTTGACTTTCATTTATGGGGCATTTGAAAGCTCTTGTCTACGCAACCCCGGTACCAAATGTAGAGACTCTTCGTGCTCGTATTGTGGACGGCTGTGATACAATACGCCATTCTCCAGGGCTGCATCAGAGCATCAGGGATTCCGTGCGACGGAGAGTGGATGCATGTATCCTCGCTAACACAGGACATTTTGAACATTTCCTGTAACAAAGTGTTTGAAGTCACGCTGGTACGTTCTGTTGCTGTGTGTTTCCACTCCATGATTAATGTGATTTAAAGAGAAGTAATAAAATGAGCTCTAACATGGAAAGTAAGCGTTTCCGGACACATGTCCACATAACATATTATCTTTCTTTGTGTGAGAGGAATGTTTCCGGAAAGTTTTGCCGTACCTTTCTGTAACACCCTGTATACATGACAGATGTTTGAAACTTGAAAAACACTCAGGAACCATATAACTTTATTTGAATTGGTTTCAGGTTACTTAGTATTAATGCTGCCAAATAATATTTTTAGCGTAAGTGCGCATTAATCCTACCACTTCCTGTTATCAGATTCAATTACAGAGACTTGGTTTGGATCGTTTCTGGTGGACGCCATCTATGATAGTCTAGGGAGAGTACATGAGACCACGCTTTTCCGCAATAAAGGCTGACAGCGCGGCAGCCGTAATTCTAAAGGTGTTCAGCTTTAATGTAAACAGCGTAAAGACGAGCTGCTATTCGCGCACGGACGCGCGACCGTAACATGACCAGTGGTGTGTCTGTGTGTGTGTGTGTGTGTGTGTGTGTGTGTGTAGAGCCGCCCCGCGGTTCAGCCTGTCGACACGTAATGAAAATTCAGTGGAGGCGGAGGTGGCGGAGGTGGCGCAGGCGGCGGCCCGAGCGCGCAGCCCGCGACCGCACTTTAATATAACGGCGGGCCGCGCCAGGCTCCCGACTACGGGCGCTCCGGGCCTCGCACGTGCTAACGTTCACGTAACCGCACGTAACGATACGACCCGCGAGAAACGGAGCCGTGCGACACGTTCGATACACGTGGCACCCCTAGTTTGTTACGCCTAGTGTAAGGGTAATAGAGGTGATGGTATGACTCCGTTGCAACTGGATATGCCCGCAGTGATTCCAATAGATGGAAAAGATAAGGTCACCCACATAAAAGCACAGATCGTCTCGAGCGGGTTTCAGTTCAATCTTCTGTACGACACCAACGTAAAATTTCATGCTACTATTAGGAGCGATTAAAAACCTTTTGTTATATCTATTGCCTTGGCTCCTTACTTAGCTTGAATTTATCGCGAATCTCTTCCCCAACGTAAAGTCCCGAGTGACTGGAAAAAAAAAACGCAGGTGACGCCTGTATATAAGAAGTGTAGAAGGACGGATCCTCAAAATTACAGACCATTATCCTTAACATCGGTTTGTTGCAGGATTCTCGAACATATTCTCACTTCCAATATAATGAATTTCCTTGAGACAGAGAAGTTACTGTCCATGCATCAGCACGGCTTTAGAAAGCATCGCTCCTGCGAAACGTAACTCGCCCTCTTTTCACACATCTTGCGAACCATGCATGAAGGGTTTCAGACGGATGTCATATTCCTTGACTTCCGGAAAGCGTTTGACTCGGTGCCCCACTGCAGACTCCTAACTAAGGTACGAACATATGGGATTGGTTCCCAAATATGTGAGTGGCTCGAAGACTTCTTAAGTAATAGAACCCATTACGTTGTCCTCGATGGTGAGTGTTCATCGGAGGTGAGGGTATCATCTGGAGTGCCGCAGGGAACTGTGGTAAGTCCGCTGTTGTTTTCTGTCTACATAAATGATCTTTTGGATGGGGTGGATAGCAATGTGCGGCTCTTTGCTGATGATGCTGTGGCGTGCGGGAAGGTGTCGTCGTTGAGTGACTGTAGGAGGATACAAGATGACTTGGACAGGATTTGTGATTGGTGTAAAGAATGGCAACGAACTCTAAATATACGTAAATGTAAATTAATGCAGATGAATAGGAAAAAGAACCTCTTTATGTTTGATTACTCCATTAGTAGTGTAGCGCTTGACACAGTCACGTCGATTAAATGTTTGGGCGTAACATTGCAGAGCGATATGAAGTGGGACAAGCATGTAATGGCAGTTGTGGGGAAGGCGGATAGTCGTCTTCGGTTCATTGGTAGAATTTCGGGAAGATGTGGTTCATCTGTAAAGCAGACCGCTTATAAAACACTAATACGACCTGTTCTTTAGTACTGCTCGATTTTTTACTGGTAGGTTTGATCATCACGCCAGTGTTACGTAAATGCTTGAGGAACTCGGGTGGGAGTCTCTGGAGGAAAGGAGGCGTTCTTTTCGTGAACAGCTACTGAAGAAATTTAGAGAACCAGCACTTGAGGCTGACTGCAGTACAATTTTACTGTCCCCAACTTACATTTCGCTGAAAGACCACAAAGATAAGATAAGAGAGATTAGGGCTTGTACAGAGACATATAGGCAGTCATCTTTCCCTCGTTCTGTTTGAGAGTGGAACAGGGAGAGAAGCTGCTAGTTGTGGTACGAAGTACCCTCCACCACGCACCATATGGTGGATTGCGGAGTATGTATGTAGATGTAGATGTACTTTGATGCAACGTATATGCAAACCAGCGTGGCGCCGATACGGATATATAAAGAGTGATAATTACTGAAGTGTATGGAAAGAAACGTAAATTAGTTACAAATTACGGCGTGCACACACAAGAGATGTAAACGTCTCTATATACATTGGGGTTTAGGTTATGACATGTTCGATACGACTGTCATTATTAGCGATGATGTGGCGCTGAGGAATAGCGCAAATCTGCATGACCCGCCGAAGTGTCGGAACATCTTTGCTGTCGATGACCTCCTGAACGGCTGTTTTCAGCTCTGCAATGGTTTTCGGGATATTTTTTTATACCTTGTCTTTAATACAGCCCGTAGAAAAGAGAAGCATGTGTTCAGATCCGGAGAATACAACGGCCAATCGAGCCCCATACCATTGACCTCTGGATACTCCAGAGCCAGAATGGGGTCCCCACAGTGCTCCTCCAGGACGTAAAACATTCTCCTGCTCCTATGGGATCGAGTTCAGTCTTGCGTGAACCCCGTTTTGCTGAAATCAGGGTCACTTTGGATAAGGGGGTTGAAATGATCTTCCAAAATCTTCACGTACCGATTATTCCGTGGCTGGACACTGCACACCCCATAGTCACCCGCTGAGGGTGAAGAGACATCTCGATTGCGAAAGCCGGATTCTCAGTCCCTCAAATGCGCCAATTTTGCTTTTTGACGGAGCCATCCAAATGAAAGTGTGCTCGTCGCTAAATCAAACGTTGCTGATGCACATACTAATTCCCATCATGCTGCCGACCGCGGTGGTCTAGCGGTTCTAGGCGCTCAGTCCGCAGCCGCGCGACTGCTACTGTCGCAGCTTCGAATCCTGCCTCGGGCATGGATGTGTGTGAAGTCCTTAGGTTAGTTAGGTTTAAGTAGTTCTAAGTTCTAGGGGATTGATGACCATAGATGGTAAGTCCCATAGTGGTCAGATCCATTTGAACCATTTGAACCCATCAGGCTCCCGCGGCAAATCTTGCAGTTTGAACGTCCTAACGCGAACCGTTCAGAAGTTATGGCGATTTTATCTCATATAGGTCAATAATTTTCAACCTTCAAGTACCGACATGTCGGCAAGGAGTACGCGAGGCCTTCGAACAGAAACCTTTTGATCACCCCTTATGTTTTTCTGTTATCAGGTCCAAATGCACACAGTGATGGGTAGTCAATGTTTCATTAGCTCAGTGATTTTGGACCTAGACTTGTCATTTGATGTCAGCTGAGTAACAAACCATTGTTGAGCTGCTCAACTTGACTGCTGGTGATGTGATTGTGAAGTGGTTCAAATGGTTCAAATGGCTCTGAGCACTATGGGATTTAACAGCTATGATCATCAGTCCCCTAGAACTTAGAACTACTTAAACCTAACTAACCTAAGGACATCACACAACACCCAGTCATCACGAGGCAGAGAAAATCCCTCACACCGCCGGGAATCGAACCTGGGAACCCGGGCGCGGAAGCGTGAACGCTACCGCACGACCACGAGCTGCGGACGATTGTGAAGTGGAAACGCGAAGGAACGACCACAACTAAACAAGACGAGGCAGACCTGATGAGCTACGGACAGCGAGTGCCGAACATTGCGGAAGGTGGTTGTGAGAAAACACGAAATCAAAGGATGGAATCACTTATGACTTCCAAAGTGTTACCAGTAGTCCAACTAGCGCAATGGCTGTACGTATGGATTTAATAGGAATTGGATAAGTTGTCCGATAGGCTTCTCATAAGGCAGATATTTCTGTAGTCAAATGGTTCAAATGGCTCTGAGCACTATGCGACCTAACATCTGAGGTCATCAGTCCCCTAAAACTTAGAACTACTTAAACCTAACTAACCTAAAGACATCACACACATCCTTGCCCGAGGTAGGATTCGAACCTGCGACCGTAGCGGTAGTGCGGCTCCAGACTGTAGCGCCTAGAATCGCTCGGCCACTCCGGCCGGCTTCTGTAGTCAGCACTAAGCGAAGCTTGAGGTGGTGGGCAGTAGATAACTGTAAATGAGTAGTTGGGAGTGATTTATCGCTCTATACGCTGCGCTTATCCGATGGAAATGTTTGGGTGTGGCGAATGCATAAGAAACTTTAGCTGAGATCACGGGCAGTGCCAACAGTGAAGTATGGAGAAGATGGTTTTGTTACGGTGTGATGGTAGGTTTCGTGGTTAGGGTGTGGTTCCATTTTTGCTCTTAAAAAACGCTATATGTGGAACGTTATGAGTGTATTTTACGGCATTGCGTACTCCGTACAGTAGAGGAACAGTTCGAATTCGGTAACTGTATCAGCATGATAATCCACTATGTCATACAGCAGCATCTATGAGGCAATGCATTACGGACACTGTCATTCCTGAAATAGACTACCCTTATCACAATCCCCTCCTGAACCCAATGTAACACCTTTGGAATGAACTAGAATGTTGACTTCGCTCCATACGCCAGCGTTCAACATGGCTACTTGCTACGTTTTCAGCTCCTGAGGAACAATGGGCTGCCAGTCCTCCACAGACATTCAGACGCCTCATAGAAAGTGGCTCCTACAGAGTTCAAGCCGTTATAAAGGCGAAAGATGGACATACTACATATTAATGTCCAATAATACGTGTCTACATAGATTTTTGGAAGAGACGTTTGATAGTGAACATAAAAACTATCTAACCGGTAAGAAGAGCAACGATCTGTGCCTCCGTGCAGATGACGTTATATTGTACAGGCAAGTATGGTCTTTGAGGGAATTTAGGACGATAAAGGATGACTCGGAAAGAATTTATGTTTGGTCTGTTAAATTGCAGCTTGCTCTGAATGTGAGGAAACCTAAGTTAAATCGTGTAGCAAAAGCAATCCTCTGATGTTCGAATACACAGTCTCATGTAATATTCAGAAGTGACGTTTCAAAGCTACTAGGAACAGAATGAGCATGTAAGGTCTATTTTAGAGAAAGCTAATGGTCGACTTCTGTTACTTTGGAGAATCTCAGGAATATGTAGCTCTTATATAAAATGAAGAGCCAAAGAAACTGGAACACCTGCCTAACATCATGTGGGCCCCCGCGAGAACGCAGTACTGCCGCAACACAACGTGACTTGGACTCGACTAATGACTGAAGTAGTGCTGGAGGGGACTGACACCATGAATCCATAAGAGTACGAGGGGGTGCAGATCTCTTCTGAACGGAACGTCGCAAGGCATCCCAGATATGCTAAATAATGATCATGTCTGGGGAGTCTGGTGGCCAGCGGAGGCGTTTCAACTAAGGAGAGTGTTCCTGGAGGCACTCTGTAGCAATTCTGGACGTGTGGCGTGTCACATTGACCTGCTGGAATTGCCCAAGTCCGTCGGAATGCACAACGCACATGACTTAGCATCTGGAACATACGCAAATTGAGCCCATTCATAATTAGCCTCAGTGAACTCAGTTAATTAACAGCAAAACGTATTCCTAGACATACAAACGCGTAGTTTCAGGACAGACCTCACTGAAATCACCATACTAGATTTAACAACCCTTCTGCTGTCAGAAGGTAAACTGTAATGAACACTAATCCAATTAGTCTCTTTCACGTGTCGGTATAAGCAAACTAATTTATAAGCAGAATACGTGACATCATACTAGTCAAGTTAGTAACGCAATCGGCAATGATTACGAAGCAACGTGAAAAGCCACATTGGGTTGTCCAAAGACACAGGCAGTTCAACTGCGTCAATGGAAAACTGAAGCTTAACAAGCTAGTGACTCAGGGAAGTGCGACAGGACCACCGTTGCTCTCTACACAGATAAATCATTTGGCGGACGGGGTAGGCAGCAATCTGCGATTGTTTGCTAATCATGCCATGATGTACGCTAAGGCCTCGAGTGACTGTAGGAAAATGCATGATGACTTAAACAAAATTTCCAGTTCTTGTGGTGAATGGCAGCCAGACCTAAACGTGGAAATGTGTGTTAATGCGGATGAGGAGGAGGATCAAGCCTGTAACGTTCGGAAACAGTATTACTAGTGTCCTGCTTGACACAGTCAAGTCGTTTAAACATTCGGGCGTAACGTTACAAACGGATATGAGATGGAATGAGTAAGTGAGAACTGGCGTAGGGAAGGAGAACGGTCGACTTCGGCTTATTGAGAGAATTTTAGGAAAGAGTGGTTCACCTGTAAAGGAGGCCGCATATAGGACACTGGTGCGAACTGTTCTTTAATACTGCTCAGGTGTTTGGAATCCGTACCAGGTCCGATTGAAGGAAGACATGGAAGCAATTCCGAGGCGGGCTACTAGATTTGTTACTGGTAGATCAGCTACACTAGATGTGGTTTCCGAGATACATTTGGGGAATTCCCCATGTCTTCCTTGCAAGTACAAGATGCCTATAGTCGAGCAGTACATCTCAAGAACAAAATTTATGTATCTCTTACATGAATAGCGTATTCGACAGACCATTCTAAGTGAAGAACGCCAAGAAATAATTTTTTTTTTCGATTTCATCGAAAGATAAACGACAGAAAAATAAAAAGGTAAGATGGTATACAGATCTTGAGTGATACTAATAATGTTAAACTGCATGTGTTTGCCGAAGTTATCTTACCTGGACAGTAGCAGTCTATTCAATAGTCGAGCGTCAAATACTGATTACTCTGAAAACTGCAACCACACAAATTTTTCGTTTCCTTATTCCTTATGTCTGCACTTTCCTTTTTCTTCATTGAATTTCTTCTGGCGCTCATTGTAAAGTCCAATAATGCAAACTTATCTTCAGTACATTCTTTCATGCAATTCCTTACGCGTTAAATATCCGCCTTTAGTCGATTGCTGTACTAAACTCCCAGAATCGTAACCTTGGTAAGACGGAAAGGAATACGCCACTTAAAAGCTACACCGAAGCTCGGGAAATACCCGATTCTCTAACAAAACGATTCCTTTGTCTTCATAAATGTATTCTAAACGAAAGTGGCTTATATCTCTGCATGGTTGGAAACGTGATTAGATTGGTTATAATGACTTGTGTTAATCAACGTAATGCGCTGATTTAACTACCTGTCATGAATTAACGCCATCTATTTCCGTGTCTATACACACAGATTAAATGCGGTCGTAATTAGCGACATAAAACGATAATTAGTTTCCCAGTCTTCAGATGAAGTTAATCCTCCTGTAATTTGGTAGCGGTTACCGATGATAGATGAAATATTCAGTCATAAAATTCAATAGCTTCGCATTTTCCCTTTTCACGTCGTTTCAGGCAAGCTGCATAAGCGTACTCACTGCCCTTCTCTTCGTAAGTACGACTGCACTTAAAACGTACCTCAAACACTGAAAACTATCTCGGCTAGAATAATCTTTTAATTTCTGTATGGGTGTGCTGATCATAAAGGTCATTGGCCTGAATGACTGCAGTGTGTAAAAACATTCTCAGAGCTCTGAGTTTCTTTTATTTCTGATACATACATATTTTTATTTTATCGACCAACGTGGTGCATTGGTAACATATTGGACTCGAATTCGGGAAAGACAGCAATCCAGATCCCCGTACGGCCAACCAGATACATGTTTTCTGTGATTTCCATAATTTATATAAGGCGATTACCAGGGATGACATCTTTGAAAGTCCACAGCTGGTATCCTTCAGTAACCCTGGCCTGTGTTCTGTCTCTAATGACCGTGTCGGCGTCAGGAAGTTAAACTCGATTCTTCTTTCCTGCAGATAACTTCTTTTAATATCATTATGACTATTAAGGGTGTCCCATTTATCTTGACCACCTTAATTAACTGTTTGTCCAGATGCAAATTACAAAATGTTTCAAGCAAATGTTCTTTAGCCGTCAGGGAGACATCAATGAGCATGATTGCCTTCGTTGTAGCTTTCTTTTATACGAAGATATGAACAGCGGTATCACTTTTTTAAATGTCACCCTGTATTTTTTTCGGTAATTCATTTCCTCTCCTGAAGACCTATTCAAAAATGTATCACAGTGTACCATTCGATGAAACACAACGTTATAAACCACATAACACAACATTGACTTTGAACGCGGGATCACAAACTCGTCCACTTGTTGGAGTTGTCAGAAAACAAATGAAAACCAAGTATAAACATAACACCAAATCGACTTTTGACTCTCCTGTACCATTGCCCAGGAGTAAAACATTCAAAGGTGCTCATAGTAATGACCCTGGACTCCGATACACTAGTGCACTCGTTGAATGAACAATTATTTACAACTTCCATTGTTGCCTGCTGAAAAGAATTACAAGCAAGCACTATACATTCCTGCATGTCCTTTGGAGTTGTTGGAATATCGCGATAGACAACATCTTTAATGCATCCCCAAAGAAAAAAGTCCAGAGGATTTAAATAAGGAGACCTATCAGGCCAAGTAACTGTTCCTCCTCGACCAACGCATCTGGAAGAATAAATTCCGTTCAGAACACGATGTGCACGCTAGGCATTATGTGCTGGACATCCATCGTGTTGATACAACTTAAGCATTCTGGTTCTCAGCGGTACTTCATCCAGAAGAGGAACAATTCGTCTGAGGAAGGTGGCATACGCTGTGCCGTTTAGACTACCATTGATGATATAAGGGCCAATAATTGTAGTACCAAGAATCCCACACCAGGCGTTTCCATTGACGCTGATGTTCCACCTGTCGAAGCCATCGTGGGTTGTCGCTGCACCAATAATGCATTTTCCTTGTATTTACCTGTCCTTTGTTTGAGAAGGAACATTCATCGGTAAATAGAACATTAGAGAAGAAGTTCGGTTCGGCGAGGATTTGCTGCTGTGCCCACTGACAGAACTGTACACGATTCTAGAAATCATTCCCATGCAATTCCTGATGTAGGTGTACATGGTAAGGATGGAACCGGTGACTTGTAAGAATGCGATGTACACTGGTTTTAGGAATGTCAATCTCGTGTTCCAGCTGTCGTGTGCTCACATGTGGAATCATAGCAACGGAAGCGAAAACAGTTACTTCAGGAGCTCCGTCTGTGCGCGTGCTACGACTATTACGTTGTCGTGGGTTGAAACTTCCCGTTTCCTGAGCGTCGCAACAAGACGAGAAAACATCCGTCCGGAAGGTGGATTCTTGTCAGGATATCGCTCTTCGTACAGTTCTCCTGCCTGCGTAGTATTTCGCCTACCTTCAACAACAACAATAAAAGAAACGTTATTTCGATGCACATTGTATGCCTACTCTACACAACAGTATTTAAAAGGACTAAATTACTGTACTAAATGTACCCATACAGAAAAAAAACAGTATAGCAATTACTGTTGTACTACTTAAATTCCCCGTAGATGAATAGCATTTCTACCTTCTCTTCGTTGGTGTACATTATGCTCTTACAACTTTTCAACTGTCGATGGTTGACGGAATGGCGGGTGTGCATTTTACTTACGTTTACACTTGTCCCATGCCAACGTCAGTATGTGAATGTGTTCCATTATCCGAGTACCTGCACTAAGTGCTGGGAGCGTCAACGTGAATGTTGTGTTATGAAACTAATAACGTTGGGTTTCAGTGAATGGTTTACTGCGATATATTTTTTAATCGGTTTTTAGGAGTGGAAATGAGTTACCGAACAAAAAATACAGGGAGAAATTTAAAAAATTCATCCCGCTGTTGATATCTTTGTAAAAATCAAAGCTACAACGAAGGAAATCATGCAGATTGATGTTCCCCTGACGGCTAAAGAATATTTGCTTGAAACATTTTGTAATTTACATTTGGACAAACAGTTAATTAGGATGGTCAAGATAATAGGACACCCTGTACATTTAGCATTCGAGGGCATTTGAAAAGTTTATTATTCTGGTTATTCATATAAAGTTGTACTCACTCAGAGATAATTACTTACCGATTTATTTCAAGGAGTCTCATGCCATCATATTAACTAGAGTAGTCTAGAGAAAATCATTAAAAATACGCGTGGAGACACAGATCAAATATTATTTTTAAATGGAAAATGACGTAGCTAGACAGTTCAGAATATTTTACCTGAAATGGTAATGTTCCTAAAATTTTTCAGTGATTACCCAGTGTTTGGCAGCACATCACCAACCTCAATACGCTGTGTGTATCTGTTCTGAACATTATCACTGAGTGTGTCTATGTTAGATTCTTTGTGATTCTCAGGTCTGATATCGACCGGGATGTAGAATTACCCTTCGCAAAAGCTCCCTCGATAGCTGCGATTTAGAATTCAGGTCCGGGTAGTGCGCCGGAAAGTGTCGAAATCTCCCAGCTCCCCGTGTGTGTGCAACGAGAGGGATTCTGAAGCAATTAGTGCAGGATTAACGTGGGGCTCTTTTTCAGCTCTTGTCTTTTCAGCGATCTGCTCTGCTTCTACACCGTACAGCGTTAACGGTAATACGTTCGCCACACCGCAATGTGATTATGCTGCAACTCACGACGTGTAGCAATTAGCAGTTTTAATCGCAGCGTTTTGCGATAATCTCTCGAGACCACACCGAGTCTCTTCAAGAGGGAGCCACGTGGAAGGCTGATGCTTTGTTATTACAAATCCAGCAGACTTTATCTCGCATTTTCAAAATTTTAAATAGGTTTGGTATGGAGGAGAACTACGCCATTTGCTCCTCCTCCATGCAGTACTGACTGAAATTTTCCACCGTTACATTAAACCATATAAGAAGATAGAAGACTTTTTTTTAGGCTGAACGAACCCTCTGTAGGAATTAATATGTATTGTGCACACACAGGCTCTGAGAAACCCAGCTGTCTAAGTCGAACCATCGCAGTTGGCTTTCGGTATACAAAAGAAAGTAAAAAGCAAATCACAGAATTATGATGTGTTCCAACTCAAAATAAAGTCTTTGACATACTTTTTCTGGTAAGCGACAAGAATGTTGCGAGACATTACCTTACAAAGATTACATGTGTGACTGAACTGTAGACATCATATTAGCTGATAAAAAGTTATCATTGGCTATTGCCATGAATGGTTAATATCATTATTACCCTTCATGATAAGTGGTATAGAAGCACATTACAATTTAGTAATGATGTATTCAGTAATGAAATTTGTTCTCAATAACGTGGACTAATTTAAAAACAACTGTGACATTCATGACTATAATAATAGAAGTAAGAAAGCCTTACACTATCCTCTACTTAACCTATCTTTGGCACAGAAAGGGGTAAAATATGCTGCTGTACGAATTTTCGATAAATTACCATATGAAATAAAATGTCTGACAGACAGCAGTAATAGTTTCAAAAATAAACCGAAATCATATCTACTTGACAACTCCTTCGACACCACAGATGAATTCTTGAATCGCAATAAGTAAATCTGCAGACATAACACATTAATTTTGTGCCATTTAAGGAATGAGGTAGGTAATATTTTAAGGGTTTTTTTTAACTTGAGTCGTGTGCATTTCTTTTGCACTTGGCACGTTCCACATCGTTACGGTCACCGTGAGATTGGTCAATGGAACACGTAACTAAGTAACATCAAGCTGAAGCAGAGACGTTGCACTGCCCTGCTCGGTGGGCGCAGTCTGGCGTCGATCCACGGTGTCTTTGTATCGGCGTAGCGGCGGCGGTAGTCCGTGAAGGTCAGCCATGCTGAGGGAGACAGCACGGTGTAGCGCCGGCGGCGACTAACTGGAGATAGCGCAGCAAGGTTGCACACCGAAGCGCATCCGCATAGCGCTGCTCGCTGTTGCTAGGGGAAGGTTTCACTGGTTGCCATGGCCAGTACGGCAGGTTCAAACATTGGACCGCAAGGAGCGTGGGAACCACGTGGCTGCAGAAGACTCCCTGACTATACACACAGGTCCCAACTCTTCTCTGATCCCATCGCCGAATTTATCCGTTGCCAGGCTATCCGACGCAAGAGTATGTTGCGTTCTCACACCTAGTTGTTTTGATGTCTAGTGACGTTGGCATTGACTGCCGATTGGCGCAATGCTGCGTCGACGAGTCGTTATCTGAGTCCTGCCACCCGTTGTTGTAGGTTGGGGGGGGGGGGGGCAGTTTGTCGGTCGACTGTGTTACCAGCCGTGCGCCTAAGTGAATCACTGTGTCTCAAAATTCATTGGCGTCGTGGTATTCTGTCCGCACAGCAACAAGCGGAAATAAAAGTTCAGGAACTGGATTAAAATTCGGGTAGGAAGAATACACACACAGTGTTCCAGAAATGCTGTGACAAACATCGAATGGTTGTGGAGGGGATCTAGAGGATCAAATCGAGGATAAGGAACTGATCGTCGACTCTATAGGGCCAGCGCCTGCTACTACGCCACGCCTTCAACAACAAACATGTCTTTGACGCTGACGGACCATAGGCGGAGAAGCTCGCAATATTTTGTATTGTTCACTCTTCGCGGCTGATTGCCTCTATCACCGGTAGAGAATGTGGAACTAGCTACTGCTTGGAAAGCCTTGCTCCTATGAATACAATGGTCTGTTGCGTTGGTGGATGATGGTTCCGAACAAGGGTTTCCATCCACAGTTTTTTTTTTTTTCCTAGAGCCCTCTAAAATCTGTGCTTTCTGGTACACAGGAGAAAAACTGCAAATGGAAACCCATGTCCGAAACGGTCATCCACTAAGGCAACAAGGCATCGCATTCATAGGAATCAAGCCTGTCTACGCTGTAGCTAGCTACATCTTCTGTACTGTCGATGTTTGTCGTATGTTAACCGGGGACCTAGAAACGACGGAGCGGCTCCGTCCCCGGCGCAGTCACAGTGGTCCACAACCCCACGTCGACTACCGCTGTGCACTTCACCTCCCACCCACCCCACCCCTCCACCCCCCCGCCGCCCCACACCGAACACAGGGTTATTGTACTGGCAATAGTGGCAATCGGTCGCCAACACTGAATAACAGTTATTGCGAGTTGTTCCACCTACAGGCCGTTAGCGTGCAAAGACACGAGTGCTGCCGAAGGGGTGACCTAGTGGCAGGTGCTGGCGCCTATAACTTGGACGATCTGTAGCGTCGTTGGATGACGTTTCTGGATACGCGTTCCAAACCCCAATTTGTTACTCAATACACACTCCACAAGTTATTCCCTGATGTCTCAAAATATGTTACATCATCCTGTCACTTCATCTTTCATTGTATACAATACGATCCTTTCCTCTCCTATTCTACGGAGAACCTCTTCATTCCTTATCAGTCTACATAATTTTCAACATTCTTCTGTAGCCCCACATCCTAAATGCTTCTATTCTCTTCTGTTCCAGTTTTCGTACAGTTCATATCTCACTGCCATACAGTGCTGTGCTCGAAACGTACAGCTCATAAATTTCATCCTCAAATTAAGTCCTTTGTTTGATACTTGTAGACTTTTCTTGGCAAGGAATGCTCTATTTACCAGTGCTAGTCTGCTTTTTATGTCCTCCATGATCCGTCCGTAATGGTTTACTTTGCTGCCTAGATAGCAGATTTTCTTAACTTCATCTACTTTGTGGTCACCAATTATGATATTAAGTTTATCACTGTTCTCATTTCTGCTACTTCTCATTACTTTTGTCTTTCTTCTGTTTACTCTTAACCCATATTCTGTCCTCTTTACACTGTTCATTCCATTCAGCACATACCGTAATAATTCATTAACTGTCATCAGCGGGTCACCATTGATATCCTTCCACGTTGAATTTCGATCCCACTCTTGAACCTTTCTTTTATTTCCATCATTGTCCTTCGATGTATAGACTGAACTGCATCGGGAAAGACTACATCCTTCTCTTAGATCTTTTTTTAATCCGCGTAATCTGTACTTAGTCTCCCACTATTACTATTCCATCTTGGCTCTTGTACATATTGTATACTATCTGTATTTCTCTATAGCTTATCGCTATTTTTCTCGGAATTCAGAACATCCTTCACCATTTTAACTGTAGAATGCTCTTTCCAGGTCAACAAATCCTATGACGGTGTCTTGATCTTTCTTTAGTCTTGCTTTCATTATCAACCGCAACATCAGAAGCGCCTCCCTGTTGCCTTTACCTTTCGTAAAGCCAAATTGATAGTCGCCAACTAAATCGTCAACTTTTTTCCTTTCTTCTATGTATAAACTCGCGTCACGAACTTGGATGGATGAGTTTTTAGGTTGACTGTGCAATAATTCTCGCAGTTGTTGGCTCTTGCAATCTTGGGAATTACGTGGATGATGTTTTCCCGGAAGTCTGATGGTATATTGCCAGTCTCATACATCCTACACACCAACGTGAATAATCGATTTGTTTATACTTTTCCAAAGATTTTAAAAATTCCGATGGAATGTTATCAATCCCTTTTGCCTCATTTCATTTTGTGTCTTCCAAACCTATTTTAAATTCTGATTCTAATACTGTATCCCCTATCTCTTTCCAATTGACTCGTGTTTCTTGTTTTATTAAGTGGTCAGGTAAGTCTTCCCACTCATGGAGACCCTCAATATAATCTATCCGCCTATCATGTCTCTTCTCTGCAGTTCATTGCACTCTTAATGTTACCGCCTTTGCTTTTAATTTCACCGAAGGTTGTTTTGATTTTACTGTATGCTGAGTCAGTCCCTCCGACACTCACTTCTTTCTCGACTAATTTACATGTTTCGTATAGCAATTTGTCATTAGATTCCTGCACATCCTATTTATTTCTGTTTTATGTATTTCTGTAGTCCTGAATTTAGCTGAACGTTGGTGTATTGCCTTCTTTCGTCCAGAAACTGAATTATTTTTTCCTGTTACTCATGGTTTATTCGTACTTGCCTTCCTTGTACCTATGCTCCCCCCCCCCCCCTCCCTTTTAACACTGTAAGTGCCTTTTTTACAAATGTCCGTACTTCTGCAACTGTAAGTGCCTACAGAGCTATTGATTGTAGCAGTATCTATACTCTCGGAGAACAAGTTTCTCTCTTCATTCCTTAGTGCTTCTGTATTCCACTTATTTGTGCATTGTGTCTAAATAGTCTCTTAAACTTCAACCGAATCTTCATCATTACGGAATTGTGATGTAGGCCAATATCTACCAATTCGTACGCTTTACAGTTCAATATCTAACTTGTGCATCTCTGTCGTACCGTGATGTAATCTGAGAACTTCCTTTATCTCCCGGTCTTTTCCAAGTATACCTCCTCCTCTAGTATTTCTTGAAGTGAGTTTCGCTATTACCGTCTGAAATTTATTGTAGACTTCAAGTAGTCTTCCTCCTCTCTTACTGCCACTACGAAGGCCATATTATCACGTAGCCCTTTCTTTTACTCCCACTACAACAGGTTCCGTTCCCCAGTGACTATTAGACTTTCATCTCTTGCCAATGGAGAGACCATCACGAGACTTTTTCTCAATTACAGTCGAAATGTCCGGTGGATACACATCATGTGTGGTTAATGCAGTTGTTTCCATTGCATTCTGCGTCCTCGTGTTGTTGATCACTGCTGTTTCCTTCGCCTTAGCGGCAGTGTCCCACCCGAACGGCAGTAGAGTGCTCTGAAACTCCGTCCGCTCCTCACAACGCTTTGACAAGGCCGTTGGCGGCATGAGGATGTCTCTTTACTTCGGAAATCTTCAGTCGCCACTGCTGATGATTTTTATTCAAAATTTAAGCAGTGCGGGTTTCGATCCCGGGACCGAGAACATTCTGATTACGATTCAAAGACACGACTCCTTCAATGTTCAAGTTACTGCTGGTCATACTCCTATCTATCACTTGAATCCATTTAAGTCGCGGTCTTCCTCCGCACCTTTTGTTTATCGATCTACAGGGTTGTCAGAAACTGTCTCAAAACCTTGTAAGTGTTACAGGGTAGGCTGCGCTGAGAGATAGTTGTTAAGTGAAAAATCCGACACGGTGCGCCATTTACGAGGTAATTAGCATTTAACACATACAAAATCAAGCGTTCCGCCACGTACAATTAGATGTTGTCGTTACATAGATGATAGGCACGAGACTACTCACCCTTTGGCTCAGGTTCGATACCTCGTACTATCTTTCCAAGTCCAATTATTATACCGCTCTCTTGTTCTGTTTTAGGAAACCAAATGAACAATATCTTTGGCGACATCATCTCTGGCGGGTATCTTGAACTTGAATGCGCAGTGGCCTCATTGGCTTACTTCAGAGCTAATTAACTCGGTAACAGTGCATCGCATCGGATTGTTTCCTAACAATTATTTGTCTACACAAGCTACCCTGCAACATCCTTACAATGTGTTTGTGACCACGCTGCACATTTAGATATATTTTTGCTTGTCCCACCCTCATTAAGTGACCAAACCAGAACAGTTGGTTGGTTGGTTGGTTTTGGGGTTTGATGGGGGCTGAACATAAATGTCAACAGTCCCCTGTTTCAAACAGACATACTTGTAAAAGGCCTATACAGTAAAAGCGTAACCTCTGCACCCAGAGGGAGGGAACACCAAGGGGTACACAGCTAAAATTAACACCGCAATAACACAAAATAGAGGACACTTAAAAGAAGCAGAGCAAATAGTTTACTAGAGTCAAACAGACTACAGTGGTTGATGGATCAGGTAAAAGGTCAACCACTCAACTACAAGCGAAGAACCTCCAGCTGGAAAGCGTTGATAGAGGAACCAACACAACTTGTTACCATAAAAGACACTATTTTGGTATCCACGTCACAAAAGTCGCTGGAGTGGGTGTAGCCTGAGAAATCATGCGAGAGCGCCCACACTAGAGCGAGTGATAAAACCCAGATGAACGGATAAAACGTAAAACTGAGTCAGCTATAGAGGCATCGTCACCTAGAATTAAAGGAAGTGCAGCTGGTAAAGGACTGCCGCAAGGGAGCTGAAAGGGGGCAGTCCATCAGAAGATGGGCCACTGTCAGCCCTGCACCACAGCGACATTTGGGCGGGTTCTCACGACGAAGGACATAGCTGTGGGTCAACCACGTATGTCCAATTCGGAGACAGGAGAGAACAACTGAGTCCCTACGCATGCCCCCCAAGGATGAGTTCCATACGGTCGTGGACGACTTGACTATGCAGAGCTTATTTGGCGTGTTCAAGGCAGGCCATTAGAGCTCCAGACATCGCGGACCTTGCGATGTAGGGCTGACCAGAGGTCTCTTTCCACGAGACCAAGCTCCAGAAGTGCTTGGCCGACCGATCGACACGTTCGTTTCCTGAAATGCCGATGAGGCCTGGGGTCCAAACAAACGTCGATGAACGACCACACTCGGCGAGAGCAAAAGCAGCATCTTGAATACCGCGCACCAAAGGGTCCCCAGAAAAACACTGGTCGAGTGCTTGCAATCCACTCAGGGAGTTACTGCATATGACAAATACTCCCCAGTGCAGGAGGAAAGGTGAGCGAGTGCACGATACAGAGCAAAAAGCTCTGCAGTGAAAATACTGCTCCCACAAGGCAGGCAATGCTGCTCAACGTAGTCGCCGTGGATGAAAGGAAACCGAGTGCGCCCATCGACCACAGAACCATCAGTGTAGACTACATCTGCATCGCCAAACGAGGCAAGAAGACCCAGGAATTGTTGACGAAGACTGGCAGGTGGAACGGAGGACTTGGAGTAGCAGGACAAATCCAAGCAAAGCCGCAAGCGAGGGAGGGACCAAGGAGGGGTAGAAGAAGAGGGCTGGAAGGATGGAGGAAAGGGAAAGGACTCGAGTGACGAGAGAAGGGAACGAACGCGGACCGCGGTCGGGAGACCCGAACTAGCCCACCGCTGTGCGGAGGGGAGTGCAGAAGATGGAAAAAGGAGCCTGCGTTTTGGGTGGTCGGGCGAGGCATGGACGCTTGCGATGTATGACGCAAGCAACTGTTGTCGGCGGAATCGTAGGGGGGGATTCCAGCTTCTACAAGAAGGCTAGTCACCAGACTAGTGCGGAAGGCACCTGTCGCCAGTCTGACGCCACAATGGAGAATCGGGTCGAGGATCTGCAACATTGAAGGTACGCTGAGTCGTGCACCACGCTCCCGTAGTCGACACAGGACTGGACTAAGGCCTTATAGAGCTGTAGGAGGGTTGTTCGTGCAGCCCCCCAAACCGTGTGGCTGAGGCAGCGAAGAATGTTGAGGTGCCGACAGCACCCCTGTTTAAGCTCGCGAAGATGAGGAGTCCAAGTGAGCTGAGCATCAAACAGCATGCCAAGGAAGCGATGCGTCTCCTCAATACGAAGGAGTTCATTGGCAAGGTAGAGATCAGGATGGGGGTGGACCGTTCGACGATGACAGAAATGCATCACTCAGGTCTTAGAGGCTGAAAACTGAAAATCATGGTTGGATGCCCAATAATATTCCTTATGGATAGCTCCCTGCAGCCGCCGTTCAGTGACACTGATGCTTAGGGAACTGTAATAAAGATATAAGTCATTGGCATATAGAGAGGAATAGACCGATTAGCCGCAGAACCGTTAATCGCCACCAAAAAGATGGGAACACTGAGCCCTGCAGGACACCGTTCTCCTGAATATGAGCAGAGCTAAAATAAGTGCCAATTCTAACCCGAAAGGAGCGATTGAAGAGAAAAATCCGTAGAAAAATCGGAAGTGAACCCCGTAAGCCCAATTCATGCAGTGTAGCAAGGATATGATGGTGCTAGGTGGTATCGTATGCCTTCCGAAGATCAAAGAAAGCATCAACTAGATGTTCCCGCCAAGTAAAAGCTGTACGGATAGCCGACTCTAGCGACACTACATTGTCGATCGCTGAGCGGCCCTGACGGAAGCCCCCCTGTTGCTGGGCTAGGAGGCCCCGAGCTTCGAGGAGCCACATGGGCCGCCGACTCACCATTCATTCCAGGAGTTTTCCCGTAACGTTGGTAAGGCTCCTAAGGTGATAACTATCAACCATCAGCGGATCTGCACCAGGTTTCAGCACTGTGATGGTAACGCTATCCTGCCAACGAGTTGGAAAAACGCCCTCCGTCCAGATGTAATTCACCCTGACAGTGAGCCGAGAGATGGCGAAGAAACTGGTTGTGAATTTGGTCTGGATCGGAGAGGTATCGGGGCAAGCTGTAAGGGCACTTTGGAAATCCCGTTCACTAAACGGGGCGTTGTATCATTCCCAACCATGTGTGCGAAACGATAACTGCGCATGCTCAGCCTGCTCTTAAATAGCGTGGAATTCTGCGCTGTTGCCTGCTGTCGCAGAAATACGAGCGAACTACTCTGCCAGATGTTCGGCGACGGCGATTGGGTCAGTACAAAGTGTACCCCAAAGAGAAAGGCAAGGGACTGACGCATGAGGGCGAAAGCCAAAAATGCGCCGAACCCACAAGCACACCTGAGATGGGGAGGTGCGAGAACCTATGGTGGCAACATATCGTTCCTAGCAGTTCTGTTTGCTCCGCCGGATTAACCGCCGAGCGCGGGCCCACACCTTTTTAAAGGCAATCAGATTCTCTAGGGAACGACGACGCCGGTGTCGTTGCAGGGCTCGTCGGCGGTCCCAGATAGCTTCTGCAATTCCTGGTGTCCACCAAAGGACTGACTTACGCCTTAGGGTACTTGAAGATCAGGGGATAGTTGCCTCGGCAGCAGAAACAATGGCCATAGCGACCTCATCCACTGCCAAATCAATGTCACAAGGAAGTGGAGCAATGGTCATAGTAGCTGAGGTGTACGCTGCCCAATTAGTTCCACAAGGAGACCATCGTGACAGCTGGTCAGGGGGATGGGATTGAAGAAGAGAAACTGGGATAGGAAAGTGGTCGCTACCACAGAGGTCGTCATGGACCCTCCAACTGAGGTATGGAGCAAGAGTGCCATGAGTCAAGCTAAAATATGTGGGAGCACCAGTGTTAAGGAGGCAAATATCCTGCTGTGCCAAGAGCGCCTCAACATTCCTACCCTGGCCCAAGATCGGAGCCCCACCCCATAAAGGGTGGTGGGCATTAAAGTCCCCCAAAAGGAGGAATGGCGGGGGGAGCTGGGTGAACAAGGCAGCTAGGTCAGCAAGACAGACAACCTTATCCGAGGGAAGGTAGAGGGAACAGATGGTAAACTCCATTCCAGCCAGGATTCTAACCGCCACAGCCTTGAGAGCCGTGTGAAGCGGCACTGGGGCACTAGGAACAGTGGCAAGAACATAAACACAGACACCGTCAGACACCCTGTCGTATTCTACGCGGTTCTTATAGTAACCCTGGTAGCCACAAAGGGAGGGGTCTGCCGAACAGGAAACCAGGTTTCCTGTAGGACCAGACAAGTGGCAAGGAAGCGGCACAAAAGCTGTTTCAACTCATCCAGGTGGTGGAAAAAACCACGGCAATTCCATTGAAGGATTATGGTATCTGACTCTGAAGACATGAAAGAACCTGGGGGGGATAGGTCACGCTTTAGAAGCGCTCGCGGCCACCGATTGTTAAATAGCCTGATCAACTTCCATAGGAGCTGCGGGTCGAGCAACATCTAGTTCCAGAGTGGACACCATCTTCAGGTGCAGTGGTGAACTCCTTTTCTGCCTCTATGTCCTTCTCCTTTTGCTTTTTCTCCTTTTTGGTACGGTCTCGTTTGTCCTTCGGTTTATCAGGCGCTGGGTAGGCTTTTCTGTCCCAGTCTCATGGACCGAGGAAGACCTAGAAGCCCTACAGCCCTCAAGTGGTGGCTTTTTCAGCCACTGGCTGACATCTGGAGGGGCAGTAACCATGGAAGAGAGGGCACCAAGCGATCCCTTCCGCGCTAGGGGAGCTGGAGGAGGCGGGCACTTCTCCGGTTCAGAGGTGGGGACTGAAGTCCCCAAAGGAGGAGGGGTTGTTAATCCTGATGTTGAAAACAGGGGAGCAACGGAAGAGGGTGTTCCCCAACTACCTGGGAGGCAGGAATAGACAGCCAGGCTGGAGGGCCCACAAAAACGTGGCTGAGCTTGGGGGCTCATCGCCAGGGATGGCGACATCGAAGCTGCTACAGGAAACGTCGATTAAATGTGCACAGGGTGAAGTCGGTCGTACTTGCGTTTAGCCTCTGTGTAAGTGAGCCTGTCCAAGGTCTTATACTCCATAACTTTCCATTCTTTTTGATAGACCATGCACTCTGACGAGCAAGGTGAATGTTTCTGTGCGCAGTGGACACAAACAGGGGGCGGCGAACACGGTATGTTGGGGTGGGAGCCACGTCCACAATCGCGACAGGTAGGGTTGGCGTCACATCTCGATGACATATGCCCAAACCTCCAGTACTTAAAGCAGCACATGGGAGGAAGGACGTAAGACTTAACATCACATCGATATATCATCACCTTGACCTTCTCGGGCAGGGCGTCTCGCTCGAAAGCCAAGATGAAGGCGCCGGTGGCGACCCCACTATCTTTAGGTCCCCTGATGACACGTCATACAAAGTGGACACCACGGCGTTTCAGATTTTCACGGAGCTCGTCGTCAGACTGCAACAACAGTTCACGATGAAAAATACGTCCCTGAACCATATTCAGGCTCTTACGAAGCGTAATGGAGATTGCAACATCACCGAGCTTGTCACAAGCAAGCAATGCCCGTGACTCTGTCTGTATGAGGACTGTTCCAGACCTCATTTTAGACATGCCCTCAACTTCTCCAAACTTGTCCTCTAAATTTTCCACAAAAACTGAGGCTTTGTGGTCAGAAATGAGTCCCCATCTGTTCAGCCACAAACCAGAAATCGAGAAGAATATGTCTCACCAGGTAATTTAGACCGCCATTCCTCCCCTGGTGTGGGTGGGGAAGGGAACGATTGGGGGTCATAGTGTAAAGCATTGACCTTTCCTTTCTTAGAGACTCGTGCTTGCGCACTATTCGTATTTATTTTCGTGGTGGTCCCACGAGCAGCTAGGGAAAGGAATGTCCACCCAGACAGAGCCCCGCTGTCCTGGGTAAGCCTAATACAACCGAGAAGCGGCAGGTTCCCCAGAGGTCGACCGCTAGCAACTGTTCTATCTCAACAGCCATGCGTCTCCTCGGGGCGCAGCACACCTTGAGATTGAGGTATTTTTTATAGAGGTTTATACCATCCTCGCGACCCAGGCAGTTAAGCCAAGATCCCTGGGCTCTGTACCGTACAACGTTCCACCGTCACGCCTTACGGTGGTCGTTGAAGCATGCTCAGAGCCTACAGTATTGAGGACTGGGGGCGTTTCCCAGTCCCCAGCTCAGGGACCCCGGGGTCGCCAAGCCCGTACCCAGCAATTCAATGCTGAGCCCCCTGAGGGTACCAGAACAGTTACCTGCGTTCTCTTTCATCCTTTATAATATCTTTCTTGTGTTTTATTTCTCACATATTCTCATTTTTTCTCTATTTCAAATTCACGATCATTGACGCTTGTGTCAGAAACTCCATTCCTACACCTCCGATCTCCTTGTTGTTCTTCTCCGAGATCATCCAGCACCAGATCACAGACAGTAACTGACTGAATAATCTCTCTACATATATTAAGTTTTGTCTCTAATGCGACTTTTGTGGACCGCAGAAGGGAGTTCAGTTTCGATATTGCTCTTCTTCCTGAGCTCCTCTGTTACTCAAGTCATCTACATCTATGTGAATGCTCTGCAATTCACAATTAAGTGAACCACCTTGAAGCTATTTCTCTACTCTTACACAATGGAAAAACACACGAGAAACATGAACAATTACACCTTCCCATGGTAACTGCGATTTCTCTTATTTTATTGCAATGATCATTTCTCTTTATACAGTTGGGCGTCAAAAATTTTTCGCATTGGGAAGAGAATGTTGGTGATTGAAAGTTCGTGAAAAGATTTGCCTCAAAGAGAAACGCATTTATTTTTTTGGTTCGTATCCGAATTGGCGCGTTCTTCAAATGTTCCATCTTTGATTATACTCCCTAGGTATTTGCGTCTTTCACAATTACTGATGCTTACACTGACTGACATTTCAACATATGCTGACAGCGTTCCTGTGGTTAAGTACTCCGTCTCTTTGATGTTTAACTTCAGTGCCCACATCCTGTATTCTCTAACACTGAATGTCTACTATGAGTCGCAGCACTAAGCCTCAGAAACAGGTCAGGGTTTTGGATAAACTATCCAGGTGAAGGAAAGGGTTTATGCTGAAAGGATATCTAAGATCGCTGTTTAAGCTGAGTAAAAATTAGCATGAGTTTTCTGGTGGAATGAGATTTCCAAATGTTATTCTTTGATTTTAAATGTGTTTGTGCCACCAACACTTTGTCCGTTATAGTCAGAGTGAGGTGTGATGTTTATATTTCATGGTTAAATACGAACTAGCTGCTTGTTCCATCCCACCAAACTCACTCACTTTAATTTGTAGTCGTCACAATACACTTTCATTTCTCAATAGCAATTGCCTCGCGAATTTATCTGGTGGAATGTCTCGATAGTGCAAAATATGTTAGAACGAATAACTATTCTACAGGGCGATTTTTTCCACCATGTAATAACTCTAGACCGTGACCCAGAGATCGCTGGAAGTACTCAACAGTCTCAGAACTGGGATAAAAGATTCCACTTCCAGGTCAGTCATAATAGTATCCTTACTTCGATCGTGGATTGCGGCTCCGGAGTTTGGGAGCACAGGCACACGAGGGTCATGCCTGCAACGGCTGTGTGAAGAGTACAACGGAATATGCTGCCACGGTCAATCGAGGCATGTAGACGAAGTCCAGGAGGTGCCTTGCTAGTCTTAATGGGGCTTTTCCCACTTAACATTAAGTACGGCAGCAGGCGGCCTGGTATTGGGTGAAGAGGGGAAAATTGAGAAGACAGGTGAGATCATGGGGTTCAAGTAGGGAACAAAATTTCGATCACACGTTAAGAGGGGGGGCTGAAGGGGGGCGGGGGGGACTGTGGAAAGGGACCTGGGAGACGGACGAGACAGGGCGCAGGACATATCAATTTTTGCCAAGCATAACGGAACGGATGAAACCCAAGTATTTTCAACCTGTAGAACTTTGTCACGGGATATGGACCCTATCCGACACACTTGTGCCGGTTTGGGAAGCGGGCACCGCCTTTGTGTGAATGTGGCACACCTGACCACGCGGTCTCTGGTTGCCCCATACACGATGATGTGGTAGCCGACTTGAAACGACAACTACCAAATCACACTTATCACCGACTAAGACATCAGAATACCTTCGAGATCCTCAACTGCTATGCTAACTAGTTATCCACTAAATTCTTAAGGGAATATTCGATGGATAATCAATGAAGCTTCCCCCCATGAACCATGGACCTTGCCGTTGTTGGGGAGGCTTGGGTGCCTCAGCGATACAGATGGCCGTACCGTAGGTGCAACCACAACGGAGAGATATCTGTTGAAAGGCCAGACAAACGTGTGGTTCCTGAAGAGGGGCAGCAGCCTTTTCAGTAGTTGCAGGGGCAACAGTCTGGATGATTGACTGATCTGGCCTTGTAACAATAACCAAAACGGCCTTGCTGTGCTGGTACTGCGAACGGCTGAAAGCAAGGGGAAACTACAACCGTAATTTTTCCCGAGGGCATGCAGCTTTACTGTATGGTTAAATGATGATGGCGTTCTCTTGGGTAAATTATTCCGGAGGTAAAATAGTCCCCCATTTGGATCTCCGGGCGGGGACTACTCAAGAGGACTGGTCGAAGTAAAGATATAAAATGTAGACTGGCAATGGCAAGGAAAGCGTTTCTGAAGAAGAGAAATTTGTTAACATCGAGTATAGATTTAAGTGTCAGGAAGTCGTTTCTGAAAGTATTTGTATGGAGTGTAGCCATGTATGGAAGTGCAACATGGACGATAAACAGTTTGGACAGGAAGAGAATAGAAGCTTTCGAAATGTGGTGCTATAGAAGAATGCTGAAGATTAGATGGGTAGATGACATAACTAATAAAGAATTATTGAATAGAATTAGGGAGAAGAGGAGTTTGTGGCACAACTTGACGAGAAGAAGGGACCGGTTGGTAGGACATGTTCTGAGGCATCAAGGGATCACAAATTTAGCACTGGAGGGCAACGTGAAGGGTAAAAGTCGTAGAGGGAGACCAAGAGATAAATACATTAAGCAGATTCAGAAGGATGTAGGTTGCAGTAGGTACTGGGAGATGAAGAAACTTGCACAGGATAGAGTAGCATGGAGAGCTGCATCAAACCAGTCTCAGGACTGAAGACCACAACAACAACAATCAATGAAGGTAAAGAACTCCCAAAAGAACTAACTTGCCCTGTACCGCCGATGTATGCACTGGCCGCTCACCGATACGATCTGAATCGGCCAGTTACAGACTGGAAGGTAAGTGCGTCTCTCACCGACGTAGAAAATCGCACTAGTTTCTGAGGTAGTAACAGTAGTTTAGTGGAAATAGATTCTGAAACCAGCAGGTAGTATCCTGCAGCGATAATCAAGTTCTTAGCACCAGCCAAGTGGGGGAACGCCCACTGGGGTTAGCTCGGTGGGCCAAAGTGGTAGGTTTATAGTTTATTGGCACACCTGTAACGCTGCAGGTACTGTAGTGTAGTAGGATAGTTGTTCAGTTTGTGGTTCTCTGTAGAATAAATAACATAGCTTTCCCATCTAGAATTAACTAAATAAACATTACCATACATTAGCTGCATGTTAATACCTATTGTAAATCCGTAGGACAACCATGTGACTTAGGTAGTGGGTTATTGATGTATAATCAACATTCTTATGAATAAAGAATTTTTTTAAATAATAAGCTCTAGGGATTGATCGATGAGAGGTTGCGGAACAAAAGAGGTCTATGAACTTACGTCCGGAAATGCATGGTTTCCATGTTAGAGATCGTTTATTCAATCATGCTTCGTTACAGAGACTGGGAACTAATACGCGCTCTACCATGCAGCCACAGTTACAGTATGCTTGGTTTCCTCGTAGAGGGTGTTAGTGTTCCTCATATTTCATGCCCTAGCTCCCTCTCCTCCCATAGTAATTGGTAATGCGTCTGTTTCACATGTTGTGTCCGATTCACTTCTCTTGCTGACTCACCTTGTAGTGGATATGATGCAGCATTATACTCAACGGTTCCGTATTCGACATGGTGTTTACTTACGGAAAAGCAAATGGCAATGGAGGGCGGGCAGAGAGGTTGTATCATGACCTATCCCAGTCGACAACAACCACAACATTCAAAGTCGGCAACAACGTTTCCCCATTTGACTGAAACAGCGTCGTTTCAGGGAGTAGGAAATCATGATTGACGCACCCGAAATGTTCGGACACCAGACTTGGAGGAAAGTGTGATTAACACTGTGGAAGGCGACGGCCGTGTCAGTACCAGACAGTTGGCTCGCCAGTACAGGGTAAGCCTGACGACCGTGTGGAACATTCTCCGTGACAACTGTTACTAACCTTATTATTAACAGCGTGTGCAGGGCTTACGAGCAACAGACCTTCCACATCGGGAGCAGTTTGGTCACTGTTTCTTCACCAGGCAACCACGGTGCCGCCGAAATGTGTGGGCCAGGATAATTGACGACCGTATTTTGGGACCAGTCTTCCCTCCATGTCGCCTAACAGGCCGGCTCTCTCTGAGTTTCTTGCGTGTGACTTTGCCTTCCCTGCTGTAAGAAGTGCCATTGATGATTCATATATGATTCATATGGCTCTGAGCACTATGGGACTTAACATCTGAGGTCAACAGTCCCCTATAACTTAGAACTACTTAAACCTAACTAACCTAAGGACATCACACACATCCCTGCCCGAGGCAGGATTCGGACCTCCGGCCGTAGTGGTCGCGCGGTTCCAGACTGAAGTGCCTAGAACCGCACGGTCACATCGGCCGGCCCATTGATGATTCGAAGGGTTATGAGGCTGCTATATGATAGTACTCCAGCCCACTTCGCTGACAACGTCCGGACGCATCTCAGTCGATGGATCGGACGAGGGTGTCCAGTTGCGTGGCCTGCTCGTTCACCGGCTCCAAACACGTGCAGTTTATGGTGATAGGGCTATTTCAAGAGTAACGTGCATGCAGAGCTCATTCAGATGTGGAGACACTGAAGCAGCATATTCATCCTGCCTTTGACACTGAAGGGATGCAGCCTGGCAGATGGGAACGTGTGAGACGGAACACCTACGGCGCGTACACGCGTGCGTTGAGGCACATGGAGAGCTTTTTCACACAAACTGTAACTGTGGCTCCATGGTACAGTGCTTATAAGACCGCAGCCTCTGTAACAATGTATGACTGAATAAACTGTCTCTAGCGCGTGGAAACCATGCATTTCCGGACGTAAGTTGATTAGACATTTTTGTTCCGTATCCTCTCATCAATCAATCGCTAGAGTTTGTACAGGGTGAAAAATATCGCCCTGTACAATCTTGAGTCTTTACTTTCCAGATACACACACACACACACACACACACACACACACACACACACACACACTGGGAAATATTTGAGGTGTACCACTGCCATTCATGGGAAACTATCGTGCAAATACTGTTCCAAGAGCCTCGTTGTTACTTAAGCAAGTTGTGCTAAAAATATTAGCCTTGCAATTAATGTTTGTATTCGATTTAAAATTGACTGTCACAGTAACGAGTGGTGATAGTGGACATAATGTTTCCTCTATCGTAGAAGCGCCACAAAATCATTATTAAACATCTGATACAACTGCCGAAAAATATTGCCTGTCGTAACATAGTTTCTGCGTACTAAATCCAAAAAGACATATAAAATTCGGCAGTTACATTATTTATGTCAAAACAGCAACAAAAACCTGCATTCAGAAACAAATTTGGAGTTAATTGGATTGAATGACGCATTTTAAGGATTAAGCCTTCAAGCTCAAGTGCTTACATTCTGTTTTCGTTAATGTTTTGTTTAACATTTGGCTGAGTATTCTGCTGTTCCTACCGAATGCTAAAAGATTATCTATAGAACGTCACAGTTATAAACTAATATATCTATTCCTATTTTTTTGTTATATAGAATTAATGACGATTTTTCTTTCTTTTGTTAGTGTGTATGTTAATAATTCCAGCCACAGTATACATGTATAAAATAGAAATATATCAACCAATAGCTGTGCTCAAGCTTTTTTTATTTTACATTTAGGATGCTTGCAAAGATTTTTCCAAATTACCGCTACCAGTCACAAACTTTGTCAACTATTGTATTAATTATTCATTTAGCGACATGTTTCGAGGTAAACCTCATCGTCAGGCTAAATGGCATTACAAAAACAACTTTAAAATAAGGCCATACTGATGTTACATACTCTTTTCGTAAATGCAGGGGTCATCCTGTGGAAGAAGAGAGACGTTAGTAAGGGGTCATGCCACTTTGAAAGCTGGACTGATCTTTGCACGAAAATGTTTTGTAACTGTCACTCACTTTTTTTGAACAGTGACCAGCAGAGGAACGGAAATGTAGGCACCCCAGCGTATCACTACGAGATTGCCACACCAGAAGAAAAAAGTGACGGATATTTGAATGACAATGGCACATGTGCTTAGAGAGACAGTTCACATATTATTTGAAGATGATTAATAACATTCACAGCCGCAATAAGCATTCCTTGTGTTGATTCCTTTTCTCGTTGATATTACTAATTGAAAGTATTTCCATATCAGAATTCCATAACCACTTCAGGTTAGCCTTGCCGGAAGTTTCGGTGACATACTTCTTCCCATATGCCTATGAGACATTTTGTTTTTCGAGCCTTTCTATGTTTAGTGGCCGGCAGAGTTCACAAGGAATATTTATGTTTCCCTCATGTGCTACATATATTGTTCCCCGTGTCACTGTGAAATGAGCATCATGCACGACATGAAAGAGCCTATCATAACTTCAGATAACTCGTTAGCTGAATACTTGGCGGCATTTGCGTATCACAGGACACGCCTGCCCTGCCCACAGCACACTGTGGAAACTGCGTTTGATCAACTAGGATGGACATTTACGACAACGTGTCACGGGATAATATACAGCCCCAATGTACGACCACCGTAACTGCGCGAGAGAGAAAGCGTTAAAGCAAGAGAGACGAGGACAGATGCACCGCCCCATTGCAACGGTGACACTGTCATTTCCGCTTCATTTATAGATTTCAGTGTGTGAGGAATAAAACAAACGCTCATGATTACAGTGACAACACACTTCTCCTGTTTGGTGTACCACTGTTTGATATCAAAACGAACGCTTTTCCTTTGACAGGTAAAAGGTGTGGTTCTCTATTTACTGAGGTTATTTGTTCATAAAAATAAATTTTCCTGTACACTTGGAGGAAGAACACGTGGAATAACTCAGATTTCTCCCACAGCAGATTATTTATAACTAGTATAAGGCAAAATGGTGTTAAGGTTAGTTACCGTATTCATATGGAAATATGCCAACCTAGTTGTTACCATCATTGCAACCGGTCAGTGTCAGAACTGATTTACACTTACACACGTTTCAGGTTTTTCAACTTTATTCGATTTATTAGTTTGATTACTTGACTTCGTGTTTTGGGTACTTGAAAAAGACAAACTAATTCTGTATGTATTATTTAATTCTTATGGGGTACAGCTATGTTCGTTGATAGTATCATAACACTGCAGGGCTGAACATTGTGTTGTTTTGTGTAGAAAGATCGTCAGTTTTGTAGAACTTAATTTCAGACATGTATACTGCCGTTTATCTAATCTTCGTGCCGCCGCATTATATTATACACTGCCTGAAACGAAGATCATCCCATTGTAAAAAGAACAGAAGCCACAGAAATTTAGATGGTAGTAGTTATCAAGAGCCGATTCAAGCTCGGGGACAGTGGTGGATAGGGAAGCCGGTCCCATCTCCACATCTCTTTCATCCAATGGAAACACAATAAAATGGCGGGAAACCCAACAGACCAATATGATTCGAAATCTCCGTTCCCCTCCTTGCATGCTTTATAACTAATTTAACTGTGTATAGGCTTCTTCAGTCGAGGTCCGTGCATCATGGGGAGAGGTTCAGGTTTTTTATAAACAGTAATTCTGTAGTAAAATGGTTTGGAAATAATAACAATGATATAACGAGTTAACTGTATTACTAAGACTAGTTCGATATTTCATTTTTGTAATGCTTTTATGATTTGTTAACAGAGATTCGTGAAATTTGATAATTTCCATTTATTCTGGATTAATGAATTCAGGTAATACCTGCTGTTCATATCTCACTGTTTGTGAATCAGTTGTGAGTGATGTAACTTCAATTGTCAGATATTTCTGAAAAGCCAAACTTAGCTTGCAATATAATTTTGCTAAAAAACCATGTGTTAGTAATTCACCATAATGAGTACCGCCTCCCAGTCCTGGTCATATATTTTTTAAAGAAGTTGAATTTTCTTAAATGTTCTCGTTTATCAGCCAAAAGAGGTTCATGTGCATTTCAAGTATTATGGACAGCATTACACAATGCTGAGCCTGTAACTAGCATTCGTATTTTTTGTGAGAGACCCGAATATATCGCGTTCCACCGTTGCTGCTCTAGAGGTAATACAATTTAATTGTTTTTCTCAAAACAATTTACGTACATTCTGTGGTTACTCTTCAATTACAAATTATCAACCAACTTCATCCATAGTAACGCGCTGGCAGAAACAGAAATCACAATTATTTAATATTTTTACCTTATTTTCATGAATACTCCTGCTTCCATGTTCAACAATATTGACACACCTACATTAATCGCCGACGTAAGACTCGCGTTTCTTGCGACTGCAGTCATCCGAGCATATAATTTGATACGATGCCACATATGGTACGTGCTGTTCTGTTAAAGTGGGATCGCCTTCAGAAACATCCATAGGACTTGGGAGGCATTCTAATTCAGCATATGCAACAAAGCAACACCATTCCTGGTTCCTGGCATTCTTAAAAGCGTAATGGTTCCTGCCTTGAGCAGTCAATAGGTGCCTCGCTAGAACTCATTCGTACTAAAAGGGTTGAGGGATCCACTGAAAGAAATGTTTATGTTCTTTTTTACGCAGTTGGGTAGAAGGCAGGTCGAACATGGTTTTTATTCATTCTCAATGTTTCTTCTAGCCCCCTCAGAATAGCAACAAGTTTGTGTGTTGGGTGCGCTGATAGGCTAATTCGGAGAAGTACAAGGCTCATCAACTTTATGCTGGACTTCTTTGTCCTCCACAGCGTACACATGGTCATCATCTTCTGGCTTATTAACATCCAGGATGTATACGTGAACTGAATAATCATGATTCTTTGAATTTTTGTAGGTCCTGGAGTTTTATGAGGAATGAGATGCCCTTGAAATTATAGCGCCCACGGATATCGGATGGTTTGTATTTACTTGTATGCTGCACATGTTTAGGATAATTTCTATCGCTAGCTACTAGCAACCGTACAGATTCTGGATATTGATAGAAGCATGTTAAGCAGCGATATCTTTCGGAAGAGAGATGGAACTGGATCCCCCGCTAAGCGTGCCGTAGACGTGATAATATACAGGATAACCTAACAGTGCATTAGCATTTGAAAATTCAATACTGGAGCTCCTAATGTAGATAGGAGAAAATTGACAGACATGTTTGAAATAATACGTGGTTTTATTGCAAAAGGGGAAAAATGGGTGTGGCGATACCGGTAGACTTGTGAGTTCCTATAACCTAACAACAAGCAATCACACGGATTGATAGCTGGGGACCTGTAAGGCCAAGTATAACGGAACTGGCGACTCTACACGCGATCATCAACAAGTGATGTGCTCAAGTGATCTTTCGCATGTGTAGCAATATGGCGTGGACCGCCATCCTGTATAAAAGTCGTGCCTTCTAACAGGTGTTTATCAGCCAGGCTAGGGATGAACTAACTCCTCCTCTCACTACAGCTCATTTCATAATTCGATTTTACAGTACAAATCGTACTTCAGGCAACCAGTGACTAAAAAAGCAGACAAATCACTCCTCACGCCATGCGTCTCACGACTTCACAGTACAATAGGAGTCACCATAACTCAGCAAATCTACAAGAGCTAGGGTTCACGATGTCACAGCGATTTTATAATACATCTGTCGCTTACATACAGAGAGTTTCACAGCACAATTAATACTTCTTTTGCAAAAGGTTTCAGAATAAAATATAAAAACAAAAAATATGACAATAAATTTAAGATATGACTACAGTTTCTAATTAAACTGGAAATAAATCTCATGTCAGTTAGATATATTATTTTTATTTATGAAAAAATGCAAGACTGAATTGTGTCATTAGCTTTACGAATTTGACTCCGTCGGACCACGTCATGAGTTTAACGCAAATTTCATAGTCTGCCGTAAATGGCAGATACAAGCATTGACCAGTTCCATTACACAGTACAAGGGACCACATCAGATGAAGGAGAATCAGTAATTCGTCAACTTGTAAGTAATACCGAGACGGACGGGCTGTAATGGTACATGACTCTTTGGTAGAAAGGATGATAGGATAATACCATTGGGGGTAGATTGGTGGTAATATGTGGGACAGAAATAAATTTTGACCAAGTAGATTTAAAAGGAAAGGCTATGTGATAGTGAATTCAGTCAGAAGTTTGAAGAATCCTTACCGTGTTAACCGGAATGGTAGACTAATTAGACTGGTGTGTTGGGTAGGAGATCCAAGTTGTAATAAGCAAGGCTAACCAGGAAAAGTAGAACTAGAAGATACGCATAAGATAACAGTGACCAAGGGAGAGAGATGTAAAAATTAGAGGGATCTGAATGG
This sequence comes from Schistocerca americana, assembly GCF_021461395.2. Taxonomy (NCBI): domain Eukaryota; kingdom Metazoa; phylum Arthropoda; class Insecta; order Orthoptera; family Acrididae; genus Schistocerca; species Schistocerca americana. The sequence goes on along the minus strand of NC_060123.1, from coordinate 288,110,580 downwards.
CTGAAGACACAGCAACAGGTCATGTTAATGAAGGTGTTGTGTAGGCATTTGTGTTTCATGACAAGCCCAGCTCTATTGGGAATTCTGAATGCAAAATAACAATTAAGTAACTTATACGGGGTGGTCCATTGATCGTGACCGGGCCAAATATCTCACGAAATAAGCGTCAAATGAAAAAACTACCAAAGAACGAAACTTGTCTATCTTGAAGGGGGAAATCAGGTGGCGCTATGGTTGGCCCGCTAGATGGCGCTGCCATAGGTCAAACGGATATCAACTGCCTTTTTTTAAATAGGAATCCGCAATTTTGATTACATATTTGTGTAGTACATAAAAAAATGTGAATGTCTCAGTTGCACCACTTTTTCCGCTTTGTGATAGATGGCGCTGTAATAGACACAAACACATGGCTCACAATTTTAGAGGAACAGTTGGTAACAGGTAGATTTTTTAAATTAAAATACAGAATGTAGGTACGTTTGAACATTTTATTTCGGTTGTTCCAATGTGTTGCATGTACTTTTGTGAACTTATCATTTCTGAGAACGCATGCTGTTACAGCGTGATTACCCGTAAATACCACATTAATGCAATCAATACTCAAAATGTTGTCCGTCAACCTCAATGCATTTGGCAGTACGTGTAACGACATTCCTCTCAACAGCGAGTAGTTCGCCTTCCATAATGTTCGCACATCATTGACAATGAGCTGACGCATGTTGTCAGGCGTTGTCGGTGGATCACGATAGAAAATATCCTTCAACTTTCCCCACAGAAAGAAATCCGGGGACTTCAGATCAGGTGAACGTGCGGGCCATGGTATGGTGCTTCGACGACCAATCCACCTGTCATGAAATATGCTATTCAATACCGCTTCAACCGCACGCGAGCTATGTGCCGGACATCCATCATTTTGGAAGTACATCGCCATTCTGTCATACAGTGAAACATCTTGCAGTAACATCTGTAGAACATTACATAGGAAATCAGCATACATTGCACCATTTAGATTGCCATCGATAAAATGGGGGCCAATTATCCTTCCTCCCATGATGCCGCAGCATACATTAACCCGCCAAGGTCGCTGATGTTCCACTTGTCGCACCCATCGTGGATTTTCCGTTGCCCAATAGTGCATATTATGCCGGTTTACGATACCGCTGTTGGTGAATGACGCTTCGTCGCTAAATAGAACGCGTGCAAGAAACCTGTCATCGTACCGTAATTTCTCTTGTGCCCAGTGGCATAACTGTACACGACGTTCAAAGTCGTCGCCATGCTATTCCTGGTGCATAGAAATATGGTACGGGTGCAATCAATGTTGATGTAGCATTCTCAACACCGATGTTTTTGAGATTCCCGATTCTCGCGCAATTTGTCTGCTACTGACGTGCGGATTAGCCGCGACAGCAGCTAAAACACCTACTTGGGCATCATCATTTGTTGCAGGTCGTGGCTGACGTTTCACATGTGGCTGAAATAACTTAACTATCCGGCGAACGGTCCGGACACTTGGATGATGTCGTCCAGGATAGCGAGCAGCATACATAGCACACGCCCTTTGGACATTTTGATCACAATAGCCATACATCAACACGATCTCGACCTTTTCCGCAATTCTTAAACGGTCCATTTTAACACGTGTAATGTATCACGAAGCAAATACCGTCCACACTGGCGGAATGTTACGTGATAGTACGTACTTATACGTTTGTGACTATTACAGCGCCATCTATCACGCAGCGAAAAATGTGGTCCAACTGAAACATTCATATTTCTTTACGTACTAAAAGAATATTTAATGAAAAATGGGGGTTCCTATTTAAAAAACGCAGTTGATATCCGTTTGACCTATGGCAGCGCCATCTAGCGGGCCAACCATAGCGCCATCTGGTTTCCCCCTTCAAGCTAGACGAAATTCGTTCTTTGTAGTTTTTTCGTTTGCCGCTTATTTCGTGAGATATTTGGCCTGGTCACGATCAATGGACCACCCTCTATTCACCTTTTTATCTGACCATACACAAATTCCACGTATAAAAAGCCACAGTGAAACTGGATATCGACAGAACGATTCATTGGGGAATCATAGAACCTTCCACGAGCCGAATTTGAAAGGAATGTTTTTGAGATAAAGAACTGTTTAATAAGAGCAGATCTATTAGATCACCCCGAACTTGGTAGGGAAATGTACTTGGAAACGGAGGCTTCCACTTATGGAGTGGGTTGCATGATGAATCAAGAAATTGTGGAGGATGCCGCTATAGACTTAGCCAGTGGTATTTTGACAACCACTGGAAGAATAAGGTTTTCTGCCTATTCAAGTTGTTCAGGAAGTTCAGATATTTGTTTTTCAGTAAGTCAGTGATTGCTGCTACTGATCACAAACCGTTGAATTGAATATCCGTCGCCCTATTCACCCTCGTTTAAATAGGTGCGAGCTTTATTTGCAAGAATATTCTTTTGATATGAAATATCGAAAGGGTAGCGAAAACGTGGTACCATATGCGTTACCAAGATTTCCTGTGTGTTTTGGAACTGTGGCCATTCTTCCAGAAGAAAGATTTGGAAATTTGTGGTAAGTGCTCAAAGGACCAAACTGCGGTGGTCGTCGGTCCCTAAGTTTACGCCCTACTTAATCTAACTTAAACTAACTTACGCTAAGGACAACAGACACACACCCATGCCCGAGACGGCCTCTGGTGGCCGAACGGTTCTAGGCGCTACGGTCTGGAACCACGCGACCGCTACTGTCGCAGGTTCGAATCCTGCCTCGGGCATGGATGTGTGTGATGTCCTTAGGTTAGTTAGCTTTAAGTAGTTCTAAGTTCTAGGGGACTGATGACCTGAGATGTTAAGTCCCATAGTGCTCAGAGCCATTTTGAACCCATGCCCGAGGGAGGACTCGAACCTCCGACGGAGGTAGCCGCGCGAACAGTGACAAGACGCCTCAAAACGCGCGGCTACCCCGTGCGGCCTTCTAGAAGAGCAAAGTTGTATACAGTTATTTTTCCTCAGGAATGTCCAGTATGCCAATTAAGAATTAGCGTGGTATAAGAACTTTGCAGCCAAACAAGAGGCAGATGCTAAATTAGCAAGATGATGGTTGTAAGGAGAACTCAAGAAAACTTGGGAACGATATTGTTATGTATAAGAGGAGGTATTATGTAGTAGAAAGTCTACCAAAGGGAATACCTGGAGGTTATGTACTCCTCAGCTGTAGTAGTTCCGCGGTTCCAGACTGCAGCGCCTAGAACCACACGGCCACCGCGGCCGGCTCCTTGAAGGTTTGTGTGAAATGTTTTCAGTCGGGTTACCTGGTTAATACGGGTCATCCTAAGAATATCTAGCTAGAGTAGGAAACTTAAGTTGTGAGTAAAATGTAAAAGTAGGCTTCCGCGGCCGTTGTCACAGTTATTAAAATTCTTCTGGGTTTGTACACGCATTGTCAACTATAAAAGTCCGACGTTAGGCGAATATTACAAAACGCCTTCTTCAGGGAGTATTGGTAACTGCTGCATGGCCGCTAGTTTAATTATTTATATACTGTTGAGGATATGAGGGTGAGGAGGAAGGATATTAGGTGTCCTTTTACTAGACCTTGCATTGCGTTTTGTCATTGGCGGAAACGGGCGTTTTCCATTGGAGTTTCCTTTATTGCTTGCCATTGGTGGAAATCGGCAAACAGGAAATTCACTGCAACTGCAGCGTAGCGCTGTTTACTAACTGCCTATTGTCGGCTAGGACGCGTCAACACCCTGTGTGCCCTCCGTCGCTGTGATCTACCTCGCGCCTGTTGCTTTGCGAGAGCTGTCCTTCCGCAAAGATGTCACTGCTGGCAGCCAAGACCCTGGGAGTCCGTACCCGTCTTCTCTATTCACGTTGTCGAGTCGCTTGGCTAATTCTATAGCCTCTCTGATCATCCTCCTGGAGCTAAACGGCTATTTCGAGAGTACGCGTGTAACCTCCCAACAAAATAAAATAAATAATATGAATAATATGAATAATATTCCCCACCAAAATTCGTTCCAATTATTCACATTTAACCTTCCACAAAATTCTTTCTACATTAACCTCCACACAAAATTCTTTTCTGATTTAATCTACCCACAAAATTCATTCACATTTAGCGTAACCTCAAAACAGAAAAATTCCTAAACTTCTCAACAGTAAAAAATTATAATTATGTCGTTCACATTCAGTGTAACGTCCCAACAAAAAAAATAAATTCAGTAACCTGGTAATAATACAATGTAACTAACCTCTCAATTAAATTGTCGCTCACTTATAACTTTTCAATAATTGACTGTGAATTTAACCTGGTAAATTTTGGACGTCAGCAGTGCTGCGTCATGGCCCTGAAAGATATTTCTGAATAAAAAAAGAGAAAAATACTTACCTCAATGAAGTCGCCGGACAACGCATATGTATCTGCTCTTAAAATAATGTTTTCTGGCACAGCCCTGTGCAATGCTGGCCGATAGATTTGTCATTTATGAAAGGAAGCAACTGATTTTTCTTTTGCAACAATCGCGATGATCATGGATGCGAGAGATTAGTAAATTCTTTAAATTGAAATGAATGGTTGTTAAAAGTTACTTTTTATGAGAAAGATTATTATTACGAGATTTTTAAAACATTCAAATGGGACTTGAGATGACATTACTATATATGCGCGAGGGTGCTTTTTACCTTATACAATAATACTCAGGCTCCGACATCGCTGCACCGCGACCGGCCACCCAACATGATACACCAGACCAGAGCAGACTGCAGACTAGCAACAACTTACTGCTACAGCTACACAGTTCCTACTCCAGTCAACACTGCTCTCTGATCATAGATTCTCTTATACCTTGCATATCGTAGGCAGCGCATGAGCAATCCATCGAAATTACATCTGCTCGGACCTCTGACACATTAAATAAGCTTATTTTGAGTTTGAATTGTCACTCTGGACTTGGACTTGCCATGAGCAACAAATTTTTCTATAATCTACTTAATTAACTAAGTCTACAGTCACATATATATATATATATATATATATATATATATATATATATATATATATATACACACTCCTGGAAATGGAAAAAAGAACACATTGACACCGGTGTGTCAGACCCACCATACTTGCTCCAAACACTGCGAGAGGGCTGTACAAGCAATGATCACACGCACGGCACAGCGGACACACCAGGAACCGCGGTGTTGGCCGTCGAATGGCGCTAGCTGCGCAGCATTTGTGCACCGCCGCCGTCAGTGTCAGCCAGTTTGTCGTGGCATACGGAGCTCCATCGCAGTCTTTAACACTGGTAGCATGCCGCGACAGCGTGGACGTGAACCGTATGTGCAGTTGACGGACTTTGAGCGAGGGCGTATAGTGGGCATGCGGGAGGCCGGGTGGACGTACCGCCGAATTGCTCAACACGTGGGGCGTGAGGTCTCCACAGTACATCGATGTTGTCGCCAGTGGTCGGCGGAAGGTGCACGTGCCCGTCGACCTGGGACCGGACCGCAGCGACGCACGGATGCACGCCAAGACCGTAGGATCCTACGCAGTGCCGTAGGGGACCGCACCGCCACTTCCCAGCAAATTAGGGACACTGTTGCTCCTGGGGTATCGGCGAGGACCATTCGCAACCGTCTCCATGAAGCTGGGCTAAGGTCCCGCACACCGTTAGGCCGTCTTCCGCTCACGCCCCAACATCGTGCAGCCCGCCTCCAGTGGTGTCGCGACAGGCGTGAATGGAGGGACGAATGGAGACGTGTCGTCTTCAGCGATGAGAGTCGCTTCTGCCTTGGTGCCAACGATGGTCGTATGCGTGTTTGGCGCCGTGCAGGTGAGCGCCACAATCAGAACTGCATACGACCGAGGCACACAGGGCCAACACCCGGCATCATGATGTGGGGAGCGATCTCCTACACTGGCCGTACACCACTGGTGATCGTCGAGGGGACACTGAATAGTGCACGGTACATCCAAACCGTCATCGAACCCATCGTTCTACCATTCCTAGACCGGCAAGGGAACTTGCTGTTCCAACAGGACAATGCACGTCCGCATGTATCCCGTGCCACACAACGTGCTCTAGAAGGTGTAAGTCAACTACCCTGGCCAGCAAGATCTCCGGATCTGTCCCCCATTGAGCATGTTTGGGACTGGATGAAGCGTCGTCTCACGCGGTCTGCACGTTCAGCACGAACGCTGGTCCAACTGAGGCGCCAGGTGGAAATGGCATGGCAAGCCGTTCCACAGGACTACATCCAGCATCTCTACGATCGTCTCCATGGGAGAATAGCAGCCCGCATTGCTGCGAAAGGTGGATATACACTGTACTAGTGCCGACATTGTGCATGCTCTGTTGCCTGTGTCTATGTGCCTGTGGTTCTGTCAGTGTGATCATGTGATGTATCTGACACCAGGAATGTGTAAATAAAGTTTCCCCTTCCTGGGACAATGAATTCACGGTGTTCTTATTTCAATTTCCAGGAGTATATATATATATATATATATATATATATATATATATATATATATATATACAAGTGCAGAACATGAAATGAAATAGAGTGCACATGCACTGAGTACAGAACATATCGAGAAATGACAAAATGTATACGCAATGAGTACAAAACATTTTAACAAATGACATAAAGTGCACACACACTGTATATATTTCAACCATTTTACAAGAACTAGGAAAGGAATGGGAAGGATTACATCATGGTTGTAGCACAGTAGGTTGCACGTAGCTGCACTGAAAGTCCATATCTTTCTACAGAAGCACAACACCAAGTGAGACAATCTGAAGTTTTCTTCCCTGAAGTATTCATCAGTGTAGCCAAGACACTGAAATGTTGTATTAATGTTCAATGTTATCATTTTGGTAGTACATTAGGTACACCAAACAGTAGGACTGTAACAACATCTCCATCGTTCAAGGTGGTGGACAGCATGATGTGTCAACACCACACTCTTGCAGAATCCATACTCTTTCACCAACGTAGAATTAGTGCAAAATCCAAATATAGTGCTCCATGATCATGAGGATGGACAGGACAAACGGATATTGCAGTAATTTCTGGTAATTAGGTCAGAAGGTGAAGGACATTAATTCTTATGCTAGTCATCATTGAGAATTATACTAGTCTATCAACCGATTTGAGTAATTGTTGGCACTCATTGCCTAGTTACTAAACATTTCTGTACTATGTATGGAGTATTACAGAACATTATTCATAAGTCATCTGATTACAGTAAACATTGGCACTCAATGGCCAGTTACAAACCATTTTTATGCATTGTTCAGAAGTCATCATTCAAAACAAGAGTTAATTAGTGTAGCATCAAGCTACTGGTATTCATATATGATATCATGTAAGTGACATAACATAAATATAAAACATAAAAAAGTGGCATTCATTGGCCAGTTACAAAGTATTCATATAGTTTTATAAAACATTATTCAGTATTATTCAGAAGTCACCATTCAAAATGAGGGTTAATTATTGGCATAGCATTTATAGAGTATAACAAAAATATTAGTTACAGAAATTATTGGCATAACATTTATGCATTATTACAAAACATCATTCAGTATTACTCAGAATTCATCATTCAAGTGACATAGGACATATTTCAAATGTAACACACTTTAACTATTACTCAAGGTCTGTGGTCCAATAATACATAGATATAATGGATTCAATACATCTGAGAAATTTGCATTATATTTAGAACTAGAAATACATCTTAAACTAGTAGCATTATTTGGTTGTATACTGGTAATAGCTGGGACTGGTAAAAAAAAATTTTTTCCTGCTAGCAATGCATTACGTTGAGATCGATAATTAATTGCTGGGGCATGAAAATATTTGCTTTTGACTTATTGCTGGGAAGATGGATTAATTACATCATTCGTCATGAGTCAACTGTAGCAAGGTTATGAACAAGTAGAGTATATGTGATCACATTCATGAATGACACACACAAATGGGTAAAAAAATGCAAGTACTTGAACAGGTTTAATGACTAACTGCTTATAGCACATTAATTTCATGAATAGCTTCTCCTGGAAAAAATACAAAATGGATTATTGAGCTGAAAGAAAAAACGCATATTATGCTGAAAAGTAGTGAACTTCGAATTAACAGGTAATGAAACGTGTACTCAATATGTATGTTCTCTAGCTGTCCTTTCCAAAACATTCAGTCATTATACTATGCGACATAAGACATACTGTCAAAAGGAACTGCAACAAATACTTAAATAACTACATAGCATTTCTTAACTAACAGTAAATATATAAACTTCATCATTATCCTCATCTGCAAAGAAAAACTTCATTATTCATATTACCATAACTCCATCACTATCATCACCTGCAAAGAAAAACCTCATTATTCATATTAGCATATTTTTCGTATAACTATTCATCATCATTTATTATCATCTGCAAAAAAGGACACTTCATTATTCATTATTCATATTACCATTTACCTCATACAACTATTCATACTATAGAGTTTCTTATTTCTAGCATATTTCATCACTAAAACTAAGATGTGTAGTTCTGTCTGACAGTCTGCATCAATCGCCTTGTATTCTGAAAGGAAAATAATTAGTCAAGACTGCTATCATACGATGTGTATAGTATATTCTGGTTAATGCTTGTTAATTCTGATCCATTTACTCTTCATGAAAAGATATTGCATTTTCTTTCGTTCATTCCGATGGTAAAATTTCCATTTCAGAGTAAACCACTGTGGTTTGTTTAATTTATTTCTTTTACACGTTATTGCTTTCTGAAAATGATGAATACGGATTAATATCTTGCATTTAAATCATATACTCATTAAATAAAAATTTGTTTCTAGTGATATAATTAAGCATACAGCATAGCATGACAGAAAACGTATTATGTCAAAAACATAGTCATGATGTTGAGATATCATAAGGCAAAATGTCAAAGTCAACTGGTGTTTGTTATATCTAAAAGATTACATAGTGCATACAAACAAAACAGGAAAACAATCAAACATGCACGAAAAATGGAAAATGTGCATGGTTTGATATATAACGACAAGAAAAGCGACCTGCTAACCTTACCTTGCCAGGCGCTTGCCAAGAAAAAATATGATAATCATCAGTAAGTGTTCATATAAATATAATTGCATAAGTGGTCATATAGAAATCAGGAAATGGCATTACAGTGTGATAAATCATAAAGTATGTTCATTCAATAAAGGGTTTAATATTGGAGACATGGTGATTGCCCTTGATTTCTCTGGTTCTCAAAGTTTCGACATGTACTACATTGGGGTGAGGAATGCTGCAAATTCTATATGGACCTGCGTATAGAAGCTCAAATTTACTACATCTACTCTTTCCTCTGTTGGATAAATAATGTGTGCATACCAATATCTTCTGTCCAACGTGAAAGTCACGGCGTGTACAAACCTTCTTCTCCGGCGCCCTGCGGCACGTTTGATGTTGTTCAGTGCAATGTCAATTATTTAATGGTGGCGTAGTCGACGAGATGTAGGAAAAGATACTAATTCTTTAATTTTGTTGGGTGGTTCAACATTTTTCAGTACAACAGTCGGAGATAGCTTAGTAGATTCATTTGGTATGGAGTTAATTACATCCTGGAATGAGAGTATGTGTGTATCCCAATCAATATGTTTTTTATGGCAGTATATTCTACACAGTTTACCAATTTCTTTCATTAGTCGTTCACAAGGCTTCGAAGAAGCGTGATACTTGGATATATAAATCGGAGAAATGTTTCTTGTTCGTAACATACGTGTCCATATAGCAGATCGAAACTGTGGTCCACTGTCGGAAATTACTTTCAATACATGCCCTACATGAAATAAAAAATGTTTTACAAATGCATTCGAAACAGATTTAGCAGTAGCTTTGAGTAACGGAGTGAAGGTAACAAATTTTGAAGTGAGTTCAACAGCGACAAATATGTAGCAAAAACCTCTATTAGTTCTGGGAATCGGACCAAAAATGTCTACAGCGGCCATGTGTCTCAATTTAACAGGTAAAATGGGATGTAACGGAGGAATATGTGAAGTCGTGTCTGACTTACCTTTCTGGCAGATTTTACATGACGCTAAAACTCGTCGAATACGTTCCTCCATGTTGGTAAAATAACAGTTCTGTCTCAGTATAAGAAAACATTTTCTGGCTCCGTAATGTGCGTAACTTAAATGAGTATACCAAATTAATTTGTTAACAAGCTCGTCAGGAATACATAGTAACCAATTGTTGCTGTCAAGGTGAGAGCGACAAAACAATGTTATTGCGTACAGTGTAATGGTTTCTAATGGTAACATTATTCCTATCTTGCCAAAGGTGTTTAATTTCTTTCCATACGTTCTCTTTACTCTGCTCTTGTGCTATATCTCGTAATGAGGCCGAAATAAAATTTTCGAATGCAACTTGTTGAACATACATGACGCTAAAATTTGCTTGGCAGAAGTTGGTTGCGATGTCTTGCTGATTGTTGCTGAAAGAACGGGATAGTGCGTCTGCTACAATATTTTGTGTACCGGGAATGTGAACAATTTCCTGTAAATAAAGTTTCCATCTGCTTAATCTGTCGTGTGTAAATTTTGCTGAAAGTAGAAACATGATAGCTCTATGATCTGTGTAAACGGTCGTATGTCTTCCATAAAGAAAATGCCGAAATCTCGTGAATGCCCATACAACACATAATGTTTCAAGTTCTGTGACAGATTAATTGCGTTCAGCAGGTGACAGAATGCGACTTGCAAAAGCGATGTTTTTAATTACTGTAGTACCGTCTTCTTCAATTTCCTGAAAAATGTGTACGCCTAAAGCGGTGTTAGAACTGTCGGTAGCAATGGAAAAATTTCTAGTAAGATCTGGATGTGATAAAAGTGGTGCATTCAAGAAAGCTTGTTTCAGATTGATAAATTCAGACTGTTCTTGGCTATCCCATAACCAAATAGTGTTTTTACCCGTCAATTGACATTATCTAGGGTGTCTAAAGCAGAGTAATGAATAAATTTACAAAAAAAGTTAATTAAACCCAAAAAGCTGCGTAGTTGTTTCTTCGTCGTAGGTACAGTAATGTCACGTAAAGTTTGAAGTTTTTCCGGGTCAGGCGCAATGCCTTCTGCTGAAATTACATTTCCAAGAAATTTTATGGAAGTTTTACCAAAGTGCGATTTGCTAAGATTAACTGCGAGTCCTTGTGCATGAAAACTTTGCAACAGTTGTTCAAGAATCAGATTGTATTCAGACCAGTTAGCTTCTGCAATAAGAATGTCGTCTACATACGTTGTGATTCTGTCTTTTAGTTCTGTCGGAAGTATAGTATTCAAACCGCGAATAAATGCTGCTGAAGAAATAGTTAAACCGAACGGTAATTTGCAAAACTGGTGACAGTTACCAAAACAGAGAAGAGCTGTGTACTTTCTGCAGTTCGGATGGAGCTGAATTTGCCAAAATCCCGATTTCAAATCTAATGTGGAATAAATAGCAGTACCATGAAATTTCTGTAGAAGTTCTTCTAGTGCCTGTGGGCGATCTGTTTCATTAATAATAATGTCATTGATGTGACGCGAATCAAGTACGAGGCGAAGTGAACCATCCTTTTTCTTAACAATATGGAGCGGGTTTATGTACGGACTAACTGCCGGTTCAATAATTCCTTGGTCAAGCATAGCTTGCAATTCTTTCTTAACTTGTTCTCTGTGAATATAAGGAATGGGATAATGTTTGGCTTTAAACGTGTCGTGCTGTTTAACTTGAAATTCATACATAAATCCGGACATAGTACCAGGGATATTGTCAAAAGCTGGAGCTTGCTGTAAAAGAATTTTGAGTATTTGCGTGCGTTCGTCGTCTGTATTTGCTCTGCTCTGTTTAACTTTATCACAAATCATCTGCATAACGTCATAGTCGGCTTCGTCTGGAGTATTATAGTTGTGTACGTACGTATCTGTGAACAATGTGGAATGACAGTCAATGTTATGTAATGCAGAAATGACCTCTGTCCGATTAATTGTTTGTTCTTCTGCAGATAAAGAGGGCTGAAATTCTAAAGCCAGTTGTACATTTTCATCCTTTAACATTAAATAGGAATTTTGAAAGTCAACAATTGCGTCATGTTGTACCAGAAAATTCGTACCTAAAATAACGTCTGTTGTCAATAAGGGAACAATCCAAAAATTTGAGTAGAACGTATGACCTGCAATACAAAATGATAATTGTGTCTTTAATTTTACATCTACTCCTTTACTAGATACTGCTCCTTTTACTTTAGTTTTGCCTAATGGTAACGTAGGATAGGTGTTCTCTTTGTTACATTCGTTGAAAGTTTCCTCTTTTATAACCGACATAGGTGATCCAGAATCGATTACTGCTGAAAATTTGGATGATCCAATCTTTACTTCAATGACTGGGTGAGAAATGGTTTTTTGAATAACTGGTTTTTCCTACAAAAGAGTGTCTCGGATGTCGTCAAAAAGTAATAACATTTTCGTGAACAAAATTCTCTGTGTCAAAAGTATTGCTTGCGTTGCTGGAAGATGCAACCTGTACTGTATCTAGTCAAATTCTTTCTGACGTGCTGTTATTCGCGGGAGGATGCATCTCGACTATTTGTACTGTTCTGTTATTTCTTCCTGACGTATTACGTTCGGGATGATACCGACTGTCTGGTTCATTAATGATAATCTGTTGTTGTGGATGTTTCTGTTGCTGGTAAGACCGACTGTTATTAAACGTACGCTGAAAATTGCACTCATTACTTTTACGTCTGTCATGATAGTCATTTCTATACGGCGCATTGCGATATGAGTTGAAATGGTGTGTTTTCTTTACGTACTGATTTCCTTGTTGCTGTGCGTTACTATTTGGCGGAGCCGACGCTATACGTGTAGGCGGCGAAACATTAAAGTTTGTTTGACCTTGCAGACTACATTGTTGGTTAGGTATGCTAACCAGCTGGTTTTGTTGCTGTTGTTGGGAAAAACCTCTATTGTTACCAAAATGCGTTTGCTGTTGCTGATAATTTTGTACATACTGATGATTAAAATTTTGTCACTTATTAAAATTATACTGGTATTTCTTGTCATTTCGGGAGCGTCTAATCAAGACTGCTACTTTCAGGTAAAACTCGTCATATCGGGTTTTCTTTATTCATTCCTAATTCTAGATAGATCGATAGTTGAAGAGATGTTTTGATAGATATAAAGGATAGTAGAAGAGAAGGCAGCAGTGCAGAAAACTAAAGATGAAATAGCACTACTACGGCTCGAGGCCCTGTGCACGCTACGGCACATATTTATCGAAGTGTAATCAATCCCCTGAGGGCACTTACGCTCTGCAAATAAATTTTAGTTTCTGCATTACAGGCAATACCGGTGAAAATTCAAAAGCAAGTTGTTGTATCCAATCCAATTCTAGTTTCTGCATTACAGGCAATGTCGGTGGAAATGCTAAGCCTAATTGTTGTATCCAACCGAAAGCGTGAATCTGTGTTCTGTCATTTTTAAATACCTTAGATTTTTTTACGGATAAAAATTGCTTATAATCAACATTATCGTCTCTGAATGTGTGAACAGGTTCAGGATTGTATGAGAATCTATTTGTCTGTGACTGTTCGGAATCTAAGTCACGTACTCTCTGTAAATTACCTAAATTATACAGGCTGTGTGAGTGTGAGAAATGTTCGGAATGTGGCGTATGCTGTGCCGTGTTAGACGCTGAAACATTTTTCATTTCTGTCACTTCTTGCTGTAAAGTTGACAATTTTCTACGTAATGTATTATTGGACGAACCTATCTCACTGATCGTCTGCTGTAAATTTTGGAATTCGGGTGTTTGATTAAGCGAAACTGGTGACGTATCGTCTGATTTGGTGTCATTATTATTTTCGATAACATCAACACGACTGGCCAATTCATCGTATTTTTCAGTCAATGCTTTTACCTGATCATCGTTTTTAGTATCACAAGCATTAATTTGTTTTTGTATTTTACGTGTGGTTTTGTTCAATTTCTTAACGTCTGCTTTAATTGCATCGGGATCCTGTATTAGTTCCAACTTTTCAAGTCTGTTGGTCATTGTCTGAAAGTGTAATGTGTGTGTGTGTGTGTGTGTGTGTGTGTGTGTGTGTGTGTGTGTGCGTGTGTGTGTGTGTGTGTGTGTGTGTGTGTGTGTTTTTGTTTTAAGATCGGAGATTTCATCATGCAATTCGGTGTTCAACTGTATGATAGTATTAATTTCGTCTGATACTGTAGCAATATTGTCGTCTACGTATGTTTTTGCTTTCGTAAACAATTTACGCTTATCTTCCTGTCTCTGTGCAGTAGTTGTTTCCATGACTTGTTGCTTTACTTTATTCTGTTCCTGTATAAATTTACGGTAACGCGTTTCACTGTTTTGTAGATGGTGATTAAAACGTTCGTCAATTTGGCTTTTCTGTTGGTCAAATTTCGCGTCTACTTTCGCATCCAGTGTGCGTGAAAGTTCTGCTGACATTAATTTAAACTCGTCGCGTAACTGTGTTGCGTTTTCAGAGCATTGTTTAGCGACTGCACTAATTTCATCTCTAAGTAATTTTGTTGTGGCTGCATGTGTATTATTTAATTCTTGTGCCACAGATCTAATTTCTTCACTACTTTTCCTAGCACAAGCCTTAATTTCCTCACGTAATTGTTCTTTAGTATCATGACATTGCGCGGCAACGGCTGTAATCTGTTCACTAAGTTGTTTGTTCTGTTCATTAAGTTGTTTGGAATTGTTGTCTTGTTCTTTCTTCGACTGTTTAAGATTTTCATTAAGTTGTAGCAATACTGCCATAACTTGACCCAAGCCAAAATTAGCGGCTCTATTTTCTATGCTGTGTAATGGTGTATGTGCATTTGTCACGTTTTGTGTAACGATTAGGTCATCCTCTGATTCTTGAAAAGTTTTGCTAATCGGATGTGCACTATTGGTCACTAAATCGGAATCAAATAAATCTGACAGAGTCTTTACTGTCGAAGTGCCTTTATTCCGAACGCGATCTGATTTTCCTCTCTACGTGTCGACTGGTGAGTGTTCATGAGAATACCTCAAACTACTGCGTAGCCTAGAAAACGCCCATGTAGACTCCACAAGTACTCTACTGCACGAGTAGCTGCTTTCTTTGTGCAGTACACCCTTGACCTATCAAGCGGAGTCCTACAAATCCCCACCCAATAACATATGTCTATAAATCTGCAAATAAGACTGTCATGGAGTCGACAAAGCCTTTGTTTGACACCCTCTACTCAGCTAAAAACCACAGGAAGCCGATCAGCTCTGGGAACAACACTGCAAACTGCAAGCTCTGCTTGCAACCAACGAGCAGTCTGCACCATTTATTCCAGCCGCCTGTTCGAACTGAGTGTAACCTCAAAACCCTTGTGTTAGGCGTTCAAAATGGTTCAAATGGCTCTGAGCACTGTGGGACTCAACATCTTAGGTCATAAGTCCCCTAGAACTTAGAACTACTTAAACCTAACTAACCTAAGGACATCACACACACACACACACACACACACACACACACACCCATGCCCGAGGCAGGATTCGAACCTGCGACCGCAGCAGTCCTGCAGTTCCGGACTGCAGCGCCAGAACCGCTAGACCACCGCGGCCGGCGTGTTAGGCGTCATTGGTGCCAAAAAGATTCAAAGGGCTCTAATCACAATGGGGCTTAACATCTGAGGTCATCAGCCCCTAGACTTAGAACTATTTAAACCTTACTAACCTAAGGACATCACACACATCCGTGCCCCAGGGCAGGATTCGAACCTGCGACCGTAGCAGCAGCGCGGTTCCAAACTGAAGCACCTAGTATCGCTCGGCCACAGCGGCCGGCCATTAGTGCCAACATGAGCCACAACTTGCAGACGACTGCACCCTGCACGCTCGACACGCGCAGGCAAGACCGCTCTTCCATCTCAGATGAGACCCTCGGCAGACATACTAAATGTGCATTGACTTTCATTTCGACCCTGAATGCTATCTTCCTAAGGAGCTACATAATTGCGCCTAACGTTGCAGCTCCCGATAACTAGCAACCCCTTGCCCAGGTGTGCTTACTTAGACCATGCTGAAGGGTTCCATTGGCCTATGGATCGTCTTCAGCCAGGAACAATGAAGGAAAAACCTGTGGAAAGGCTGAAGGGATGGACAGGAGAGAAGCTGGTTACACGGGAGTCGGGGCAACGGAAGCGTTAGTATGAAGTCGAAGAAACTGTGTCGAAGACTCATCCCCAGTCATCCAAGTCAGGGGAGCGAGTCATTAAAAAGTTTTATTCTGTGTATGAAGGGTCGTTTGTCATTAGAGATGTGCTGCATCCCAAGGATGTCATTCTGGCCGATACTCAGAGAGAAAAGCTAAAAGATTCACACAACACAGAGCGTGTCTGAAGGTAAAACTAAAAGGAGCGCTGTGATCCCAGCTGACTAATTATACCGATGAGTCTGTTTGGTAAACTTTATTATTTTTAGTTGTAAGAAGGGAGATAGAGTTGTTTAAAGTATAAGGTACCCTTCAGTGAAGAGTTTACCTGTAATAGTGAATTATCACTCCAGATGTGCTCTGTGTAGCTGTGCACTGAGCGGCACAGTAATATTTACTTGGGTATTCAGAATTAGTGACTTAATACTTTCCTGAATTTGGAAGGTGGTTAAAGAGGAAACTTAAGATTTGATTAGTGATTATGCATATTTACATGTAAGTGATAAAACTTTAACAGTGTAATTGAGTAATAAGAGAAGGTACATTTATACAAGACGGTAAAGCGAGGTAATTCCTGCTACGTAGTTACTCTTCATAAGAGATTATGTATGTCAATGTAGTGACCAGTATGGGATACTTATGTAACTTTGACCGAAGCAGGTCATTTGATCATGACCCAGAGGGATATGAGATCTGTGTCTCTGACTTGTGCTAGAACCATTGAAGTGTTTGTTCTGTTAGTTGGGAATAACTCAATAAATTTAGGTGGGGCAGATTACATTGGTAAACAAGCTACAGGTATCTGGCATGGTGTTTACTTTTCCTAATGTAGTATCGCAGATTTCCTATTTGAAAACAACATTTATCCATCACATCGAGTTTTGAAAATTAATTTTCATGGAACACCGTTCACCATTTTTTTCTTGCCCTCACGTTTTTAGTAACTTTTCATGCATTCCATATAATATTTTCGTCGTCTGTGAAAATAATTCGAGTGGTTCTAGGCGTTTCAGTCCGGAACTGCGCTGCGGCTACGGTCGTAGGTTCGAATCTTGCATCGGGCATGGATGTGTGTGATGTCGTTAGGTTATTTAGGTTTAAGTAGTTCTAGATCTAGGGGACTTGTGACCTGAGATGTTAAGTCCCATATTTCTGAGAGCCATTTGAACGATTTTGTGAAATGAATTGTATTTTACCTAATACGTAAAAACATTTTCAATGTCAAATACCAATTTTCATTTCTTTCGTTATTTACCGTGCAATTCAATATTATGACGTTCAGAGGTTTCAGAAAATAATCGGATTAGTTTTGCTATTTGTGCGGCTATGTAACAGACAGATCCCATCGAAAGACTTTCACACCGTCTCCGAAGAAAGCATAACCGTCGATTTAAATGTGGATACTGCTGAATCGTGGACATCACAGTCTTTGTATCTTCACACGTGCAGGCAACATGCACGGTTGGATAAGGAAGGCAAAGATGAACAACCATGTAGTATTCGCAGCTCCTGTAACAGTGCGAGCCGAACAACCACATAAAAGACCTGTTCCTGTTTGGAATGTGCCACCGGGTTGTTCTGCAAAACTCGTGCACTCGTAGTCAGGCGTCCCCTCGTTTTTAGACCAATTGCACATGATATCCTCGCTTGTACAATACCGATAGTACCTATGGAATATACGGATGCTGAAGAAACGCAAGAAGAATGTTCTCTTCTTCCAGCAACTTGTCAGACTCATTTAATGCTGATTATTGTAACCTCCTACGGGACCTGGCACTAACGAAAGGTTGGGCTGAACTGCATGGTTCACGGTTCAAGGAATTAATTTCCTTGCACTAGGACAACTTCACATTTTCGCCATAGACACAGAAAACTTATGAAATTCTTTGCAATTAGTGGCACTGTTAGCTACTCTACGGACTCTGAAGGTCGGAATGGAACACAACACTGAAGCACGGCGATTGTTCATCGACTTATCTAAAACAAGCCTGAACTCAGTATTGTCACACAGTGGAAACAAATATGCTTTAGTATCAGTTTAATATTCTTCACACCTGTAAGAGATATGTGAAATTATGTCTATTTCTTGAAAGAAAAAAAAAAAAAAAAACGCTGTTGCGAGTTGAATGGTGTATCCATGGTAACTTAGAAGCTACCATCTTTCTCATGGAAATGAAGGCAGGGTACACAAAGTAGTGATGTTTTATGTGCGAGTGGAACAGTAGAGACATGAAGCATCACTACATAAAGTAAAATTGGCCAATCAGAACAGAATGTAGCCATCAAATAAAACTGTGATTCCTGTGCTCTTGATTGATCGGGAAGAAGTTATCATGCAACCACTTCAAATCAAGCTGGGCCTCGTGAAGAATTTAATAAAGGCAGTAGACAACGTCTCAGATGCTTTTCGGCACCTGTATAACAATTTTCTAGAATAGAGTTTAGCGAAAGTGAAAGGAAGTGTGCTCATATGGCGAAAAATAAGGAAGGCAATTGCTGATACCCACTCCCAAGACTTACTAAATGAAACTAAAGAATTGCATGGATGGCATTCAAATCAGTCATAGACGTTTTCCTTAGAAATTATAAATCTGATTACTATAAATGTTGTGTAGAAGTGCATCGGTGGCTGCTAGGTGTCAATATGTCCCTCAAAACTCAATTCCTTGACTCATAATTTTGACTTCCCCAAAATCTAGGTTTAGCAAGTGACGAACATGGTAAACGTTTTCACCACGACGTCTCGCTGATGGAGTTATGGTATCAAGGTCGATGGAGTGCAGCAAAGTTGGCTGACTACTGTTGGACACTTCAGCGTGACAGCCCAAATGCTCAGCACAAACGCAAGTCTAGAGCCAAGAAATTCAAACCAATTACACCTTACATTATCGAAATATGTTCAATGTGTAAGAATTTTGTATGTGTATTAAAACTGGAACTAGATATTTCCACATGGTATATATGTCATTTGACTCAATCTCACTATTCTCTTAACTAATGTCACATTCATTAGTACTCCATGTAACAACAATTGTGCTAGTGAAACATAAATGGCTGAGGGAATGTATCTAAAAATGGAGGGTGACACTGTCAAATGGTTTGAATATTTTGAATCAGCATGTATCACTTGCCTTAGAACAAGTTTTGGGTGCCTAGATATCCGCCAATTTTTAAAATCTGTTTTTCAGTATTCTCCAAACTGAGTGCGAAATATTTACGCGGACGTTGAGTTCCTTCTTCCTTCACTTTTATACAAGCTAACTTCAGAGAGTTTGATGATTTCTAGTAAACGTGACGATTACAATTTCTCTTGGGTTTCTTCTGATTAGTCAGATTCTTATTATTATTTCCGGGTTTGACATCTACTTAAAGGTTGCTAATTTTAGGTGGATTATATTAATGCACGTAACATATGGCATCACCCCGAGATGATGACCTGATTTCAGTGCTCTCAAGTCCTGGTGGGTCTTTTTGTGACGGTGGTAACTAATTGCGAGGATAGTAAGAGCCTTTAGGTGGGATGTCTAAAACAGCCTACATTAACTTCTAGAGTTGTTACGTGTACGTGCACGCTTCAGATGTTACCATCGCGTCGTTTTGTAAGTTTAGCGATGCACCATGATACTTAATTTCCGACTGAAACATTCCTTCTGTACCTCGAGTCACATCTCACGCCCCTTGTGTTTACATTTTATTTGCTGTGTGCCAAGCTGCCTGTTGTACAACCTGGATTATTCTTTTCCCATCAACAAAAATATGTACAAATCACTTCAATCCTACATGTATAATGCGCCTTTTGTAAAGCTTCTGTACCTCACAAAAAGTCTTGTCAGTTCAACTTACGATTTGCAGAACAGGCGACATGGACCAAATGACCTGCGGTACTATTCTCTACGAAGGTGGTGGAATCTTGAGAGCAAAATAAGATAGAGAAGTAGTTCTTCGAAATAGCTGAAATTAAAGTTCTGGTTGAAAACCTATCCGTCTCCAGTTGCTACTATTTCTCCTCTATCAAAGGAATATCCCATCTAAGATTTTCTTAAAGCAAACATAAATCTCAAAGATGCACCTCTTCACTGTTCCTCTAGTAACTTAAGCCTTAATGTTAATTTGCTCTCTCATAGTTACTGTGCTATCTCTGACCTCCTCTGTCTAGCACTTCTTTGCTAATATTGACACTGTCGTCTAGCTCCACTAAAATAAAGATGGAAGTGGCACTCCTCTAGCCGTAAGGAAGATCTGTTATCTTTCTTAAGTAGTGTCACTATGATTCACAAGATGAAACTGTTTATGCGTAAGTGCAGTGTATATCGCATACAAATTTCGAATACAATATTCAATCCGCTCCTTTGGTGAACATATTACGGTGTTTATTTTGTACCTAATATTGACCACGTGCTTGACGTGTCTGGAATCTCTTCCATGAGGCGTAACTATTGGGTGCCTTCTTATTAAGAAATGTAAAGGACGTTTATATTAGCTAACTTCAAAGTTGTCTGGAATTGGAGTCATGGACTTACGATTAACTTAGGCTCAATCATAATTGCCAGAAGCTATGTACACGGAACACATTTCAGGCTAGTAGGCAATATTCTACTTATTTAATACGGTGCTGCTGGAACGCTAATACTGCTGGGATACCTTGTTAAAACTAAGGATGGGTGCTATCTGCCCGCCCCCCCCCCCCCCCCCCATTTGCGAAAAATCTCAAAATAGTGGAAATTATAGTGGTTCCACAAAGTATCAAATAATGCCGTTTCAGTCCAAAGAATTTTACTGTTTATTTGTAATGTTTCTGCCTAGTGTACTAGCTGGACTGTAATTTTCGCAACAATAGAAGTATGTACGAATACCTTAAATTCTATATGTATAATGCACCTTATGAAAAGCTTCTGTACCTAACACAATGTCTTATCAGTTCGACTTACGACTTGCAGAACATGCGACGTGGCCCAAATGACTTGCACTACTATTCTCTAAGAATTCTCTTAACTTAACAGTATTATTATTCTGAGAACCTGACTACGTCAGCATGCCTCCAATCGACACACTTGTCTCCAGTACCAGCTCATAGGGTATTAAAGTGGGTATGTATGGGGCATCCATACGGTAGTCGGCACAAATACTTTTGAGGCAAGACACAAACAAAAGAAGGCGCGAAGTACAGAACTTCGACCGGCCCTTCACCTTTAAAAATAGGACTTGTGACCATATCGTGGTTATTAATTTGTCCAGTGGCGAAATACGCAGCTCTGTTGTGAATTTTCTCTTTGTCTACCATTAATATTAGCTTGTAAGGGTCACAGATTAGTGAAGAAAACCCTAGACTCGATAAAAATGGACAGCTTTTGTGGAAGAATTACGTTCGTCGTAATGTATGTAAAGACTGCACTTGTCGGTATTCCTCATTCTAACGTCAGGTAGTATTGCTGTGCACTGCTTCCTTTCGAAACATCAGATGCCACTGTGGCTGAGCCTGATGCTACACACAATGTCGTATTTTGGCAGCTTGTGGGCGCTCCATGTCAAATTTATGGAGTTAACGTCCTTCTTAATAACACGTGCTTTGAAACAAATACAATATGTTACACGGCATAATTCACGGAACCAGGCAACTAGTTTAAGTTGTTTATAAATAGAGAAAACTGCAACCAGTCGCTTGAAATAGTTATATATTCCATAAAAAGGTTTGTGAATCGTCTCAGGCTCATCTCCAAGTGGTGCAGTGGAGGTACCATAGCTGGTGTTATCTTTAGATGGTGCACGGGAAATTACATGACTATTTCAAAGCGTAACAGCACTATGCTTTGTAATAGTCATGTAACCCCATGTGCATCAACTTAAGATGAGCCTGACAGGTTCGAAAACCTGTTCATACAATAAATAACTATTCCAAAACAGTGACTGGTTGCAGTTTTCTGTATTTATATAAAATAGTCACGGGTTCTTAAATATCCGCACTGGATATGCTTAATCACTGCAGTTGTTCCATGTTCCTACCACGATGTCAGAATGCCCACTGCAATCGAAACTAGCGATGCCACTGTGCTACGAAATATTTCCAGACCTTCTCAATCTTAGTAATCTGTTGCAGGCTTCCTCTAAAACTATCACGCTCACTATGTTCAACAGTGTGTGAGTATAAACGATTCTAGCTACATAGATACGTGAAATCAAAAACATTGCACACGATCATTTGTTTACCAGCATCTGATAAATGTGTTTCATAACGTCAAGCCTCATTGTTTTCGTGGTATTTGTTTTGCAGATATTAGGCCCTCGCAAGGCACCTTCGAGCAAAGGCAAATAATTTACCACCATTCCTTAGGCTGTGCACATAAAAATGTACTGGGTGGTTTTTCTCGTACTCCATAGTTTTACTTTTCCAGTAGTGTATTAAACACATTTCCTATAGTTTCCAATAATCTACATAGTGAGCAATCTTCCTTTAAATCCTGTCCTACTGCCATCTGACGTGCGACTAGCAACTTTAGACTTCCTGGCAGATTAAAACTCTGTGCCGGACCGAGACTCGAACTCGGGACTTTTGCCTTTCGCGCACAAGTGCTCTACCAACTGAGCTACCCAAGCACGACCCACGACCCGGTGGTAGAGCACTTGCCCTCGAAAGGCAAAAGTCCCGAGTTCGAGTCTCGGTCCGGCACACAGTTTTAATCTGCCAAAAAGTTTCATATCAGCGCACCCTCTGCTGCAGGGTGAAAATTTCATTCTGACAACTTTAGACTTATTTAACTGTAGTAAGAGTATTTATGATGGTCTAGCGGTTCTAGGCGCGCAGTCCGGAACCGCGCTACTGCTACGGTCACAGGTTCGAATCCTGCCTGGGGCATGGATGTGTGTGATGTCTTTAGGTTAGTTAGGTTTAAGTAGTTCTACGTTCTAGGGGACTGATGACCACAGATGTTAAGTCCCATAGTGCTCAGAGCCATTTTTTGAGTATTTATGCATCATCCTTTTTATCCAGCACACCTGGCTGACAGACAGAGCAACTGCAAACTCACTCTCCAGGTTGGAAATGTACAGCTCCTTGTATTTCACAAACTGAGGATATCATTTACAAGCAAGTACTGTATAACTACCGTTGGCACTGTAACTAATCGAAGGCAATTACTGCTCAAATAAAGTTACTGAGCCAACGAGTCTGCTACGACATTCGGTGGTTCCATTTCTTTAAACGAGGAGAATTTTATTTAAGAGTTAGTAGATAATCTGAAATCTAGAGCTTGTCAGTTCCTACTAAACATAAGTTCGTTTTATGATTTAATTTGCGTGAACCATAGCAATGCGAGAAGTAAATAAAAATCCCTTGAGAAAATTATGGTACCAGGGTAAAAGCCACGAATGTATCTCTGGATGTAGCATCTGCCTGCAGTAAAACTTTGGCCACTGTGGCACCGCTAACAAATCACATGCACAACAGCAAACGTTAATTCGCGGAATAAACGATTGTAGCTCGATGAAAAATTTAAAAAGTGAAACTAAGCACAGTTTGTTGGAAACAAGCTGAAGATACATTCATGTCAGTTCATTTGTTAAAGGAGACGACTGTCAATTTATTTAACATCTACATACTACTCCTATAAAATTACAGCCAGTTCTCCTACTAAAACTAATTTCCCAATGATAGCTACAATGTCCCTTGCCAGGTGCAAAATTTCTAACACGTCAGTCAAAGATTAAAGCAAAATGTTGACCGATTATTTAACACTCAGACATTAATTGTTTCATCTCAACAAAAAGCCTCCGCCGGTGGGTTATGTAGTGCCTCTTGATCCATGGTGATGGTTTTACCCCTCCATCGCATCGGAAATAATCTCCTAAATACTCCATTCGCAGGAATTCTTTGATCTTTGGCGGGTCAGACAGTCTTTGCAGCAGAATGCAGCAGACATGTATCAGACTCAAACATATTAATAAACGAATTTGAACCCAGTTTCCGCCCTTCTCCCAACACTCAGCAAATGTATACAGGGTTTCCCAGAAGGAATACTCGACGCTCACTAATGTGAAAGGAACGATTATTCGAAAGAAAAAAGTCTAGAAAGAACTTGTTGAGTAGTAGAAATGTTTCACAGTATCGAAGATCAACAAGTACTCATAGCTCTTAAGGCAAGCATTTTAGTGCCTACATTTGCTAGGGTCGTACCCTGAATATTGAGCATTCTTCTTGGGACACCTTGTTTACGGTTGCTGATAACATACACTAGATTCTGTTGATTCTGTTAATTTAATAATTTAATTTTGGGTGGAATATAACTTCATTGTCACGAACGAAAAATTTAAAACGGCTCGTATTCAACGTAAAGTCGACGACAATGTAGTTCTGCGTGCAGCACTAACATGATGTAAACAAAAGTGGAGGAAGAGATCGGTCATTTTCTTCTCTAAGGTACTATACGCAGTCGTTTGCCTTAACCGAATAAGGAAAACTACAGAAAACAAATCTGTAAGACCAGAGGACGATCTGCCACCCGTTCCAACAAAATGTAAGTGCGGTATCAACGCCACCTCACTCGGTGCCATCTGTCACACACGTTGTGACCGTGAGGCTTGAATGGTCGGTCACTCTTGCTCAACCACTGAAGTTGTTTACATACCTTACCGACCCATGGCACACGAAATGTAGTTAGTCTTCTCCTCGACAGAGATCCTCGCTGGATGTCGATCTACCTTGGACTGTGGTACCACAAAGCTTCAATCACTCATAACTTTGGCAACTTACGCTATATACTCTATCATCAAAATTATTAATATTATGTTACTAATGTTATCAATATTACACAGCTTAACAATCTGAAACCGTGATTTTCATCTCATGGCAATAACTAGCAGTGCCTGTAATTTACTTTCGTTGGTTTTCCCTCTCCTAATTTGAATGACCATTATCGATAGATATCGCTCTATGCTTCTGTGACATGCAGACGTTCTACGCTTGCTGCATCCGTTACCACGTTGGGAAGTGACCGAGACTGCTTCTGCTGAAATTTTCCTCGAGACTATAATGCATATGTGCCTTCCCTTCACCTGTATTACGCATAT
Source organism: Schistocerca americana (assembly GCF_021461395.2). Classification (NCBI taxonomy): domain Eukaryota; kingdom Metazoa; phylum Arthropoda; class Insecta; order Orthoptera; family Acrididae; genus Schistocerca; species Schistocerca americana. The sequence goes on along the minus strand of NC_060123.1, from coordinate 288,085,261 downwards.
TTATGCGATCGGGAATGCTCAGTAGCAGCCAGGCTATATGTACATTTAACAATTAAGTGTCAGCAAGGAGCAATGTTTTCCAACCTTAGTAAGGACAAGATCCGACTATTCGGGAGTAGGATCTTACAATCTGAGACAGTGTTCCGAGACGAACTTCCGTCACAATGTGTGCAAACGTGACGTCAGATCCGCATAGCAACAGCGATCTGAACGCCCATTGGCTAAGGGAGAAAGGGGGCGTCTCTCTTGTACTTCGGGAAGACAGGACGAGTTAGTCGTGAGGAGCCACACAAAACGCACGGTCGAGTAACCGGGGCGACTCTAAAAGAATGGTTCCGAGTACATATTTCAGCTGTTAAACAAGCTAAAAAGTGAAGTTATTAGTTATCAGAACGCCACGGGTCGTGGGCAGTGTCTGTCATTATGTGAAGTCAGAAAACTGTGTTAATGTGTGTAAAGGGTCGAATATAACGGCGTAGTCCAGAGCCGCCATATTGCAAATGCTGATTCTGTGACGTGTGTGACAATGCAATTTCTGTATTAAAACAAGTATAGTACAAAAGTTGTTCACAATTAACAACTGTCATCCCTAAACATTCCACTTCAGCAGGATCACCACCTACATGGAACCTGGCAACTGAGCGCTACGGTGCGACGAGGGACTTACAGCAAAACACCAGGTTAGTGATACCGTCCAGAGAAGTACTTCCTTCTCACTACAATGGCACTGAGGGCATTGTAAGACGCCATTCGAGAACAAAATTTCTTGGCATTTAAAATTATTCAAATCTTCAAATGTGTGAGAATTCCTAAGGGACCAAACTGCTTAGGTCATCGGTCCCTAGACTCACACACTACTTAAACTAACTTATGCTAAGAACAACACACACACTCATGCCCAAGGGAGGACTCGAACCTCCGGCGGCAGGAGCCGCGCTGTTCGTGACATGACGCCTTAAGCCGCGAGGCCACTCCGCTCGGCTTAAAATTACTATGATTGGATGCAAGAAAAAACGAACTCAACCTTTTGAGATGCAAAGCGCTGAAACCTAAGTTGAAGAGATCCTGGTAATCATACAGTAGTGAAATTTTGTGACTGTGTGTTACACGTTTCTTCAACTAAGTACTCAAAATTTTAGAGACGCCCTTCTGCTTGAACAGAAAGTAACTAGCTTAAATTCCCGTAATGAAAGAGTTACTCCTCACTGAAAATGTGGCAGATAATTGAAAAGAAGTAAAAGTGGAGTGATTCAAAAAGTTAATAAATAAATTATAATAATAATAATGATATCAAGCTTTTACAGGTAGGTTGTGTCGCTACGTAGGCGTACGTTATTGACGATCGTCAAATTGTTTTGTTAAACAATTGGTTTCGAATGAACAATATTAGCTGTGTTCTGATCGACAGCTTGACCTGTACACACACAGTAATTACCACTAGAAATACAAACAGGACGAGAGAGAACGGAAGCTTGCTGAGAACAGCAACCTATGCGTCAATCAAATGGCTCTGAGCACTATGGGACTCAACATCTTAGGTCATAAGTCCCCTAGAACTTAGAACTACTTAAACCTAACTAACCTAAGGACATCACACACACCCATGCCCGAGGCAGGATTCGAACCTGCGACCGTAGCAGTCCCGCGGTTCCGGACTGCAGCGCCAGAACCGCGAGACCACCGCGGCCGGCTATGCGTCAATCAGCAGAGCAGTTGCAACATCAAATGAGCTTTGGAGCAATTCGTATATATTGACTGCTCACCCTACAAATAGACAAAACTCAACAGCACTAACATTTTCTACTAATACTCCTTTCTATACTGCGTTACTCTCAATGGGCCTCTGCACAATTCATCAAGCGAGGAAACCTATAATAACTCTTCCATTAACCGCAAAATACAAAACAGAAGCAGTAATAAATGTGAAATTATTGGCCGTGCAGAGAAACAGTATGAATCTGTACACCCTGTAACGTTGCAAATAGTGCCCCTTTCAGAATTTAAAGCTAAACTAAAACCTTGTCCATTTTAGGCATTGACTCAGTATGAAGAAAAATAGTTTCAATAATAAACCGGCAGAAGAAGTGACGTATTCTGTGATGAATGTAAGGATATACAGAAAAAACTAATACTTATCAGAGTGTATGTGGCACAAGGATAAAACAAGGGAAAAGACATTAGTGAAATTTTGTAAAGTCATAGCGATTCCCACTTTACTGTACGGGATGGAAAGTTCAACGCTCGGAAATAAAGACTTACGGCAACTAGAAGTATCAGAAATGTTATTTCTATGATGTGTGAAAGGTTGCACTAGGAAAGACAAAATGGAAACGAAGTGATAAGGGAAAAATTAGGTATGCAACCAGTAACCCAAGAGGCACTCAAGTACAAACAAAAATGTAGAGAATATGCACTTAGTATATTACCATGAGACAAGAGAAGTGTGGGCAAATCGAGGATGAGATGTTGAGACCGGAACAGAGCCTAGGCCTAACTCTGCCGTGGCAGAAGAAGCAGTAGTAGTTTTCAGCGATGAGCGTATTTTTTTCTCCGATGTTTAACAAGACATGAACTTCAAAATTTTTAAGGCTGAATAATATGATTCCTCGTTTCGTTTTAAAATTTCCGTCTCTAGTTACGTACTCGTTATGTCATGTTTCGTCTGGATACGAACGCGAGGGGTGATCCTGGGTAGTAGAAACAATATATTACGCTTAGTATTCTTCCTCTACATACTGAGCAATAAATGAAAAACCCTAGTGAATTCCTCAAACTGAAGGAAAATAGGAAGATTAACTTCGAATCTTCCGTCAAATATCACACTTAACTATGTACTATGGTTTTTCTGTGTGGGTATTCAACATGTACTAAACGTAACGTTCAATATTTTCCGTTAAGCGTCAGCTTATTCTTCCCTGAGAAAAAACTGATATTTGGCAGTGAAATCTTCTTTTCCCTGCCAATGCTCATTTCCGAACATAATCTTATATGGTCCCTTAAGTTGTGGGAAAGACTAAACTATTGTAAGGGTTGTAAAATAAGCAGCACGAAATTTGCAATTTACTAATGAAACCCTTAAACAGATACCACTTTTGGTACGAATGATGAAAATTTCAATCGAGCAGAATGCGGAACCCTGCGATGAGTGGAGCAGTCACTTTCGATCGTTGTTACGCAAGGTGGCGATGAACGGCCACGAGAGACGCGCGGCCGCGAAAGAGGGCCACAACGTATCATGGAGAAAGGCGGAGAGATGTCTCGAGTGTTCTAGAAAGCTGGTGTAGAGATACTTGGATGCAAAACTAAAACGTATGACACAGTTAAGGGAAGACTCACTAGCTGGCCCCAGCAAAATAAATTAGTTCCTTTTCCTGGAGTGGGAATGACGTCGCATAGTCCGTCAGTACAAATATTGTTTGGATGAGAAACATAAATAACCAAATTCTCGAAATAGCTGTTCCAAGAGAGTATAGGCCTTGTCTTACCAATGTAGATATCCAAAACATTTTAATTACAGATGTTACGAAAAGCGACGTGTCTGATGTCACAAGTAAGCACAAGTACGAGTACGCGAAAGAACTTGCCCCCCTTCTAACAGCCGTGTACCGCAAGTCTCTAGAGGAACGGAAGGTTCCAAATGATTGCAAAAGAGCACAGGTAGTCCCTGTCTTCAAGAAGGATCGTCGAGCAGATGCGCAAAACTATAGACCTATATCTCTGACGTCGATCTGTTGTAGAATTTTAGAACATGTTTTTTGCTCGAGTATCATGTCGTTTTTGGAAACCCAGAATCTACTCTGTAAGAATCAACATGGATTCCGGAAACAGCGATCGTGTGAAACCCAACCCGCTTTATTTGTTCATGAGACCCAGAAAATATTAGATATAGGCTTCCAGGTAGATGCCATTTTCCTTGACTTCCGGAAGGCGTTCGATACAGTTCCGCACTGTCTCCTGATAAACAAAGTAAGAGCCTACGGAATATCAGACCAGCTGTGTGGCTGGATTGAAGAGTTTGTAGCAAACAGAACACAGCATGTTGTTATCAATGGAGAGACGTCTACAGACGTTAAAGTAACCTCTGGCGTGCCACAGGGGAGTGTTATGGGACCATTACTTTTCACAAAATATATAAATGACCTAGTAGATAGTGTCGGAAGTTCCATGCGGCTTTTCGCAGATGATGCTGTAGTATACAGAGAAGTTGCAGCATTAGAAAATTGTAGCGAAATGCAGGAAGATCTGCGGCGGATAGGCACTTGGTGCAGAGAGTGGCAACTGACCCTTAACATAGACAAATGTAATGTATTGCGAATACATAGAAAGAAGGATCCTTTATTGTATGATGATATGATAGCGGAACAAACACTAGTAGCAGTTACTTTTGTAAAATATCTGGGAGTATGCGTGCGGAACGATTTGAAGTGGAATGATCGTATAAAATTAATTGTTGGTAAGGCGGGTGCCAGGTTGAGATTCATTGGGAGAGTCCTTAGAAAATGTAGTCCATCAACAAAGGAGGTGGCTTACAAAACACTCGTTCGACCTATACTTGAGTATTGCTCATCAGTGTGGGATCCGTACCAGATCGGGTTGACGGAGGAGATAGAGAAGATCCAAAGAAGAGCGGCGCGTTTCGTCACAGGGTTATTTGGTAAGCGTGATAGCGTTACGGAGATGTTTAGCAAACTCAAGTAACAGACTCTGCAAGAGAGGCGCTCTGCATCGCGGTGTAGCTTGCTCGCCAGGTTTCGAGAGGGTGCGTTTCTGGATGACGTAGCGAATATATTGCTTCCCCCTACTTATACCTCCCGAGGAGATCACGAATGTAAAATTAGAGAGATTCGAGCGCGCACGGAGGCTTTCAGACAGTCGTTCTTCCCGCGAACCATACGCGACTGGAACAGAAAAGGGAGGTAATGACAGTGGCACGTAAAGTGCCCTCCGCCACACACCGTTGGGTGGCGTGCGGAGTATAAATGTAGATGTAAATAGCTTCAGCATCCCCTTGTCTCAGGCAAATTGCGATGGGTGGCGCAACTTCAATAAATTGAGTTTGTAGTTTATCTGACGCTAGTCCACTGTGTCACTTCCATCCACTGTGATGTAAGTAGTCGATGTTCACTATCTAGCTGCGCATGTTTTCAGAGCTGTTGCGTAAAACTGTGGATGATCATATGGTTGCTACTGAGTGGGTTAAAGTAATTGTAGTGGAGAACCTTACTGGAACGGTGTCAAGCCGTGTTTTAATATCTTGACATCTGGCGTAAAAACCAGGGCGACAATATTGTGCACAGCTATCATTTGTATGTGTGGGTGTAATGCACACCCGTTATTTTATCTCTCACTGATTTAACTAATTCGTACAGAAGATCTTGGGAAGACGTTTACTCGTAATTAGTGTCACACGTGAACTCTGGAGCGAAGAATCTATATCTTTAATTTGGAATATCGTATAACAACACATATCGATTTAATTGGAAAACAGAGACCTTCAACAATATAATCAGATTTTACCAGCCGAGGTCGATTCTTCGATGTTGTAGATTTTCTTAAAATCTTTATTTAGTCAAGATCACAATGTAGGAAACAGTCATTGCCAGTTTCAGTCATATAAACGGTCATCTTAATATCTGGAAGTTGTTATAAAAGGTGACAAGCAAAAACATTTCAGAATACAATAACCTTGACGAGAACCATTGTGCAAAAGCTGTCAGTAGTTGTACATACCAGGATATAAACATACGGTGTCTAAATCAAGAGAGCAGATGAAACACTTTGTCTTTATAGTGTTAACATCCTTCAAGAAATGTCATCAATAAAACAACACAGAATGAAATCCCATGGCTGTAATCCAAGCCAATGGTACGAAGCTGCGTACAACAAAATTACAGTGAAAACATACCTTACGGTAGTATGTCAATCATACTGTACAAAAATCGTTTATCTTTTTAAACTGAATATGACATAAGATAAAGACATAATGCCAGCTCACAGCGTCAGTCAAAGTTAACCAGACCAAGGTAGCAAACAGACTGGCACTGCGTGCGTACATAGCCTCACAGCCAAGCGGAGATGCTACCACGTGGCAATATAATATAACGAACTAGAGTATAATGTAATACAGTAATTAGAAGAGAGGAATAATAAATATAAAGTGAACCGCTTCAAGAGCTTTATGGACAAATTTTATGTAATTTATCATGTTTCACTTAAATGTACTAGCGAACTACACGCTGCTGCTTGAACTCCTTAAAGATGATAGATTTTAAGTCCTCTCTGGGTTGCATACAGCGTTCGCGCCATTTCTGCCGTGTGGCAAGAATTTGAATTCCTCGTCCATCACATTTAGGAGACAAAAGAATAGGGTAAAAGAAGCTAACCATGTCGATTTCCTTACGAGGGTCTTTTGAGAAATGTAACACTATACGACTTTGTTCTTGATTTGGACATAACGTGTAATGCTCTCTAAGAACTCAGTTCTGTAAGTCTAGGTCTACAAGAGAGAAATATTGACTTGTACGAAGCATATAGGATGATTATGAATACAGTCAAAATTTCTTGAGGAGGAACTGAAACTCCTGATCCATATCAAACCATTTCTCTTCAAAGTAGAAAACCATTAAGTTCAGTGGGACTTGACTTACGAGAATGAAGAACAGAGTCCTTCAATTAGTTCATCTGATTTTTATCGAAGTCCGAAATAGGCTGATGGAAAGTGTCTGTCTGAAGGAGATGATGGTTGCCTTGAACGTGGCGAGATTTTAGAGTAGCAGCGCTAGAAAAAAATCCTGGGAAGTATCTGACATATGTTGAAGACGAAATCAGGAAGTTAGCCCGTAAATTTGGCTCAAATGAAAGAAACGATTTTCGTAGTATCGTTGAATATCTTCAATAAAATAGATTCCCAGATATACTGCTCCCTCTGAAGGCCATATTGAGTACAAACTCAATATCTTCCAACGACCTGAAAGGGATTTCTCTCTAATGAATCTTACAGTTACTTCATCCATCTCATATATAGGTGCACGGATAATATCTGCATTGCTCTTGATCAAGATGGTAGGGCCTCCTTTCATTCAGTTCATACCTCAAAACTATGTAGTTTCATCCTGCTTCGAGGTCATCTAGTTGTTAGCAAGAGCAGGAAGCGGTCCAGAAACGACGAGTAAATTTTACAACAGCGGAAGGTGTTGCGATATCATCATCTTTCTGAGTACCGGCATCTTTTTTAGCAGAAAAAACGCCGATTATAGTCACAAAATCATTCAGCCTTTTGTGAAATAAAACTGAACCTTCAGAGCTACAAGATTCCAATGGTGTAATATTATGAGAAACTAATAATACCACAGAGAGAGAATTAACGTTAATAATACTTTATTCTTTACAATCCTCATTACAGAAATACTGACTATGATATAACCAAAGGCTAAATGAAATTACATTGGACCCTACTGGAATGTATGAAACCGAGGACAAATGTGTGTGAAGTCTTATGGGACTTAACTCCTAAGGTCATTAGCCCCTAAACTTACACACTACTTAACCTAAATTATCTTATGGACAAATACAAACACCCATGCCCGAGTGAAGACTCGAACCTCCGCCAGGACCAGCCGCACAATCCATGACTGCAGCGCCTCAGACCGCTCGGCTAATGCCACGCGGCCCCGAGGACAAACAGCCTCCTTATATGATAGTGGCCTTATAATTGAGAGGCAACGCTGTGCAACTACATGTTGTTATAAGAGATATAAAATATAATACAATGCATACCGTGCAGTAGCATCGACTACACACCGACCAGTGCAGTGCCGCGAAACGGGATCAAGAAGGCGCTGAGCCGCGCGGCAATGGAAAGAGCAGGCAGCATTAAACCACCAGAAAAACAGGATTCCCCCCTCCCCATCCCCCCCCCCCCCCACCGCATCCGCTTGTCAACGCCGATTCAACCAACCGCCCATCGCTAATCGGGCCCAGTTCGGTCACAGACTTGGAGAACATCAGTACCGAATATTAGGAAGATGATACTTAGCCCGCGTTCTGCGAATAGCAATAGTGAACGGAAATTGACTGTATGAGGTACAAGCAGTACCTCAACTTAAATTATATTTATTTTCCTTTTAGAATTGTTGAGTTATATTATTCTTCAGTGTTCTGCACAGATGATTTGGATTCTTGCCACCGGCCATTACATCTCCTCTCCATCCTTGTTTGTGTCCTTTCTGACTCCCACAGTAGCCGATATAACACAGTGACACTCAAACAGAACTTGTAGTAAGAAAGAAACTAATTAGAATAATTGGCTGGTAGTGGCAGATACTCTTAGCCTCATGTGTACATGAAGCATCAACTATTGTTCAAGACACATACTGATTGTCCTTACTATTAATTACGTCTACTACATATATATGATATGATACAAAGACGAGATTAACAATCGAAGCAGTAAAACAAGTGCTGTATTCTCAGATAATCAATGACAGACCAATTTTAAAAAAATGTTCAAATGTGTGTGAAATCTTACAGGACTTAACTGCTAAGGTCATCACTCCCTAAGCCTACACACTACTTAACCTAAATTATCCTACACACATACCCATGCCCGAGGGAGGACTCTAACCTCCACCAATTAAAAAAGCAAACATGAATATTACCATAAAATTTACGGGAGGTAGCACACGCTCTCAAAATCTGACTCACCCAAACAGCACATACAATCCCAAAATAACGAACCAAGTCTACTTGTAAACAGTGGCTTCTTAAATACACTCCTGGAAATTGAAATAAGAACACCGTGAATTCATTGTCCCAGGAAGGGGAAACTTTATTGACACATTCCTGGGGTCAGATACATCACATGATCACACTGACAGAACCACAGGCACATAGACACAGGCAACAGATCATGCACAATGTCGGCACTAGTACAGTGTATATCCACCTTTCGCAGCAATGCAGGCTGCTATTCTCCCATGGAGACGATCGTAGAGATGCTGGATGTAGTCCTGTGGAACGGCTTGCCATGCCATTTCCACCTGGCGCCTCAGTTGGACCAGCGTTCGTGCTGGACGTGCAGACCGCGTGAGACGACGCTTCATCCAGTCCCAAACATGCTCAATGGGGGACAGATCCGGAGATTTTGCTGGCCAGGGTAGTTGACTTACACCTTCTAGAGCACGTTGGGTGGCACGGGATACATGCGGACGTGCATTGTACTGTTGGAACAGCAAGTTGCCTTGCCGGTCTAGGAATGGTAGAACGATGGGTTCGATGACGGTTTGGATGTACCGTGCACTATTCAGTGTCCCCTCGACGATCACCAGTGGTGTACGGCCAGTGTAGGAGATCGCTCCCCACACCATGATGCCGGGTGTTGGCCCTGTGTGCCTCGGTCGTATGCAGTCCTGATTGTGGCGCTCACCTGCACGGCGCCAAACACGCATACGACCATCATTGGCACCAAGGCAGAAGCGACTCTCATCGCTGAAGACGACACGTCTCCATTCGTCCCTCCATTCACGCCTGTCGCGACACCACTGGAGGCGGGCTGCACGATGTTGGGGCGTGAGCGGAAGACGGCCTAACGGTGTGCGGGACCGTAGCCCAGCTTCATGGAGACGGTTGCGAATGGTCCTCGCCGATACCCCAGAAGCAACAGTGTCCCTAATTTGCTGGGAAGTGGCGGTGCGGTCCCCTACGGCACTGCGTAGGATCCTACGGTCTTGGCGTGCATCCGTGCGTCGCTGCGGTCCGGTCCCAGGTCGACGGGCACGTGCACCTTCCGCCGACCACTGGCGACAACATCGATGTACTGTGGAGACCTCACGCCCCACGTGTTGAGCAATTCGGCGGTACGTCCACCCGGCCTCCCGCATGCCCACTATACGCCCTCGCTCAAAGTCCGTCAACTGCACATACGGTTCACGTCCACGCTGTCGCGGCATGCTACCAGTGTTAAAGACTGCGATGGAGCTCCGTATGCCACGGCAAACTGGCTGACACTGACGGCGGCGGTGCACAAATGCTGCGCAGCTAGCGCCATTCGATGGCCAACACCGCAATTCCTGGTGTGTCCGCTGTGCCGTGCGTGTGATCATTGCTTGTACAGCCCTCTCGCAGTGTCCGGAGCAAGTATGGTGGGTCTGACACACCGGTGTCAGTGTGTTCTTTTTTCCATTTCCAGGAGTGTAGAAGACATTATTTCACTGAACTAGTATTGTATAAGAACTACACAGTAGCTGCACATCCTGATGATGTTGCGACTTTTGGTATGCATAAAATGTCATTGGAGAGAGTAATGGAGGAATTGGAAGCAGCAGGACAAAATAGGGGACTGGAAGTTAACGATCTAAAACTAAATATATTACATTCCACAGAACAGGGGACAATAACCCGGTAAGTGGTAACAGGTGTTATACATTTAAAAAGCTAATGACAGCTACGATAAACAGTTGAAAATGACTATATATAGAGATCATGATTAAGCCACTGGTTGCATTTGGATTTGAAGCATGGACGTTAACCAGCATTGATGAACATCACATCAGAATATATGAACAAAGAATATTACACCAATTATGAGTTGCTGATCTCGAACGAGGTGCTGATACTGTAAGGAGAATGGAGAAGAAATAAAAACGAGAAGGCAGAATGGAAGAAAGTTGTTACGAAGGCAAAGACCCACACAGGGCTGTGAAGTCACAAGAAGCAAAAAGTGTTGTTTTGAAAAGCAGTACAATGTAATACATACAAAATTAATGAAACTTGTACTAAAGGTGTAAAAAGTTGTAAATAGGTGTAACAATTGATATAGTTCCGTGGTTACTGGAATATATGGTACATGGAACTATGTCTATGTTGTAAATGTGACAAAGTATTAAACCGTAATGCGAAGTCAGTGCAATCAGGAGAAGATGAACATATGGCAACGTAAACTCAGGCAGTGTCTCCGGTCACCCATGGATTGCTAAATGCCGAAGTTCCGAAGAAACGACTATTGTAATAAATGTCAAAAACTTGGTCTGCTGTAAGCTCATCTACTTATTTTATGGGATACCGGTTTCGGTGATGTAGCACATCTAGATAGTGGCTGAATTTTTCAATGACAGATTAAAATGGATTAGATTCGATTCTGTTTCGTTCCAAGGACCCAAATATGAGATAACTCTTGTGGGTGTGAAACATGTTAAAATTTATGAATGTCATATACGAAAAAATGTCTCCGTACCAGCTTATGCACGCTTAACTTCAGCACACGTCATCAGCTGGAACACAACTATGACGATCCGCCTTTCCAGAGCTATCCCGAATCATATGTTGATGTATCACAACGAACTTTATCTAGAAATTATTGCACAGATGGATCTACTCTAACCATTATCCTGGAACTTGTGCAGGTGGATCCTCCCCAAATACTAATGTTGGACTCACACCAATAATATTTCCAGATGCAACACGTTGTGGATCCACCATTAGGAATATCCCAAACCTAACGCAGTTGAAACCACAACGCAGATACAACTCAGAATCCACCGTGGAGGCCACGTCAGTCTTCGCTTCCAACTCGTCACTGACACCGATGTTCGCCTCCAGAGTTGGTCCTGCTGCCGCCCGCTACCGCTACCACTGACGGCGCCTCTGCCCTGGGTAGGGAATGAGAGGTGACCCCAGTGGGAAGCAATTATACGAAATAGCCTAAATGTGCTGTGCGTTTCGGTAAGGATACAAGATGAAGCAATGAATAAAAGTTTGTACCAGGGCCACGACTTCTGCTTACTACGCCCATGTGCTACCCACTACAGCACCATAGCGTTCTAGCAACCACAGCTGCACAGACTACACTGGCATAGTGCCCACCCTAACACAAACTTAGATTCACACCTTCAGCCCATATTCCCCTTTCTTACACTACTGGCCATTAAAACTGCTACACCAAGAAGAAATGCAGATGATAAACGGGTATTCGTTGGACAAATATATTACACTAGAACTGACATGCGATTACATTTTCACGCAATTTGGGTGCATAGATACTGAGAAATCAGTTCCCGGAAAAACCACCCCTGGCCGTAATAACGGCCTTGATACGCCTGGTCATTGAGTCAGAGCTTGGATGAATTGTACAGGTACAGCTGCCCATGCAGCTTCAACACGATACCACAGTTGGTCAGGAGCAGTAACTGGCGTATTGTGACGAGCCAGTTGCTCGGCCACCATTGACCAGACGCTTTCAATTGGTGAGATATCTGGAGAACGTGCTGGCCAGGGCAGCAGTCGAACATTTTTCTGTATCCAGAATGGGCCGTACAGGACCTGCAACAAGCGGTCGTGCATTATCTTGCTGAAATGTTGGGTTTCGCAGGGATCGAATGAAGGGTAGAGCCACGGGTCTTAACACATCTGACATGTAACGTCCACAGTTCAAAGTGCCATCAATGCGAACAAGAGGTGACAGACGTGTAACCAGTGGCACCCCATACCATCACGCTGGGTGATACGCCAGTGTGGCGATGACGAATACACACTTCCAATGTGCATTCACCGCGATGTCGCCAAACACGAATGCAATCATCATGATGCTGTAAACAGAACCTGGATTCATCCGAAAAAATGACGTTTTGCCATTCGTGCCCACAGGTTCGTCGTTGAGTACACCATCGCAGACGCTCCTGTCTGTGATGCAGCGTCAAGGGTAACCGCAGCCATGGTCCCCGAGCTGATAGTCCATGCTGCTCCAAACGTCGTCGAACTGTTCGTGCAGATGGTTGTTGTCGTGCAAACGTCCCCATCTGTTGACTCAGGGATCGAGACGTGGCTACACGATCCGTTACAGCCATGCGGACAAGATGCCTGTCATCTCGACTACTAATGATACGAGGCCTTTGGGATCCAGCACGGCGTTCCGTATTACCCTCCTGCACCCACCGAGTCCATATTCTGCTAACAGTCATTGGAACTCGACCAACGCGAGCAGCAATGTCCCGATACGATAAACTGCAATCGCAATAGGCTACAATCCGACCTTTATCAAAGTCGGAAACGTGTTGGTACGCATTTAACAGCCTTACATGAGGCATCAATCACAACAACGAACAACGTTTCACCAGGCAACGCCGGTCAACTGCTGTTTGTGTACGAGAAATCGGTTGGAAACTTTCTTCATGTTAGCGCGTCGTAGGTATCGCCACCGGCGCCAACCTTGTGTGAATGCTCTGAAAAGCTAACCATTTGCATATCACAGCATCTTCTTCCTGTCGGTTAAATTTCGCGTCTGTAGCACGTCATTTTCGTGGTGTAGCATTTTTAATGGCTAGTAGTGTATATTTACAGTATTTCTGAGGTTCTCTGACATAGGAAAGCACTCCATGTTTGCACATAATGGAGAAATCCTGTCTGTACCTTAAGCTGGGATACCATTCTAGTGTTAGAGAGCCTAGAAATACTGACGAGGGATTGAAGGCGTGAATTTAAATTTGGGTTATGGAGGGCTCTGGACAAGGATAGTCTGTGTAGCTATGATAGCCACAATGCTACGGTGCTGTAATGGTTAGCATTTCTAACTAGTAAACAGAAGACCTGGGTTCGAGTCTTATCACTGATACGAATTTTAATTCATTGTTTCATCTTCGTTCCTAATCTAAGACAAAGATGAGTCATATACCTCCATAAAAATGACATTCCACCAGATCAATAGATACACTATGTGTGTTAACAACAGAATAAGTGTGTGTGTGTAAATGGACTTTAATAGCAAATAGTGTTTATGAAAATGTAATGTATTTGACAGGATAAGGAAAAATTAGTTATGTCAAATCATCGTAGTGGACATGCTAACCATGTCATCGAAGTTTTTATTGTACAAAGCACAGAGCTATCTCTCATGTAGCGATATCATCGTCGGCACTCGTGCGCGTAGTTGTAAAGGTGAAGGCAGAGTAGTGATTGCGAATCATCTGTTGTGTGAAATAGACTTAAGTGTTGGCGCGCAAATACCAAACTTTTTGCGTCAAAAATGTTGTAAGAGGTGTTAAGGCAAATCATCAGTGATCCAGCAAGTATGTGGGAACAGTATAGGGTTGCAAGAAGATTTTGGAAGTGATGAATACCGTGTTGCACAAATTTATTCGAGCTGCTCGCTAATTAAGGAGAGCCTGCTGCCAATAATCGGCTTCATGAAAAGCGCTACCCCGCACCACATGCAACGCACTGCAAAGTAACAATCAGTATTTTCGTAGCTGTGTAATACCCATGCAGGAGTCTTTAGTAAAGCATTCGGGTATTACAGTGCGATTTGTTAAGGAAAAAACATAGTGAGGGAAACCTCTTTGGCGCGAGTTAATCACCAGTAGTGTAGTATCCTTTCACCATCACTTCCGAGGAAGTCACAAGTGAAAGAAATACTCAAAGGAGTACAAATTTAATTAAATTTGCAGTTCATTTTCAACTGAGGGATCATTGTAGTAAAAGAGAGTAGTGACTATAGTCCATCATACAGTATTGCATTACTACTGCAGGTAATCAGTTCAAATTAAAAGTGATTTATAGTACTATGCATATTCTGTGACAGAAACACGCTGTCATAGTTTTAGAAATTTATGTAAACGACATAAATTGGATACGTCTACGTAACGTTATTACTAAAAATAGTTGTTGCAATGAATGAAAGTTTTTACTTCAGTAGCTTGAAACGCAGTCAGTTGAAAAGTAGTAAGTGCAGAATGATGAACAGCGTGTGTCACGTTTAGGTATTCTTTCAGACCGATAGCGTTATCATGAGTCACGAACCATGGCACGAATTCCATGAAGTGTTGCTATTCTTTGCTTATTATTGGTGATCATTAAGTAACTAACACAATCGCATCCCAAATTAACGATTTTTGTGTTCGTATCACACGTGATTTCTTTTATTGTGCACTGAATGATAGAAGTCATATGATATTGCTCATTGTAGTATCGAATTTCCTTTTACCAGGCGGAGTGCTCCTGCTCGACATGGCATAGATTCAATAAGTCGTTGGAAGTCTTCCCCTGCAGAAATATTGGGCCACGCTGCTTCTATAGCAGTCAATAATTCTGAAAGTGTTGCCGGTACAAAATGTTGAGCTTGAACCGACCTCTCGATTACACTGAGATGACAAAATGATGGCAACACGATACGAACACAAACATATGGCGATAGTATTGCGTATAGAAGGTATAAAAAGACGGTACATTAATGGAGCTGTGATCTGTACTCAGGTGATGCAGGGAAAAATATTTCCGATTATAGCCACACTACGGGAATTAACGAATTTTGAACGCTGAATGGTAGTTGCGAAATATCAAATATTAGGCATTACCTCTCACCACGGACAACGCAGTGGCCGACGGCCTTCACTTAATGACCGAGAGGAGCGGCGTTTGCGTAGAGGTGTCAGTCCTAACAGACAAGCAACACTGCGTGAAATAAATGCAGAAATCAATGTGGGCTGTAGGACGAACGTATCTTATAGGACACTGCCGAGAAATGTGATGTTAATTGGCTATGGCAGCAGGCATCCGAATCAAGTGCCTTTGTTAACAGCACGACATCGTCTGCAGCACATCTCCTGGGCTCGTGACCTTAGATGACCGTAAACCTATGAACTGGTCGTATAAGTTCCGATTTCCATTGATAAGAGCTGATGGCAGGGTTAGAATGTGGTGCACACCTCAAGAAACAATGAGCCAAAGCTTTCAACAAGGCGTTATGCCTACTAGTGGTGCCTCTACAATGGTTCGGTCCGTACGTACATGGAATGGACTGGGTCATCTGGTCCAACTGAATGGCCATTGACCGGAAATGGCTATGTTCGACTACTTTCAGACCATTTGCATCCATTCGTGGAATTCATTTTCCCAAACAACGATGGAATTTGTATGCGCCATGTAACTGAGCCACAATTGTTTGGGATTCAAGCGACTATACGATTCAAGCGAATGATCTGGCCACCCAGGTCACCCGACATGAATCGCATCGAACAACTTTGGGATATAATAGCTAAGTCAGTTCGTGCACAAAATCCTTCCCCGGCAACACATTCACAATTATGGCCAGCTGTAGAGGCAGCATGTCCTTATATTTCTGCAGAGTGAAGCAAAGCAAGCGCTGTTTCGTGTGTGAGATACAGAGGCGAGCGAGTGTGCCGGGACTTACCCCAGTTCACTGCTAGTAGCGCTACGTCACCTTAACGCGCATGTGAGTAGCGTGCAAGTACTGCAAAACAATTAAGTTGTTGTTGTTGTGGTCTTCAGTCCTGAGGCTGGTTTGATGCAGCTCTCCATACTAATCTATCCTGTGCAAGCTCCTTCATCTCCCAGTACCTACTGCAACCTACATCCTTCTGAATCTGCTTAGTGTATTCATCTGTTGGTCTCCCTCTACGATTTTTACCCTCCACGCTGCCCTCCAATGCTACATTTGTGATCCCTTGATGCCTCAGGACATGTCCTACCAACCGATCCCTTCTTCTAGTCAAGTTGTGCCACAAAGTCCTCTTCTCCCCAATCCTATTCAATACCTCCACATTAGTTACGTGATCTACCCACCTAATCTTCAACACTCTTCTGTAGCACCACATTTCCAAAGCTTCTATTCTCTTCTTGTCCAAACCATTTATTGTCCATGTTTAACTTCCATACATGGCTACACTCCATACAAATACTTTCAGAAACGACTTCCTGACATTTAAATCTATACTCGATGTTAACAAATTTCTCTTCTTCAGAAACGCTTTCCTTGCCATTGCAAGTCTACATTTTATATCCTCTCTACTTCGACCATCATCTACTTCGATCCCTAAGTAGCAAAACTCATTTACTACTTTAAGCCTCTCATTTCCTAATCTAATTCCCGCAGCATCACCCGATTTAATTCGACTACATTCCATTATCCTCGTTTTGCTTTTGTTGATGTTCATCTTATATCCTCCTTTCAAGACACCATCCATTCCGTTCAACTGCTCTTCCAAGTCCCTAGCTGTCTCTGACAGAATTACAATGTCATCGGCGAACCTCAAAGTTTTTATTTCTTCTCACTGGATTTTAATACCTACTCCGAATTTTTCTTTTGTTTCCTTTACTGCTTGCTCAATATACAGATGGAATAACATCGCGGAGAGGCTACAACCTGTCTCACTCCCTTCCCAACCACTGCTTCCCTTTCATGCCCATCGACACTTATAACTGCCATCTGGTTTCTGTACAAATTGTAAATAGCCTTTCGCTCCCTGTATTTCATCCCTGCCACCGTTAGAATTTGAAAGAGAGTATTCCAGTCAACGTTGTCAAAAGCTTTCTCTAAGTCTACAAATGCTAGAAACGTAGGTTTGCCTTTCCTTAATCTTTCTTCTAAGATAAGTCGTGAGGTCAGTATTGCCTCACGTGTTCCAACATTTCTCCGGAATCCAAACTGATCTTCCCCGAGGTCGGCGTCTACCAGTTTTTCCATTCGTCTGCAAGTAATTCGCGTTAGTATTTTGCAGCTGTGACTTATTAAACTGATAGTTCGGAAATTTTCACATCTGTCAATACCTGCTTTCTTTGGGATGGGAATTATTATATTCTTCTTGATGTCTGGGGGTATTTCGCCTGTCTCGTACATCTTGCTCACCAGATGGTAGAGTTTTGTCAGGACTGGCTCTCCCAAGACCGTCAGTAGTTCTAATGGAATGTTGTCTACTACCGGGGCCTTGTTTTGACTCAGGTCTTTCAGTGCTCTGTCAAACTCTTCACGTAGTATCGTATCTCCCATTTCATCTTCATCTACATCCTCTTCCATTTCCATAATATTGTCCTCAAGTACATCGCCCTTGTATAGACCCTCTATGTACTCCTTCCAACTTTCTGCTTTCCCCTCTTTGCTTAGAACTGAGTTTCCATCTGAGCTCTTGATATTCATACAAGTGGCTCTCTTTTCTCCAAAGGTCTCTTAAATTTTCCTGTAGGCTGCATCTATCTTACCCCCAGTGAGATAAGCCTCTACATCCTTACATTTGTCCTGTAGCCTTGCCTGCTTAGCCATTTTGCACTTCCTGTCGATCTCATTTTTGAGACGTTTGTATTCCTTTTTACCTGCTTCATTTACTGCATTTTTATATTTTCTCCCTTCATCAATTAAATTCAATATTTCTTCTGTTACCCAAGGATTTCTACTAGCCCTCGTCTTTTTACCTACTTGATCCTCTGCTGCCTTCACTACTCCATCCCTCAGAGCTACCCATTCGTCTTCTACTGAATTTCTTTCCCCCATTCCTGTCAATTGTTCCCTTATACTTCCCTGAGACACTGTACAACCTCTGGTTTAGTCAGTTCATCCAGGTCCCATCGCTTTAAATTCCCACGTTTTTGCAATTACTTCAGTTTTAATCTACAGTTCATAACCAATAGATTGTGGTCAGAGTCCACATCTGCCCCTGGAAATGTCCTACAATTTAAAACCTGGTTCCTAAATCTCTGTCTCACCATTATATAATCTATCTGATACCTTTTAGTATCTCCAGGATTCTTCCACGTATACAACCTTCTTTTATGATTCTTAAGTATGAAGTTAAAAATCAAAATTTACGTCTAAAACTTTGTTAAAATATATTTAAGTGTTATAATGTTTCAAATATCAAGTCTTAATGTTCTAGATTTAACAGTTTATGTAAAAATGCCGTTTTAAGAGTAAAATAAGTGGTGCTAAGTGATAAAGTTACAAAGTCAGAATTTGGTCAGAAGGTATCTTTAGAACTCATAAATAAGTGGTGCAGCTTTGCAAAACCATAGAGCAAGAATTGACACCAGTATCCACGTTCTTAGGAAAAATCAGAGGTGCTAAATAATGGACTTAGAAACATGAAAATTTGTTTTGTGCTTCAGTTAACCCCTTATAGTTTTCGAGTAATTAAGTAAAAACCAATTTTGTAACTGAAATGTACTCAGTTGTTGTGGATAAAGTACCTGTAATGTTAATGATAGAAAATTTTGGTTACAGTGGATGATAAAACATACCAAATGATAGAGCTAAACAAAATTGAGAGTTGTAGTATTAATAACTGCAGACGTAAGTTCTACTAAAGATATGGTTCAGAGGTAACGATCTACCGTTAGTTCCACTAAAAAAATTCTGAAAGGCAAAGTTTTCAGTCAAGCGACCTGAAACTTTTTCTGCGCTTTCAAACAACTTAATTGAATACAAGTAAAAAATTAAGAAGTTTCCGAAGTAATTTGTAAATATTTTATTAAAGTTTACGGGTCCGAGAAAGCGGTCGCTCGGAGGCTGCTGCAGTTTGCAGATAGCCGTAGACAACAGATGTTCCCTGGGCCGTCCGCTCCGGCATCTATATAAATACAGCCCGAGAGGCAGTAGTAAGGTTTACTTCGCATTCAGCTACTGTAAGATCCACGTCTGTTAAACGTCGGATCGCGCTCTGCCTTGGATGACATCAGAGACAAACTGTGTCAAAGCGCGTATTTTGCGGTAAAAACGGATAATGAACTCACGAGGTCTGTACACCGTCCTGGATCGCTTAGGATTCGCCAAATTAAGTGTGCCGTCCGTGTGAATTACAATTCCGCGTGGCAAGTGGTGTCTTTATTTCCACTTTTATGGCAAGCAACAATTTTTAACATTTATTGCAAACTTTCATTTTAGTAATTGTAGTCAGGGCGAAAGATATTCTGGTAGGAACATACATTAGAAGTCACCTCTGTACCGTTAAATGTGCTATTAAAATAGGAAGACTTGCTTTCAGTTGATAATGGTAAATTTCCCAGGTGTTGTATGTGAAAAACTAGACGTAATATAATTTTGGACTCTATACTTTTATTTAAAATCATAATCTCGATCCTGCAAAGAAATAGGAGAATAGAAACTTTACTTTCAGTGGGTTGGACCAGAATGTGGCCGTGCAGACTGGAAACTAAGGTCAGTATGTTTTCCTTCACATTCTAGCTAACCACTAATTTAGTTGCCAGGCTCGCGTGAATAAGACGGCACTTGCTTGATAGGTTCTCGGGACTTACGCCGGATAATATTGTAGAAGCCGCACAATATTTCAGCGAGACAACTGCCCGCCATCTTCAGGTGCTACTGTCGCGTCGCTGAGAAACGCGCCAATTTATATGCAGCAGAGGACTCTGGTATTCGACGCTGTATGCGATTGGTCTTCGATGACGTTATGTCCCGCTGGCGCCTGCGCTGTTCTAGAAAGCCAGCATATAAATTGGCGCGTTTCTCAGCGACGCGACAGTAGCACCTGAAGATGGCGGGCAGTTGTCTCGCTGAAATATTGTGCGGCTTCTACAATATTATCCGGCGTAAGTCCCGAGAACCTATCAAGCAGATGCAGCGCCGGGAAAGCCTCAAACAGCACAAGACGGCACTTAATTAATAAATTTCACCCACTGTGGTGCATCGGCCGAGAACTTGAAACCAAAGCTATGTGACTGAATAGTCAAAGTGGTTTGTAGGAAACAGCGAACTCGGTAGGCACTAATCGAAGTGACATAGGCAGAAACCAGTGCGAGAACGGTTCTATTATTTAATCGCGAGTGTGGTGAATAAACAGTGGATGTTAACCACAGTAACTTGGATCGTGATGGAAGAAGGAAAGAAGACGACGACGGATCGTGGCTGTCACCGGCACTGAGGTGAGAAAAACACAGTGCCTCATTAGGGAGCTGCGTGGCCTGCGAGACACCTGCAAGTTGCGGCGAGCGCTCACCGGTTCGTAGCACCCATGGAGCTACTGCAGTAGGCGAGGGCCGCGGCCATCTTCACCGCCACAGCTGCTCTTGCTGCCTGCATTACGTCGCGACGCGTCGCATCACCGGTGCTGGTACAACGCGCCGACACCATTCGTCTTAGTCAAGCAATTAAGTCAAGAACATTTAATGTGTTCGTTAATTATTGCTAGCAGGTTACTAGAAATGGATACTTATGTAAATTTCAAAAAGGAACCGGTCTCTGACCATGAATCTTCAGAATCAGAAACTGAATTTTATGACGATGGTTCCATTGAGCCAATAAATATTAAATCGAAGGGTGAGGTGTCACAAGTAGAATCTGATTTGAATTTAAATGTTACTGCTAGGTTAGAACCAGTTTCTGATGAAGAAGTAATTGAAATACAAGTCAAAAAGGACCCAACAGGGTTAATAACTTTAGCAGATAGTGAAACTAAGCTCAGTAGGGCTCAAATTTAGCCACGTCAGGGAATTCGAAGTGGAAAAGTAGAGGCTCCAAATTGGATGCAATTATTGTTTGCTAAACTTAAATCGCATCATAAAGAGCTCAAGAATAATAATAAAGACTTAAATAAAAAACTGAATTTAGTAGTAAAGAACTGGAAAAGAAGATGGAGGCTAGTAATAAAGAACTGAAAGATGAAATGAAATCAAAAATGAACAGTTTAAATTACAAGATGGATGTTATCCGTCACAATATTCAAATGAAAGTAGGGTAACAGTTAAGTACTTTTAAATGCGAAATTGGCAAGGTTCGCAAAGGTTTCCAAAATGTAGATGAACGTTTGGAAAGGAGGTTGTCAGAAAGAATAGGCAACGAATCCAAGCTTCGCTCTAAAAGAATAGACGAGGTAAAAATTAAGGTAGATGCCTGTCAGGAAAATATTGAAGAGTTGGAAAAAAAATGTTCTGACAGGGTAGAAGCAGTAGAGTTACAAGCAGAAGAACTGAATACTAACATTGATAATGTAGAAACCTCTGTTAGGTCTAATAGTACTACTGTACAGCATGTGGCTTCAGTTGACGCCGCTTTGCGATAGTCAGTTGACGTAATGATAGAATATAAAACTTTGTCTGAATTTAAGTCTGCATTTCTTAACGAATAATGGTCGCACAACAAACAAAATGATGTTTTAAGGGAATATTGGAGCGGAAAAAAAGTTTTCCGCAGGACCTGAATCAGTAAAAGATTTCTCTAGGAAGTAAGTGTCACGACTGTCACATTTGACAGAAAAGATGAAACCGGATACGATCATTCTTGGTTTAGAAGGCAAGCTGCTTTGGTACTGGCAGAAAAGAATCATTTCCGCACCTAGAGATAATGTGGTGTCACCGCCAGACACCACACTTGCTAGGTGGTAGCCTTTAAATCGGCCGCCGTCCTGTAGTATACGTCGGACCCGCGTGTCGCCACTATCAGTGATTGCAGACCGAACGCCGCCACACGGCAGGTCTAGAGAGACTTCCTAGCGCTCGCCCAGTTGTACAGCCGACTTTGCTAGCGATGGTTCACTGCCTACTTACGTTCTCATTTGCCGAGACGATAGTTTAGCATAGCCTTCAGCTACGTCATTTGCTACGACCTAGCAAGGCGCCATTATCAGTTACTACAGATATTGTGAATCATGTACCGCCAAAACCGACGTTCATTATTAATGGATTAAAATTAAGTATTCCACCAGCTACGTCCGTTTTTCTAAATTCTAATTTCCTTATCCTGTTCCAGACCTCACACCAGCCTGCGTGAGCTAAAACGCGTGCATTTTGGCCTCCTCTAGTAACACGGTGTTGGCTCTCCTGGCAACCACAACAGATAATGTAGATAAATTCATTGAATACCTAGAGAGAGTTGAAAGAATAGCTGCTGCAGAGGAGTAGATGCATCATAATAATAAATCGTCTAACAAACACGTACAAAACAGAAGTCAAGACAATAGGAACGTGAATTTAGGAGTATGGAAGTTTGAAACACAAGAAAAAATTATCAATATCAAGGCCGTGGTAGAGGAAGTGGGGGTAGACAGTCACCACGCTTTCGTAACAATTATTTTGACGAAAGCAGAAATGTAAACACAGGGTCATTGAGACCAGAAGGAGGACAAAATGCTATATCTAATGCTGTAGCAAATGAGCACAACAGGCCGCGTTTGGGAAACTAAATGTCGTCAATGAGTAAACTGGCGCTCAACAGGCGGTAACAGTAATATAACCAGTAACAACAACACAAACAACAGCGAGCCAGCATACACAGACAGAACACATGGATGATGAAATAGGAGCAGAAAGTACCAGTGATGTGTTAAACCACTCTGATAACATTATGAACAGTATTTTGGATACCTGTAGATGATAGGGAAGAAGTAGTTAACGGGTTTCAATCTGATGTGGCCGAAGATGAGGTAAAAGCTTACTTCTTCGATAATGATGGAAATTTAGAAGCTAAAGTTGAGGTAGCAGAAGTGGAATCAGTTTTTCAAAGTTTTAAAGAAGAGGAGTTGATGAAGGAAGTGGGTAACAATAGTAATGAAGTGAAGGAACCCAGTAGCTGTGTTAACTTGCCACAAATGATAGAAGCTAATGACATTATTATGAATAGCAATGTTGCGCAGGGACGCAGCTGCTCAGAGTTAGAGGATAGTTTGGCTGATGTGCAGCAAACAGAAGTAGAAGGAGTCGTCAAGTGCTTTGATTTAAGATTAGTGGACAGGTTAGAAGAGGCAGCTCAAAATGTAGAGATTGATGAACCTCAAAATTTAAGTGTAAATGTACTTGCAACTGATCAAAACTACTTTAGCTGGAAGCAAAACGAGAAGGATTTATTAGAAGATGTGTATGAGAAACCTGTTCAGTGTAAAATAACTCACCCTATTATCAAAACGAACGTATCAGGAGTTACCGTGCGTTATCTTCTTGACAGTGGCCGTGAAGCAAGTGCTTTGTCCCAAGAAGTTTTTGATTGTATTCGCAATAAAAAGGAGTTAACAGTTATGAAAGTAAGTAGTTTAAAAATAGTAGGTGCTACTGGAAAAGTTTCTAGACCAGCACGAAGCTTTGATACCCATTGGTATAAGTGACGTAGTAATAGATCATCCTTGTTTAATAATGCTAGGCTTAAGTGTTCATGTGTTGATTGGTACCGATTTCCTGTAAAAGTATCAGGAAAAGATTGATTTTGACGAGAACAATTTAGTTTCAACCTTATCTGACTCTCAAGTGATAAAAGAACCTTTTATTGACGTCGTATAGGTGGTAACAATGAAACATGGGAACTTCCTATTAGAGTGATAAAGGAAAAGGGCATTTTCATGAAAATACTGGATTCAGTAATATTATTGAAGATATTAATGTTGAGGAGAGACATATCTTAGAGAAATAGAGGGGAAGGTACTATCAACAAAGCAAATTTCTGATGAAGAAAGATCAGAATTGAAGAGTGTATTAACCATGCACAGTAATGTATTCTCGAACGCACCTGGGGAAGTTAAAGGATATGAATGCCATTTGAATATAAAGCCTGGGCGAGTATTTTTCAAGAAAACTTATCAGATACATGTTCCAAGAAAACAAGCAGTTCGAAACGAAATTCAACGTATGTTGGCATGGGGTGTCATAGAGCAAGCAGTCAGTGAATATAATAGTCCTCTGGTTGTTGTACGTAAGCTTGATGGAAGTGTCAGATTAGTACTGGATGCACGCTGGTTAAATGAAATTGTAATCAGAGAAACTGTTCGTCGTCAGAATATGGACGAACTGAATCAAAAAGTCCGAGGTGTTAGGTACCTCACATCAATGGACATAATATGCGGGTACTGGAATTTGCCCCTGGCAAAGGTATCACGAAAGTATACAGCCTTTTTGTATGAAAGATTGTGCTACCAGTACAAAGTAGTCCCATTCGGATTAAGTATTTCTGTGTGTGCCTCTGTAAGAGTAATGGCTTATGTATTAGGGCAGGAATTATTAGACCAGGTAACTATTTACGCAGATGACATACTGTTGGCAACTCCCACATGGGAAGAACGTATCAGTCTACTGGACAGGGTGCTAGAAGCTCTAGAAAATGGAGGCATGAAATTGAAATTAGAGAAGACTGAATGTGTAAAGGACAGAAAAAAATTCATGGGCCATGAGATTAGCAGGGACGGTATACTGATTGACCTATCCAAATTAGCAGCCATTGAAAAATTTGAAGCACCCTGAAAGTCAATGTTCGGTTTGTTCGGATTCTACCGACGTTTGGTGAAAGGTCACTTGTTTAATGCTCCATGTTTACTCAACTTGTTAAAAAGAATAGAACATGGGTTTGGACTCAAGAGTGCCAGTGTGCTTTTTAAGAACTAAAAAATTTTTTGATTAATAGTTCGCATTTGCACCATCCAAAACCTTTTTGCATGTCAGTTGATGGAAGTGGTTATGGAATTGCAGTAGAGTTGTTTCAGATGGAAACAGAAGGCGACAAAGAGGTTCATAAAACCATTGCTTTTGCGAGTCGTTCATTGCAAACTGCTGAGCGAAATTATGGAATTTCAGAATTAGAGGCACTAGCCATCGTGTTTGGTATGCAGAAGTTTGAGCACTATTTGTTAGGACGTAAAATGATAATCTATAGTGATCACAAGTTTTTAAAGAGTTTCAAACTCAAATACCTTCAGCAGTTCGACCTTGAAATTAATTACGTACAGGGAAACAACAATCTGGCAGCAGATGGGCTGTCAAGAGGTGCTGAAGTATGGAATGAAACAGAGCTTCCCTTGGCAGATAGGAGTGAGATAAGCATATTGGCTATACATGAGCTTAGAGAGGAGAGTGCCCTAAAGAAAGTATTTAAAGAATTAAGGCGCGAGCAGAATGATGATGATGAATTCAAGCTAGTCAAAAGCCATTTAGGAGACCAATTATCCAAAGGTATTACTGTTTACACAAAGGAATTTTGTTCCAAAGAAGGAAGTCAGATTCAGCAGAATGGAAAGTGTGGTTTTCTTTACAGCATGTGGATCTGCTGATACATTATGTACATCAAAGATATGGTCATTACGGGGCTAAGAAATGCATTGCTAAATTAAGTGAGAAATTCATTTTCGATAACATGCATGTTAGAGTAGCATAAAGGCTGACACCTTGTGTTATTTGTCAAAAGGTACGGGCAGTAAATATAATAGCGCAAGGCGATATGCACCACGTAGACCCAAGTGAACCCCTAGAGTTACGTGCAGGCGATCTTTTTCGACCCCTCTCAACATCTAAAGGGGGATGTACCCATTTTTTATGGTAATTGACGGGTTTAGCAAGTATGTAAAACTATATCCAATAAAGAGGGCTAATGCCAAAACGCTTGTAGACAAGCCGTTAAAGGACTATTTTGTGAAAATTGGCAAGCCAAAGAATCTCTTGTCAGATAATGGTCCTCAATTTTTATCCGAGAAGTCTAAGGCATATCTTGAAAAGACAGGAATTCGTCATATTAGGATCTCAGCACATTTTACGCAGGGGAATATGAGCGAAAGAATTATGCGGGAACTGAACAGACTGTGTAGAACTTACTGTGCCAGGAAGCATTCAACTTGGGCTGGTCGTATTAAAAATTTTGAAGAGATAATTAATAATCTTAAACACGATGCCACAGGTTTTACTCCGTGTGAACTGATGTTTAATCAGGAACCCGATAACATCACTTCAAGTATGATTGATTTTCCAGTTGTAACTCAGAGTTCTTTGGATGAAAATAAAGCATAGGTCAGGGCAAATAAACGCAAAAGAGCCTTGGATAGAAAAAAGAGGCATGATGCAAAAGCTTCTCCCACTAGCTTTGAGAGTGGTGAGCTAGTACTGGTGAAGACTAAGGAAAAATCAAAGAAAATTTCAGCAGAAACCAAAAAATTTATGCATGTATATCATGGACCATTTACGGTAGTAAGTAAAAATCATGCAAACGCATACCACTTGAGTAACCCAAGAGTAAAAAGGCAATGGGTCCACGAAATATAGTAGATCTAAAGATATTTAAAAATAACAGTAAATAGTTACTGTAGGGAGTCTGCCACTCTTTGGCGAATACACTGTTTGGCGTACCGTGCAGGCCCAGTTGGATGAAACTTTATTGCTCTCAGTTGATAATGGTGAATTTCCCAGGTGTTGCATGTGGGAAACTTGACATAATATAATTGTCGACTCGAACTTTATACTTTTATTTAAAATCATAGTCCTGATCCCGCAAAGAAATAGGGGAATAGAAACTTTCCTTTCAGTGGGTTGGACCAGAATGTGGCCGTGCAGACTGGAAACTAAGGTCAGTATGTTTTCCTTCACTTTCTGGCTAACCACTAAATTAGTTGCCAGACTCGCGTGAATAAGACGGCATTTAATTAATAATTTTTACCCGCCACCCCACAAGGGGACTTCCAGCAACTTGCTCAGGTCATGTCACGTCGATCTGTATCACTGCTCCAGGCGGAAGGAGGTCCGATAGCCTGCCGAAGTGGCCGTGCGGTTGAAGGCGCTGCAGTCTGGAACCGGAAGACCGCTACGGTCGCAGGTTCGAATCCTGCCTCGG
Source organism: Schistocerca americana (assembly GCF_021461395.2). NCBI lineage: Eukaryota > Metazoa > Arthropoda > Insecta > Orthoptera > Acrididae > Schistocerca > Schistocerca americana. Next base: position 288,057,960 of record NC_060123.1, on the reverse strand, counting down.
GCATGGATGTTTGTGATGTCCTTAGGTTAGTTAGGTTTAACTATTTCTAAGTTCTAGGGGACTAATGACCTCAGCAGTTGAGTCCCATAGTGCTCAGAGCCATTTGAACCATTTGAGGTCCGATACGTTGTTAGGAGGTATCCCATTACATCTGTTATCTCACTATATGTCGAGTTGCGAACAAGTGGCTGGTGACAAGAAATCGTTGTTTGGAAACATGGAGTCCATCAAGAGCTTCAAATGATTCGAACGGCTCTGAGCACTATGAGACTTAACATCTGAGGTGATCAGTCCTCTAGACTTAGAATTACTTAAACCTAACCAACCTAAGGACGTCACACACATCCATGCCCGAGGCAGGATTCGAACCTGCGACCGTAGCAGCAGCGCGGTTCCGGACTGATGGGCCTAGAACCGCTCGGCCACAGCGGCCGGCTGGGTTTCAAATGGTTACCAATTAAATGAACATAGCCATTTTCAGTCGATAGTCGATTCAGTTGGACCAGAGGACCAGTCATTTCAATGTTAGCACAGGCCAAACCGTTATGGAGCCACCACCAGCTTGACTAGGGCTTTGTTGACAACCTGTGTCAATGGCTTCGTGGGATCTGTCCCATATTGAGCCTACGATTACCTCTTACCAACGGAAATCGGAATTCATCCGACCATACCACTGTTTTCCTGTCTTCTAGGGTCAAACCTATATGGTCATGAGTCCAGTTGATGCAGTGCGGGCGATTTTTTACTGTTAGCAAATTGTTGCTCATGTCGGCACCAATGACTCCTGCCGTCTGGGTTCAGAGGTCATCCTCAGTTCGTACAGGCGGTTGGTGGAATTGGTGAAGGCGCGAAAGCCTCGCTCGCGGGGTGGAATCAGAGCTAACTGTTTGTAGTATCGTTCCCAGAAGCTATCGCGGTCCTCTGGTTTGGAGCCGAGTGGAAGGCTTAAACCAGGGGCTCAGACGATTCTGCGGAGATCTGGGGTACAAATGTCTCGACCTCCGCTATCGGGTGGAGAAATGTAGGGTCCCCCTGAATAGGTCAGGCGTTCACTACACGCCGGAAGCGGCTACAAGGGTAGCGGAGTACGTGTGGAGTGCACATGGGGTTTTTTTTAGGTTAGAGAAATCCCTCCCTAGGCCCGAAAAGACGCCTCCTGAGACGCGGCAAGGTAGGAGTAGTCAAAATGCAACAGGGGATAACAATATTAATGTGCTAATAGTAAACTGCAGGAGCGTCTATAGAAAGGTCCCAGAACTGCTCTCATTAATAAACGGTCACAACGCCCATATAGTACTAGGGACAGAAAGTTGGCTGAAACCAGAAGTAAACAGTAATGAAATCCTAAACTCACATTGGAATGTATACCGCAGAGACAGGCTGGACAGTGAAGGGGGAGGCGTGTTTATAGCGATAAGAAGTGCAATAGTATCGAAGGAAATTGGCGGAGATCCGAAATGTGAAATGATTTGGGTGAAGGTCACGGTTAAAGCAGGCTCAGATATGGTAATAGGATGTCTCTATAGGCCCTCTGGCTCAGCAGCTGTTGTGGCTGAGCACCTGAAGGATAATTTGGAAAATATTTCTAGTAGATTTCTCCACCAAGTTATAGTTCTGGGTGGAGATTTTAATTTGCCGGATATATACTGGGAGACTCAAACGTTCATAACGGGTGGCAGGGACAAAGAATCCAGTGAAATTTTTTTAAGTGCTTTATCTGAAAACTACCTTGAGCAGTTAAACAGAGAATCGACTCGTCGCGATAACATATTAGACCTTCTGGTGACAAACAGACCCGAACTATTTGAAACAGTTAACGCAGAACAGGGAATCAGCGATCATAAAGCCGTTACTGCATCGATGATTTCAGCCGTAAATAGAAATATTAAAAAAGGTAGGAAGATTTTTATGTTTAGCAAAAGTGACAAAAAGCAGATTACAAGTACCTGACGGCTGAACATAAAAGTTTTGTCTCAAGTACAGATAGTGTTGAGGATCAGTGGACAAAGTTCAAAACCATCGTACAATATGCGTTAGATGAGTATGTGCCAAGCAAGATCGTAAGAGATGGAAAAGAGCCATCGTGGTACAACAACCAAGTTATAAAACTGCTGCGGAAGCAAAGGGATCTTCACAGCAAACATAATCATAGCCAAAGCCTTGCAGACATTAATTACAAAAATTACGCGGAGCGAAATGTAGTGTGAGGAGGGCTATGCGAGAGGCGTTCAATGATTTCGACAGTAAAGTTCTATGTACTGACTTGGCAGAAAATCCTAAGAAATTTTGGTCTTATGTCAAAGCGGTAGGTGGATCAAAACAAAATGTCCAGACACTCTGTGACCAAAATGAGATAACAGACTAAAGGCCGAAATACTAAATGTCCTTTTCCAAAGCTGTTTCACAGAGGTAGACTGCACTGTAGTTCCTTCTCTAGATTGTCGTACAGATGACAAAATGGTAGATATCTAAATAGACGACAGAGGGATAGAGAAACAATTAAAATCGCTCAAAAGAGGAAAGTCCGCTGGATCTGATGGGATACCAGTTCGATTTTACACAGAGTACGCGAAGGAACTTGCCCCCCCTTCTTGCAGCGGTGTACCGTAGGTCTCTAGAAGAGCGCAGCGTTCCAAAGGATTGGAAAAGGGCACAGATCATCCCCGTTTTCAAGAAGGGACGTTGAACATATGCGCAGAACTATAGATCTATATCTCTAAAATTGATCAGTTGTAGAATTTTGGAAGACGTCTTATGTTCGAGTATAATGACTTTTCTGCAGACTAGAAATCTACTCTGTTGGAATCAGTATGGGTTTCGCAAAAGACGGTCGTGTGAAACCCAGCTCGCGCTATTCGTCTACGAGACTCAGAGGGCTATAGACACGGGTTCACAGGTAGATGCCGTGTTTCTTGACTTCCGCATGGCGTTCGATACAGTTCCCCACAGTCGTTTAATGAACAAAGTAAGAGCATATGGACTATCGGACCAATTGTGTGATTGGATTGAAGAGTTCCTAGATAACAGAACGCAGCATGTTATTCTCAATGGAGAGAAGTCTTCCGAAGTAGGAGTGATTTCAGGTGTGCCGCAGGGGAGTGTCATAGGACAGTTTCTATTCACAATATACATAAATGACCTTGTGGATGACATCGGAAGTTCACTGAGGCTTTCTGCAGATGATGCTGTGGTGTATCGAGAGGTTGTAACAATGGAAAATTGTACTGAAATGCAAGAGGATCTGCAGCGAATTGACGCATGGTGCAGGGAATAGCAATTGAATCTCAATGTAGACAAGTGTAATGTGCTGCGAATACGCAGAAAGATAGATCCCTTATCATTTAGCTACAAAATACCAGGTCAGCAGCTGGAAGCAGTTAATTCCATAAATTATCTGGGAGTACGCATTAGGAGTGATTTAAAATGGAATGATCATATAAAGTTGACCGTCAGTAAAGCAGATGCCAGACAGATTCATTGGAAGAATCCTAAGGAAATGCAATCCGAAAACAAAGGAAGTAGGTTACAGTACGCTTGTTCGCCCACTGCTTGAATACTGCTCAGCAGTGTGGGATCCGTACCAGATAGGGTTGATAGAAGAGAGAGAGAAGATCCAACGGAGAGCAGCGCGCTTCGTTACAGGATCATTTAGTAATCGCGAAAGCGTTACGGAGATGATAGATAAACTCCAGTGGAAGACTCTGCAGGAGAGACGCTCAGTAGCTCGGTACGGGCTTTTGTTGAAGTTTCGAGAACATACCTTCACCGAAGAGTCAAGCAGTATATTGCTCCCTCCTACGTATATCTCGCGAAGAGACCATGAGGATAAAATCAGAGAGATTAGAGCCCACACAGAAGCATACCGACAGTCCTTCTTTCCACAAACAATACGAGACTGGAATAGAAGGGAGAACTGAAGTGTTGGCAGAAGAGCCAACACCGTGTTGCTAGAGGATGCCGAAATGCACGCGTTAAGCTCACGCAGATTGGCGTGAGGTCTGGAACAGTTAAAGGATTTGCGTCTAGCAAATAAAGTACGTAGCTGTTGGAATACTTAACTTTAATCCACAATTGGTGTACATCTCTCGTTACTGTACAAGCTTCACAATATTTATTATCAAATGCTATGGCGCCGTGCTAGGTCGTAGCAAATGACGTAGCTGAAGGCTATGCTAACTATCGTCTCGGCAAATGAGAGCGTATTTGTCAGTGAACCATTGCTATGAACGTCGGCTGTACAACTGGGGCGAGTGCTAGTAAGTCTCTCTAGACCTGCCGTGTGGTGGCGCTCGGTCTGCAATCACTGACAGTGGCGACACGCGGGTCCGACGTATACTAACGGACCGCGGCCGATTTAAAGGCTACCACCCAGCAAGTGTGGTGTCTGGCGGTGACACCACAAGAACCGATAGAGGTACTCAGGGTACCCTCCGCCACACACCGTCAGGTGGCTTGCGGAGTATGGATGTAGATGTAAACGTAAGCTGCCACCTTTCGCACACTGTCCAAGCGGATACGTTCCACACACACACACACACACACACACACACACACACACACACACACACACACATGCCCGAGGGAGAACTCGAATCTCCTCCGGGACCAGCCGCACAGTCCGTGACTGCAGCGCCCTAGACCGCTCGGCTAATCACGCGCGGCTATTGACACACACTCAACATGGATTTAGAAAACATTGTTCTGGTAAAACTCAACTAGTTCTTTACTCGCATAAAGTGTTGAGTGCTATTGACAAGGGATTTCAAATTGATTCCGTATTTCTGGATTTCCGGAAGACTTTTGACACTGTACCATACGAGCAGCTTGTAGTGAAATTGCGAGCTTATGGAACATCGTATCAGTTATTTGACTGGATTCCTGATACTCTGTCAGAAAGGTCACAGCTCCTAGTAACTGACGGAAAGTCATCGAGTAAAACAGAAGTGATTTCTGGCGTTCCGCAAGGAAGGCTCTTTGCTGTTACTTATCTATATAATCGATCAGGGAGACGATCTGAGCAGCCGTCTTAGGTTGTTTGCAGATGACGCTGTCGTTTTTCGACTAATAACGCCATCAAAAGATCAAAACAAATTCCGAAACGATTTAGAAAACATATCTGTATGGTGCGAAAATTAGCAACTAACCCTAAATAACAAAAGGTGTGAGGTCATCCACATGAGTGCTAAAAGGAATCCGTTAAATTTCGGTTACACGATAAATCAGTCAAATCTCAAGACCGTAAATTCAACTAAACACCTAGGAATTACATTTACGAACGACTTAAATTGGAAGGAACACATAGAAAATAGTGTGGGTAAGGCTAACCAAAGACACCGTTTTATTGATAGGCCACTTAGGAATTGTAACAGGCCTACTAAGGAGACCGTCTACACTACGCTTGTCCGTCGTCTTTTACAATATTGCTGCGCATTGTGGAGGTCCATACCTGATAGGACTGACGGAGAATATCGAAAAAGTTCAAAGAAGGGCAGCACATTTTGTATTGTCGCGAAATAGGGGAGATAGTGTCACTGAAATGATATGGGATTTGTGTAGGACATCATTGAAACAAACTCGTTTTTTGTTGCGGAGCAATCTTCTCACGAAATTCCAACCATCAACTTTCTCCTCCGAATGTGAAAATATATTGTTGACGCTCGCTTACACAGGGAGATACCATCACCATGATAAAATAAGGGAAATCAGAGCTCGTACGGAAAGATATAGGTGTTAGTTCTTTCTGCGCGCAATACATGACTGGAATAACAGGATTGTGAAGGTGGTTTGATAAACCCTCTGCCAGGCACTTAAATTTGATTTGCTGAGTATCAATGTAGATGTAGATGGAGAGCAGACTCTTGGAGGCTGGAATTCCGCAGCACTAGGTCTTGTTACCACTCTCGTTTATAATCAGCGTCAACGACATGCCGACGATTACGAACGTTTCACTGGCACAGTTCGCTGATGACGCTCCATACTTTACGATTGGACTCCAACTTCAGAAGACAACTGACACAAATGAACCTCACCACGCAGTGGTGCAGAAATAACAAAGTTAAAATTACTTCGGCCAAAACAACGGCAATATACTTCAGAAAAATACGGCCACAATAATACAAAAACTCTACAGCTGCGTTCTATGTTCACTATTGCCCCTGTGTAGTAAAGTATTTTGGTGTCACACTCGACGGGCTCCATTTTTCATAGGTAAGTGCAGGACTTTAAAACTTCTTTCTTGGGGAGGGAATTGATGGCACCATTCTGCAGTACGGAGATCAACGTCTCAACAAAAGTTACTCTCCAAGGCAGCTGTACTAGCAGCATTCCCTTATGGGAGCACATCATGGCGCCTCGCTTGTAAGACCCACATACTGAAAATCAGCTATTACAGAATAACGTCCTTCGGTGGATACTTTGGGATTCACGATACACGCGCGTTCAGGCATTGCGTGAGGGCCACAATATGGATCTTTTGATAAAATTATCAATCTCACGTCCACAAAATTTCTAAAAAATGGGTATTTAACATGTCTTGCTGATAGAAAGAAGTCGCTGGGTACACAAATAGTCGGGTATAAATCGTCGCTCCACCGACGGAAGACCCTGAGTAGGAGGGCGCAAACTGAAGGCAGCGGACGGTCGATACCAAGTAAGATGAAAAGAATGATTCGGATATTTTATTGTGTGTCAGGACTGATTTGATTCGTTTATTGGTTGAATTTTAAAATTCTTCTGTGACTTATGTTGAATGATGGGTGGCAGCAAGATAAACATCTCCCTTCAACATTCTGTATATGGTAACTGGTGCAATCCCATTAACAAATTGCAATAACATTTAACAAGTATTACAATTAATATATGTTTAACAGTTTGCTCAGACCTGCTTCAAAATAGAGAAACGAAAGGCAAGGCTCTGCAGGAGTGATTGAAATTCCGACATCTCAAAGATGATGACTGTGCTATTATAATAAGCATAATACGTTTATGTAGGAATGATTTTAATAGAGTTCGTGTACATAATTCCACATAGTAAAAATTTTACCAAAACCTTGTTAAAAATTGGGCAATTTCTATTATATGCTGGAATCTAGGAAATGATCTAAGAAGTATTCAGGACAAAAGTTAAAGGTTTCCCTTTTTTTCTTTTTATTTGGTCATCAGTCCTCTGACTGGTTTGACGCGGCCCGCCACGAATTCGTCTCCTGTGCTAACATCTTCATCTCAGAGTAGAACTTGTAACTTACGTCCTCAATTATTTGCTGGATGTATTACAAGCTCTGACCTCCTCCTACAGTTTTTGTCCTCTACAGCTCCCGCTAGTACCATGAAAGTCATTCCCTCATGTCCTAACAGATATCTGATGATCCTGTCCCTTCTCCTTGTCACTGTTTTCCACATATTCCCTTCCTCTCCGATTTTGCGCAGAACCTCCTCGTTCCTTACCTTATCAATACACCTAATTTTGAACATTCGTCCGTAGCATCACAAATCAAATGCTTCGATTCTCCTCTGTTTCGTTTTCCCATAGTCCTTGTTTCACTACCATACAATTCTGTACTCCAGACGTACATTCTCAGAAATTTCTTCCTCAAATTAATGCCGATATTTGATATAAGTAGACTTCTCTTTACCAGAAATGCCCTTTTTACCATTGCTAGTCTGCTTTTGATGTCCTCCTTGCTCCGTCCGTCATGGGTTATTTTACTGCCTAAGTAGCAGAATTCCTTAACTTCATCTACTTCGTGACCATCAATCCTGATATTAAGTTTCTAGCTGTTGTTATTTCTGCTACTTCTCATTACCTTCGTCTTTCTACGATTCACTTTCAATCCATAATCTGTACTCGTTAAACTGTTCATTCCGTTCAGCGGATCATGTAATTCTTCACTTTCACTCAAGATAGCAATGTCATCAGCGAATCGTATCATTATATCCTTTTACCTTGAATTTTAGTTCCACCTCTGAACCTTTCTTTTATTTCCATCATTGCTTCCTTGATGTTCAGATTGAACAGTAGGAGCGAAAAGGCTACATCCTTGTCTTACACCCTTTTGAATACGAGCACTTCGTTCTTGGGCGTCCACTCTTATTATTCCCTCTTGGCTGTTGTACATATTGTATATGACTCGTCTGTCCCTATAGCTTACCCCTACCTTTTTTCAGAATTTCAAACAACTTGCACCATTTTGCATTGTCGAACGCTTTTTCCAAGTCGACAAATCCTATGAACGTGTCTTTATTTCTCTGTAGTCTTGCTTCCATTATTAACCGCAACGTCAGAATTGTCTCGTGCCTTTACCTTTCCTAAAGCCATACTGATCGTCATCTAGCGCATCTTCAATTTTCTTCTCTATTCTTCTGTATATTATTCTTGTCAGCTACTTGGATGCATGAGCTGTTAAGATGACTCTGCGATAATTCTCGTACTTGTCAGCTCTTGCCGTCTTCGGAATTGTGTGGAAGATACTTTTCCGAAAGTCAGATGGTATGTCGCCAGACTCTTACATTCTACACACCAACGTGAAGAGTCGTTTTGTATACACTTCCCCTAATGATTTTAGAAATTCTGATGGAATTTTATGTGTCCCTTCTGCCTTATTTGATCTTGAGTCCTCCAAAGCTCTTTTACATTCTGATTTTAATACTGGATCCCGTACCTGTTATAAATCGGCTCCTGTTTCTTCTTCTATCACATCAGACAAATCTTTGACTCATAGAGGTTTTCAGTGTATTCGTTCCACCCATCTGTTCGTCTGTCTGCATTTAATAGTGGAATTCCCGTAGCACTGTTAATGTTATCACTTTTACTTTTAACGTCACCCAAGGTTGTTTTGACTTCCCTGTATGCTGAGTCTGTCCTTCCGAAAATCATTTCTTTTTCGATGTCTTCACATTTTTGCTGCAGCCATTTCGTCTTAGCTTCCCTGCACTTCCTATTTATATCACTCCTCAGTGATTTTTATTTCTGTATTCTTGAGTTCCCCGGAACATTTTTGTCCTTCCTCCTTTCATCGGTGAAGTGAATTATTTCTTCTGTTACCCATGGTTTCTCCGTAGTTGCCTTCTTTGTAGCTATGTTTTCCTTCCCAACTTCTGTGATGGCCCTTTTTAAAGATATCCCTTCCTCTTCAACTGTACTGCCTACTTGCTGTATCTATAGCCTTAGAGAACTTCAAGCGTATCTCCTGATTCCTTAGTACTTCTGTATCCCAATTCTTTGCCCATTGATTCTTGGTGACTAATGCCTTAAACTTCAGTCTACTCTTTATCACTACTATATTGTGATATTCGTCTATATCTGCTCCTGGGTACGCCTTACAATCCAGTATCTGATTTTGGAATCTCTGTTTGACCACGATGTAATGTAACTGAAATCTTCTCGTATCACCCGGCCTTTTCCAAGTATACCTCCTGCATTTGTGATTCTTGAACAGAGTATTCGCTATTTCTAACTGAAACTTGTTACATAACTCAATTAGTCGTTCGCATTTGTCATTCCTATTCCCAAGATCATATTCTCCTGTAACCCTTTTCTTCTACTCCTTCCCTTACAACTGTATTCCAGTTCCCAATGACTATTAGATTTTTATCCCCCTTTATATACTGTATTAAACTTACGATGCCCTCAGACACTATCTCTTCATCTTCAGCTTGCGACGTCGGCGTGTGTACCTGTCTACAAATAATTAGTTTTGTGTTGGCAGAAGAGCCAACCCCGTGTTACTAGTGGAGGCCGAAATGCACGCGTTTTAGCTCACGCAAGCTGGCGTGAGGAGGGAAGAACTATACTGACGTGAGGTCTGGAAAATGACAAGGAATTAGAATTCAAAAAGCGGACGTAATTAGTTTGATACTTAACTTTAATCGATTAATGATTAACGTCGCTCTTGACGGTACATGATTCACAATATTATCTGTTCAGAATACATTCTTGAAGATGAATATGGCGCCTTGCTAGGTCGTAGCAAATGACGTAGCTGAAGGCAATGCCAAACTATCGTCTCTGCAAATGAGAGCATATGTAGACAGTGAAACACCGCTAGCAAGGTCGGCTGTACAACTGGGGAGCGTGTTAGGGAGTCTTTCTAGACCTGCCGTGTGGCGGCGCTCGGTCTGCCATCACTGATAGTGGCGACACGCGGTTCCGACGTATACTAACGGACCGCGGCCGATTTAAAGGCTACCACCTAGCAAGTGTGGTGTCTGGCGGTGACACCACATTCCTCCCCCCCAATCGGCGGACGGTTGTGGTATAAGGCCTCCGCCCGCCGTGGGGAGGACCCCTTGTTGACGTATGCGACGAGGTGGGGAGCCTAACAACGGGCGAGGCTGCGCCACCCGCACTCCGCCATTCGGACCGCGTGGAGCTAGGGAACGCCTGAAAACCTACCCCAGGGTGCACACCAACATGCGGTGTATGCGCCCGTAGAGAGACAGGAGGGGCCGAAGGGTCGACCTCCATCGGGCCGGGGCACCCGACGGGCGAAGACATATGGTCCGGAGCGGGCGAGAGTTCCATGTCGGAGGACAACTGGTCACGGGTAGCGATCGGCGGCCCGTGACCCAAGGGGGCGCCCGGCGGCTGCAGCGACGCGTCCACTGCGGGCGTCGCCGGCGGGAGAACAGGCGGCGGCGGCGGCGGCGGCGGCGGCGGCTCGTCGCCATGGGGCAAAATGGAAGGCAGCGTCGGTAACACCTGGGGCTGAGGCGAGCCAGTAGATGGGCCCCAGGGCGCTGACTGGACGGCACCGTCGCTGAAAGCAGACGGCGAGCGGCAGAGCCCGTGCGACGACAGAGGCGCTGCTGATTGAGATGCCGGGGCACCTCACCAGAGGCCCCCAAAACAGATACATAGCGCGTCCGAGGCAGCGAAGAATACGCCCTTGGAGCCAACGCCGTGAATCTCGATAGTGGCGGTGGTAGACAACGTCGCCTGGGGCAAAATTAGGTGTCTGCCGCTGCACAGGAACCTGATGCGGCGGATGTAGCAAAGACATCAATGTTCGATGATGGCGGCCGTAGAGCAAGTCAGCCGGCGAGCGACCATATCGGGGCTGAGAGCGATACGAGGACAAAAAGAGCAATAACGCGTCCTCCCGAGAATGCGACTCTTTCAACTTCAACATCTGAGACTTGAAAGTCCTGACCAATCGTTCAGCGGCATCGTTTGACTGTGGCGGAAACGGCGCGGACGTCAGATGTTGAATACCATTGGCCTTGCAAAATGTCTGAAATTCTGCGGGCATGAATTGTAGGCCATTGTCGGAAACAATAGTCTGTGGAAGACCTTCAATGCAAAAGATAGCAGATAACGATTGGATGGTGGCTGATGATGTCGTGGAAGACATCCGGACAACAAAAGGAAAATTACTAATTGAGTCTATCACAACCAACCATCGGGCATTCCAGAATGGACCAGCAAAATCGGTGTGTAAGCGTTGCCAAGGGAAAGTGGCTTTTCGCCATGCAAAGAATTTCCGCGGTGGTGCTGATTGTTGTTCAGCACACACCATGCAAGAAGAGCAAATATTCGTAATCGCGGCATCGATCCCGAACCAAGTACAGTGCTGACGAGCAAGTTGTTTCGTTCTCACTATACCCCAATGTCCGTGGTGGAGAAGCTTTAAAACAGAGGACTGTAATGAACGTGGGACCACGACCCTGGACAGATCATTATCAGAACGCAACAGCAAAACACCACGTCGACCAGAAAGTCTTTTCTTGTGAGCAAAAAATCGGCGAACCAACGTGTCCCCTATCCGTGACTTTGACAAGGGCCATTGCGTAGCAAAAAAACGCAGAACGGTAGCAAGAACAGGGTCGGCAGTTGTGGCTGTAGCTACACGACGAAAATCAATCGGAAACGATTCGACAAATTCATTGGTTTCCTAATCAATGAACATGCAAGTCCGGAGGAATCGAACGCCCTACCCTCAGCAACAGGCAAACGGGACAACGCATTGGCGTTTCCATGCTTAGCCTTGGACCGATACAAGTTATCGCAGTGGTACTGCGTGGGGAAAATAGACCAGCGAATGAATTTCTGCGCTGTACGTGGAGGTACAGGCGTGTTCGGATGAAAAAGTGATGTCAAAGGTTTGTGGTCTGTGATTACGCTAAAGTGACGACCACACAAGAAGTCATGAAACTTTCTAACACCAAATACGAGAGCCAATGCTTCTTTCTCGATCTGTGAAAAATTTATTTGCGCAGACGAGTGCAATTTCGACGCAAGGGCAATACAGCGCTCGTGCGCCCCATCTTTGTGCGCAAGCGCAGCACCAATCCCGAAATCCGATGCATCCACCATCAACAAAAGGGGCTTCCGTGGATCGAATGGCGTAAGGCAAGTATTGGAAAGCAACGCCGATTTCAACCGGCCAAAGGCGCGTTGGCATTTCGTCGTCTAGACGAACGGAACACCGTTACGGCATAAGCGATGAAGCAGAGCTGAAATGGAAGAGGCTTGCGGCACATATCTGTGATAATAATTGATTTTTCCCAGCACACTCTGTAGCTGCTTCAAATTCTGCGGCGAAGGCAAGTCTTGTATGGCACGGAGGTGTGTGAGACTGGGATGTATGCCTTGGGCATTGAGTGCATGGGCCAGGTATGGCAAGTCACGAGCAAAAAAACACACATTTGTCCTTCCGTAAGTGAAGACAATTATGTCGCAAGACCTGAACTAATGTTCCAAGATTGGCTAAATGTTCTTCTTCCGTCTACATCTACATCTACATCTATACTCCGCGAGCCACCTTACGGTGTGTGGCGGAGGGTACTTATTGTACCACTATCTGATCCCCCCTTCCCTGTTCCATTCACGAATTGTGCGTGGGAAGAACGACTGCTTGTAAGTCTCCGTATTTGCTCTAATTTCTCGGATCTTTTCGTTGTGATCATTACGCGAGATATATGTGGGCGGTAGTAATATGTTGCCCATCTCTTCCCGGAATGTGCTCTCTCGTAATTTCGATAATAAACCTCTCCGTATTGCGTAACGCCTTTCTTGAAGTGTCCGCCACTGGAGCTTGTTCAGCATCTCCGTAACGCTCTCGCGCTGACTAAATGTCCCCATGACGAATCGCGCTGCTTTTCGCTGGATCATGTCTATCTCTTCTATTAATCCAACCTGGTAAGGGTCCCATACTGATGAGCAATACTCAAGAATCGGACGAACAAGCGTTTTGTAAGCTACTTCTTTCGTCGATGAGTCACATTTTCTTAGAATTCTTCCTATGAATCTCAACCTGGCGCCTGCTTTTCCCACTATTTGTTTTATGTGATCATTCCACTTCAGATCGCTCCGGATAGTAACTCCTAAGTATTTTACGGTCGTTACCGCTTCCAATGATTTACCACCTATGGCATAATCGTACTGGAATGGATTTCTGCCCCTATGTATGCGCATTATATTACATTTATCTACGTTTAGGGAAAGCTGCCAGCTGTCGCACCATGCATTAATCCTCTGCAGGTCCTCCTGGAGTACGTACGAGTCTTCTGATGTTGCTACTTTCTTGTAGACAACCGTGTTATCTGCAAATAGCCTCACGGAGCTACCGATGTTGTCAACTAAGTCATTTATGTATATTGTAAACAATAAAGGTCCTATCACGCTTCCCTGCGGTACTCCCGAAATTACCTCTACATCTGCAGATTTTGAACCGTTAAGAATGACATGTTGTGTTCTTTCTTCTAGGAAATCCTGAATCCAATCACAAACCTGGTCCGATATTCCGTAAGCTCGTATTTTTTTCACTAAACGTAAGTGCGGAACCGTATCAAATGCCTTCCTGAAGTCCAGGAATACGGCATCAATCTGCTCGCCAGTGTCTACGGCACTGTGAATTTCTTGGGCAAATAGGGCGAGCTGAGTTTCACATGATCTCTGTTTGCGGAATCCATGTTGGTTATGATGAAGGAGATTTGTATTATCTAAGAACGTCATAGTACGAGTACACAAAACATGTTCCATTATTCTACAACAGATTGACGTAAGCGAAATAGGCCTATAATTATTCGCATCTGATTTATGACCCTTCTTGAAAATGGGAACGACCTCGCTTTCTTCCAGTCGCTAGGTACTTTACGTTCTTCCAGCGATCTACGATAAATTGCTGATAGAAAGGGGGCAAGTTCTTTAGCATAATCACTGTAGAATCTTAAGGGTATCTCGTCTGGTCCGGATGCTTTTCCGCTACTAAGTGATAGCAGTTGTTTTTCAATTCCGATATCGTTTATTTCAATATTTTCCATTTTGGCGTCCGTGCGACGGCTGAAGTCAGGGACCGTGTTACGATTTTCCGCAGTGAAACAGTTTCGGAACACTGAATTCAGTATTTTTGCCTTTCTTCGGTCGTCTTCTGTTTCGGTGCCATCGTGGTCAACGAGTGACTGAATAGGGGATTTAGATCCGCTTACCGATTTTACATATGACCAAAACTTTTTAGGGTTCTTGTTTAGATTGTTTGCCAATGTTTTATGTTCGAATTCGTTGAATGCTTCTCTCATTGCTCTCTTTACGCTCTTTTTCGCTTCGTTCAGCTTTTCCTTATCAGCTATGATTCGACTACTCTTAAACCTATGATGAAGCTTTCTTTGTTTCCGTAGTACCTTTCGTACATGATTGTTATACCACTGTGCATCTTTCCCCTCGCTTTGGACCTTAGCCGGTACGAACTTATCTAAGGCGTACTGGACGATGTTTCTGAATTTTTTCCATTTTTGTTCCACATCCTCTTCCTCAGAAATGAACGTTTGATGGTGGTCACTCAGATATTCTGCGATTTGTGCCCTATCACTCTTGTTAAGCAAATATATTTTCCTTCCTTTCTTGGCATTTCTTATTACACTTGTAGTCATTGATGCAACCACTGACTTATGATCACTGATACCCTCTTCTACATTCACGGAGTCGAAAAGTTCCGGTCTATTTGTTGCTATGAGGTCTAAAACGTTAGCTTCACGAGTTGGTTCTCTAACTATCTGCTCGAAGTAATTCTCGGACAAGGCAGTCAGGATAATGTCACAAGAGTCTCTGTCCCTGGCTCCAGTTCTGATTGTGTGACTATCCCATTCTATACCTGGTAGATTGAAGTCTCCCCCTATTACAATAGCATGATCACGAAACTTCTTCACGACGTTCTGCAGGTTCTCTCTGAGGCGCTCAACTACTACGGTTGCTGATGCAGGTGGTCTATAGAAGCATCCGACTATCATATCTGACCCACCTTTGATACTTAACTTAACCCAGATTATTTCACATTCGCATTCGCTAATAACTTCACTGGATATTATTGAATTCTTTACTGCTATAAATACTCCTCCATCATTGGCGTTTATCCTATCCTTGCGGTATATATTCCATTCTGTGTCTAGGATTTCGTTACTGTTCACTTCCGGTTTTAACCAACTTTCCGTTCCTAATACTATATGCGCACTATTTCCTTCAATAAGAGATACTAATTCAGGAACCTTGCCCTGGATACTCCTGCAGTTTACCAATATTACGTTAACTTTTCCTGTTTTTGGTCTCTGAGGACGGACGTTCTTTATCAACGATGATAATGTCCTCTCTGGTAAGCCGTCAGGTATTTTATCGTTTCGCCCAAGGGGGGGTCCCTCTAACCTAAAAAACCCCCGTGTGCACGCCACACGTACTCTGCTACCCTAGTAGCTGCTTCCGGTGTGTAGTGCACGCCTGACCTGTCTAGGGGGCCCTACAGTTCTCCACCCAATAACGGAGGTCGATGAATTAGCAACCATTATAGTCGCAGAGTCGTCTGAGCCTCTGGTTTAGACCCTCCACACGGCTCCAAACCAGAGGACCGCGATCGACTCTGGGCACTATGCTGCAGATATTAAGCTCAGCTTGCACTCCGCGTGCGATGCTGGTTGTCTTCACAAAATCAGCCAGCCGCCGGAAGGAACCAAGGATGGCCTCAGAACCCAAGCGGCAGGCGTCATTCGTTCCGTCTTTCCAGAGATCACAATATCGTCCAGATAGTTTGCTGCAGTAGGGACCGATGCACAAACAGTTTGTAGATATTGCTGAAACAATGCATGGGCGGATGCAAACCCGAATGGCAGTCGTTTGAATCGATACAAACCAAGATGAGTGTTAACCACCAATAGGCGCTGGGATTCTTCGTCCACCGGTATTTGCAAGTACGCATCTGCTAGGTCCAACTTCGAAAAATATTTGCCCGGGCACAGTTTGTCAAAAAGATCTTCCGGGCGGGGTAAAAGAAAAGTTGCAATCACTAGTTGTGGATTCACTGATGCCTTGAAGTCCACACACAGTTTCAATTTTCCCGAAGGTTTTGGCAAAATTACTAGGGGTGTTGCCCAGAGAGAAGCCTGCACACATTCGATTACAGCTTGTGATTCCAAATCGTGTAATGTTTTTGCGACCTCATCACGCAATGCGTGGGGAACATTGCGCGCTCTGAACAATTCCGGTTGCGCGTTTACTTTCAGTTCCAAATGTGCTTTATAGTTCTTAGCGTAACCGAGGCCCGGTGCAAAAAGTCTGCAAATTCTTCACATAGACGAGAAACACAGTCTGGATGCACAGTCTGGTTCACTGATAGTACCTGATTTACTATAGACAAGTTAAACAACTGAAATAAATCGAAACCAAACAAGTTCACTACAGAAGAACGAAGGACGTAAAATGACAAGTTTTGTTTGTCCTTTGTATGTAGCAAGAAGGCTGCACTGTCCTAACACAGGGATGTCTTGACCTGAATAGCTAGTTAACATTTGCGGCACGCAACGGAGGTGTTCCCAGCAGTTTGTGAGGGTCTTGATTGATCATTGAAATTGCAGCTCTGGTATCGAGCTGGAATGGTATCACTTGCCGTTAATGTCCAAGTCTACAAGAAGTTTATTGTCCTGCTGACGACAAGAGCGACTGTTTCGTGCAACATGAACTGAATCTGGTACAATATCACTTGCGACTTGATGGGAGTTCCGGCGATGTCGACGTACACTATTTGTGGGACGAACACAGTCACTGTTAGAGTGGCACTGGGCGGAGTGGAATGAACGACATGAATTTCCATGGGCGAAGTTTCACGAGCCTGAGTATCCTTGGTTCGATTCCGATACCGGTGCGAAGCAAAAGGCCTGGAATTGTTTTGAGTTTCTGATCTGAGCTTTTTCTTGCAAACACTCTGAACATGTCCTTTGTTATTACAGTAAAAGCAAATAGCTTGGCGTGATGGGCAACTCTCACGCGAATGTTTAGTAGCGCACTGCGGGCATGATTTGAGCACTGCATTTGTTTACCGGCGCGGCACACGTGGCTGCGAGCCTGGCGGCAGCGGTGCGGATGGGCGCGAGGGCTGTTTACTGCTCCATTCAGCTTGCCCGGCGGGCCGGTTAACCTGACATGGCTGGCAAAGTTTCAAATGACTCCTGAACAAAGTCAAGTGTGTCCTGCCGATCCAATACATCCATCACTTGTTGAAGGGGGGATTGACTAGTTTCAAAATCTGTTCCCTTATACGAATATCAGAAACGTTCTGTGCAATTGCATCACACACAATAGTATGTGAATGTGGGAGTCCACATTGACACTCAAAAGCACAATCCCTAGTAAGGCCTTGCAAGGCTGCAGCCCACTCCCGATTAGTCTGACCTGCCGTACGTTTTGTATGAAAGAAGGTACACCGTTTCGCAAAAACATTGACTGATTGTTTGAAATATGCATCTGATGCAGACAAAATTTCTTTGTAGGACAGTTGTTACATCGCATCTAGGAAGTAATTTGACTATCACATGGCAGGTTTGCACACTGACGGACGACAAAAGAAATGGCTGCCGCTCGTTACCTTGAATTCTCTAGGCGGCGAGATGGAATCCAAATTGGCGTGACCACTCCGTCCAGTTTTCCAGTGCAGCATCAAAAGGTCTGAAGGTCGGTGCAACTGCGTGTTGTGGCCGCGTTAGCGGTGGAGCGGCGGCTGCCGCAGCGTTTTGCATTACACATTGACCCTGGATGAGCTGTCCAAGGGCATCCAGTAATGCCTACGTCTGCTGATTCTGTAAGCGATAAAATTCGGACAGTACATCTGGAGATTGTGGCGAAGCCATTACACAGTGAAATCTGGGCAGTCTCAACGACAGATGGCAGTATAGTTAAGAACACCGTTTTTACTACTCATCGCCAATTTTGTGTTGGCAGAAAAGCCAACCCCGTGTTACTTGTGGAGGCCGAAATGCACACATTTTAGCTTACGCAGGCTGGTGTGAGAAGGGAAGAACTATACTGACGTGAGGTCTGGAAAATGACAAGGAATTAGAATTCAGAAAGCGGACGTAATTAGTTTGATACTTAACTTCAATCGATTAATGATGATCGTCGCTCTTGACGGTGCATGATTCACAATATTATCTGTTCAGAATACATTCTTGAAGATGAATATGGCGCCTTGCTAGGTCGCAGCAAATGACGTAGCTGAAGGCAATGCTAAACTGTCGTCTCTGCAAATGAGAGCATATGTAGACAGTGAACCATCGCTAGCAAAGTCGGCTGTACAACTGGGGCGAGTGCTAGGGAGTCTCTCTAGACCTGATAGTAGCGACACGCGGGTCCGACATATACTAACGGACCGCGGCCGATTTAAAGGCTACCACCTAGCAAGTGTGGTGTCTGGCGGTGACACCACAATTAGCATGAAGATTTTCGGTGGGGAAGTCGGCATGATGAGTTGAGTAAATCTGTTCAAGAGTTTCAAATCAATTAACCTAACATCTAAAGACACTACAAATATGTGATTTCGTATGAGAAAAAAGGAGCATCGATTAAAGTAACACACAGACGAGGCAGTAAAGTTGGGTTAGACATTGTTATTGGATAGTAGATTAGTAGATGACGTTTTGAGCGAGAAAAGCTGTGAGCATGCTTGCCTGAGACAGGGTAGTTGAAAGTAAGTCATGGAATAATATAGTATCTCTAAACGAAAGAGGAAACATCGATACGAAAACGAAATGTGCAAATTAATCAGTAAGACGTCTAATTATAAGGCTGCGCCCTACATGAAAGTAATATTTCCTCCACTCCTGCGGTTGGGAAATTCTCTCACGCATCATTAACCCTCGCATTACCAATAGGCTGGGGTGCTTTATGACCACCACTCGAAAATATTTTAATACAGTCAAGTACTTCACATTTTAATTATTTTTTTTAAATATTTGATGCTTTTACAGATAAATTATACTGGAATCCGCAATTGTTTTAAATATTTCAGTAAAATGTAACCCAAAATATATGTCTAAGTATTGAATGTGATTTTCCGCAAGAAATGTCACTCGTATTTTCAAGTTCGTAACTATTCTTACACATCCATGTATCTTCAAAAAGAAAGTTGTGAACAAAAATAAACAACAATTAATGAAATTTTACCTTCCTTTTTTAAATGTTTTGTAGTGGTTATAAAGTACACACCCCTCCCCCACCTTGGTAGTACGCGTTATGGAAAATGCGTTGATATTGCAAAGGGTTAATGTACACAACTTAATTGTATTTGTTTGGAGCTTTTATTTATCGCATAAATGTTTTCAGAATCTCCAGATCTCATCATCAAATCCAAACAAAAATCCTATGCTCTCCAAGAGTACCAAAACAATCATTTTATCATCGGTACAGAAACGAAGCGTGACTCTAAAACTTATGACGCTGCTTAGTTTGATCGCAAAGCATGCGTTTCTGTGGGCGTCTCATAACGGTATCTCATGCTCCTGAAACTAGTCATGCATTAATCGTAACTTTGGAGGAAGATGGCTGTTACAGATATTTTCTGTTGTATTCGATAACTATTTAGCGCTGTAGTTTCCAAACATAATTACTATGAAATATTTACTGTAGTAGTCAATACTGCTATATTTCTTGCATGTCAAGCAGTCGGATAGTTGATGCATAATATTTACCAAGAGATTAAAACAAAGTGTAATCATTAGACTCCCTCCAAACATGAAAGCTGGTATAATATTGTGGTGGTTGGTAACTAATATCACAGTGGAAGATGCTGCACAAACACTACTATCTAGTATGGAGTAACTACTATCAGGCACCAAGCACCAGTGATTGTTAGCGTCCTGTTTGGATTGGATTGATTTGGGTGAAGAGACCAAACAGCGAAGTCATCGGTCTCATTGGATTAGGAAAGATGGGGAAGGAAGTCGGCCGTGCCCTTTCAAAGGAACCATCCCGGCATTTGCCAGAAGCGCTTTAGGGAAATCACGGAAAACCTAAATCAGGATGGCCAGACGTGGGATTGAACCGTCGTCTTCCCGAATGCGAGTCCAGTGAGCTAACCACTGCGCCACCTCTTTCGGTATTGCTAGCGTCCTGACATTTAGTATATTCACTAAGTGAAACGTACATAGATATCGTCTTTACTAAGGAAAAAATAATTAAAACAATCAACCCAATACGACAGATCACAAAACTGGAGGTATATACTGCCAAGCAAAAATAAATAAACGAACAATCATAATGTATTGGTCCGAAAATATTTTTGATCTTAAAGCTTTGCTGAAGGTGTATAAGGTTTAGTCAAATTCGAGGAGGACAGTGCGAGTTGACGAGTAGTTTACTAGGGACAGATTCCTTAGCTTTAGCCTTAATGCGGATACAGGGAGTTCGTGAGCAAACCTTTCGAAACTGACCTACAGAATTGATTGCAGACTAGTGCCGACTCGCAAATGTTAACTATTAGTGAGGTGGTCACCGGTAACTGATCACACTTGGTGAGTGCTCACATGTGCAGCGTCAGTGCCGTTTTATAATGTATTTTGTTCGCGACATTTGTTGGCCGAGTGCGAGATCGCGTCTGTGAACTGTTCGTCTACTTCCACAGAGCTCATAAGATTTTTAAGAAAGCATTGGGTCACATTTCAAGGTCGAACGAATAACTACTACAAACTAACGCTACGTGACAAATACTTGCTTATCAAACGAACATAGGCGTACCGAGTTCATCCAGCGGCTATGTGAAAACTAACAAAGCTGCGCTCCCTCTCTTCCTCCCCCCCCCCCCCCGATCCACAAACTACATTTCAGCATTATTTTCTGTGCAGATTTATTAAATTTCATAATTCTCTTAGTAGCCTACGGGAAAGGGGAGGGGGGGGGGTGAAGAGGGCGGGGGAAAGTTTCCACTCTAAGGGTAATTGAATTTTCATCAAACGAAATTTATGGATGTATCACACCAATTATTTGTAAGTGAAAATGAAAATCAAATATAAGAGCCATATGTATTTTTCGGAAGGCTTACGAAGTGGGCACTTTTCCCTACCCAGGGGGTCAGTCCCATCGCAATAGAAGCCCATGAATGTTGTTCTAATTTTCGGCCTTACTCTATAGACATCTTGACGTGTATGTACCTGAAACAATACCACTCGGCTTGGCCAGATCGTTTTCAATCGGATATTTGTATTAGGGCACATATAATAGAAAGGAAATGCCTTAAATTAATATGAATTAAATCAGAAGGTAGAATTACAAGCGATAGCTTTTTACACGAAAGGGGTTGGAAGTAAATCTGACCTGAAATATTATGCGTGATGTATGGAAGTACGAATAACTAACACTTACATGGGTAAACAACTTCGCCACTTTTCCCGATCGTACGTTACGCCGGCATTAGTGGTTCACACATGAAACTATCAAACGGAAACAAATAACACTAAACTACATTTGTAGTCCAAAAGACTTTGTTGGAACATTGATATGGTAAAAAAGTACTACCGAATAAAAGTGAGGTAACAAGACTAATGCAACTTACTTACACTACACCAGACGACTGAAAATCAGAAAAGTTTTTACTGAATCATAGCGAAACAAATTTCTTGTGTCGAAGTCACTGACAACAGTGATGGTGCATATTAGAAATAGTTTGACCCCTTCTCGGAAGGCAGCAGCACTCTTCAGGGCAAAATGACATGTAATGGTCATTTTTACCGCCCTGGCCACATTACCCCACCCCACCCCACTCTATCTTATCTTTGTGGCAGCCACTGTACATCGCTTTATTATGACGTATAATGAACAGATTTTATTCGTTCATCATAAAGTTTTTGCAGTGTATTCATTATTGATTACATATAGAAGGAAAGGGGCTGTAATTGAGGGAAGAGGAAATACCCATTTCCAGTATTTGTTTCTATTACAATATTAGTTTGCATTCCCTTGCTTTGAGTGAAGCAAACTCATTACGTCACTGAAGTCAAATTTAGCAACTCTCGTATTCTCTAGATAAAACAGCTAAATTTGACGGCCTTCTTTCACCCACATACGATCTTGATAGGTCTTTTCTTGTGTTTAATTTAGTAAAATGGTCAGGGTAGTAAGTATGATATTGAAATCTTTTATGTTTTTACGTTGTACGTTCTGATGTGTTCCACACCCACGAGAATCATCTCATTTTTTGGGTCTATGGAACGAAATCAATCTAATCTAAAAAGACGTTCACAGCGTACTACAGCATCCACATTATCGTAAAGCTATTTGTGTGTTTTGATAAGCATCTATTAACCCATCTTTCTGAAAAAAATACCTTCAAAGTATCAAAATGGGAAGCTGTGTCACTGCTCTTGATAAGCTTTTTCATCTGTGGCCTGAAAGCTGCTTTTTAGTTACCTAGCTCCACTTTCCGATATTTCTGCTGTATATTTGGCACCAAAATCAGCTGCACGTTTTTCAAGGTAAGATACATTTCCTTCATCTAAGGGATTTTCGACAGGAAATTAGATTTAAAGGTTTAGTACGTACGAGATATGTTTTCTATTTCAGTTATTATTCTACATAATACTTTGAAGTGCTCTAATTCCTACTCCAGTCCACACTCGGTCGAGAATGGTAAGAACTGGAAGCCTCCTGTCAAATGGCATATTTATTTCAGCATCTGCTCGCCAACCTCTGAGATTGCAAAATCCTATAGCGATGACAGCAAGAACTTTATTGTGCAGCGTAAGTGGTCTGCTCAGATAGCAGCCGTGTGAACCAAGACTATTGTTATCACATAAAGCATGATGGCAATAGAAACACGGAGGATGATACAGCTGCCGCTACCTGTAGGTTTCATGCAGCCCGAAACATCTTCAAACATCATACTAAGAATTTTCATATTCACACGATCACTACACACATACAGTTAGTCGTACAGAAAAAATAAACAATACCTTTCTATAGAAAATGTAATATAGTGAAAGTCTGTATTGGGATACGTTTTCGAAAAGGACATAGTTTTTAAAGTATTCAGAGAAACAAAAATTACCTTCATATGAAAATTTCTTCAGTAACGTGAACACACTGATCTCCAGCGAAAACGTATCGCAGTACTAAATTTAAGAACATTAAATTTCGGTCGGAAAGGTCCTGTTCATTACTTTTGTAAGATTAATAGTTTATGCATAGCGAGTGAAAAAATATGGAAATTTCATGGGTGGTTTTTGTAGGTGTTGCGGGTTGCGTAAAACCCATAGGTAGGAGCCACTAAATCATCCTGTATTTGGTAGCATTCATTTCTTTATGATGTCATTTGGGCGAAATGGCCTGAGACAACAGTCTTCATTTACATTCACAGGAAGAGAGGAAGGCCTCTTGACAAATCTATCTCAGTCAATATATAAAAAGTAATTCTTTCGTGTTATTTCTGCGGTCATTTATTACTCCCACTCTCTGCCTGTATCCATGATGGGTGCCTGTTTCGCTCCCATTTTGGTACGGCCCTACAGGCAGGTCGTTGTTTTCCATTTTCATCAATCCTAATTTAAAAAGACTTTTTTCCACAAACTTAGAAAAATAAACTTTAAGGAATTATGACCTATTCGCTAATACGCTGTTTAGCAACTTATTACAATACCCTCTGCTAAAGGAAAAATTGGAGAGCTGAAGAAGGATGCTATCGTCGAGAATTGTTACCTAAGTCCAGTCGTTCAAAAACAGTCGCCGAAAGCGAGTTAGACGGTCTTCCGAAAATAAGCAGATAAATCGTCCAATCGGAATGTGCCACTACCTGTCCTGTAAACTGGCCTCATTTGGACCCAGTGATCTAACTCCGTTATCTGCATGATCTGA
Source organism: Schistocerca americana (assembly GCF_021461395.2). Lineage (NCBI taxonomy): Eukaryota > Metazoa > Arthropoda > Insecta > Orthoptera > Acrididae > Schistocerca > Schistocerca americana. The sequence continues at coordinate 288,033,869 of NC_060123.1, read as the reverse complement.
ATAGATTTCAACTATCAACAAAAGTGATTAAGATTACACATTTATTCAGTTTTTCAGAATAAAATTATTTAGCATGTAGCAAATGTATTGGGCATAATCCTAACTCTACATTCTCCAAACCCAACCAAGCAAACGGCTTGTCTCTTTCTACTTTAATATCGTCGGGGCGCATTCAAACTGTGAGATTATTTCAAGTCTCTCCATTGATTGTACACAGGGTACGTCAATGCAAAAAAGGTCACCTTCGTTTACAGTGGATCCACTGCCGCTGCAAAATTTTTGTAACAGTTTTTGTTACGAGTTCTGTTAAATTGCCACCAGATTGGAGTAAATGAATACGGAGGAAATATACGCAATTCAGTTGATTTTGCTGACTGTACTCACCTTCCAATGCTCAGTGTGGTAACAGCAAGTTGATGGTTAGGACTTCTTAGAGCTTTGAATATGAGTGTTTCACGTTCTAAGTTTAATGACACTCAACCCACTCCTTTTCTCTTTTCTGCCATAAAAGAATGTGTGAACCGTGTGACTAGTTAGACAAAGGAAAATGCACAATGCCGCCTATAGAGCAGAAATTAATTAAGTACCGTACTGTTCAAACAAATCCGCAAAATAATAATTGCTCTGTATATTTAATGTGGAGATTTAATTGCTTCTGCTTTTGTTCATACAAGTATTGTTGACGTTGACTGTGTGGGATGGAATTTCAATTTTATTACGATATTCCAAACTTTTCAAACGAAATATACTCTTGATCACTTCTATGTAATTGCCTGACGCAGTGCTTAGACACAAATGTTGATTTTCTTTTCTTTCATTTCGTGCGAAACGATAAGGGCATGCTAGACGTGGAAATTTTAAGATCTTTTAACGGTCTGCATCGGAGGACTATTTCCTGGAGATGAAAGATGTACGGATTGTATTCCATGAAATTCAGAAACCACTGATTCTGTTAATATATTACAGTGTAAGCACGGTAATGATAGTGCAAGTTGAAATGAGGTAAAAGAAGCAAAGAAAAGTAAACGAGAGCAGACAATGTTGAAACTAACAAACTACTTACTGAAGGCCAACTAAAAGATTGGCTTTAATCATTTGCAGAACGTATGTTACTACCGGAATAAAAGTATTGATACTCGATTTTCCCAAGTTTCTTCCTTACAACGTTCCGATTTTATTGTCTTTTCAGTCTCTCATCTAAAATTAAATCTATCTACAGCTTGAGAGTACACCGAAGTATGAATTACTTTGACAGTACCGTTAATAAGAAGACAAAACGGAAAGCTATAGATTTGCCTCTCAGTGACAATGGAAAATCTCTTCCGCAATATCACGAACACGTCGAATTAAATCCAACGAACAGCACTGATACCTATCCTCGTTCTTGTTAAGTACTTTTAAACCGCAAGGTCGTGCACTAGAATGATACCTAATGTGTACATAATGTGCGATTCAAGAAGGAAGTGGACGCAAGGTTCGTAAATGTAACTATTACCGTAATACTGTAACACAAAGAAAACAAGTATCGTGCAGTTGCGAACGAATTCTCGCTTTAGATATAGACTGTGTTATTGAATTGCTGTGCTGTTCAGATCATCGACAGAGGTTATCTACACTAAAGTTAAATGAAACTTCAAAATCTCAGCATTCCTATTTTCTTCCGGCACAAAATAAAATTTAGTTCAGCGAATGTCGGTGGATATGTTTGGTTGATAGGAGATGTAGAGCTGCAAATCCACAGTTACAAATGACATGATGTAATTATGCCATATTAGTACTGTTGATCGTACAGGTAAGACAGCGTCAGTAATTATTTCACGAATTACATTTCTTATGTGTGTCATAACAGATTGTCTCAATAGGGTACACTCTTTGACGTAAAACCTGGGCAACTAGTCGCTGTAGTGTCCCAACTCTGCATAGATTGCAACATGGGACAAATAGCGTGGGCGGGCTGATAATATTCTAATTCCAACTATCTGCATGAACGGGCAACTGCAGGCTGCAGCAGTGTCTTGAAGAGATGTCTTCTTTTCGGGCTGATCTGCAGCGTCTGCGCCTATGGCGTAGCATAGTGTGGCTTCAGCAGCTGTGCAGTGGAGACGTGCCGTGTGTTTCCGCCTGCAGAACCCTCTCGCTCATCTTCACTTACGTATCTCTTACGGTTACTGGTGCCATTGCTGACCGACTTTAAAAATCGACACTAAGATTCACCTCTTGTACTGATAACACCTGACCAAAGGCTTTTGAAGTTAAGCCCTTGGCAAAGAAGCTAAGATCCTGAACTCCGCTATTTTGGGCGTACATTTTCCCATCTTAAGCAGCTCGTTGTACATGAATATTGCCAATGACGTGGCGTATGAACTGATATTTCGTGACACCAGACAGGGACTATCCTTTTGCCACGCTGAAGGCAAAGTCTGCGTAGTCACTTTCGACCATGGAGGCTAGGTAATGCACACCATACGAGACTTCGAACTACGTTTTAAGCTCCTGGCGGAAGACGTTATTGTAGCTTCCAGCTTCTCCTCCCGTCTCCCCCTCCCCTCTCCCATGGCACAGCACATCGTCACCGTTAATAGCGTACGAGAGTTCACCATCCATCTCCGTTGCCATATGATATACAGATCAGCGGGTGCCGTGAGGCCATTATATACGATGGCCAACCATTTCCACAGTTCAGTGTGCGCCAAAGAATGCCACGTCTTCAGTGCTGCATCACCCAGTTTCCAACCGCTGCCGTGTTGCCTCCGACTCCGGCGACGATTTTATCTATCATCTATTGTAGTGGGACGCGAAATTGAAGTGTCACCCATCCACTAGTGTCAGCCCAGTTTGCTGGTGAATGTAAGTTTAATTTAGTTTTTTGTTTATGTATTTTTGTAATATTTGTAATGGTTGTGAATTGTCTAAAGTTTTGTATTTATTTTTTATGTTTCATGTACGGAGAGGGCGGCGCAACGAACGGAGACAGCATCTTCACTGCCGGGACCAGAGAGAAAATTGCTGGCCACTATACGTCGCGGGTCGACAGCCAAAGAGCAACAGAAGATCCTGAAACCGAGTTGTTGCACCGTGCTTCTAAAAATTGAAAATTAAGAATTTGTAATGTTTGTACAACAATGACGTCATAAAAAGTTAATCATGTTGTAAATGTTCAGTTCTATCATGTCAAGGCTCAGGTTTACGTCTATATGTAGGAAGATAATAAACTAGTGGATGCTACAAAAGTTTAAATACGTGTTCCGAGAATTTATTTATGAAGAATTATGTTAAGTAATTTGTTTGACAAAATTATTAATTTTTGACAGCGTTCATCGCGAGTTTGATTCTTGAAAGTTTATTCAATGTGGTTCTAATATTTATTAAATCAGATCGCTTGCATTAATATAATTTCTGAGAAGAAACAAACGACATCTAAATTGAAAAAAGTTTACGCAAACCAATTGGACTGAGTGACGTAATTCTGCGCATACGACTCAAATGATGACTTTTTACAGTTTCGTTCAAGAACCATTCAGAGACAATTTAAAAAGAGTTTAAATAATTTTGAAGTGTGTTGTAACTGACGTAGGTGACGAAGTCTGCACATGGTCATATGTCCGAAGAAAATCATTTATACAAAACTTACGTCGTTACACTACACTATGCATCCGAACACTCTGACGAACATCTACCGGACCACGTACATGTGTCCCATCAAGCTGCAATGGAGCACGCAGGAGTTGTTACGTCACGCTCGCAAACTGACGAGACTTCAGCGCCACTGCCAACAGGACGTTTGCGTATCCTCTCCCGGCCGATGATATGTACGTCACGTCCCTCATCGTCCCCGCAACGATCTTAATCCCGTGATGGAAACACCACCATCTTGCGTAGTGCCTTGTTGACAATCAGGGTCCATGGCTTCGTGGGATCTGCACCACATTCGAACCCTACCATCAGCTCTTACCAACTGAACTGGGGACTCATCTGACCAGATCACGGGTTTTCAGTCGTCTAGGGTCCAACTGATGTCAGGAGAACAGGTGAGGCGCTGCGGAGGATGTCTTTCTGTTAGCCTAAGCACTCGCGTCTGTCGTCTGCTGCCATAGTCCATTACAGCCTATTTTCGCCGTAAAGTCCTAACGGATACGTTCGTGCTACATCTCACATCGATTTCCGCCGTTATTTCACGCAGTGTTTCTTGTTTGTTAGCACTGAACTCTAAGCAAACGCCGCTGCTCTCGGTCGTTAAGTGAAGGCCGTCGGGCACAGTGTTGTCTGTGGGGAGAGGTAACGCCTGAAATGCGTTATTCTCGGTACACTCTTGACCGCGGAATATTGAATTCCCTAACGATTTCCGAAATCGAATGTCCTATGAATCTAGCTCTTACTGATATCTCGCTTTCAAAGTCTTATTTCTCATTGTCGGCCATAATCACATTGGAAATCTTTTCATTTGAATCTTTACGTTGTGAAACGAAAGAGATTAACTCGCAGTTCGTTAATTTAGAACGTTATTGTACTTCTTAGTGAGAATGTAATTTCTGAGTCTTAGCACTTCCTGCTTGTTTCCTTATTCTTCTGTGTGCGGCACATGCAAGTCGTCTATGATACCACTTTCTGTGTGAGACTGTTTAAGTGAATGTGATTACTTACAGCTACAGCTACTTCAGCCTAAAAGCATCTTGTTAGTTTTATGTTGTTGTGAAGAGAACTCCTGTCTGTCTGCGTAAATAGCATCTCGTGAAGAATTCTTAATTTAGTGTAACCAGGCTGAATCAGACTTATTACTCTCATATTTTAATTAATGTAATTTATGTTTCAGTAATTTCGTAGTTTGAATGAGGATTGGCATTGTGCGGTTTAAAAATATTCCTCATTCTTTGAGATGTTCGCATCTCCATAATATGGAGTACTGGCTACCATGGAGTTATTAGTTTCATCCAAATGCCGTTTCTTTTTGTTTCTTCAGATTCCCTTGCCCACAACACTTTCCCGATAACCATAAGGTTTGGCCGTTATTCTGACTATACTTATATCTGTGCGTTTGTCCTTTTGGCTCATAGAATCATTTTTCGCCCTCTCAAAGTACGGATTTCGGATTCTTTCTGTACTCCAGGATGTAAAGACTCATTATTTATGATATTCCCCTAGTTTTTCTTTATGCATTAAAAACATCTCTATCATCTGGTCTTTTAAATTTCCGGCCAAGGAGCTGGATGCTAATATTATTCTCTTGTTCCACTGAAAATTGTGTCGCTTTATGAATGCACTATATTTCCAGAAACAACTTTTCACATTCCAGAGAAGCGTGCACGTTTTGAAACTTCCGAGGGGATTAAAACTGTGTACCGGGCTGTGACTCCAACTAGGAACCTCGCCTTCCGTAAATTTTGTCGCAGCTGGGAAAATATGTGAGCGGTGCTGTCGAAATTAAAGATGTGAAAACGGGTTGTGAGACGTGCCTGGACAGCTCCGTTGATAAAAGCATTGCCCATGATAAGCAAGGTCCTGGGTTGGAGTCCCAAACCGGTACACAGTCCTCTGCAGCCAAGACGTTTCATGCAGTATATTATTTATAACTCCACCAACTCAAAATGTTAATAAAAGGTTATCACAAAATTGCTGTCTAAAGCACGAAATATTATTCATTTGAGCTGTTTGCAGTTTAAAATCTTCCTCCAAGATGATAAAAGTAATTGTTATTGTTCCACAGGCACCAGAGCCACAGAGTAGCCCGTTTTCATGAATGCATAATTTGTTATTGAAAGCGAAGGTTCTATATTTCCTGGTCATTCACTGCATTTGAACGAATTCTACTATCTCCTGTGTAGTGGACGGAAAGTCTCCAGAAATATTCTTCCCCCATAAGTACGAATAAATCATCTGAGTACAAGTATTAGATGGCTTCCCTTTTCTCTTCTTCAATCTGGTACCCTGCCCTTCAAACACACCGGAAGCCTTCTTTATTGGATTTATTTGGCTTGTCAGTATCAGAGCAGTTGTCTCTGAATAAAATCAGTACTCGACTTTTGAATATTCGTCTTGTCTCTGATTGCGTCGTCTTTTTGTTTTCCTTTCTTTTAATATTCCCGCAATCTCTGGTGCTAGTAATTTTTAATTTAGTTAAGATTCCTAATGATATGTGTTAAAACTTCTAGGTATTCCTTTAAATGCGTTTGTTGGAGAAAATTCCATTTAATAACAAAATAGTCAAGTTTTCCAAATTAATGCGTTATTTAGTTTTCTTTGCCTGATTTCAAATCATTTGTAATGTTCATCTGTAGCTGTTTATATTTGTCAGCAATTGTTATTTTTATCAACACTTCTTCCAATATAAAGCCTTCATTTTTTCTACCGTCCAAGTATTTTGACAATTTACATTTATATCTTGTTTTATACATTCTTGTGCCAATTTCCTGGTCATATACGCTGTATACTCATCGTCTGAAATCTGTTGGTCATCTGCAAACTCTAATGAAAACAGTGTCATTTACTTGGATACTCAAATACGTATTTGCAGTTTTGTTTCTAGTACGTAGAATTGCTTCTGTCTTCAGTTTACATAATGTTGGTCAGGTGCAACACTCCTTCAGGAAATTCACCTGAATGAACCCAGTAGTCTCATCGACCGAAACATTGTACATTTTTAATAGCTTTTGATAATAGCTTTTGCTGGTCGTCTTCAATGACATAGGTCCTTCTAAAGTTTGATGAAATGTCTTGCTGATCCAACAGTTTGAGTTATACTTCCTGTCAGCTGTTGGTTTAATTGTATGCTTTATGATAAGAATTTTCAGTTTATCACCCGCTTCATTATTTCCTTATTGTTCTTCAGAGCTTGCGACCTGCATGCCCTGTTTCATTAGACTTCAGTTTTGTTATTACAGGTGTCATTTTAGCCTTTACGACAGTTTCTTTTAACAACTTCTTGCTTGACGGCAGTTCAAAGTTATTATCTTGCCTCGATTTCCTATTAAAACATTCATTTTAGAGCTACTCGTAAATAAAGTATTTTATGGGCTCTGCTTTTAAGCCGTGTACCGCGATCGCAGTATTCAAATAATTCCAAGCAACTGTCTTTTCACTTCATCATTCTTTTTGTACAGAAGTTTAATTTCAGTGCTGTACAAGAGTTTTGTGCCTTCTTAAGTGATAACCTGCTTTCCACATATTTGGTTAACTTGGATTTTTAGTTTGCTTCATTATGATCCATGTTCTCCACACTGAAAAATAAGTTGACGACTATTGTTTTGTTTCAGATTCTTCAATCAATATGTTAGCCTGAAGATATTTAGAAGAAATGGTAGAAACTAAGCTTAAATACCCACACAGAAGAAAGCAGCAGCCGGCCGAGAGAAAGCAGCAACAGGGAAGAAACCGATTTTGTGACGTCAAATATCCCTAAACAGGAGCGCTTTGCATTGCTTCATCAGTGTGCTTTGGTAATTTAGTTTCTAGAATTTTGCGTGTTAATGTAATGTATAATAGACAGTTATTGCGTTTTCGTTTGTGTCGGAAAGTAAAACGCTTCTGTGACATATTAAAAGTTCCTAATCAGGAGCAAATTATTTTAGAATTCCATAGCGCACAGTCCTTTGTTTGTCGGTGTAGTTTTCCAAGGTCTTTAGTATGCTTAGGGACTGTAATTACTGTGTGTGGATGCAAGTCGACTTGGTGACACTTCGCTCTCAGCTCCAGGCTGTGATGGCTTTGGTTACACAGCTTGAAGCTGCAGTGGATGGGCATCACAGTTGTGAGCCAGCCATAGGGATCCAATGGACGTCCAGCAGGTTTGAGTCCGCCGATCGATTTGCACTGGTGGCCAACCCAGTTACTGGTCCCATTGAGGTTGACCCCTCACCCACGGCCGAGTGGGAGGTCGTCTCAGGGCGTGCATGGTAGGCGGCAAAAGACTTTCCATGGGGATAAACGTAAGGCCTCCCCAGTTAGTCTGACAGATTGCAGGCGCAGTCTATGGTTCACATTGTCCCTAAAACAGATGCAGTCGCCCATTCTGTTTTAGAGAAAAGCATTCACCGTGAAAGATTCAGGCAATCACAGAGGGTGGGATTGTTGATATTTGGGCGCTCCAATGTTAGGCTCGTTATGGGGTCCATTAGGAACATGCCTGCCACGAACGAGGAGAAAGCCAAAGTGCATTCTCTGTGCATACTGGGTGGAGTCGTTCCAGACGTGGTACATCGTTCTTGTTAACACAACTAGCTCTTTACTCACACGAAGTCTTGAGAGCTATTGACAAGGAATTTCAAACTGATTCCGTGTTTCTAGATTTCCAGTAGATTTTCCACACTGTAGCTCATAAGCTTCTTGTAATCAAATTGTGTGAATATCGTCTCAGATATGTGACTGATTCATGACGTCCTGTCAAACAGGACATAGTTCATAGTAACTGACCGAAAATCCAATGAATACAACAGAAGTGATGGTTGGTTGGTTGGTTGTTTGGGGAAGGAGACCAGACAGCGCGGTCATCGGTCTCATCGGATTAGGGAAGGATGGGGAAGGAAGTCGGCCGTGCCCTTTCAGAGGAACCATCCTGGCATTTGCCTGGAGCGATTTAGGGAAATCACGGAAAACCTAAATCAGGATGGCCGGACGCGGGATTGAACCGTCGTCCTCCCGAATGCGAGTCCAGTGTCTAACCACTGCGCCACCTCGCTCGGTCACAACAGAAGTGATTTCTGACTTTCCTCATGGCAGTGTTATAGGCCCTCTGCTGTTCTGTATCTATATAGACCATTTAGGGGACAATCTGAGTGGCCGTCTTACGTTTTCTTGCAGATGATGCCGTCGTTTATCGTCTAGTAAAGTCATCACAAAGTTAAAGCAAATTGTAAAACGATTTAGTAAAGATATCTTTATGGAGCGAAAATTGGCAGTAGACCCTAAATAACAAAAAGTGCGACGTCATCCACATGAGTGCTGAAAGGAATCCATTAAACTTGTGTTACACGATAAACCAGTCAAATGTAAAAGCCGTAAATTCAACTAAACACCTAGAAATCGCAATTACGAGCACCTTAAATTGAAAATAACACGGAAAATGTCGTGGGGAAAGCGAACCAGAGACTGCGTGGTTTTGGAAGAACACTTTGGAGGATGCAACAGAGAGAGTGAGTCTACATTACGCTTGTCCGTCCTCTTTTGGAGTACTGCTGCGGGATGTGGGATCCTTACCAGATAGGAATAACGGCGTACATCGAGAAGGTTCCAAGAGCAGCACATTTTGTACTATCGAGAAATATGGAGCGAGTGCCACTGACGTGATACGAGATTTGGGGCAGACTTCATTAAAACAAAGGCATTTTTAGTTGCATTGGAATCTTCTCACGAAATTTCAATCACCATCTTTCTCCTCCGAATACGCAAATACTTTGTTGACGCCAAGCTACACAGGTAGAAATGATCATCGTAATAAATTAAGGAGGATCAGCGCTCGCACGAAAAGATATAGGTGTTCGGTTTTTTTCGCTCGTTGTTCGAAAGTGGAATAACATAGTATTATTTTGAAGGTGATTCGAAGAACCCTCTACCAGGCACTTAAGTGTAGGAAGTAGAGTATCCATGTAGATGTTGACAGATGTGAAATCGCAGTACCTCGGCTACGAGCATTTTATCTTAAGCGCTGTGGTAGTCCTCTTATCTCTTAGAACAAAATGAGTAAAAACAACATTCCATTCGTAATGGAAATGAGCGCTTGCCTATTCATATAACTTTAGAATAATTATTTATGCTCGAAGTTAACCCACAAATACATGAAATATTTTTGCCTGACGCAGTCTGATTCCAAAGTGATAGATGGAATACTCTTACGCGTAAATGGAATTAACAGAGAAAGGGGAGGGGGAGAATCATTTTATAGTGGAAGACTACCTGCATATTAGGTATGCATCGTGAAATGCGAGCGCCTAGTGAGTGGTGTGCGTGAGACAGGCACATAGGAGGCAGCTACATTAAACGCTCCAGAACGCCGCTCATGAAAATGGGGGTTTTCCAAGGCTCATACCTTGCGTTCAGTTGGTGATATAAAGGTAGGGTCAAGGGTTTTGGATCATTTGTATATGCAGAAGAACGATCGCCTAACTGTAAGTATCCTACAGCATATGTTCAAAGTTTCAATATTACACACTTCCTCCTGTTTAGGGAAATGGATCAATTCGGTTGGTTCTTTTTGTATTAGACGTGGTCTACGGTACACCTTAAGAGGCTTATGCAGACACCATTTATCTGATGGGCAATTCCTGAGAAAACCCGAAAAACGTGGTTTTAGGTATCAAAACTGATTCGCGAATTCAAAAACAGCTTTGGGCAGCAAATGGCTGATTCTTTTACGATGTATTCCTAAAATCCGTATCTCGAATAACCTTGAAAATTTTCTCGATATCTTATCCTTTCTGAGGTACAAAGGTTCAACTTGAACACACTTGTACACTTAAAATACGCAGGTAAAGTCCGGTGTGAAGCGAAAACGTCATTTACAATGTGAGTTGTCATGGAGAAATATAGTGTGAAGTGCCTCATTTAACATTAGAAGAGATCCCATGATGTACTGACACGAGTGCAAAATTTTTGTGCACATAAAATCGGGCCTTAGGTGTAAAAATTGTATAGTTTTGCGTTAATTCAATTTCAGGCTAATCAACCTATCAAAATTTTACTGACCCATGAAGTTCTTTTCATATGAGGGATATGCTTTGCTGTAGCAGGGGAGAGAAGGGACATGCGGAAAAAGGATCCTATCGGAGTGTGAAATAGGCAATATGTTCCTGTAGTAAAGACGAACTGAAAAGTGGGGTACTAACTGCCTCATTCTACCTTCCGCAGCACCTCTAAAAATTTTCCTTAAAATTTTAAGATACAAACGTATTAACGTTTTTTATTTAATCTTTATTTATTTATTTATTTTGCACAGAGAGAGCGAGACAATGGCAGTGACAAAGATACGGAAAAGTAATAAATACTGGAAGAAAGTAAACAGTGGTTTTGGTATATAAAGAGCGAAGGAAATGGTGGCAATGTGAGACAAAGAGGGGGACAGAAGGCAGTGGAAGTTAGATGACTGTGACAGAACAGTCTGAGGGAAAGGGAGAAGGAGACATTGCCAGTGGGAAAGGAATAAAGGGATGCAGAAAATAGAAGAGGGTGAGAGTCAGTTAGAATGAGAGACAAAGTCGATCACAATGACAACGAGGAAGAGTGAGAGAATGGTTATGAGAAAAGGCAACAGCAGTGAGAAGGAATGAGTGAGACAGTTTCAGTAAGAGATATCAAGAGAGAGGCAGTTACAAACAGTGAAGATAGTAGTAGTACTAGGACAGAATGAAGGAGACACTAACTGTGAGACAGGACACAGTAACGGTTAGAGACACACGAAGAGATCATGACAACAAGTCTGGCTAAATCAGTAAGGACGGGAAAGTGGGAGTGAAGAGGTATGAACGACTAGTAGGGGTGAGCGAGTTACAGTTGGGATGCTTGCAGAATAAAAGGTGAGATGCATGTTAATAAGGGCGCGAAAATGTTCATATGTCAAAATTTTAGGGAAAATTTTCGAACGTGCTGAGAAAGTTAGAATGAGGCAGCTGGTACTTCCCTATTCAGTGGGATTCTTCTTTTAAATAGGAGCACATGCGGTTTTTTGCGTTCGAAAAGGGGCATTTTTCCGTTGCTTTCTTCCGCTTCTGGTAAGAGACAGCTGTGAGGGGGGGGGGGGGGGCATAAGCTGTCATGTTTTTCCAAACACGTACCGTTCCCTGATTAGAAGTAGCAAATGTGGCCTGATAATCGAGTTGAAGCAACTGAAAAGACGTCAAACACTAACTCATCCTCTAACACAGTATTTGATGGAATTACAGTTTATAACACAACGGATACAGAGCGTGAATGCAAGCAATGAGGGAAGAGAGCGTTTCGTGAGCATTGTAAAGTTTCCCTGCGCAGTTTTCTGCAGTCTTCAGTTGGAAAATTGCCGTCATCACTCACCATATTATACGCATACCGACCTCTGGGGAGAAAAATTATATGGATGGGACTAACAACGGGTTAGGGATCTGAATAACATGCCTGCCCAAACAGGCGCATCAAGATAATACTAAAATAATTGGTCTCATAATTAAATTACGTAAGTGCACAGGAGTGAGTCGGAAAGGATGGGTAATACAACTAACAAGTAACTAATTTGCATGGTTAAATCACACCCATTAGAGCTCATTGTCCTCGATTGAGGACAGTCCTTTTTTCCGTCATTATTACGGTGTATGCTACTACAAACTAACAATGTGCGTTTGTTGTTGTAAATAAAGCTCTTTGTCAACAATGGGTTCCATTGTTATCTCTCAGCTACAGTTATTCAGTTAGAGACCGTTAACAGAAGTGGAGCGTTTTTGCGGATCCTGCTGGTATTTCTATACTTATTTTTGTGGCTACATCTAAGATCACTGTCATGTTTGGCTGTTTCGTAATGTAATACTATGAAATTGTTTGGTACTGATGAAGGCGAAAACAGTTTATTAGATTTTCTGTTACAGTGCATGAAATCTTGCTGTCCTTGTTTGAGGACACTAGGCGTTTCTTCGGTAAATGTTATGCTTTTCGGTCTTTTCAGATTTCTTTGCCATGGCTCGCCATGTTTTAAACCATTGATGAGAGCAGTAGAATACTTATTTTCTGAAGAAACAGAATCAGACCTAGTATCTCTACCTCCAGATGTAGATGAGCAGGCCTATGAGAAAAATACTGAAGATGACTTGTTAGGAAATACGAATATAAGTGTTATAGCAGATATTACTGAAATATTACGTGAGAGAGATAACGAAGACACTCCTCGTGTTTCTCCTAAAAGAGCCTGTAAATAATAAGTTAAATGGTGTGGTCAGGTTCCGAAATATTCACTTCCTGATGTAGGTAAGGAAACTTCTTGTCTGTTGGATGACCTGAAAGCAAAGTTGTATGGTCTCACTCCAATACAGGTTCTTGGAGAACTCTTTTCAGAAGGAGTTGTAAGCAGGATTGTAGAGGAAAATGAAAAATACGTCAGGGAGTGTAAAGATAAATTTTTCCTTTGTACGTAATAAAATTCGCGTATTTGTTGGGTTCTTGATCTTTACTGGTTTCATAAATTGTTTGGTGAAGAAGTCTATTGGTCTGAGGAGGCTGATCTTGATGTTCAAATAATGAATGGTACGATGAGCCGTAAATGGCATCTTGAAATGAATTATATAATATATGTCAATGATAACAAAAAGGCCAGTGGAATCAAGAGTGAAAAAAATTTTCTGTATAAAACCATCAGCAGAGGCTCTGGTAAAAAGCTATCAAAATGGGGAGTCTTTCAGGAAAATCTGAAATTTGATGAGAGAATTGTGAGATACTATGGATATCACCTTGTGAAGCAGTTTATCAGACTGAAGCCCACATGCTCTGGATATAAACTTTGGGCCTTATATGGTACTGATGGCTACTGTTATTGATTTGTGGGAAGGACCGAAATGATGACAACGCAAATCTACAACAGGATTCCAAAGCAGTTTTGAAAATTTTGTCCGTTATTGATGAGCACAGCAGTTACAAAGTATTTTTTGGCAATTACTTTACTAGTCATGACCTGCTCGTCCAACTGATAGTACTGGGATTCCGTGCAAGTGGAACTATAGGAGAAAGCAGAACAAGGAAGTGCCCCCTATCACCAGATAATGTTATGAAAAAAAGAAAGAAATGGGATATTTTGAGTTCAGAATTGACGGAGAGAAGGCAGTTCCGATCAAAAAAGGGAATGACAGCAAGTATATTACACAAACAAATAATTTAGACTCTGTGCTTCCCATCGCCAGAATCCAGCGTTGGAGTTCATCCCAAAAAGAACAGATCAGTGTTCCACAACAATATGCATTGGATGTATCCAAGAATATTATGAAAGGCACCGATCTTCACAACCGTTGCAGCGCGTGGTAAAAAGTGGTACTAATACCTTTTTACGGAGGTGGTAAATATGACTGTTGTGAATGTATACTTGGCTTTCAAGAGATGCAATTAAGGAATTTCTCTTCTTAGACAGATTGCGACAACATACCAGAAGAAGGGTCTTGAAACTAGGTTAGCCAACAAAACTCATCTCACCTCCAAGGAGTAATGTACAGATACACGGTATGACCAGAAGCTGCACGTCATCCAGAAGCGTGAAGAGCAAAGATGATGCCAGGATGAGAACTGCAAAGGAAAACTGGCAACATATTGTCGGAAGTGCAATGTTCCGCTCTGTATAGAATCCTTTCCTGAATATCATATTTTGGCCTTAGCGGAATTTCACTTTTGGAGAACTTTCCGTTTAAAGCTTTTGTAAATGTTACTTATTGTAAAATAAATAGTAGCTTTGAAATGTTATTTTGAGTTTATCATTATCAATTTTTTGTCCCTTGTCACTTATCCCAGCAAGTAGTTTAATAACAAAACAACTGCAAAGCGCCCAGCGTCCTCAAATGAGGACAGCCAACAATTTCAGTTAGGCAAGGAAGGAACATGATGCAGCTGGGTCTAACAACGGATTAGGGGTCTGAATAATCAGCCTGCCCAAGAAGGCACATCAAGAGCATACTAGATTAATTGGTATGGTAATTAAATTACTTAGGTGCACAGGAGTCGGTCGGAAAGGACGTGTAACACAACTGACTAGTAACTGATTTTCATGGTTAAATCACACTCATACTCTTGCACCAAATATTACGTTGCTGCTCAACCACCTCGTAGTTAAGGTGTGAAAACTGAGCAGAGTGCAGATACCGTAGGTAGCGACTAACACGGATATCAAACTCACATATGTGGGATCTGGAAAGAATTTCAGATCTGCGGACACAACAAAAGGTAGGGCAGGTCTTGTCATCGGTTAAGCGTATTCCACTTTTGTCTCTCCATAGCCAGTCTTTTCATTTCTGAATATTTGCCTCCTTTGATATTGTCCTGCATTTGGTATCTTCTTTTTGCTATTGCCCTTTCTCCCTCCACCATTCCTTCTATTCCTTCCATCAATAAACAGTCCCTCCTCAAACAATGTCCAATCTTGTTCCGTTTTCTCTTCCTGATGACTTCTGGCATGTTTCTTTCTTCTCCAACTCTTCTTAATACTTCTTCATTCCTTACTCGGTCTTCCCATTTTACTTCTTCCATTCTTCTCCATATCCACATCTCTAGCGCCTCCAATCTTCTTTCATCTTCCTTCCTCCATGTCCAGGTCTCCGCACCATATAGTGCAACGCTCCAAATATGGCTTTTGGCAAGTCTTTTCCTCAGATCTTTGTTTAGTGGTCCACAAAGTAATTTCTGTTTCCTCTTGAATCCTTTTTTTTTAATTGCAAGCGGAAACTGCTACAACCTTGAGACTCTGGCTAAAAATGGGGGTGAGATGCGAATACAACAAATCAACAAGAGAGTTCTCTTAGCCTCTCTCACCTCAGTTCTCCACAATCCTACCGACACTTGGTGCCCCCGTTAAGCTGAGCAACCCAGTGGAAGGTTTGGTAACCAATCCCAGCGGGAAATTGGGTCAGCGAGCCGACAGGATGTGGAGAACAGTGGAAGGAAACCGCCACTGGAATTACTTCCCTAGGCGTTCATGGGATGGACCTCTTTGTACAATAGTGCACCCAGTCAAATTATCTTGCACAAGCTTTAATATACCGCACAATGTGGGGCACCATTGCTTGTGAATATTGATGCCACAAGCACTTGATGGTAGGGTGGACAATGGCAGACCGACAAATTGCAAGGAAATAAACACCAGAATGATCTCAAATCGACGCAAAAACGACTCCATTGATACAAACGGATTAGATCGAGAAACACGGATCTCAAAGAATTCGAAAATATCAAGGAATCCTTAGGCAGTTATACATTGAATTCAATACACGACATGATGGAGGATGCTGTGACTCGCTAACTCAAGGACGATCGTCAATTTTAAAGAGAACACCAGTAAGACGAATTCAGATAGCCTCAAAAGAAACTGACAGAGAATTAGGTAGTGTCTACCACGGACCATAACACACCTCCTAATCATGAAAACCGTGAACATCCGGAGGTTTGGTAGACAAACGCTGGGATGATAATCGCAAGGGAAAGTCCCTACACAATGGATAAAATGCACTTGCAGTGCTACATAAATCTTGCTACAATCAAGCGACCAGAAACTAAAGTGCGCGTCATATATCTTGGCGGCCGAGTTTAGGTTCGTTCTGCGCATCCGACGTCACAAAAAACAGTCAGCCAATGAACAGAGAACGACGTTGCCAGATCTCGACAGCAGTGCAGAGCACGGACGAGTGTCTTCAGTTTTAGAAACGTTCAGTCATAAATAAAGTAATAGAACAAAAGGAATGTCTTGATAGCAGACTTTCTTTTACAGAAAGTTTGGAAAAGCATTCTTTATACCAATTGCTTCATATTCTATTAATTAATTAAACCAAACAAGCAATAAGACTCCTAATTCAGGCGATAGCAAGGAAAGGTGTTTGTTTGAATCTCACGAACTGCTTTTTCGTAATAAAGAACAGCGGTAATTTTTTCATTTCCTATTGTACATCGACGAAGCGTGAGTAATTCATAGTCATATCAACAGTGTTTATAAGTAGTTGTGTGAGATGTTAGAGTCCGTATGGAGTTACACTGTTCGATGAGGTGAGGTAGCGGAACGGTTAAGGTGTTGGGCTGTGAAGTAAAAGGTTATGAGTTCAAACCTTGAGTGGTGCTTAATATTTTCATTATTTAAAAACAATATTGGAGTGCCTTACTTCACGAATTTTATTCGTTTGAATGAAATTTCTAGTGCTTTGTCTCTTCATTAACTTTTTCGCTGCTGCAGACACGTGCTCCCCGCATTCCGCGCTGTGCGCGATTTTGTCATCACTGCACTTCTCGCCTGTGCAGACACATGGTGTTCCCACTGCTTTGACACACTTATCATTCGATTTTACAAAAACTATTTGGCCAAAAAATTTGATTTTTACACGTCTTCTTGCCTGATACCTTCCCCCCATAAATGACTTAAATTTGTTTTGATGTGCAGCATTAAATGTAGTAAACCATTGCACGAAATTTTGAAGAGTTTGCAGAGGTAAAAGTCCATAGCGTATACTTTCCGTATGGTCGATTTTAGTTGCCACAATATTGAGAATGAAATGTGGACAAGATACCTAAATTTCATATAATATTTACTGTATAACAATATCTCATTTAATTTAAATACCATATAGGTGACGTATGTAATATTGAGAAATATTCCGCCTTTCGCGACTGTAATAACAGTTTTATACACACACGGCGCGTTTGGCTTTATTTTAAAGCACTGCCATCGGTGAAAGGTATGGCACATACTCAATGGTATTCATGTTCTATTTCTTGTTTTTGTTCCACAGTCGCAGTTTTACCAATGGTATTGAAATACACTCCTGGAAATGGAAAAAAGAACACATTGACACCGGTGTGTCAGACCCACCATACTTGCTCCGGACACTGCGAGAGGGCTGTACAAGCAATGATCACACGCACGGCACAGCGGACACACCAGGAACCGCGGTGTTGGCCGTCGAATGGCGCTAGCTGCGCAGCATTTGTGCACCGCCGCCGTCAGTGTCAGCCAGTTTGCCGTGGCATACGGAGCTCCATCGCAGTCTTTAACACTGGTAGCATGCCGCGACAGCGTGGACGTGAACCGTATGTGCAGTTGACGGACTTTGAGCGAGGGCGTATAGTGGGCATGCGGGAGGCCAGGTGGACGTACCGCCGAATTGCTCAACACGTGGGGCGTGAGGTCTCCACAGTACATCGATGTTGTCGCCAGTGGTCGGCGGAAGGTGCACGTGCCCGTCGACCTGGGACCGGACCGCAGCGGCGCACGGATGCACGTCAAGACCGTAGGATCCTACGCAGTGCCGTAGGGGACCGCACCGCCACTTCCCAGCAAATTAGGGACACTGTTGCTCCTGGGGTATCGGCGAGGACCATTCGCAACCGTCTCCATGAAGCTGGGCTACGGTCCCGCACACCGTTAGGCCGTCTTCCGCTCACGCCCCAACATCGTGCAGCCCGCCTCCAGTGGTGTCGCGACAGGCGTGAATGGAGGGACGAATGGAGACGTGTCGTCTTCAGCGATGAGAGTCGCTTCTGCCTTGGTGCCAATGATGGTCGTATGCGTGTTTGGCGCCGTGCAGGTGAGCGCCACAATCAAGACTGCATACGACCGAGGCACACAGGGCCAACACCCGGCATCATGGTGTGGGGAGCGATCTCCTACACTGGCCGTACACCACTGGTGATCGTCGAGGGGACACTGAATAGTGCACGGTACATCCAAACCGTCATCGAACCCATCGTTCTACCATTCCTAGACCGGCAAGGGAACTTGCTGTTCAAACAAGACAATGCACGTCCGCATGTATCCCGTGCCACCCAACGTGCTCTAGAAGGTGTAAGTCAACTACCCTGGCCAGCAAGATCTCCGGATCTGTCCCCCATTGAGCATGTTTGGGACTGGATGAAGCGTCGTCTCACGCGGTCTGCACGTCCAGCACGAACGCTGGTCCAACTGAGGCGCCAGGTGGAAATGGCATGGCAAGCCGTTCCACAGGACTACATCCAGCATCTCTACGATCGTCTCCATGGGAGAATAGCAGCCTGCATTGCTGCGAAAGGTGGATATACACTGTACTAGTGCCGACATTGTGCATGCTCTGTTGTCTGTGTCTATGTGCCTGTGGTTCTGTCAGTGTGATCATGTGATGTATCTGACCCCAGGAATGTGTCAATAAAGTTTCCCCTTCCTGGGACAATGAATTCACGGTGTTCTTATTTCAATTTCCAGGAGTGTATATCCCTCTTCTGCAACTGTAATAAGCGACTTATTTAGACCAGACGCGTTTCTCTCTTTTGAAGCATCATAAGAGGACTGTATTTTGTGTCCTCCATTGCCAAGTCACCTTTCGTAGTTTTGTGCTGCGGTAGCACAATATTCAACGTTTGTGTTGGCTCATCAGTGTTTTAGCAAATAAATGCTGTTTGTGTGTGCCACACATAAAATTATATTTGACATAGCTCTGAGCACTTCACTGACAGACGGTATATTCAAGTCCTAATGTTTTTGTAAGTCAACAGTTTTGTTTAATATATTTTGTCTACTTCCTTTTGATTGATTGAAGTGCTTTAAAATAAAGCCAAACGTGCCCAGTGTAAGTAAAACTTTTGTTACAGTCGCGAAAGGTGGAATATTTCTCAATATTTCGCATTCGGGAGGACGACGGTTCAATCCCGTCTCCAGCCATCCTGATTTAGGTTTTCCGTGATTTCCCTAAACCGTTTCAGGCAAATGCCGGGATGGTTCCTTTGAAAGGGCACGGCCGATTTCCTTCCCCATCCTTCCCTCACCCGAGCTTGCGCTCCGTCTCTAATGACCTCGTTGTCGACGGGACGTTAAACACTAACATCCTCCTCCTCCTCCTTCTCAATATTACATACAACACTTATGTGGTACTTAAATTAAATGAAATATATAGGTATCTTGTCCACATTTCATTCTCAACATTGTGGCAACTAAAATCGACCATACGGAAAGTATACTCTATGGACTTTTACCTCTGCAAACTCTTCAAAATTTCGTGCAGAGGTTTACTATATTTAATGCTGCATAATAACTGAGTTGAACATCGAAACAAAATTAAGTCATTTATGGGGGGAAGGTATTACTCAAGAAGATAGGTAAAAATCTAATTTTTGAGCCAAATAGTTTTTGTGGAATCGAATGATAAAGAGTGTCAAAGCAGTCGGAACACAATGTGTCTGCACAGGCGAGCAGTGACAAAATCGCCCACAGCACGGAATGCAGGGAGCACGTCTTTGTAGCAGCGAAAGGGTTAATGCGGCCGTGGTGGCTTTACTTCATGAACTGCGCGCTCCCCCCTACACGTAAGCTTGCGAACTAAGCTATACTATGCCGCTGCTTCTATTGGCGCGTGCGTCGTGTGCAACTGGCAACGCAGCAATCTCCAGCGTCTGGGCGGGCATGCGCGAGCCGCCAAGATAAAAGAATTGAACTATAAGCACCCTAAATGCTTAAGGCATGTGATACTTAGATAAATGTCGGTGGCTCGAGCTGGCTCAAAGGAAATACCATCAGACTACCCTCTGCACACACAATTTACAAAAATAATCAAAATTAGGGGACCCTGCCTTACTCTCCTACCATCAACACTGAAAGAAAGGGTATTAAGTGTTCCCCATAACAAAAAATACATTTTAATACTTCTACCGACAAAATAAACAAGACGATATGACAGAGGAGGCCGAGAGCTCATCATGGCGAAGGCCGAGAAAACGGCTTCCCGTTCACACTATCGTACGCCAAAATTCTAGGCTAACGTGTATCTGTGACTCATCCTCTTATATTTGCTGTTTGCTAAACATGCCTACGAAGGTATGTTGGCGATAGTTGTATCGCACTCATACATTGTTGGCTGCCTCGAATAACGATTCAAACTTGCGAGTCGTTCATACCCAAACAAGTTAGGAGGAGAGGGAAGAAAGCGCAACGGCTGCAAAGAATGTGTACCAATGAATAAATGAACAGATCTGCCCATTCTGCTTCCAGAGGTCAATCGTCCGCTGACTCGAGAAATACACAGAGGGAGAATCTGCGGTTGCTTTTATGCAAGATATATGAAAATAATGAAATAGTATGTTTGGTCCCGTTTCAGTAGTTTCACTATTTCAAGGCGGAACGGAACGCACTTAAGCCAATACCACAACCGGTTAATGATCTACAATCTGTCTTCTGATTAACTGCATTGAACTGCATGATTTCGTCTTCCTCGACGGAAGATCTGTGAGAAAATTGCATCTATATTGGACTTAACTTTACGACCTGAAAATCACTTACGAAAGCACACTAACGCCGTTTCTGCAGGTCATGTGAGCTCGTTGCCTGTCTTTGTTCAAGATTTTAACTTGGATGCCGTAACATGTGGCAAGTTTAAGATCTCGGAAGAGGGGAAATTAAAAATAATTAATGCTTGAACGTCAGTTAAATTGCCTGAAATTATGATTCAATAACAAAAGCAAGTATATAGAACAGCCTTGGTGGCTGACCTCGTAGTAGCTTTACGTATTTTCTAAACGATGTCTTAAAATCACTTCAAAGAAAATAATACGCAACGTGGGATAAATACATTGATTAAATTATGATAATGTGAGTGCAAGATCATAGCAATTGAAATAGATTTTTTATAACAAGTGCTATACAACAAAGTCTAAGTTGTACGAAAACCCATACCTAGTTCGCAAAGCTACAACTAAATAATTCGAAAAACATTAGCTCAGTTTAAACGAAAGTAAAACGCAAGCTGGCGAAAAATGCCACTTACAGTATTTCAGGATGATTCCTTTATGATGTTACAAACTTTCACTGCTGGAGAAGGGTAAATGTTTTTGTCTGAGATGAGGGAATCTGGTCCGGAAACCACCGAGTCGACACTTGTAAGCGGAGATCGTTCTCGTATGTCTGACTATGGAGCATATGTGCTGGTACTGTTGTTGCTGAGGGTGTAGGGTAGGCTAGTTTCAGAGGCAGCTGTATGGATCAAACCAAGCAAAAATATCTCTAGTAAACATTGGCAATAAAACGCATACCGCAAGAGCTATGATTATTTGTTCGATACTGTAAAACATATCTGTTCTATAGCAAACTCTTTACTTTCCATGTTCTTGGAGAAGGTAGTATGCACCAAAACTGAAATATCTCCAGTGAATGCTTTTTTACTACTTGTTCAGTTGAATAGATATGTTTCACATTAGCGAAGATAAACAAGTCCTATAGCTCTTAAGGTGTGTATTTTAGAACCACTGTATAGCTGTCATTTTTTTCTTGATGATAACTTTTTTTGGACATAAGCATTACAGGATGAAATTTTACGAGGGGCATTCGATAAGTAATGAAACATACTTTTTCTCTGTCACTTTGAAATGAAAAAAATGTGCAATTTGCTGCGGGATATCGTGAAATATTCACACTTCAGCCCCCGTAGTTTCATGAAGTTCCGATAGGTGGCGCAGATATACGTAGCTTTCAAAATGGAGGAGGAGGAGATTAGTGTTTAACGTCCCATCGACAACGAGGTCATAAGAGACGGAGCACAAGCTCGGGTTAGGGAAGGATGGGGAAGGAAATCGGCCGTGCCCTTTCAAAGGAACCATCCTGGCATTTGCCTGAAGTGATATAGGGAAATCACGGAAAACCTAAATCAGGATGGCCGGACGCGGGATTGAACCGTCGTCCTTCCGAATGCGAGTCCAGTGTGCTAACCACTGAGCCACCTCGCTCGGTTTTCAAAATGGAGTCTGTAATGGAGATGCGTTCCAAGCAGAGAACTGTCATTCAGTTTCCTTTGGAGGAAAAAGAGAGCATCACAGCTATTCATAGACGCTTGCAAGAAATCTACTGAGACCAGGCAATGAAGAAAAGCGTGGTAGCTCGTTGGGCGAGGCGTCTGACGTCATCGCAACAAGGTCCGGCAAATCTGTCTGATATTCCGCGTGCCGCCGGCCGCACACAGCTGGCACCCCTGCTATGTTGGAACGTGCGGACACTCTCATTCGAAGTAAACGTATCACCAACACCTCGCTGTTCAACTGGACGCCTCTGTTGGTAGTGCCGACACACTCGCCCATCAATTGTGGTACTGAAAGATGTGCTCCCACTGGGTCCCTCATCGCCTAAGACCACAAAGAGCAACGAAGGACTGTAAGAGGAATTGGTTGTGCGTTACAAGGTTGATCGTGACAATTTTAGTGGAAATCGTCACAGACGATGAAACATGGGTTTACCACTTCGACCCGGAAAGAAAACGACAATCCGTGTAATGGCACCACATGACCTCTCCTCCGAAGAAACAGTTCAAAGTCGCATCTTCAAACGGTAGAATCATGGCGACAGTCTTCTGGGACTCTGAAGGGATTTTTCTGTTGTCATCTCTCATGGTGAAACAATCGGCTGTGAAGCTTATTCCGTTACCCTCAGGAAATTGAAGAAACTACTTGAGCATGCAAAGACCTCCTTCTCTGTGACAATGCAACGTCTCAGGCAAGTCTGTGCATCCAAGAGAAGCTCAGGAAACTTCATTGGACTGTCCTTCCTCATCACCCTACAGCCCAGATCTTGCACCTTCCATCTGTTTGGTCCAGTGAAGGATGAACTCCATGAGAACCAAAATGTGGGTACTGGGGAGTTTATTGATGCAGAAAGCCTTTGGCCCCGATGTAGACCAGTGGACTGGTACCACATGGGCATACCGGCCCTCCCATTAAGACGGCGTAAAGCCGTAGAACTGAAAGGAGATTATGTTGAAAAACAAGGATTTGTAGCCAAATGAGTGGGGAATAATAATGTGTATTGGGATCCTGAATAAAGCAAATCTGCTTTCAGAAAAAGAATGTGTTGCACTACTTACTGAATTCCCCTCGTAGCATTACCGAGAGAAATAAGACAAACACCTTGCAGCGTCGTCTTCCTTTGTTACCGGCTTCAGTTGGGCGAGGCAGAGGGTCTACAGCATTCTGTAGGTAAGCCTCTCATTGATGATCAGATCTCTTACGCTCTGGGAAGTACTCATCAACAACAGGTTTAGCTCACACATCATTGCTCAATGCCAAGTACACTTCAAATATATAAAACTACTCATAATAAACAAAGGAGGAACCACAGATGAAACAAAGGTTTTAAGAACAGTGGTAACAAATACTTGTGGATAATTTGGCAATGCTACACAAAAAACAAAAACAGAGACGCTCGATTAGCAAAGATACGTAAACAATCTCCAATGGTGCTACTTTTCTCGCATTTCACGTCGAAGCGAATGTTGTAAACGTTTCCTTTCAGGCCACTGATGGTGTTTAAAATCAATGAAACAAATTAGGTTTGTTAATATAAATAAGCATTTTTTAGTTTTTTAGTACTTCCAAAGATGAATTTTAAGCACATTTAATAATAGCATACTTGAATGTACTGCCAACATTATCCTTCGATACGAGATAATACCATTAGGTGCTGAAATGGTAAGGCACCAGACCAGCTTTCGTGGGAACAACAGTTCAAATACCCGTACGATCAACTAAATTTAGTCCTTCCGTGATTTCCCTAAATAAACTGTAGCAAATACATACGTTGAGAAGGCCACGGCCGATTTTCTACCTTTACCCGACTTTGAGCCCCGTTTCTAATGACCTAATCGTCTTCGAGGTGTTACGCCCGAGTCTTCGTTCCTTCCTTTTATAATTTTTCTTTAACATGGTTTACTTAAACTTAGTACTACTTCTGCCCCCCTACCCCCTCCTCCCCCCCCCCCCCCCCATGAACCATGGATCTTGCCGTTGGTGGGGAGGCTTGCGTGCCTCGGCGACACAGATAGCCGTGCCGTAGCTGCAACCACAACGGAGGGGTATCTGTTGAGTGGCCAGACAAACGTGTGGTTCCTGAAGAGGGGCAGCAGCCTTTTCAGTAGTTGCAGGGGCAACAGTCTGGATGATTCACTGATCTGGCCTTGTAACATTAACCAAAACGGCCTTGCTGTGCTGGTACTGCGAACGGCTGAAAGCAAGGGGAAACTACAGCCGTAATTTCTCCCGAGGACATGCAGCTTTACTGTATGGTTAAATGATGATGGCGTCCTCTTGGGTAAAATATTCCGGAAGTAAAATAGTCTCCCATTCTGATCTCCGGGCGGGGACTACTCAGGAGGACGTCGTTATCAGGAGAAAGAAAACTGGTGTTCTAAGGATCGGAGCGTGTAATGTCAGATCCCTTAATCGGGCAGGTAGGTTAGAAAATTTAAAAAGGGAAATGGATAGGTTAAAGTTAGATACAGTGGGAATCAGTGAAGTTCGGTGGCCGGAGGAACAAGACTTTTGGTCAGGTGAATACAGGGTTATAAATACAAAATCAAATAGGGGTATTGCTGGAGTAGGTTTAATAGTGAATACAAAATAGGAGTGCAGGTAAATTACTACAAACGGCATAGTGAAGGCGTTATTGTGGCCAAGATAGACACTACAGTAGTACAAGTTTATATGCCAACTAGCTCTACAGATGTTGAAGAAGTTGATGAAATGTATGATAAGATAAAAGAAATTATTCAGGTAGTGAAGGGAGATGAAAATTTAATAGTCATAGGTGACTGGAATTCAAGAGTGGGAAAAGGGAGAGAAGGCAACATATGTGAATATGGATTGGGGGTAAGAAATGAAAGAGGAAGCCGTATGTTTGCACAGAGCATATATTAATCATAGCTAACACTTCTTTCAAGAATCATAAAAGAAGGTTGTATACAAGGAAGAATTCTGGAGATACTAGAAGGCATCAGGTATATTATATAATGCCAAGACAGAGATTTAGGAACCAGGTTTTAAATTTTAAGACATTTCCAGGGGCGGATGTGGACTCTGACCACAATATATTGGTTACGAACTGTAGATTAAAACTGAAGAAACTGCAAAAAGGTGGCAATTTAAGGAGATGGGACGTGGATAAACTGGGTAAACCAGAGGTATTACAGAGTTCCAGGGAGAGCATAAGGGAACAATTGACAGGAATGGGGGAAAGAAATTCAGTAGAAGAAGAATGGTTAGCTCTGAGGGATGAAGTAGTGAAGGCAGCAGAGGATCAAGTAGGTAAAAATACGAGGACTACTAGAAAACCTTGTGTAACAGAAGAAATATTGAAATTAGTTGATGAAAGGAGAAAATATAAAAATGCAGTAAATGAAGGAGGCAGAAAGGAATACAAAATGAGATCGACAGGAAGTGTAAAATGGCTAAGCAGGGCTTGGTAGAGGACAAATGTAAGGATGTCGAGGTTTATCTCACTAGGGGGAGAGACCTTTGGAGAAAAGAGAACCACTTGTACGAATATCACGAGCTCAGATGAAAACCCAGTTCGAAGCAAAGAAGGGAAACCAGAAAGGTGGAAGGAGTATATAGAGGGTCTGTACAAGGGCGATGTACTTGAGGACAATATTATGGAAATGGAAGAAGATGTAGATGAAGATGAAATGGGACATACGACACTGCGTGAAGAGTTTGACAGAGCACTGAAAGACCTGAGTCGAAACAAGGCCCCGGGAGTAGACAACATTCCATTAGAACTACTGACGGCCTTGGGAGAGCCAGTCCTGACAAAACTCTACCAAATGGTGAGTAAGATGTATGAGACAGGCGAAATACCCTCAGACTTCAAGAAGAATATAATAATTCCAATCACAAAGAAAGCAGTTGTTGACAGGTGTGAAAATTACCAAACTACCAGTTAATAAATCACAGCTGCAAAATACTAACGCGAATTCTTTACAGACGAATGGAAAAACTGGTAGAAGCCGACCTCGGGGAAGATCAGTTTGGATTCCGTAGAAATGTTGGAACACGTGAGGCAATACTAACCTTACGACTTATCCTAGAAGAAAGATTAAGGAAAGGCAAACCCAAGTTTCTAGCATTTGTAGACTTAGAGAAAGCTTTTGACAATGTTGACTAGAATACACTTTTTCAAACTCTGAAGGTGGCAGGGGTAAAATGCAGGGAGCGAAAGGCTATTTACAATTTGTACAGAAACCAGATGGCAGTTATAAGACTCGAGGGGCATGAAAGGGAAGAAGTGGTTGGGAAGGGAGTGAGACAGATGTTATTCAATCTGCATTTTTAGTAAGCAGTAAAGGAAACAAAAGAAAAATTCGGAGTAGGTATTAAAATCCATGGAGAAGAAATAAAACTTTGAGGTTCGCCGATGACATTGTAATTCTGTCAGAGACAACAAAGGACTTGGAAGAGCAGTTGAACGGAATGGACAGTGTCTTGAAAGGAGGATATAAGATGAACATCAACTAAAGCAAAACGAGGATAATGGAATGTCGGTGATGCTGAGGGAATTAGATTAGGAAACGAGACACTTAAAGTAGTAAAGGAGTTATGCTATTTGGGGAGCAAAATAACTGACAATGGTTGAAGTAGAAAGGATATAAAACGTAGACTGGCAATGTTCTGAGGCATCAAGGAATCACAAATTTAGCATTGGAGGGCAGCGTGGAGGGTAAAAATCGTAGAGGGAAACCAAGAGATGAATACAGTAAGCATATTCAAAAGGATGTAGGTTGCAGCAAGTACTGGGAGATGAAGAAGCTCGCGCAGGATAGAGTAGCATGGAGAACTGCATCAAACTAGTCTCAGGACTGAAGACCACAACAAGAACAACTACTTCTGCCCATTTTCCGCGTATCAGAACACATGAAACTATAAAATAATGGTTTGTTTGCAAAGGAAATTGATTGTACGCCATCTGACCAGAGACAGCGCCACGTATTTCCTCGCATATCCCAATTCTTGAGGCCATTGTCTCGAAGTGGTATTTCTGAACACTCACTAGGGGTTTTAGAGGCACTGTAGACAACATTTATAGCAACTATAATAAATGTCAAATATTGATCACAGTGTAGTCAGCATCGAGGTCAGTGGCGAATACAAGTTTTCCGACTGTTTTGCAATACAATTTATTTCTTTTAACCATGTTCGCGTTTCGTATTATACGACCGAGGTTACTAGAGAATGCAATGTAATTTGTTATCTTAACAATGTTCGTAAGTGCAGCGCAACAGGTCGAATCACCAGACTGACGTACAAATTTGCATTCAGGTTGTGTGGGATAACCACAAGAGTGTTCCTGCTTGTATGAAATCGCACCCCAGACCATTCCTCCAGATTTAGGTGCAGTGTGTCTAGCACACAAACAAGTTGGTTGCAACCCCTTAACTGGCCTCCCCCTCAGCAACAGACAGCCATCGCTGGCACCGAGGCAGCTCTCATCAGAAATCACGACAGACCCCCACTTAGCCCCTTAATGAGCTCTTAATTGTCACCACTGATGTCCTCAATGGCGGTGGTTAGAGGTAAATGGAATGCACGCTACAGGGCTTCTGGCTCGGAACTGTCCCTCAAGTGACCGTTACGCAACGGTTCATTGTGTCACTGTGATATCAACTGCTGCTCAAATTGTTGCTGCAGATGCAGTACGGTGAGCCAGAAACCTAAGCCTAACACGATGGTCTTCCTTCTCGGTAGTGACATGTGACCTTCCGGACTCTGGTTTTCTTGCGACTGTATGTTCCCGTGACAAAGGGTGCCAGTTATCATGTACAGTGACTACATTCCTGCCAAATCTTGCTGTAATATCTCAAAAGGAACATTCAGCGTCTCCTAACCCTATTACACGACCTCATTCAAACTAATAAGGCATCTTTGGTGCCTTAAAAGCATTCATGACTACTATCAACTCACCATGTCCAATCTGAAAGGTCACTAACGCCCAAGACAGTTGCAGCGTGTATTTACAGCAAATCTAATTTACATCCTCTTAGTCGCGCTACTAGCATCACTCTTACAAAACTGGCACGAAATTTGAAGAGCTCATTTATGTTGCATAACTCCATCTTTGTGTTGTGATTGTTTCCCCTTCAGTGGATACGTAAACAATTACACAACAATGAAAGTGAAAGAAATTTTCTTGATATTCAAGGTATCTTGCTTCTGTTTCCGTCGAAGCAAGGTGGTACCTATTTCAGTTTGACGATTATATGATCGCTGTCGTAGCAACACAATACACTATTTTTCTGCCCCAGTTGCGTTTCAAGTTGCTGATGTTCGTTCAGCCACTTTCTTTGTCTCCCGTGAATTTCACAAGAATATTTGGAATTACCCACGCAAGAAAATATTTGTCTACTCATTTGGGAAGGTTAAATATCCATTCAGAGATTGTATGATCTGCCGTGACTCCAATTTCTAAACTCCATGAAATTTCATTACATTGTCACGAACATCATTGAACACACTCTCTGCTTCGTTATCTCATTATAAAGAGTGATAAATACACGTAGCTCACGCACTGTCTCAAAGTGAATAACCATTAAGCGCTATGCCAGTGAAGGAATAATGATATGCACGCGATTTGAATTTATATCGTCACAAAGTCCACGCAAACGTCTCTACATCAGACATTCTACGAAATCACCTATGCAAATGCCCTTAACTGCATGCCATGCTTAATTTTGAACCCTATGAAAGTCTTTTGACAATGAGTTTTTATTCGAGAGAAATACAATTTACAACTTTTATAAATTTCCTTGAGTTTGTTGTGCGATACGTCTTTATAAAACATTGCTAAAAATCAGTTTAACAAAAAATATAGAAAATTTTGAGAGCTGGACTTTGCGCTAAACAACATCTGCCTTGTAAAGTCTCCTAGTGGTGCTAGTAGAACGCTTTCGCGACACCCTCGTGCTCACTAACGAACCTTTCACCAGTAACACATTTTTTCTTTTTTTTTCCCAGCCAACCAGTTTTGCAAGCGTCTGAATCAAATCATATCAGTCTATGACTTCAAAATTAGTCAGCAATAGAATTCAACTACTACCAGAAGATCTATGGCCCATATGTATACATAAAAAAATCTCCTGTCTCAGATTCCTAAATGAATAGCTCTGTAAAAAGGGAACAGACACATAAATAGTGAGCTAGTACATGATACGGCTGATTTCTAGTTTCGTTTGTATTTATTTCAAATTTATTTTCTTTCACTGTTAGAACTACTGTAACTGTGGAAGTTAAGTAAAAGAAAAAAACCATCGAAAGCTGAAGTAAATAAACACAGGACTGAAAATGGCTTTTTGAAAGTTGTTCGATAGTCAGCATTTCCCGTAGAGATATCAAACGGGAACTTTCATCTACATCATTTACAAACTGATAAATTAGCACTTGGATACTCATGAAGAGGAATATTAGGATGCGGAAGTAGAACCAAGAATAAGCTCACTCTTAAATTAGACTTTTATTTCAAACATACAGACTATATGCTTGCCTAATTTGTCTCAAATTTATTCGAAGGTTAATTTTCTGACGAACATTCCTGTATCTTGTTTCGCTAACAACGTTTTGAAATCAGAAAGTAACATTTCCATTTTCGGTTTGCTGGTAACTACCAATCTTCTGTTACACCAGTGTGGATATTTTTTAATTGTGGCTTAAAACAACAAATTGCAGTTTTCGATCGCATAGCCGCGGGAGCATCCAAGGAGCCGTCAACAACAACCAGACGGTGCTCATTTTCTGAAGATGATATCTTCATGAAATTGAAACCTGTCAGTAATAAAATATTCTTGCGATCTAGGCTGCTGTTTTAACCCAGTTGTATGGCCAGATCGATATTACTCCTCTGGAACATGTTGTCCAAATTTATGGTTTTTGTTTCATTCTATAAAAATGTTAAGTGGTTATTTTTCATTTAAATAACAATGCATGACAAGACTTTGCAGTTACTTTCTTTTGTACCTTTTCTTAAGTAAAGAGCAGTCCGATATTTACTAAACAGCGGCCACCTTGTCGTAATGCTATCGGAAAGGCAAATCGTGAACTATTGAAAGACCACAGTGAATCAGATTGTCGGCTGTTGATCTGCCAGGAGCCGTCGGAAGCTCCCTGGGCAGAGCACTTTACAGCGTCTGCGAATCCTCACAATCCCGTAATTCAGCGATCTTCTGGGACCCCCCCTGTCCACGCAATCCAATTACAGTATTCCTGGCCTTGCCGCCGTCGCAGCCCTGCAGATCCAAGCTTAAACCTGAAAACCCCAAACATACCTCTAAGCCTTTCTAAAGGAGTAACATCTTCGTAAACTGGTAGCACATTTGTTCAGTCTTACGCTAAATTTTAAGCGTGATTAAAGTTAACATAAATTTATGTTGAACGTTATATGAGTTTTCAGTCTGAATTCACTATGATAGACATATTTTTAAGCCACCAGTTGAATGATTTCAGGGCTTGCACATTAATTTCAGTTCCACAACAATTTTTGCTTATTCTTCTATTTAAATTTAACTTCGTTTTTGTGTTTATATTAATGTGTTGATCGTTTTTGTTGCTGCCTTTTTCACTTCTCTTTGTTTTGTTATTTACTTATTTGATAAATTTTATCCTCAGTTTCACCTTGCTTGTTCAAACACTTCCTTTTTCCACGCCTTCCTCGTACCCGTATCTATTGTTTTTATACCCAACAGAATACGTGTGTATTACATTGTGTCAAGTGACTGTCTATCGCCCATCTTTACACCAAAATTATTGATTACATTTTTTCAATCTTTCTTGCTGTAAAGTTGCATTTCTCTTTAGTTGCTTACTGCTGGTTGTTACAGGTGGACTAAGGGCTACAAATCTGACGTCACTCAAGTTATGAAGGGCAGTATTTTGATTTCCACCTTGCATTTCATCATAATGTAAACTTAAACATCGCTTTTTCTTCACTCTAATATTTTGCGGACAATTCTTGCCGTTCCTTTATCTGGTTCTAAGGCAATGACGAATGGCGTCCTTCCATATATCTAAATTCTCATAACAACAGTCTAGTGACTGTCCGAACTATAGATATCCTTTCACTCGCTGTAGTTCGTGTAGTGATACCAGAAGTACAACACATCTCACACCTAAAGGAGGCTTACATGTAAACGTAGATGTAGCATGGTTGAGGGACCTGCTTCAAGATGTCGTAGGGTGCTTCATTGTATAGCCTCCTGACAACTGATTCCCCTTATAATGGACATTGAGTTTCCTCTCCTGCTATGAAATATTCTGCATTTTCAATCATAATACCTGTGATCTATTTGAATGCACAGTATGGTGTAGCCCTCTGGCTGCAGACAACATTCGTGCAAATCAATGACGTGGGTCTATTGACCAGACAATGAGAGAAGACAAACTAATTTCTGTTGTGAAATGGTATGATCAATAGCCAGCCATAACTGCATCTACCAAGACTGGGAAGCAGCCTATGGATCAATGTAATAGATCGTCGAAGAATGATGGGAGGTACAGTCACGTTCCTCGTTCAGAAGTAAGACCGCTGCATTAAAAGTATGGATGCCGTAGAACTGATTGACATGTTAACGGTTTATTACAGGATCTGGATCAGAATCAGAAAATGGATTGTAAAGACTATTTCTTACATCATAGATTTGGGAATCGCAAATAGCTGGATCCAGTACACGACTGGCCGAATTAAGAATGATGAGCTAAAGATGAGTACCTACAGTACCTTTATTTAAAATTAATATCTGCAGAATTTCTTAATAGGCCAAGAGGGTCAACATTCTGAAGAGGAAGATGAGGACTCAAGTCCTAAAAGGCGAAGACTATTGCCCACACAGTCATGCTCACCTGCTGAAGGCCATTTACCAGAAATGGCTAAGTTGAAAAACAGCATGAGGTGTAAGAAAATTCTGTGCACGAAGAAAACCAAAATAAAGTGCTAAGGCTGTTCACCTTTCCGCCGTCTAACATCTTAGAAAACTGTTTCTTTGAGTATCGTCAGAAGAAATTATCACAATTAAGGTCTTTTTTCAGTTGATAATCAGTCAATGATATATGTGATAAGTGGCAGGTAAGAATGTATTGTGAGTAAACAAACTATAAAGTATTTTTTTCATTTTTTATAATACTTATGTGTCACCAAGTTCTAGTGGTCACTGTAATGGACACTCCTGAAAATTGCGAATTTCTTTTAAAAATTTTAAACCTTTTGAATATTGCCTTCCACTATCATCTCTTTAACAGCTCCATAAAATGTGTTTCAAATAAATCAATGACAATTGCCACCAGGTATCTGGAGGATGTAGCATCATTAGCGGATGGGTAAAGATTTGTCGCGTAGTTTTGATAAACGAACTACAACAGCAGCTGACTGAAAGCTGATGGAAATGGGAATGAGAAGTTGTGCAAGTTGTTTATAAAGATGACGTTACGCTTTTGCCTGTTGTGACAGGTCAAAAGACAGTAGTACTATTTGAAATGTCGTTACGGTAGTCCGTTTCGTCTTAACATAACGGTACAGTGGCCGTTTTGTAAATAAAATGTATTAAATGTATGTGATACAATTATGATACGTTGCTCATGTGTGTCCTTTCGAACCGTATGTTGTAGTGCAGCAAAGCTGATGGATGGGCGAAATTCTGATTTGAGGGTTAAAGATGCTATTTAAAGTGTGCAGACAGTGTGAACAGTTCAAGCGGCAAAGACTACTTTGATAACACCTGGCCACAAGAAGAAGAGGCGAAGCCCATCTAAAAGTTGAATTAATTGATCAGTTGTGGTTAATCTATTCTTGAGGGAGAGTCAACGTTGAAGAGCCTCGCTGAACTGGGTGTTATCAAGGAGAAAAAGAAGATAGCTTATAAGAAGGAAAGCTATCGAGACTGAAATATTTGTTAGATAATTACAAATATTTACTGTGGGTTATATCATGTTAGTACCGAAGGTGTTGTGAGTGTAGACTTAGGCACTATAAGCAAATAATTCGGTATAATTAGTGGATATTTTAACGGTATAAAGTCATAATAGTAGCCTATACATTGATGTGGTAGCTTTAGTTGTAACACTAGGATCAATTCTAAACTTGCGATTATACACGAACAAACAAAGTGTGCAAGAACACTGGTGTCTGTGATCACTGGCGATTAAGATGCGATCCCCTTTTGAGCTTAGAAAACGCTGACTGCGGGAATGATACTACAACATTTAAATATTTTAAAGCATTACGTACTGCTTACGGTAGAGGAACAGCTCAGAGATAATGATTGAATCAGCCTGACAATGCACCATGGCGTAAAGCAGTATATGTGAAGCAATGGATTGTTAACATAACATTACTGAAAAGGACTGGCAAGCCCAGAGTTCCAACCTAAACCCATGGAACACTTTTGGGATGAGTTAGAACATCAGCATCGCTCCATACCCCAGCGTCTAACATCAGTAACGAAAACTGTAAGATGTACGACTTGTTTTAAAACATCAGGTTGTAAGTAGGCTGTGTAGGGTTTTTTTATTGGTAACGCCACGTAGCGCTTGTATGAAAATCACTGGCTGTGCTGCGTGCAGTCTGTGGCTGGTTTGCATTGTTGTTGGCTATTGTAGTGTTGGGCAGTTGGCTGTTAACAGAGCGCAGCGTTGCGCAGTTGGAGGTGAGCCGCCAGCAGTGGTGGATGTGGGGAGAGAGACGGCGGAATCTTGAGAGCGGACGATCTGGACGTGTGTCCATCAGAGACAGTAAATTTGTAAGACTGGATGTCATGTACTGCTATATATATCATGACTTTTGAACACTATTAAGGTAAATACATTGTTTGTTCTCTATCAAAATCTTTCATTTGCTAACTATGCTTATCAGTAGTTAGAATCTCTTACTTAGCTGGCAGTAATGGCGCTCGCTGTATTGCAGTAGTTCGAGTAACGAAGATTTTTGTGAGGTAAGTGATTTGTGAAACGTATAGGTTAATTTAGTCAGGGCCATTCTCTTGTAGGGATTATTGAAAGTGAGATTGCGTTGCGCTTAAAAATATTGTTTGTCAGTTGAAGCACAGTCGTGTATAATTTTTCTAAGGGGACGTTTCATATGTCGATACTTAGTCGAGGATACCTCACTTGAATCTTCTGATTTTTTCTTGTAGTTTGTGTAATTAGTGTAGCTTTTGTTTATTGCTAGTTCGTAATTGTAGAGAGGACCTCCTTTGCAGTTGCAGTCTTTCATTGTCGTATAGTAAAACAGTTGTGGCATGCATGTAGATTTGCACCAAGTATTTCGCGGCTGCGCTTGCAATTAACGAGGTATTATTTTCAGTGCTATGTTAATGTGTTCTCTTATTTTTGCTCTTCAAATTGTGCTTTTCTGTGTTATCGTGTGAAATATTGTGACAATAATGTCGTGTGAAAAACGTAACACTAGGCTCCAAAGTAAACTGAGAAATAATAGTGACGACGAGCGTAGCTTATCAGCACCACTGTGTAATGAATTAACAGACATTCGAAGTAGTAATTTGGTAATTGTGCATAGGGAAATGGAGCGGTCGGCAAATAATGGTGTAGACAGTGAAACAAATAGTGGACAGGGAAGCATTATCGATCGATAGATCGGAAACAGCTCGCCTCAGGAATTTGAAATGACGGAACACAATATTGCAAATACTGTAGACTCAGGTTTTGTGTCCTCACCGTTTTCTCAAATGAGTCAAGATATTTTCTGCTTGTCAAAATGTGAATGTTGCCGGTGAAAATGCACTGCCAAAAAGCATAGAGAAACAGATTCCAGACACTAATACATTATTTTTGCAATTAATGCAACAAATGGAACAAAATCAGAGACAAACACAGCAAAAGCTTCAAAAGTTAGACACAATGGAACAAAATCTTCAAAAGTTAGACACCACGCTTGAAGAAACACGTGAAGATTTAACTACTGAGTTACATAAAATCGAATCGAAATGTCAAAAAGTCTGTAATGACGTAAAAACACAAATTTGTGAGCATTTCCAAGCTATTTTTTTTTTGCGGCATGAAAATACATTACAGAATCACGAAGCAGCCATAAAAGAACTGCAAACTATTGTTCATGAAAATCATGAGACCTTTCAAGCTAAAATTGACTCAGTTGCATCTACCGATTCGGTTACGCAACTTGCAAAAACTCAGGAAAACTTAAAGGACACAGTAGATACTCTGAAAATTGGTTCAGAAAGACACATGGAGGAAATTAGTTCATTATCAGAGAAAGTAGTTGAACTTTCGGATCAGCTAAATAATTTATCTACGAAGGTAGATGATAATCTGAATGACACAAAACCGGTAGTCTTTAATGACACAGAAGAGTGCGAACAAATTAGGAAATTCAAACAAAATCAGAATTAAATTAATACGCAACACCAAAGAGAAATCCAGGAAGTACAAGATCAGCTGACACAGGTAATACAAGAATTACGTATTTCAGAGGACACTCGCGCTCCAATATGGGAAGAGGAACATAGAAATACGGAACAGCCACAAAATAATAACACAGGGCACTTCGGAAATTATGAAAGAAATTGGCAAGGTACACCGAATTTTGAGATGGAAATACGGAACAGCCACAAAATAATAACACAGGGCACTTCGGAAATTATGAAAGAAATTGGCAAGGTACACCGAATTTTGAGATGGAACCGCCGAAACGACGTAACAATGACCGCCATGCGATTCGCCGACATGATGATTTTGACTATAAGTTGTTTATTACTACACGTAAATTCAAAACATTTAAGAATTCCGACAACGACATTAATCCACAAGCGTGGCTTCACCAATTCTATCATTGTTTTCCTACCAACTGGTCATTAGAGCACAGATTAGAATTTATGTGTGGCTACTTAGAGAATGAACAGCTGTAAGAATGCGATCGGTCATTCACAATTGCCACAGTAAAGGAGAATTTTATCATGCCTTCTTCTCAACAAATTGGTCTCAAGCCACACAAGACCGAGTAAAACATAGCATCATAATGATGAAACATGTCGAAGAATCTGTTTTTTCCAGTCTTGTGAAATATTTTGAAGACATGTTGCACAAGAATCAGTACCTGTCAAACCCTTACAGCCCCTCAGAACTCATCCGCATTTGCTTAATCAAATTGCCTGAACATTTACGACATTGTTTTGGCAGGATGTTGCAAAGGCGACATTGAAGCTTTTCTGGGACTTTACAAGAACTGGAAATTGACACTGACAATTGTGGAACGCGAAAACAGGAGCACTACAATTACAGGTCACATCCGTCACAATTCCGCGATGGCAGAAATAATAAATGGACACAAGGCTATTCTTATAACGTAAATCGTGACCAAAACAGACACCACCCATATGACAACTGTTGGCAGAGTGGTAATAATTACAGGGAAAGATCACGTCTCCGCGGTAATGAATATGACAGAGATAACCATAGAAATAGACAATATGGGCACCAAAACAATTATTATCAAGGGAGACAGAATAACTTCAGCCGCAACAGTTCAGCGTGCAGTTACGATTCAGGGAGAAATTTTGCACCACGTGACAGACCAGAAAGAAACTATGGAATCTACCGACATGACGACAGACGATATAATCGTAACAACAGACCTGAATTTCGTCAGAACTGGCGGGATTCAAACAGGGCAGGGCCCCCTCGACAAGGTGAATTTATAGAAGTTAGACCTCCAAATCCCAATAACGACACGTGCCAACAAAGAGACAGACAATGACTTGCACCACAGGCAGCCACGTGCGCCGGCTGGCTCAGAGAAAAATAACATAGACGGTATCCTTGAGATCAATTCCAGTATTCTTTAGCGACGTATACCACATGATAATTGCGTTGAAGTTGAAACTCTGCGTACTAGGAAGAGTAAAAGTTTACACCACATTTCACATTTAAAACCGTTTCTTGAAAGATAATTTGCAATGTTTGAAGTTAAATATCCAGTCAGGAACCAAGAGAACTTATTTAAACAGAAATTACGAATGCATTGTTATAGTGAACAGACGACACAATGTTATTTGTACACTCCTGCTTGTTAGTTGCACGATCACGTAACAACTATAAGGCTCACATACTTAGAACATATACCGGCACTGGTAATGAGATTTTCATGCAACATTTTGGTTTTCTTGAAAAGACATTCTTTATTTGAAGTACTTTCTGTGGGATTGAAGATGACTTAGCATTTGGTTTCTTTGACAGCTACACGATTATATCACGACGCTACTAATGTGTGACAATTTATATTGTTGCTTTTGTGCTGTATCTGCTTTATAAATGCACAGTTTTTCTGAATTCTTCTGAAAAGTAAAACGTTTTAGTAGTAACTTTGTGGTATAGCTACAATAAGACAGCCTTTTTCGTAGCACAACAATACATTACAGTATAGTACTTTCTTGATCACGGTACTGTACGTAATAACTACGATATCCATATGCATAGCATTTCACTGTTTATTACAAGGTAAGTTCATTGACTTCTACAGAATTTTGCTTATGGACGACGATAATTACGACACTTTGCATATTTTTACCCTTAAGTAATGACAGATTATGTTACAACATGACGTACAATTTAGCGCTACAGGACACGCATTTGAGTGATTAATCTTGTACTTAAAACATTTATTTTTAAGGATTTTTGAATTACAAAGAAAGTTTCCTGTGATACATTTCATTCCATTGCTGTAATCTGTAACACCTGAAGGTATAATTACATTAATCCTCAGGGGGGGTACATGCTTACTTTGTGTACAATGTGTTTGGAAAGCACAAGGAGCCCTAGCTAATATTGTTTTTGCTTATACAACTTTACACATCAGTACCATATTTCTCTAACACATAAATTACACAGCTATCTGTTCATTTAACTGAGAGAGACAACCATTTGCTTTACTACTTCAGTGACAGATGTTTATGCATTTACACAGTTGATAACTTCACACTTACGAAATTGTATTTTATCTGTACTTTGTGAACTGTTCATATTTTCCGGAACCATTGTGATGCTATGAGAACTTTGAATGATCTATTTGGTATGGGATCACGATTTTTAAAGTATGTTTGAGGAGATGACACTATTGAAATGAGCAGAGAATTCTTTTTAGGTTTTGAAATTATTGCAGAAAGCTACAATTATTTTGAGATTTGACTGAGGTGTTATGATATTACGATGTCGATGTGTATTATGCTGTTGAGGTATGTTTATGATCAATAAGCTGATGTTATATGAGGAATTTGATTATGCTACATATTTATAATGATGAAATATTGAAGAATGTCTACGAATATGTATATGTGTAATAAGGTAAGGAGAAATGAGTAGTGGTTATGGATTCTGATTTATGAAAAAGAATGTTGGAAACCAAGAATCGTACTTTAAGAGTTATGAAATGTGTGTAAATGCATGAATGTATCACAATGCCGACGAATATTTTTTGGACACAGTTATATTTATAAAATTTTGTTTCTACACATTTGTAATGCAAATTCTCAACCGGTGAAATTTTTTTTAATAGAGTGTCACTGTAGTGTAGACTGCTGTCATAAATATGTCAGTAAGGAAGTTAAGTGACCTTCCCGTAATGCATCGTGGGCACCCAGCTGTGCCACCTGCCTGGAGAAAAAGCCATTAGGTGGAGGGGGGAAGAAAAAAAAAGAAGAAGAAGAAGGGGAAAAAAAACCATTAACCTCACTATTGACATTCCTTTGTAGAAATCATCGCAAATACGACACGTTCATTACTTGGAAGCATATTATTATACTGTGGAAGACATACTTTGTGCTACGTGCTGAAATGCTTATGAATTTATGGGAAATATTCTTACATCTGCACACTTGATTATGACAAGTGTCTTTCTATGAGACTTGAGAGAATTTCTACTGACTTATGAAATGCCACATGGATATTGAATGATGTTTTTAAGCTTTGCTTTACATAGTTGCTTACTTCACTTGATATGTTTTCCAGCTGTGTTGCAGCATTGGTTTTATAAAATAAGATTAAGTGCATTTGCTAATGTGAACACTTTCTGCCAACAGATCTATTAAATAATAATTTTATGATCCACATTCTTCGAAAAAGGAGCACTTGTAAAGGAAAGAAAAATAAGGGATTAATAACAGTAACTGCATACATAATTTTCTTTTCAAGTACTTGGTAATGTTTTTTAGAATAAGTTGTTGTGGTGCACCACATAGACATTAAGATGTGAATAGACATTTCCCTTATATGCATTGTTGTCTTTAGTGTACTACTTTTTCTGCTTGAGCTTTATCATGTTTAGGTATAAGTTATTGCATTTGCTGCTGCTGTGTGCCAGGCATAGTGCTACTGAATTTCACTTTGTATCACTCTGTTTAGCCAGTTTCGCTACTGATTTATTTTTCTTGTTGCTGCACATTGGTTAATATTAGTTGTAATGTTGCATTTGCTCTGCTAATTTAGATTTGCTGCTGCTTGCTTTGACAATTTCCATTTTTTTTTTTTCATTGCTGTTTGTATTAATTGTTTTGTGCTGCTGCATTGCCTCGGCCCTTAGTTTAGCATCTGAGCTCAGTAGATTTATGTTAGCTTAAGATGGGGTAGGCTTTATAAGAGAACGAGTTGCTATGAATTGGAAGAAATGCATTGAGAAGCTATAAGAAAATGGTTTGGCCAAAAAAGTATTTTGAAAGAGGATATGAACAAAAAAGTAGGGTTTAGGGACAACAGGTTTAGGTAGCATTTTCTTGGAAATAAATGATGTAAGAAATATGTGAACATATAAATACAGAAAGCATGCTTGGATAAGATTTTTTTGGTGGAAACAAATGTTGAAATAAGACGAAAGATCTATGGAATGAAATTTTGGGTTGGACTGCAGTACCAAATGTCACACTGAAAACAAACCCTGTCCTTTCCTTTTGGAATTCTGCTACGTGTGCTATGTGTTTGTGTACTCTTGTGAATTTGTGTATTTGTGTTTTTTCTGTCTTTATGTGTTTAGCTAATACGATTTATGTTGTAGAATTT
Source organism: Schistocerca americana (assembly GCF_021461395.2). Lineage (NCBI taxonomy): Eukaryota > Metazoa > Arthropoda > Insecta > Orthoptera > Acrididae > Schistocerca > Schistocerca americana. The sequence continues at coordinate 287,993,417 of NC_060123.1, read as the reverse complement.
TTCTAGTACTAAGCTAAATTGACTATGATGCGGAATACAGCTATCCTCAAAAATAATTTGCATTAATAATGTTATTTTCTTTGTAAAGATGTTTATAGACATTATTAATTCTGTTTTGTTTCAATGCTCATGTGTGAAATTAATGTTTCGAAAACTGAAAAAATGGAAATGAAGTCCCATGCTTCTTTACAGAGCATAGGGGAACAATGCGGGAGACCCGCACCGCCTTGCTAGGCATGGTCCTAATGGAGGTGGTTTGCCGTTGCCTTCCTCCGACTGTAATGGGGATGAATGATGATGAAGACGACAACAACACCCGGTCATCTCGAGGCAGGAAAAATACCTGACCCACCGGGAATCGAACACGGGACCCCATGCTTGGGAAGCGAGAATGCTACCATGAGACCACGAGGGGTCATTCTCATTATTTTATATATTTACTTACGTCATATTTCCTATATATGTTTATTTCTATTCTTTTGTAATGTTATCTGTATTATTATTATGTTTTTCATTATGTTTTCTGTACCTTTGTGATTGTATTCTCATGTTATAAAATTGTAATTGACACTAGTTCATCAAATTAAGTAACTTGTAAGCATACATTTCACTGCACACATTTCTGTTGGTCTTAGTATATGCACAATATGAGGAAAAAAAAGAGGACTGTTAGTGCTTGCACCTGTGTTGATAATTCAGCAAGGGACTGGTGAACAGCATTGCTGGTTCTAAGGACATTCCAAAAAGTTTTGTGAGTACACAAGTGGTGGTTTATGGACTTGTTATATTGTCCGCAAGACTCTTCGATGGTGATTGTGCACCTGCACAGTCACAGCAGATGGCTGCCGGCCATCTCTACAAGGACTACAGTGGGTCTGCACCTCTGGTGGCCCACCAATACCGTAATCTCTAACAGGACTACAGTGGTCAGCTCTGTGATGACCTACCTACCAATATTCTTCAAAACTTCGACTGACTCTGCTGTGGGTTTGCTCTGTTGTGGCCCATTACCTGTCTGCATGTCAAGAGTCAGCATTGTCTTTCCGTTGGAAGGACAACACTACTACTTCAAGACTGCATGGAAATCCACTACTTCCGTGTGCATTTTCTTTTACTGCTCAGACTTTGAGAAAAACACTGCAATTTTACTGTGATGAATGATCAGGACTGTCTTTATGGACTGTGAGAAAATTTTAGGTTTTGACCAACATTGTATCAATAAGTGTGTGCATTTGATTTCTTTGTTATTGTAGTTATGAAAATTTTTTCAAATCTGTATTGGCCAGTGCCCAAAGCAATCTGTAAAATTTTTTTGTGGGGAGCATGGGGGCTATGTAAGTAGGCTGTTTAGATTTTTATATTGGTAACGCCACGTAGCGCTCTGTGTGAAAATCACTGGCTGTGCTGTGTGCAGTCTGTGGCTGGTTTGCATTGTTGTTGGCTATTGTAGTGTTGGGCAGTTGGCTGTTAACAGCGCGTAGTGTTGCGCAGTTGGAGGTGAGCCGCCAGCAGTGGTGGACGTGGGGAGTGAGACGGCGGAATCTTGAGAGCGGACGATCTGGACGTGTGTCCATCAGAGACAGTAAATTTGTAAGACTGGATGTCATCAACTGCTATATATATTATGACTTTTGAACACTATTAAGGTAGATACATTGTTTGTTCTCTATCAAAATCTTTCATTTGCTAACTATGCCTATCAGTAGTTAGTGCCTTCAGTAGTTTGAATCTTTTACTTAGCTGGCAGTAGTGGCGCTCGCTGTATTGCAATAGTTCGAGTAACGAAGATTTTTGTGAGGTAAGTGATTTGTGAAACGTATAGGTTAATTTAGTCGGATCCATTCCCTTGTAGGGATTATTGAAAGTCAGATTGCGTTGCGCTAAAAAATATTGTGTGTCAGTTTAAGCACAGTCGTGTATAATTTTTCCAAGGGGACGTTTCATAAGGTAACAGGACTATAATTTGGCAATAAGTAACTACATAAAAATCAGTACCTCTCCAGATACGTCATTAAGTGTCCCTAGTAGAGGTCAAGCCGTTCTACAGTCGGAAAGTGGCCACCCCCGATATTAATGTTGAATGATACGTGTCCCGAAAGTTTTTGTCAGGTAGTAGAGATTCTTACAAGTCTAGTTACTTCCAAAAGTATTATTGCAATATTAGTTCACATCTTACCATGAGTCACTTCACGAGTTGTACTCGCTATACGTGCAACACGCACCTGTGTCATTCTGTTTTCCCAATTTTCTCTTTGAATTATTGAGTCATCATCTCCACATAACGAAGAAGTTGCGCTCCAGAATTTTAGCATAATCGATCACAGCTTGTGGCACATACGTTTCTTGGTAGCAGAATTTTGGTTGGGTGTTCGAACTGAAAGCATTAGTGCAATTACCAGATACGTCCGCTTTTGGCCGAATGAAAAATTTTGCTAGCAGTTCATAGCTAGAAAATTGCTCAATCGTATGATGAAACAATGAGACTTGCTCTTGGAACCACTGCACAGTAACATAGGGAGTGGACTTTTCCACATCGCGTGTTTGGGGGAAGAACCAGACATGTCCAGGAATTGCCTTCACATTGCACTGAACAGATTGTGGCATGTGAAATGCTTCCAAAAAGTTCACTTTGCATGATCGATTTTTAGATTTCGCGTCCCACCTAAAAATGCTTTTTCGGTCTATCATTATAAAGTACTGATAACGACAAGTTTACTATTTCAAAGGACTAATTGATTGAATACGCCATTGCACGAAAGCACACAGACAGCTGTAATGCACCTTCATCACGACATACCCATGTTTAAAATATAACTTTCGCTACCTGAGCCAGTGTGGGCGGAAAACTATTTACCGTATGGGTAACCAACTTTATAGGAATGATTTTCAGGTAGTGCGCTGCAAGATTTGCGTTGTTGGTAGCGTTAGCGTCATGACTTGCGGTTGGGCGCCGGTACAGGTACGGTGCCGTAGGGTTGAGACCGAAGCATCAGTGTGCATTACAGTTGCAGACAGTCAGCCTGGGTGTGGACAAGGTAAGCAAGGGTTCATTCGTAAAGCTGTTCTATCGAACCAACAGCAATAGTACGGCTGACTCTCGCGAGTATCGACGCAATAAAGAGATACGGTGAGCTCCTCTTCCCGAGCCGGGGTTGAAGAACATGATTTGGAAGTCCGAATGAACTGGCGAACTGGTTATTGCACTTCGAAAAGGTCGACTGCCAACTGAGCCACAAATTGTTGAAGTAGTTACTGTTGTCATGGCTGAGAATGGTGTGCACAATGTGCAATCTTCAAGCAGTGCGGGAGCTGTGTAACGACAGTTAAACATTCAATGGACCAACGCTCAAAAAGTGCTTCGAAAAATGTGAAAATATGTAGGCACAAACATCACACTGCCCACCAACTTTTGCCACGTGACACAGACATTCGAGTAGACTTTGCTGTTACATTTCTTGCTAGGGTTGAAGTTTACGACATACTGTCTTTGAATACACTGTAGGATGACGAACCACGTATTACGCTCACTAGGCACAGAAACCGACAATTGTTGCATTTGTGCATCGTGAATTGAGTAACGTTTGTGACCTGGATCGTAAAGATGGTAGGCAGTTAAGGAAAGTTACCCTCTCATGTGGAAATTCAAATTCGTTTCTTCCAGTAGTTTATTTATTATTTCTCTTCCGCATGTCCACAAAACATAAAAATGTCATGAAACTCGAAGCGCGAAATAGGTGACATCCTCAGACATAGAACGTGGTAATGGGTAATGTTGTGGTCAGTGACAGAACTTTCACAGATGCAAACTTTTTTTTTTTTTTTTTTTTTTTTTTGAGGGGTATCATCCATTTTTCTCCTTCGCAATTTTCAGATTCCTCATAATATTATCTACTGATAGTTGCTACTTTTTTAGTTACTTGCTTATTTATGTGACACATTCAAAAAACAACGCTGTTTAGTGCAAGAGCGATTTAAATCCATTTTTTTTAATTTTCTGCAAACATCGTGACATATCTTTCTTGCTAACGTAATGAGATATTACGGTCTGCTGGTAGCTTAAATTAATGTTGGGAAACACAAGACCGATTATTCTTTCTTTTTTGCAATTAGTGGAAAGCGTGTGTTTTACTTGAAATTACATACACTTGACTTACCTGGTTATTACAGCAATGCCTCAAGTTACTGAAATAAGCCAGTTTTGGTTGCGAATTGTTTTACCTATTTATTTTAAATGACGCGTTTCCACCTTGTACGGTATCTTCAGATTAAACTAGTGGTGTAAAATAGCATTGTGAGGTGTGGGCACATTAAAAACGGTGGGCTGGGGGTAGAACGAGGCAACACTCCAGGCTGTTTTTCTAGAAATAACAATAATTGTGAGCTTACGTAAGAAGTAATGTGGTGAGCGGACATCCGTCCCTCCATGCCGGCATATGGCATTAAGATAAAAATTACAAGGAAAAGTCGTCCTATCGACATTCGGCGAATAAAAACATAAGGAACCTGAAACCGGGAATAAAATGCCAAAGAAGAACTGCAATTCTAATGGAAAGACCAATTATGACAGATCAAGAAAAATATTTAAAAGATCTTACATACTTGAAACCTTTGTTCAATAGCTGCAGATCTTGTGTCTTGAACTCTGTCTTAGGTTTATAACCCTCTCGCAAAAGGGAAAATGCTCTGCTGTACTGGCTTATTGCTTCTTAGTGTGGCGGTAACAAGCTTCGGTTGCTGTTGTTGTGGTCTTCAGTCCAGAGGCAGGTCCGATGCAACTCTCCATGCTACCCTATCCTGTGCAAGCTTCTTCATCTCGAAATAACTACTGCAATCTACATACTTCTGAATCTGCTTAGTGTATTCATCTATTTGACTCGTTCTACGATTTTTACCCTCAACGCTGCCCTGCAATACTAAATTGGTGACCCATTGATACCTCAGAACATGTCCTACCAATCGATCCCGTCTTCTAGTTAAGTTGTGCCCCAAATTCCTCTTCTCCCCAATTCTATTCAGTACCTCCTCATTACGTACGTGATCTATCCATCTAGTCTTCAGCATTCTTCTGTAGCGCCACATTTCGAAAGCCTCTATTCTCTTCTTGTTTAAACTATTTGTCGTCCATGTTCACTTAATACATGGCTACACACCATACAAATACTTTCAGAAAAGACTTCCTGACACAGATCTATATTCGATCTTAACAAATTTCTCTTGTTCAGAAACGATTTCCTTGCCATTGCCAGTCTACATCATCAGTATTTTGGTCCCCAAATAACGAAATACATCTACTACTTTGAGTGTCTCATTCCAAACCTAATTCCGCCAGCATCACCTGATTTAATTCGTCTACATTCCCTTATCCTAGTTTTGCTTTTGTTGATGTTCATCTTACATCCTCCTTTTAGGACACTGTCCATTCCGTTCAACTGCTCTTTCAGGTCCTTTGCTGTTCCTAAGAGAATTACAATCTGATGGTATCTGTACAAATTGTAAATAGTCTTTCGTTCCCTGTATTTGAGCCATGCCACCTTCAGAATTTGAAAGAGAATATTCCAGTCAACATTGTCAATAGTTTTCTCAAAGTCTACGAATGTTAGAAACGTAGATTTCTCTTCCCTGAATCTATCTTCTAAGGTAAGTCGTTGGGTCAGTATTGCCTCACGTGTTCCAGCATTTCTACGGAATCCAAACTGATCTTCCCCAAGGTCACCTTCCACCAGTTTTTCCATTCGTCTGTAAAGAATTCGTGTTAGTATTTTGCAGCAGTGATTTATTAAACTGGTAGTTCGGTAATTTTCACACCTGTCAACACCTGCTTTCTTTGGGATCATAATTATTATACTCTTCTTGAAGTCTGAGGATATTTCGTCTGTCTCATACATCTTGCACAGCAGATGGTAGAGTTTTGTCAGGGCTGGCTCTTCCAAAGTTATCAGTAGTTCTAACGGAATGTTGTCTACTGCCGGGGCTTTCTTTCGACTCACGTCTTTCAGCGCTCTGTCAAACTCGTCACGCAGTATCGTATCTTCCATTTCATCTTCATTTGTGTCCTCTTCCATTTCCATAATATTGTCCTCAAGTACATTGCCCTTGTATAGACCCTCTATGTACTCTTTCCGCCCTTCTGCTTTCCCTTTTTTGCTTAGATTTTTCATCTGAGATCTTTATATTCATACAAGTGGTTCTCTTTTCTCCAAAGGCCTTCATTTTCCTGGAAGCAATATCTATTTTACCCCTTGTGATATATGCCTTAACATTCTTACGTTTGTCCTCCAGCCATCCCTGCTTAGCCATGTTGTACTTCCTGTCGATCTCATTTTTGAGACGTTTTCATTCAATTTTGCCTGCTTCATTTACTGCACTTTTATATTTTCTCGTTTCGACAGCTAAATTCGGTATGTCTTCTTTACCGAAGGATATCTACTAGCCCTGTCTTTTTACCTACTTGATCCTCTGCTGCGTTCACTATTTGATCTCTCAAAGCTACCTATTCTTCTTCTACTGTATTTCTTCCCCCCTTTCTTGTCAGTCGTTCCCTAATACTCTCTCTGCAACTTTCTATAACGTCTTGTTCTTTCAGTTCATCCAGCTCCCATATCCTTAAATTCCTACCTTTTCGCAGTTCTTTCAGTTTTATTTTATAGTTCATAACCAATAAATTGTGTTCAGAGTCCACATCTGCCCCTGGAAATGTCTTACAATTTAAAAACTGGTTGCTGAATCTCTGTCTTACCAATATATAATCTATCTGAAATCTTCCAGTGTCTGCAGGCCTCTTACATGTTTAGAACCATTAATGATTCTTAAACCGTAGTCCATAATTAAGTTATGCTATGTGCAAAATTCTACCAGGCGACTTCCTCTTTCAGTCCTTAGCCTCGTTTCCATATTCAAGTATTACTTTTCCTTCTGTTCCTTTTCCTACTATCTAATTCCGGTGCCCCATGACTATTAAATTTTGGTCTCCCTTCACTACCTGAATAATTTCTTTTATCTCATCATACATTTCATCAACTTCTTCATCATCTGCAGAGCTAGTTGGCATATAAACTTTTACTACTGTAGTAGGCGTGCCCTACGTGTCTATCTTGGCCAAAATAATGCGTTCCCTATGCTTTCCATAGTAGCTAACCCGCGCTCTTATTTTTTATTCATTATTAAACCTACTCCTGCATTACCCCTATTTGATTTTGTATTTATAACCCTGTATTCACCTGATCGGAAGTCTTGTTCCTCGTGCCACCGAACTTCACTAATTCCCACCATATCTAACTTTAACCTATCCCTTTCCCTTTTTAAATTTTCTAACCTACCTGCCCGATTATGAGATCTGACATTCCACGCTCCGATCCGTAGAATGCCAGTTTTCTTTCTGCTGATAACGATGTCCTCCTGAGTATTCCCCGTCCGGAGATCCGATTGGGGGACTATTTTACCTCCGGAATATTTAACCCAAGAGGACGCCATCATCATTTAACCGTACAGTAAAACCGCATGCCATAGGAGAAAATTACGGCTGTAGTTTGCCCTTGCTTTCAGCTGTTCGCAGTACCAGCACAGCAGGGCCGTTTTGGTTAACGTTACAAGACCAGATCAGTCAATCATCCACATTGTTGCCCCTGCTGCTACTGAAAAGGCTGCTGCCCCTCTTCAGCAACCACACGTTTGTCTGGCCTCTCAACAGATAACCCTAAGTTGTGGTTGCACCTACGGTGTGATTGGCTCTGAGCACTATGGGACTTAACATCTGAGGTTATCGGTCCCCTAGAACTTAGAACTACTTAAACCTGACTAAGCTAAGGACATCACACACAACCATGCCCGAGGCAGGATTCGAACGTATGACCGTAGAGGTATCGCGGTTCGAGACTGAAGCGCCTGGAACCGCTCGGCCACACTGACCGGCTGCACATGCGGTACGGCTATCTGTACCGGTGAGGCACGCAAGCTTCTCCACCAATGGCAAGGTCCATGGTTCTTGGGGGGGGGGGGGGGGGCAGTTTCGGTCAGTTTATGGAACTTCAGGTCATGCGTTTGAGCCATCGACTTTCTAGGTTTCCAAATATTTAACAGTTTTTGCGTAAATTACCTAAAAGATCACAGGTTAACATCTTTACAGCAGTAAATGTACTCGTCCCTCATATTGTTATTTACACCCTTAGGTTAATCTGAAGATGCCCCACAAGGTCGGAATAACTCTTTGCCAATCAACAGATAAAACTGTTTACAACCAAGGCTGTCTTATTTTAAGAAAACAATTATTGCACCAGGCGCCCAATTGTCCTTCGGTTGTGTTGTCCAGACCCAGCAATGACTCGAGAACTGTGAGCTCCGTTTCCACTGTGAGCTCATTGTTAGCACTGCCACACGCCGAATAATAGACGCGGTGAGCTGTAGTTCTGAGACACTGTAGTTCCTTACGAGGCAGCACACAGTACCTTCCCGCGACGCTTCGCGTCTCATTCCGCAGCACCTCGAATACCAGAGAAGGCAGTAAAGTGGCGCGGGACTAAATGCAGATCTCTCGAGCAGCCAGCCAGCAGGCGACGAGGTCGTAAACAGTGCGGGTTCTCGCTTCCCGGAAGCAGCCGGCGGGGTGGAATTTCATTAGGCAGGGCGGTGCCAGAGAGGCACCCGCGGCATCCTGCATCCTGCCGTGCCGGAACAGGTGAGGCATCCCGCCCCCGCCCCGCGCGGGACCGCCGCCGCGGCCGACGTGTGACACCAGCAGGTGGCGTAAGCGGGGATCAGAAAGGACCCGCCGCTGACAGCCCTGAGGCGGCGCCACGTAAATGTGCCGCGTAGTTTCGATTATTTGTACGACGGCGTGAACAACAGCAATATACACTACCGGCCATTAAAATTGCTACACGAAGAAGAAATGCAGATGATAAACGGGTATTCATTGGACAAAAATATTATAATAGGACTGACATGTGATTACATTTCCACGCAGTTTGGGTGCATAGATCCTGAGAAATCAGTACCCAGAACAACCACCTACCGAGCGAGGTGGCGCAGTGGTTACACACTGGACTCGCAGTCGGAAGGACGACGGTTCAATCCCGCGTCCGGCCATCCTGATTTAGGTTTTCCGTGATTTCCCTAAATCACTCCAGGCAAATGCCGGGATGGTTCCTCTGAAAGGGCACGGCCGACTTCCTTCCCCGTCCTTCCCTAATCCGATGAGACCGATGACCACGCTGTCTGGTCTCCTTCCCCAAACCAACCAACAACCACCTATGGCCGTAACAACGGCCTTGATGCGCCTAGACATTGAGTCAAACAGAGCTTGGATGGCGCGTACAGGTACAGATGCCCATGCAGCTTCAAAACAATACCACAGTTCAAGAGTAGTGACTGGCGTATTCTGACGGGCCAGTTGCTCGGCCACCATTGACCAGACGTTTCCAATTGGTGAGAGATCTGGAGAATGTGCTGGTCAGAGCAGCAGTCGAACATTTTCTGTATCCAGAAAGGCCCGTACGGGACCTGCAACATGCTGTCGTGCATTATCCTGCTAAAATGTAAGGTTTCGCAGGGATCGAATGAAGGGTAGAGCCACGGGTCGTAACACATCTGAAATGCAACGTCCACTGTTCAAAGTGCCGTCAATGCGAACAAGAGGTGACTGAGACGTGTAGCAAATGCACCCCATACCATCACGCCGGGTGATACTCCGGTATGGCGATGACGAATACAAGCTTCCAATGTGCGTTCACCGCGATGTCACCTAACATGGATGCGACCATCATGATGCTGTAAACAAAACCTGGATTCATCCGAAAAAAATGACGTTTTGCCATTCGTGCACCCAGGTTCGTCGTTGAGTACACCATCGCAGGCGCTCCTGTCTGTGATGCAGCCTTAAGGGTAACCGCAGCCATTGTCTCCGAGCTGATAGTCCATGCTGCTACGAACGTCGTCGAACTGTTCGTGCACATGGTTGTTGTCTTGCAAACGTCCCCATCAGTTCACTCAGAGATCGAGAGAAAGCTGCACGATCCGTTACAGCCATGCGGATAAGATGCCTGTCATCTCGACTGCCAGTGATACGACGCCGTTGGGATCCAGCACGGCGTTCCGTATTACCCTGCTGAACCCCCCGATTCCATATTCTGCTAACAGTCATTGTATCTCGACCAACGCGAGCAGCAATGTCGCGATACGATAAACCGCAATCGCGATAGGCTACAATCCGACCTTTTTCAAAGACGAAAACGTGATGGTACGCATTTCTCCTTACACGAGGCATCACAACAACGTTTCACCAGGCAACGCCGGTCAACTGCTGTTTTTGTATGAGAAATCGGTTTGAAACTTTCCTCATGTCAGCACGTTGTAGGTGTCGCCACCGGCGCCAACCTTGTGTGAATGCTCTGGAAAGCTAATCATTTACATACCACGGCATCTTCTTCCTGTCGGTTAAATTTCGCATTTGTAGCATGTCATCTTCGTGGTGTAGCAATTTTAATGGCCAGTAGTTTAGAACACGCCACGGTCCGTTACCTCCACTAACCTATACCCATCTGGCACCTCGGGCCACCTATTATTTTTCTTCATCCGCATGTTGTCAGCTGGGCCCGATATCTCACAGCAGCACCAGCACTTCTAGGCAACACGGATCTTAGACTGCGTTCACAGTAGCGCGGACAACGGTCCCCAGGTACTGGCGCTGGAGGTCGCGCGTTAGCATTAGCCAACAAGGTGTCTTCGGCAGGGTCAAGAAGGTCCGTTTCAGCGAATTACATGTGTTGAGCTGAGTATTCAAACAATCTGTCCTTCGAAATAATGAACTTCTCATTTTCAGCACCTTTAACGATAGATCGAAAACGCTTTTTCACGTGGGACTGAAGATGGATCTTTTGTAATATCAACCACAGCGACCTTCTTGGGTATATTTCACATGCCAGACTCTCGTTACTGTTTGGTGCACAATGACAAGGCAAGTCTTGAATCTTCGCTCTTCTCCCAAGCACACGACGTCAGTAAGTTCATTCCTTTTGTAGTTCTGGACTGGCCCATGGACAAAACTCATTCTTCCACCATACGACGGAGCAATTTACAAACAATATAGAGCTAATAAAATCATTTTCGGCCAGAAGAGGAGATGTTGTTGTTGTGGTCTTCAGTCCTGAGACTGGTTTGATGCAGCTCTCCGTGCTAATCTATCCTGTGCAAGATCCTTCATCTCCCAGTAACTACTGCAATCTACATCCTTCTGAATCTGCTTAGTCTATTCATCTCTTGGTCTCCCTCTACGATTTTTACCCTCCACGCTGCCCTCTAATGCTAAATTTGTGATCCCTTGATGCCTCAGGACATGTCCTACCAACCAATCCCTTCTTCTAGTCAAGTTGGGCCACAAACTTCTCTTCTCCCCAATCCTATTCAATACCTCCTCATTAGTTATATGATCTACCCACTTTATCTTCAGCATTCTTCTGTAGCACCACATTTCGAAAGCTTCTATTCTCTTCTTGTCCATACTAGTTATCGTCCATGTTTCACTTCCAAACATGGCTACACTCCATGCAAATACTTTCAGAAAAGACTTCCTGACACTTAAACCTGTACTCGATGTCAGCAAATTTCTCTTCTTCAGAAATGCTTTCCTTGCCATTGACAGTCTACATTTTATATTCTCTCTACTTCGACCAGTATCAGTTATTTTGATCCCCAAATAGCAACTCCTTTACTACTTTAGGTGTCTCATTTCCTAATCTAATTCCCTCAGCATCACCCGACTTAATTACACTACATTCCATTATCCTCGTTTTACTTTTGTTGATGTTCATCTTATATCCTCCTTTCAAGACACTGTCCATTCCGTTCAACTGTTCTTCCAAGTCCTTTGCCGTCTCTGACAGAATTACAATGTCATCGGCGAACGTCAAAGTTTTTATTTTTTCTCCCTGGATTTTTAATACCTACGCCAAATTTTTCTTTTGTTTCCTTTACTGCTTGCTCAATATACAGATGGAATAACATCGGGGAGAGGCTACAACCCTGTCTCACTCCCTTCCCAACCACTGCTTCCCTTTCATTTCCTTCGACTCTGATAACTGCCATCTGGTTTCTGTACTAATTGTAAATAGCCTTTCGTTCCCTGTATATTACCCCTGCCACCTTTAGAATTTGAAAGATGGTATTCCAGTCAATGTTGTCAAAAGCTTTCTTCAAGTCTACAAATTGCCTTACCTTAATCTATTTTCTAAGGTAAGTCGTAGGGTCAGTATTGCCTCACGTGTTCCAACATTTCTACGGAATCCAATCTGATCTCCCACGAGGGCGGCTTCTACCAATTTTTCCATTCGTCTATAAAGAATTCGCGTTAGTATTTTGCAGCTGTGACTTATTAAACTGATAGTTCGGTAATTTTCACATCTGTCAACACCTGCATTCTTTGGGATTGGAATTATATTCTTCTTGAAGTCTGAGGGTATTTCGCCTGTCTCGTACATCTTGCTCGACAGATGGTAGAGTTTTGTCAGGACTGGCTCTCCCAAGGCCGTCAGTAGTTCTAACGGAATCTTGTCTACTCTCGGGGCCTTGTTTCGATTCAGGTCTTTCAGTGCTCTGTCAAACTCTTCACGCAGTATCGTATCTCCCATTTCATCTTCATTTACATCCTCTTCCATTTCCCTTTCATGTCCCTCGACTCTAATAACTGGCATCTGGTTTTGTCCCTGAAGTTCATCGTCTTTGTATAGACCCTCTATGTACTCCTTCCACCTTTCTGCTTTCCCCTCTTTGCTTAGAACTTGGTTTCCATCTGAGCTCTTGATATTCATATAAGTGGCTCGCATTCTCCAAAGTTCTCTTTAATTTTCCTGTAGGCAGTATATCTTACTCCTAGTCAGATAAGCCTCTACTTCCTTACATCTGTCCTCTAGCCATGCCTGCTTAGCCATTTTCCACTTCCTGTCGATCTCATTTTTGAGACATTTGTATTCCTTTTTGCCTGCTTCATTTACTGCATTTTTATATCTTTTCCTTTCATCAATTAAATTCAATATTTCTTCTGTTACCCAAGGATTTCTACTAGCCCTCGTCTTTTTACCTTCTTGATCCTCTGCTGCCATCACTACGTCATCCCATTCGTCTTCTACTGTATTTCTTTCCCCCATTCCTGTCAATTGTTCCCTTATGCTGTCCCTGAAACTCTGTACAACCTCTGATTTAGTCAGTTTATCCAGGTCCCATCTCCTTAAATTCCCTCCTTTTTGCAATTTCTTCACTTTTAATCTGCAGTTCATAACCAACAGATCGTGGTCAGAGTCCACATCTGCCCCTGGAAATGTCCTACAATTTAAAACCTGGTTCCTGAATCTCTGTCTTCCCATTATATAATCTGATACCTTTTAGTATCTCCAGGATTCTTCCATGTGTACAACCTTCTTTTATGATTCTTGAACCAAGTGCTGGCTATGATTAAGTTATGCTCTGTGCAAAATTCTACCATCTGTTTCCTCTTTCATTTCTCAGCCCCAATCCATATTCACCTAGTATGTTTCCTTCTCCCCCTTTTCTTAGTGTCGAATTCCAGTCACCCATGACTATTAAATTTTCGTCTCACTTCACTACCTGAATAATTTCTTTTATCTCATCATACATTTCTTCAATTTCTTCGTCATCAGCAGAGCTAGTTGGCATAAAAACTTGTACTACTGTAGTAGGTATGGGCTTCGTGTCTGTCTTGGCCACTGTAATACCTTCACTGTGCTGTTTGTAGTAGCTTACCCGCACACCTATTTTTTTGTCATTATTAAACCTACTCCTGCATTACCCCTATTTGATTTTGTATTTATAACCCTGTATTCACCTGACCAAAAGTCTTTCTTCCTGCCACCGAACTTCACTAATTCCCACTATATCTAACTTCAACCTATCCATTTCCCTTTTTAAATTTTCTAACCTACCTGCCCGATTAAGGGATCTGACATTTCACGCTCCGATCCATAGAATCCCAGTTTTCTCTCTCCTGATAACGACGTCCTCCTGAGTAGTCGCCGCCCGGAGATCCGAATGGGGGACTATTTTACCTCCGGAATATTTTACCCAAGAGGACGCCATCATTTAACTGTACAGTAAAGCTGCATGCCCTCGGGAAAAATTACGGTTGTAGTTTGCCCTTGCTTTCAGCCGTTCATAGTACCACAACAGCAAGGCCGTTTTGGTTAGTGTTGCAAGGCCAGATCAGTCAATCATCCTGACTGTTGCCCCTGCAACTACTGAAAACTCTGCTGCCCTCTTCAGGAACCACACGTTTGTCTGGCCTCTCAACAGATGCCCCTTCGTAGTGGTTGCACCTACGGTACGGCTATCTGTATCGTTGAGGCACGCAAGCTTCCCCACCAATGGCAAGGTCCATGGTTCATGGGGGGAGAAAGTGGAGATATCTGCTTATTTTACTACTACCTTCAGTTCGAACATGCACATCAACATTATGTTATTGAAACACGTAAGCGCCACAGAGCTACGATGGATAATGCTAACAATCATATTTGTTGAGCGCAATCCATCTCCTTTAAAAAGAGATCCTTTTTTTCAGCAGAACTGGAACGTACAAAGGCGCAGGGACATAATAAAAGTCCATATGCCAAGTGAAATTATCTGCGTGTACTTTGTACAACAAGTACAATTTGGTCAGTGACTCGTGCTGAGACTTGAATGAATAATGCAACATTTCTTTTAGAACAAACTAGACTTTTAAAAGGCTGTACTATTTGACCAAATATGTCAGGACACCTATTACTTGACATTAATATCTGGTGTGACCACCCTCCGACTGTATGCCATCTTGAAACCTCCAAGGGAAACTTGGAATTAGGTGTATAAATACCTGCAGAGGAATTCTTTCTCATGATGTGAAACTAGAGAGGTAGTGATGTAGAACGCTGGCGTCTGGAGCGGCGTAGACTTCTCACTCATCCCAAAGGTGTTCCATTGGGTACAGGTCGTGAATCTCTCTGTACTTTCCTTTGAGTCTACATAACCGTCGGATTGCCACAGCGTATAGCGTCATTCATCTCTTCAAATCACTCGTTTTCATCGATCCACTGTCCAGTGCCGTCGCTATTTACACCACCCCAAACATCGCTTACCTTTGAATCTGTTCTGTGTATGAAGTATGTGAGATTATAACCTTCTATGTGGAACGGATACCAGGCAGTCTCTGTGCTTGGAGACGAGTGCTGCATTGCGATTTCTGCTATTAAAGAGACGAGGAATGCATGTGAATGAGTTATATGTGTCTCGAGAAGAACGGGACGAGTACTTTACTGTACAATATGTCCTGAGTTATCGGAATTACCAGGTATATTTTATGACCATATGAAGTGAAGGAAAAAAATTGCTCTTACATACTTTAAAGTGTTAGTATTGACCTTCAAAAGGAAGATTAAAAACACTATTTTGCTGCATTTATTTGATGTTGTGCAGACGTTATCGTTTAACCTTCAGTGGCTGTCATTTAACATACGTCTAAAATGTTATTTTAAATTACGGGCAGCCACTGTCAGACTTCCCCATTTTGAAAGAAATAATCCGCATCGGCTGTAGAATAAGTCATGATCGATTTCGAACCACTAGAGAACGCATCATCAGGTGATTAAGGTTGAAAAATCGAACGCCATCTTTACGGTCGGAGACCACTTTCCAGATGTCACCGGTGTACTAAAAGTTATGGAATGAGTTTGTAAAGGGCGTGAAATAAAACTGGCTCTGAAAATATTTTAAGCGGCCTCTGAACTGACCCCTATAAATGAACAGGAGAACTGCCATGGCAGGAAATGAGCAAAACCTGTATTTCGATGCACCTGTACGTTGCTGCCATACTTATGCTGATCTGTCCCAAGTACTAGCTGTGTGATTACGTTTCATTGATTAAGAATACAAGACATCTTCAGTGACCAGTTGAATGCAACATAACGTAGTGCCCAGGATGAAACAGTGTGTGTTCATTGCTCGATGTAATGCGAAGCGCGAGTTGTGGAAAACATGTGGCGAATTATTTATATAAGAGTTTAAGAATGGAAGTGTTTTAATGAAACCGCTATGAAATGAAATGCATAACTCAGTGCTAAAATGCTGCGAAATGGGCTCTGTAGCGAATAAAGGTAACTATTCGAATAGAGTTCGAAAACAAGTGACGTAACGCTTCCAGGTTTTAAGTGAAATTTGCGAAAATTTGTAAGAACCTCCGTGGAGTGTTGCACTAGATACCCCTCCCTGGTAAGCGCAATTTGGCAACACAAAGGTTATAGGAACATGTACGCAAAAAAGATTGCGAGACGAGCTAGTCGTGCTCAGCGAAAACTGTACATCTCAACAGTAATAGCTGGAGCCGGCAGGACACTGTTTCCAGACAAAAGCAAGAATTAAGTGAGCCACATGACTTGGGGATGGATAATAGTGCAAAAAATATGCCTCAGAGCGGTATAAATAACGGTGAATTCTGAGCCACATTTGTTCGGAGTCCAGCACTACCACCGCATAAGGCTATGCTAAACGATGATATGATTAGACACTGTCAGCTGCAGCTATGGGCTCTACGCTGGGTTGAGGCATCCCACTGCTGCACTAAATCCACCGACCTACCGTCTACATCTGTCACTGCCAGAAACCTGACAATGGGCAGCGGATCACGTTCCATACATGGTAGTCTTCCCTCGGTAAAGCAGTGGACACGAAACCGGGCTAAGTCACATGGACGTGAGCATTCTGCAACAGAACGCAGTAGCAGCACAGGAAGGAGAGCGCCGTTGACGCCAGGATTTTGGTCGACTGACGGGCCACTGGAATGCTGCCGTTCTGGCCTCAGCATCATGCTGGAAGACAGCCATCGGATGGCCATCACCGGCCTATGGGTCAAATTGGGACATGTCAACCTTGCATTATCAGCGACGAGATGTGTATCTGAAATTTTAAAAAAATAACTGTCTTTATCACCTCTCTGTTAATGAGCCCCACCTGCCCTACTCTTCACCACCCATCCTACAGAGTGGCGCCTGAAATGGACTCGTAGGCTACCGAGTGGTCTCAGGAGAGCTGACGTCGCCGCAAGTGGACAGTGGACGGCGTACTACGTGTGCAACGTGACGTCAGAACCAAACCCTGCAGTATTTTCATTGTGGAATGAGTAAGACTAACGGGATTGTGAAGCCAGAGGACCCAGTAGACGTTACTCAGTTTGAGCATAAGAGTAAGAAAATATGGCAAAGCAATGAAGGTATTCCAGATGGCTCATGATTAGACATAATGGTGGTGTATACTGATGTATTGAATTCAGTATGTTGTCGACTAAGATGAAGTACTGTACATGTACGGGAAAGGGGCACAGGCAAGGCAATATCCGCCGTTGTAGATGATTTTGGTACCGAGGAGATTAAGCTGTTAAAGGGAATGTTCGAGTCAAAGTTAGAAACTCTGGAAGAGGAAGATTGCTGCGCCGAATGTGTAACCTATTAAAAGGCACAGGATGCAACTAGGACCGCGTTGCATAAGAGGGTTAAGCGTTTGAGGGGGAACACAGAGGGTACAGATTGAAGAAGAGTTGTTAGAGTTTCAAGACTTCTTTTTTCCACGTGGCCACTGACTTGACAAACGTGACGCTACACAGGACTCCTCCTGGGAATGAAGCGCAGATGTAACGGAGAACGTACAGAACACCATGGTCTCTACAGTCGATTTTAGGAGAATTTGTAAATAAGCAGGTAGCTGACAGAATAGAAGAGAATACTGCCCATGGGGTGCAGGAATGGTAATCGCACAGAAAAAGTCTACAGGTAATTCGAGGAAGTATCGATTCTGCTGCGACTAGCATCTTCTGAACAGTAATACACCAAGAGAAACTTACCCTATTTCAAACATAACGGAAACCGTTGATAATCTTCGGCAGTGCCGGCACTTCTCTACAGTTGAGGAGCGGGTAACAGTTACTCAAGCTGCTGCAATACAGCGAGCGCCACTACTGCCAGCTAAATAAAAGATTCAAACTACTGAAGGCACTAACTACTGATAGGCATAGTTAGCAAATGAAAGATTTTGATAGAGAACAAACAATGTATTTACCTTAATAGTGTTCAAAAGTCATAATATATATAGCAGTTCATGACATCCAGTCTTACAAATTTACTGTCTCTGATGGACACACGTCCAGATCGTCCACTCTCAAGATTCCGCCGTCTCACTCCCCACGTCCACCACTGCTGGCGGCTCACCTCCAACTGCGCAACACTACGCGCTGTTAACAGCCAACTGCCCAACACTACAATAGCCAACAACAATGCAAACCAGCCACAGACAGCACACAGCACAGCCAGTGATTTTCACACAGAGCGCTACGTGGCGTTACCAATATAAAAATCTAAACAGCCTACTTACATAGCCCCCATGCTCCCCACAAAAAATTTTACAAATTGTTTTGGGCCATGGCCAATACAGATTTGAAAAATTTTTCGTAACTACAATAACAAAGAAATCAAATGCACACACTTATTGATACAATGTTGGTCAAAACCTAAAATTTTCTCGAAGTCCATAAAGACAGTCCTGATCGTTCATCACAGTAAATTTGCAGTGTTTTTCTCAAAGTCTGAGCAGTAAAAGAAAATGCACACGGAAGTAGTGGATTTCCTTGCAGTCTTGAAGAAGTAGTGTTGTCCTTCCAACGGAAAGACAGTGCTGACTCTTGACATGCAGACAGGTAATGGGCCACAACAGAACAAACCCACGGCAGAGTCAGTCGAAGTTGAAGAATACTGGTAGGTAAGTCATCACAGAGCAGACCACTGCAGTCCTGGTAGAGAGTACGGTATTGGTGGGCCACCAGAGGTGCAGACCCAGTGCAGTCCTTTTAGAAATAATGGTATTGGTGGGCCGTGGGCCATCAAAGATGCAGACCCACTGTAGTCCTTGTAGAGACGGCCAGCAGCCATCTGTTGCGACTGTGCAGGTGCACAATGACCATCGAAGAGTCTTGTACTATATAGCAAGTCCATAAACCACCACTTGTGCACTCACAACGTTTTTGGAATTATCCTTAGAACCAGCTATGCTGGTAACCAGTCCCTTGCTGAATTATCGACACACGTGCGAACACAAAAGTCCCTACTTCTCACATATTGTCCATATACTATGACCAACAGAAATGTGTGCAGTGAAATGTAACTTACAAGTTACTTAATTTGATGAACTGGTGTCAATTACAATTTTATAACATGAGAATACAATCACAAAGGTACAGAAAATATCATTACAAAATATAATAATAATACAGATAAAATTTGTAGTAATACAGGCTTTACAAAAGAATAGAAAGAAACATGTACATCAGTGTTACAAGAATTTTGACATAAGTACATACATAAAAGATCAGAATAACTTTTGAAACATCATCTTCACACATGAGCATTAAAACAAAACAGAATAAATAATATCTAAACATCTTTACAAAGCAAATAACATTATCAGAAAAATTCTACAACGTAAATCTTATTAGCTAAACACATGAAGACAGGAAAAACACAAATTCACATAGTGTAATAACACGTAAGTACAGGACAGGGTTTGTTTTCAGTGGGAAATTTGGTACTGCAGTCCAAACCAAAACTTCGTTCTGTAGATCTTTCCTCTTATTTCAACATTTTTTTCCACCAAAAAAAATCCTATCCAAGCATGCTTTCTTTATTCTGTTCACATCCTCTTTCAAAAATAGTTTTTCTCCACTGTACACTACTTTTTTGGCCAAACCATTTTCTTATAGCTTCTCAATCCATTTCTTCCAATTCATCATTGTTAGTTTCTTATATAGTCTACCTCCTCTTAAGCTAACTTAAATCTACTGAGCTCAGATATATATACCAAGGGATGAGGCAATGCAGCAGCATATAAAAAATTAACACAAACAGCAATGACAAAAAAATGGAAATTGGCAAAGCAAGCAGCAGTATATATAAATTAGCAAAGCAATTGCAATATTACAACTAATATAAGGCAATGTGCAGCAAATAAGAAAAATAAATCCGTAGTAAAACTGGCTTAACAGAGTAATACAAAGTGAAATTCAGTAACACTGGCAAACAGCAGCAGCAAATGCTATAACTTATACCTAAACGTGACAAAGCTCAAGCAGAAAAAATATTACACTAAAGACAACAATGCAGATAAGGGAAATGTCTATTCACATCTTAATGTCTATGTAATTAAAGTGGTGCACCACAATTTATTCTACAAAAGAAATTACCAAGTACTTGAAAAGAAAATTCTGTATGCAATTCCTGTGAAGGGAAATGTCTTTGTGCTCCTTTTTTTCTTTAAGTACATCATGAAGTTATTTACTGGATCTGTAGGCATAAAATATTTATATTAGTACATCTATAAAATTTTATTTTAACCAATGCTGCAGTGCAGCTATAAACTAGATATTAAATGAAATGAACAAATATATATACAGCCTATATAGAGCAAGGCAAGAAACGTCATTCACTAGGCAAATGGCATCTCCAAAGGCAGTAAAAACCTCTCAACTAGAAAGACAATAGATGTAAAATGTTCCTCATCATTTCAACAGGCATTTTAGTAAACATCATTAATTAAGAGCTCCACAGTGTAATCATATGGTTTCGAGTTTGAGCGTGTGTTATTTGCGATGCTTTCTACAAAGAAATGTCAATAGCAAGGATAATTGCCTTTTTTTTCTTCTAATGGCTTTTTCTCCAGGCAGGTGACAGATGGGTGCCCACGACGCATTACGTGAAATTCACTTAACTTTCTTAACGAAATATTTACAACAGAAGTTTCCGCTACAGTGACAGTTCGATACAAATAAAATTTCCCAAGTCGAGAAATTACAGTAGAAATGTGTAGAAACAAAGTCCTATAAATATAACAGTGTCCAAAAAATTTTCGCCGGCATTGTGATACATTCACGCATTTGCACACATTTCATAACTCTTAAAGTACGATTCTTGGTTTCCAACATCCTTTTTCTCAAATCAATTGTTAAGTGGTGGAGAATTTCTCCCTGAATTATCACTGCACGGTGGACCGTTCCATCTGAAGTTATTCTGTCTCCCATGATAATAATTGTTTTGGTTCTCATATTGTCTGTTTCTATGGTTATCTCTGAGATAGTCATTACCGTGGAGAGGTGATCTTTCCCTGTAATTATTACTACTCTGCCAACGGTTGTCATACGGGTGGTGTCTGTTTTGGTCACGATTTACGTTATAAGAATAGCCTTGTGTCCATTTATTATTTCTGCCATCGCGGAATTATGACAGATGTGACCTGTAATTGTAGTGCTCCTGTTTTCGCGTTCCACAATTGTCAGTGTCAATTTCCAATTCTTGTAACAGTCCCAGAAAAGCTTCAATGTCGTCTTTGCAACGTCCTGCCAAAATAATATGTCGTAAATGTTCAGGCAATTTGATTAAGCAAATTTGGATGAGTTCTGAGGGGCTGTAAGGGTTTGACAGGTACTGATTCTTGTGCAACATGTCTTCAAAATATTTCACAAGACTGGAAAAAACAGATTCTTCGACATGTTTCATCATTATGATGCTATGTTTTACTCGGTCTTGTGTGGCTTGAGACCAATTTGTTGAGAAGAAGGCATGATAAAATTCTCCTTCACTGTGGCAATTGTGAATGACCGATCGCATTCTTACAGCTGGTTCATTCTCTAAGTAGCCACATATAAATTCTAATCTGTGCTCTAATGACCAGTTGAGAGGAAAACAATGATAGAATTGATGAAGCCGCGCTTGTGGATTAATGTCGTTGCCAGAATTCTTAAATGTTTTGAATTTACGTGCAGTAACGAACAGCTTATAGTCAAAATCATCGTGTCAGCGAGTCGCATATCGTTCATTGTTACGTCGTGTCGGCGGTTCCATCTCAAAATTCGGTGCACCTTGCCAATTTCTTTCATAATTTCGAAATGCCCTGTGTTATTTTGTGACTTTTCCGTATTTCTAAGTTCCTCTTCCCGTGTTGGAGCGCCAGTGTCCTCTTAAATATGTAATTCTTGTATTACTTGTGCCAGCTGATCTTGTACTTCCCGGATTTCTCTTTTGTGTTGCGTAGTAATTTGAGTCTGATTTTGTTTGAATTTCTTAATTTGTTCATACTCTTCTGTGCCAGTGAATGCTACAGGTCTTGTGTCATTCAGATCGTCATCCACCTTTGTAGATAAGTTAGTGAACTGACCCGAAAGATCGGCTACTATCTCCGATAGTGAACTTATTTCCTCATTGTGTTTTTCTGAACCAAGTTTCAGAGTGTCCATTTGTGTTGAAATCGTATCTAATGTGTAAGTTTTCCTGAGTTTTTGCAAGTTGCGTAACCGAATCGGTAGATTCAACTGAGTCGATTTTAGCTTGCAAGGTCTCATGATTTTCATGAACAATAGTTTGCAGTTCTTTTATGGCTGCTTCGTGATTCTGTAATGTATTTTCATGCCACAAAAAAAAAAAAAAATGATGGAAATGCTCACAAATTTGTGTTTTTACGTCATTACAGACTTTTTGACATTTCAATTCGATTTTATGTAACTCAGTAGTTAAATCTTCACGTGTTTCTTCAAGCGTGGTGTTTAACTTTTGAAGATTTTGTTCCATTGCGTTTAACTGTTGTTGTGTTTGTCTCTGGTGTTGTTCCATTCAGTCTAACTTTTAAAGATTTTATCCCATTGTGTCTAACTTTTGTAGCCTTTGTCCCATTTGTTGCATTAACTGTAATAACAATGCACTGGTGTCTCAAACATGTTCCTCACTGCTATTTGGCAGTGCATTTGAACTGGCAATACTCGCATTTTGAAAAGCAGAAAATGTGTCTTGACTTATTTGAGAAAACGGTGAGGACACAACCTGAATCTACAGTATTTGCAAGATTGTGTCCTGTCATTTCGGATTCCTGAGGCGAGCTGTTGCCGACCGATCGATCGACAATGCTTCCCTGTTCACTAATTGTTTCACTGCCTACACCATTATTTGCAGCCCGCTCCATTTCCCTATGCACAATTACCGAATTACTACTTTGAACATTAGTTAATTCATTACTCGACGGTGCTAACACACTGCTTTCGTCTTCACTGTCATTTCTCAGTTTACATTGGAGCCTAGTACTACGTTTTTCACACACCATTATTGTCACAATATTTCACATGACAACACAGAAAAGCACAATTTGAAGAGCAAAATAAGAAAACACATTAACATAGCATTGAAAATAGTATCTCGTTAATTGCTAGTGCAGCTGCGAAATACTTAGTGAAAATCTACCTGCATGCCCCAACTGTTTTACTGTTCAACAATGAAAACTGCAACTACAAAAGAGATTTTCTCTACAATTACGCGCTAGCAATAAACAAAAGCTACACTAATTACACAAACTACAAGAAAAAAAATCAGAAGATTCCAGTGAGGTACCCTCGGCTAAGGGTCGACATATGAAACTTCCCCTTAGAAAAATTATACATGACTGTGCTTAAACTGACAATATTTTTAGCGCAACGGAATCTGACTTTCAACAATCCCTACAAAAGAATGACCCTGACTAACATTAACGTATACCTTTCACAAATCACTTACCTCACAAAAATCTTCGTTACTCAAGCTGCTGCAATACAGCGAGCGCCACTACTGCCAGCTAAATAAAAGATTCAAACTACTGAAGGCAATAACTACTGATAGGCATAGTTAGCAAATGAAAGATTTTGATGGAGAACAAACAATGTATTTACCTTAACAGTGTTCAAAAGTCATAATATATATAGCAGTTCATGACATCCATCTTACAAATTTACTGTCTCTGATGGACACACGTCCAGATCGTCCGCTCTCAATATTCCGCCGTCTCTCTCCCCACATCCACCACTGCTGGCGGCTCACCTCCAACTGCGCAACGCTACGCGCTGTTAACAGCCAACTGCCCAATACTACAATAGCCAACAACAATGCAAACCAGTCACAGACTGCACACAGCACAGCCAGTGATTTTCATACAGAGCGCTACGTGGCGTTACCAGTATAAAAACCTAAACAGCCTACTTACAAAGCGTTCGAGAGGTTGCAACCCGTATATTTAACGCAGAGTACTGAGCTTTCATTTTGCATTGAAGAATAAAATAAATTGGGTCATGATATTCGCAAGGATGGTGTGAGGACGTATCTGAGGTTGATGCAGGTGGTGCAGTACCAGGGACACACGAAGAGTTACATTCTTTCAATGTCCCCAGGAATTATTACAGAAAATTCGGAGAAGTTTCGTGTATATAACACAACTGCTTACGGAATTCATAAGAAAAGCTATCAAATATGGATGATCTGGGGAGTGCCAGAAAGCGTTTGACGAATTAAATTAAGTATTTACGTCGATTAGATTTTCAGAAGGATTTTATATTTTCATGGGATGCGTCGAATCCTTCTCGTGGGTGCATTTTGAACCAGGAGTCGACGGAAAAGAACACCGTATTTCTCGTGGGTGGAGAGAATTGAATGGAACTGAGAGGAATTATTCTACCATGGGGAGAGAGATGCCTAGCCAGTGTACTGAGTAGTATAGTTCCGGAGTTACCTGGTATCGGAGGAAGTTTAAAGTAGCGATGACTATTCTGCTTTGAAGTGATTACAAGGACCCCTCCAGTAGATCAGTGAAAAAGGCATTAAAACGCAGTGAATTCGAGTATGAAGTAATCAGCAAACCAGGGAAGAAACAGTGAAATGCGGACTCACTAAGCAGAAAGTATCGGTAATACAAGCACTGTGTTAGGAGCTTGCTGAGTGGTAAATGTAAGCAATACAATAAGCAGCAGCAGTGTATCATGTGTGTTGGGTTGTTATGTAATGAGGCAGGATTAGGTCAACGAACATCTGTACCAGCGAAGCTAAGGGAAGAGGTGCTGAGAGGAACGCATGATCACATTTCATCTCGTCGTGGACGGCACAGAGCAACGAATCGGAGGGTGGACGACAAATACTGGTGGGGAGAAAGAAAAGGTGGTGATGATCAGCACATCCGCATTTATGTGCAATATGTGTAATGCGCAGTACTGTTGCAGGGGTTGCCGGCAGCAATGGAGCCATTTCAGTTTATTGGGGTGTCTTATTAGTACCCTTTAACCGAACTCCAACAGACTATCATTTGGTACTAACTATAATGAACCCTTTTTCTCGTCATACCGAGATGGTGCCGATGCTGTATCAGCAGGCAGCTACAGTCGCACAACCATTGGCGAATAGATGTGTGTTGAAGTCTTTGGGGGTGCCATAGGCAATAACAGATCAATAGATGGAGTGAACGTCAGACTGTGTGTCGGTTGTTGAGAGCGAAAAAGTTAACAACTAGTCCACTTCATTCTCAGTCAGCCGGTAGAATGGAGCGGATACATCAGATGATTGCGAGGATTCTCAGTTATCTTAAGTACCACTCTATAGACTGGAACGCGTATGTATCTTTTGTGGTATTGCTCATGGTTCCAAAATACATACCAGCTCAGGGCACACAAGTTATGTGCGGTGTTCCAAAAGTCTCTCCCCTGTGCCATATGATTGCTAGCCGCGCGTGCCGTATGATTGTTCGCCTGCCTGGGTTACTTCCCTTCAAGTGGACTCTGCCAACATTCCACTGGTTCGCTTATCTCAGCCAGCGTCAGTAGTATCGTTGGTGTGTGTTGTTACGTGTTGATGTGAACTTCTACGTTTAGTTCCTTCGTTCGTTTGTTTCGTTTTTGTTACTGTTAAAATTCTAACCACTGAAGAACGTGTTTTTAGTCGAACAAGCGTTCAAAGCTGGCAGTAAATACACAGTTTCAGTTCGTCAAACATTTAATTCAGTTTTGCCAGAGAGGACACTCCCACATCGTGATACTGTGAGAGATTTGATTAACAAATTTCGAAGTACTGGTTCAGTGACAGATGCACCGAGAAGTGGTCGTCCTAGAGTTTTGTCTGAGGATAAACTACTCGATATTTCCGATAAAATGTCCACGAGTCCGAACAAGTCAGTAAGAAAACTCGCCCAGGCAATCGATGTTAGTGTCGGAACAGCCCACACAGCTGTAAGGAAAAAATTAGAACTTTTCCCATGCAAAGTGACAGTCGTGCAAGAACTGAAAGATACTGATCATGGCAAGAGACTGCATTATTGTCAATGGTTCAAAAATTTCGTTCAACAAAATGGAAGGAATATTCGTAATGAAACGATTTTCACTGATTAGGAGTGGTTTCATTTATCCGGGTACATGAACTCGCAAAATTCTCGTATGTGGAGTACTGCAAATCCATTGTGTAGTCGTGAGAAACCACTTCGTTGTATGAAAATAGGAGTTTGGATTGTGGGTCTCCTATTTATCATTTAACATTTAATGTTAAAATTTCTAAGTAAAAACATTCAATAAATTAATAACTTGTTTCCCTGAGTTTCATTTCGGTATATTCACTGTGGCATACGGCACGCATGGCTAACAATCATACGGCACTGCGGAGAGACATTTGAACATCCCATACTACTGACAAGCTAACAATGAACTACGAGATTAATTTTCGATATACGTGAAGTAGGAAATGAGGTTCGTAGGCTACAGGGCGTTATTACACGGGAAGCACAAAAGCTCTAGAGGAAGAATAGGGCTCGTATTAATAGCTGAGACTCTCGTATACGAAACTCAGCGCACAGCTGAATCAATTAACAGAAGTAGTACCACACACATTAGTATAAAAAAATGGTGGCATCCAGGAGGAAAATTACTGAAGACTGTTTTGCACAGCGGACAGCTAAGACATCCAAAATCTAAATACCACGGTGGGGCAAATAAAGGTAATATAGACACCACTACATCCACAGTGGAATGGCACTCTACTCAGCTGCCATACTTGGAGGTCTATGCAGCTTTCATACATGGAGCAGGTTATGTTGAACAATAACACGATGGAACGGGAGCTAGCTTTGGAATTAGTCCAGTGAACAAGAAATATTATGTGGACAATGAATAACAACTTAGAAGATTACATACTCGTTTAAGTGCATTAGGCAGAGAAGTAGCCTTAGCTAGGCTATTGCGAACCTTGTTAGATATCCACAGCGACGCAATAATAGAAATAAAAATGCTGCAAGAAGTGGTTTACCACGCAATATGTGGTAGTTGAGAGCTGCACTATTGCTTCCGCAACACTTCTCGGTAGGATTACATCAGGCACAAGGGGAATTTCCCTCAGAACTGCAATGTGTTATAGAATTATGTAAGAATAAATCAGCGGTCATATACCAGCTGTTGAAGTCAATACTGATACAGAAAAACTACGTGTTTCAATACGATTCCCGGTAGTAAGCATGAAGGCACAATACCAGTGTCAGAGTTCACCTGTACCCAATTAAGTGGGAACTATAGACAAAAGGCTACAAGCGTGAACTCAGGAAGTGTTAATAACTTCGGAACAGACTGAATGTATTCCCATACAACTGGAAGACTGGCGAGAGCGGCCGAGATAAAGTATTACCATCTGTTTATCTAAGAGAAAGACTAACAAAAAATGATTCAAATGGCTCTGAGCACTATGGGACTTAACATCTGAGGTCATCAGTCCCCTAGAACTTACAACTACTTAAACCTAACTAACCTAAGGACATAACACACATCCATGCCCGAGGCAGGATTCGAGCCTGCGACCGTAGCGGTCGCGCGGTTCCAGACTGAAGCGCCTAGAACCTCTCGGCCACTTCGGCCGGCTAAAGACTAACACACAGGCGTGTGAGGTAAAGCTGATTTTAAGGAAAACGGAAACGAGGCTGTGCAAGAGAAAAGTGTTGAACCTAGAACCTCATGTCCAGAGAATAGGTGCACGTCAGGTTTACTCAGTTTTCTCACCAAAAATTGAAACTGAAGTAATGAACGTTTAGCCGTGCGGTGTGAGGCGCCTTGCCACAGTTCGCGTGGCTTCCCTTGTCGGAGGTTCGAGTCCTCCCTCGGGCATGTGTGCGTGTGTTGTTCTCAGCGTAAGTTAGTTAAAGTTAGATTAAGTAGTGTGTAAGCCTAGGGGCAGATGACCTCAGCAGTTTGGTCCCATAGGTACACTATGTGATCAAAAGTATCCAGGCATCTGGCTCAAAATGACTTATAAGTTCGTGGCGCCCTCCTTCGATAATGCTGGAATGCAGTATGGCTGATGGCAATTTCCACTCTCGCAGGCATACGTTCAGACAGGTGTTTAAAAGTTTCTTGAGGAATGGTAGCCCATTCTTCACGAAGTCGGCGTTCCAAAACATCCCAAAGGTGTTCTATAGGATTCAGGTCAGGACAATATGCAGGCCAGTCCATTACAGGGATGTTATTGTTGTGTAACCATTCCGCCACAGGCTATGGATTATGAACAGGTGCTCGATCGTTTTGAAAGATGTATTCGCCATCCCCGAATTGCTGTTCAACAGTGGGAAGCAAGAAGGTGCTTGAAACTCAATGTAGGCCTGTGCTGTGATAGTGCCACTCAAAACAAGGGGTGCAAGCCCCATCCATGAAAAACACGACCACACCATAACACCACCGCCTCCAATTTTTACTCTTGGCACTACACACGCTGGTAGATGATGTTCACTGGGCATTCGCCATACCCTCACACTGCCATCGGATCACCACATCGTATGGAGTGACAAATCAAAATGCACAATGTTTTTCCACCGTTCACTCGTCCCATGTTCACGCTCCTTAGACCAAGCGGGGCGTCGTTTGGCATCTACCGGCGTGATGTGTGGCTTATGAGCAGACGCTCGACCACGAAATCCAAGTTTCCTCACCTCCCGCCTAACTGTCATACTACTTGCAGTGGATCTGATGCAGTTTGGAATTCTTGTGTGATGGTCTGGATGGATGTCTGCTTATTACACATTACGACCCACTTCAACTGTCGGCGGTCTCTGTCAGTCAACATACGAGGTCGACCTGTACGCTTTTGTGCTGTACGTATCCCTTCACGTTTCCACTACACTATCGCATTGAAACAGTGGACCAAGGGATGTTTAGGAGCGTTGGAATTTCGCGTGCAGCTGTATGACACCAGCGACACCCAATCACCTGACCACGTTCGAAGTCTGAGTTCCGTGAAGCTCCCCATTCTGCTGTCTCGCGATGTCTAATGAACAGTGAGGTCGCTGATATGGAGTACCTGGCTGTAAGTGGGAGCACAATACATGTAATATGAGAAATGTATTTTTGGGGGTGTCCGAATACTTTATCACGTAGTGTACATACTATTGCCACTACCATGAATTCTTACGAGAAAGAGGAACTCAAGAGCATGACAAAAGTGAAATTAGGAAACAATTATGTATTGATAAGTAGTACAACTTACGATAGAGCATTAGCAGAGTTTTGGCTTCCAGCTACGATCACCGGTTCGGCTACAATCAAATTAACACACCCTGCATTGTACTGGTCTTAAAAATCATTAGAAGTGTTATCAGCACGAAATCTGACTTTCCTAAACAAGGGCTATTACTCTCTTTGGACGATCTTTCAGTGTCACAAAAAGAATGAATTCCTGTGGAACAAACGTTTCAGCACATGTAGCAATACCGGAACGAACAAAGGCATAACATAATGACTATAATTATTACAGCTATAGTGTTGCCATAGTTCCACTATCAGCTTGTGTACTCTACTTTTGCTTTAAACTTATGACTATTGAGTCGTTTATGAGTGTAAATAACTACTAGAAAGTGTAACCGAATGAAATTATGAATTGGTGTTAATATTTAAGGAGACAATAAAGGCAATATATAATTAAGGTACAAAACATGATATTTGTGCATTAGCTTTCATGAACATCTAAAACAAGCAATTTGTACATTGCATAACTGTTCATGTAACAAATATAATGAGATTCCTTAAGAAGCAAACAGAAAAAATCTAAGGAAGAATTTTCTAAAGCGAAGGGAATTTATGTGCTGGAGAACGATATATTCAGCGAATGAATTTTTTTTTCTTCATCAGCTAACGCTCAGCCAAGCATAGAGAGGCTTGATCACAGTCTCACAACCAGAATGCCAAATAGGTAGGAGAGCTGATAGTACAGATATTATGGCACACAACCGAGGTCATTACCACGTGTCACTCGAGCAAAATCTCTGAATAGCCAGTTTAGATATATGAGTTCACTGTCAAACGAAAAATTCGTCGGTCTGGCTGCACCAGAAGGTGCTGTAGCAACATTTAAATCCTACTCAAGAATGCCTTTCAGTCCACTGATATTGCCCAAAGCGTCAAGCTGAAGAACTGAAAGGCACAGCTCAAATAGCGAGGAGCAGTGAAGAAAGCTAACATGTCCACAAAATCAGGCCATGTTTGGTCACCCTAAGCAAGGAATAATGTCACTACCTCTCATAGACAGCTATACAGAGGAGGTACACTACCTGCTGCCACACCTCCCTCCCCCCTCCCCCCCTTGAATTACATATACTACCTTCTTTTGGTGGAGAGGCCAGTAAGTAACACCACCACCACAGTCCCATGCACAGCTGCTGGAAGCTCCTCTGGTGTCCATGAGTATGTCCCAGTAAAACGCCTCATCAAGCTGTGGAACGTCACCACCAGACAAGCAACATGTGCCACCTGCTAGGCTGGCTGCCGTGCAGAGCCGATCCTGCTGCATTAGCGGCTGCGATCTCACTGACGGTATCGAGACTGCTGAGGTAGACAGACATAAGCATGGTAGTGGTCATATAATATCTGACCAGTACCATTGGTGGTAGGAGTGGGACGGCACGACTGGAGGCATATCTTGTACCATTCTGCTCCATCAACATTTGATTTTACAATTAACATCTTGCATCGCCACATGATAGCGACAACATGGAATAGCAATCAAAGCTCCAGTATACGCCCTTCACGAACAGTATATCAGAATGGTGCAAGTAAGTGTCAACTGGGAACACTGAATGGGTTTGTTGTCATTCTTTCCTGCTTTTATTGCGTTCCTCTTGATTCTTTTTTTTCCGCCGAAGGTCGATTATAAGCAAAATGGTGCTAGAAATCAGGGCTCTTACGGAAAGATACAGGTGTTCATTCTTTCCGCTCGCTATACGAGTTTGGAATAACAGAATTGTGAAGGTGGTTCGATGAACTCTCTGCCAGGCACTTAAATGTGATTTGCAGAGTATCCATGTAGATGTAGATATTGACGATGAGAAGGGCATATGCTTCATCACGTCTTTCAAATATCAGCAGATCGCCACAATTAAGAAAGATTGGAGAAAGGGGGACAGCGCAGCCTGTTTCTGGTGTTTTCTTACCCATCCTAGATGGTACCAATCTCACGTTAGTTACTCTTTTTTGGACAAATCATGGATAACCTATATACATATCCATGAAGTTAGGAGGTTGGAACGACGAGAAATTGTTGCATATTGCTCGACTAAGATTAGCAGGTACACAAGGGCGTTGGAATTTTAGTTTCAGCGCTATTAGAAGGAAAATAAGTCTAGGTGCCATCGCGAAAAGTTTAACAGCGTATCTCGAAAACAAGAGAAAGCTCCATAAGCTTAATGTACGGTTCTTTTCAATCGACTCACAAAGTAAAATAGCCAAAGATACAGGGAAACTAATCTAAATTGATCTAGGAAGAAAACGGTCGGTAAGTTGTGTGTAGCATTAAATTGTGCGTCTTAGCGTATCGTATGTGCAAGAGATACAAGGTAGCCTGTGGTAGTGCCCTTCACTATGAACAATTTTGTTTCAGCATCAGTAAAGCTATCATGAGGTGCTACTGATACATACGCGCACACACACACACACACACACACACACACACACACACACACACACACGCTACCTTTATTGATTGGCAGAATTTTCTTCACATAAATAGCTGCCTCGGTCTCTTACTGTTTGCTTCTTAATATAATAGCAATTCATGCTGGTTTACATGTACCATATTTTCATGTAGCTTTCTTTATAATTTACCACAGCACATTCCTTGTCTCTCCCTACCAAACGGAGACAGAATTACGCAAATTTTGCGTGTGTTCATTATATATCTCATTACTCTTAGAAGTGCTGGACAGTCTGTTAGGACATTACACCTTTATGGCCGGCCGCTGGTGGCCGAGCGGTTCTGGCGCATCAGTCTGGAACCGCGCGACCGCTACGGTCGCAGGTTCGAATCCTGCCTCGGGCATGGATGTGTGTGTTGTCCTTAGGTTAGTTAGGTTTAAGTAGTTCTAAGTTCTAGGGGACTTATGACCTCAGCCGTTGAGTCCCATACTGTTCAGAGCTATTTGAACCATTTTTGAACACCTTTATGCTAGATGCACTTAGTAGTTTTATTGCCCGTTGTAAATGTCGTAAAAGCGATTTTCGTTTGGATGTAATGTCTTTTCCTACAAGAGTGGTGATGCAACTGTTGATCGATAGGTATAGGAACAAATCAGCAGTCTTGATTTAGATACCTAGTCCTTCAGGTAAATGCCAGGAGGTTTTCTAACAAAAGGCTGAGATCACTGGCCGGTCTTCTTACCAAGAAGCCAGTCTGGCGCACAGGTTCAAAAAATGGCTCTGAGCACTGTGGGACTTAACAGCTGAGGTCATCAGTCCCCTAGAACTTGGAACTACTTAAACCTAACTAACCTAAGGACATCATACATCCAAGACCGAGGCAGGATTCGAACCTGCGACCGTAGCGGTCGCGCGGTTCCAGAACGACTCGGCCACACCGGCCGGCTTAGCGCACAGGCTAGAGAAGAACAATCTAATAACGTGAGATCAGGGTAGTGGATATCAAATCGATCAAAACTTTGCAAAAAACAATAGGGGGGCACCCGCACTGTTGTGGAGATACATCCTGTCAGCGTCGTGTTTGCGGATGTTTGTCGGGTAAGTTGGGGTTGTTTTTGGGGGAGGAGACCAAACAGAGGTCATCGGTCTCATCGGATTAGGGAAAGATGAAGGAAGTCGGTGGTGCCCTTTTCAAAGGAATCATCCTGGCATTTTCCTGAAGAGATTTAGGGAAGTCACGGAAAACCTAAATCAGGATGGCCGGACGTGGGATTGAACCGTCGTCCTCGCGAATGCGTGTCCAGTGTGCTAACCACTGAGCCATCTCGCTCGCTTTTCTCGGGTAAGTGAACATTTTTGTGTGTCTAACAATTTTGTCCGTCTAAGCAGCTCATGTGTTACGCTCTGGTTATCGTTCTCCACTGCACAAGTTCGAATAAAATTCCATTCCTGTTATCAGTACATTCGCAATACTTGGAACATGTAGCCTTTCGATTTCATCGTTAAAAACAGTACCACATGTCGAAAATCTTACTGGAGTGCTATTTATGCAATATAGCTTATTACTTTAACTAATTAATAACTTTACTTTACTTTCAGGG
Organism: Schistocerca americana; assembly: GCF_021461395.2. Taxonomy (NCBI): domain Eukaryota; kingdom Metazoa; phylum Arthropoda; class Insecta; order Orthoptera; family Acrididae; genus Schistocerca; species Schistocerca americana. The sequence goes on along the minus strand of NC_060123.1, from coordinate 287,960,045 downwards.
TAACTTATTTAGAATTCTAACTTTACCCAGTAAACGCAACAAAAAATTCGCGTCTCACGTGACCAGCCATGGATAGCAGTTTAAAGTTTGCCTAACTTTATTTTCCTAAAAACATTAGCGTTATCTAATTTCGTTAGTAGCTGCGCTCTCTGGCGTAACAGGAATTAGCTGGGCTAAGTTAGTTTAAATGCGCACACCTCTACGCTCTCATCGCCGATTGGCTGTCGTTTTATAGCCGTAGTTCCACAGCGATGACCTTACGACCTATGGTTATCTGGAAAATTTTACTCGTATCAGTGAGTCTGTTGCCTCACTCAGAACATAGTCAAAAGTTATATGGCCGAGATATCAGATGAAGGAATCGAGTTTCTGTGGTTGTACCCCCGAAATTAACGTCTCTCGTCCTTAAGCTAGCCTGTTTAATGCCGCAAAAGGAATCATTTCAGCTGTTTAATGTAATACTTTTGCAGCGCGCTGCCTCCCTAAAATTTTGTTCGGAAACGTATCAGTAACAGTTTACTGTATTTTGGGGATATTTCAGATTTGTGTGTGGTCTTCAGTCCTGAAACTGGTATGATGCAGCTCTCCATGCTACTCTATCCTGTGCAAGTTTCTTCATCTCCCAGCACCTACTGCAACCTACATCCTTCTGAATCTGTTTAGTGTATTCATCTCTTGGTCTCCTACGATTTTTACCCTCCACGCTGCCCTCCAATACTAAATCGGTGATCCCTTGATGCCTCAGAATATGCCCTACCAACCGATCCCTTCTTCTAGACAAGTTGTACCTCAAATGTCTCTTCTCTCCAATTCCATTCAATACCTCCTCAGCCGGCCGGGATGGCCGAGCGGTTCTAGGCGCTACAGTCTGGAACCGCGCGACCGCTATGGTCGCAGGTTCGAATCCTGCCTCGGGCATGGATGTGTGTGATGTCCTTAGGTTAGTTAGGTTTAAGTAGTTCTAAGTTCTGGGGGACTGATGACCACAGATTTTAAGTCCCATAGTGCTCAGAGCCATTTGAACCATTTTGAATACCTCCTCATTAGTTATGTGATCCACCCATTTAGTCTTCAGCATTCTTCTGTAGCACCACATTTCGAAGGCGTCTATTCTCTTCTTGTATAAACTATTTATCGTCCACGTTTCACTTCCATACATGGCTAAACTCCATACTAGTACTTTCAGAAACGACTTCCTGACACTTAAATCTATACTCGATGTTAACAAATTTCTCTTCTTCAGATACGCTTTCAAAAAAATGGTTCAAATGGCTCTGAGCACTATGGGACTCAACTGCTGAGGTCATTAGTCCCCTAGAACTTAGAACTAGTTAAACCTAACTAACCTAAGGACATCACAAACATCCATGCCCGAGGCAGGATTCGAATCTGCGACCGTAGCGGTCTTGCGGTTCCAGACTGCAGCGCCTTTAACCGCACGGCAGATACGCTTTCCTTGCCGTTGCTAGTCTACATTTTATATTCTCTCTACTTCGAGCATTATCAGTTATTTTGCTCCCCAAATAGCAAAACTCATTTATTACTTTAAGCGTCTCATTTCCTAGTGTAATTCCCGTAGCATCACCCGATTTAATTTGACTACATTCCATTACCCTTATTTTGTTTTTGTTGATGTTCATCTTATATCCTCCTTTCAAGACATTGTCCTTTCTGTTCAGCTGCTCTTCCACGTCCTTTGCAGTCTCTGACAGAATTACGATGTCATCGGCGAACCTCGAAGTTTTTATTTCTTCTCCATGGATTTTAATACCTACTCCGAATTTTTCTTTTGTTTCCTTTACTGCTTGCTCAATATAGAGATTGAATAACATCGGGGAGAGGCTACAACCCTGTCTCACTCCCTTTCCAACCATTGCTTCCCTTTCAGGTCCCTCGACTCTTATGACTGCCATCTGGTTTCTGTACAAATTGTAAATAGCCTTTCGCTCCCTGTATTTTACCCCTGCCACCTTCAGAATTTGAAAGATGGTATTCCAGTCAATGTTGTCAAAAGCTTTCTCGAAGTCTACAAATTGCCTTACCTTAATCTATTTTCTAAGGTAAGTCGTAGGGTCAGTATTGCCTCACGTGTTCCAACATTTCTACGGAATCCAATCTGATCTTCCACGAGGGCGGCTTCTACCAGGTTTTTCATTCGTCTGTTTAGAATTCGTGTTAGTATTTTGCAACCGTGGCTTATTAAACTGATAGTTCGGTAATTTTCACGTATGTCAACACCTGCTTTCTTTGGGATTGGAAATAATATATTATTCTTGAAGTCTGACGGTATTTCAGATAGAGATTTTGAAAGTTAGTTTGTCTCTCGCATAAGGTGATTTTTTTATCTGGAAGAAATAAACGAGGAGTATCAGTGGTCAGCTGTGTACACTATCTGATCAGACGTACCCGGACACCCCTACGCAATGCGAAATTGACCACTAGCGACATGAGAGGTGGACCCGCCAGTATAAAAGGAGAGGGAAGTATCGCGACATCAATGCAGTAGCAGTCACAGAAAAGTGGGTCGGGAGGGAGGGCTCAGTGACTTTGATATTATCTTAGTAACAGATCCATCAGGGCATTTCAGCCCTTTTGAATTCACTGAAGTCGGCTGTTGGTGATGTGACTGTAAAATCGAAACCCAAAAAAAAAAAAAAAAAAACAGCCACAAATAAACCAAGACCAGGAAGACCACATGTACCAGTGGACAGGGACCGTACAGCTTTGCGGACTGTGGTTGTAAAAATTCGCATGAAATCAGTAAAAGGAGGCACTGTCCTTCCATATTCTATGCCCAGGAGACTTATCATCCTACTCAGCAGTTCCTCTAATTTGTACTCATTTTCGTGCAATATAATGTCTTAAGATTGAATCTTATCGTAGATATCCTTGCACCCTGTATTTTAAGACCCTATGCATTGCCAGACTTTTTAATTTCGTCATTGCTTCTTCGTTACACATTTCACCCTTTTTAATCTCAGCATCGTCTCTTGATTTCCGATTCACATTGTGCTTTCTTGGCTTTTGTACGTATTTATTTATTCTATATTTTATTTGTCAAGTCCGTGGGACCTGCTTCCTTGTGGAATGAGCCAATACATGGTTTATAGAATGACAATTATAAAATTTGTTAAGAAGGAATTAAAGAATTAATGAAACACAGATAAACATAGTAGGCCTGTGAGAATAAATAACATTACAGAGAGCGTTTCTCAACTGCTATGAGGAACCCGTGAGTTTGCCACAATATTGTGTATTACTCATCTTTCCTTGAGCATAGACTTTCCTTTCCGGCATTCCAAACATGTTGCATCAGTTTATCAAACGCTTCTTTCCAATCTACAAAACATATAAATGACAATTTTTCTTGAGCCGTGCTTTCATTATCATACGAAACGTCGGAAATGCCTCTCTCTCTATCCTTTCCCTTTCTTAATCCCAAACTGACTGATTCTTCATTTTCTTTCACTTTCTTCCGTATATTGTTATTGCCAGCAACTTGGCTGCATGATATGATCAAGTAAACTAATTTATCAGTCACAGTATCCTCCAGACGGTATAAAGCTAATGTTTTACTTTGTTCAAAACTATTAAGCTGATAGTGCCAGACAGATTTATTGGAAGATCTTAAGTAAATGTAATTCATGACCACAGAAGCGGCTCCGAAGAGCTTTTTCGACTGATTGTTGAGTACTGTTCATCTGCCTGGGGCCTTTATCAGAAAATAGCCAACGAAGAGCAGCGCGTTTCGTCGCGGGATCGTTTAGTCGGCGCAAGAGAGTTGCCGAGATATTGATCACGAGAATGTACGGTCGCATCGACGGGGCTCCTGGCGACCACAAGGCACGACTGAGAGGGAGCACCATCGAGTCGACGTATAGCTCAGGCGCTTCGTCTAGCATCTGCAACTGCAATCTGAGCAGCAGTTGGCACCACAGTGACACAATGAAGTTGCAAATCGTTTACTCCGAAGACAGCTCCGAGCCAGACGCCCTGTATCGTGCTTTCCACCGACCCCTAACCACCGCCGTTTGCGACCTCAGTGGTCGCTCTTTGGAAGGCAGGCAGGAGGTCTGCTGTGTTTTCTGACGAAAACTGGTTCTGTCTCGGTGCCTGTGGTGGTCGTGTATCGGGTAGGAGGCTAGCTGAGCGCCTGCTGCCAACATTTCTGCTTGCTAGACACACTGGACCTAAACCTGGAGTTACGCTTCGGGTGCGATTCAGTATAACCAGGAGCAAATCCTTACTGGAAATCTGTACGTCAATCTGGTGATTCGACCCGTTGTGGTGCCATTTATGAAGTGCATTCTAGGGAACGTTTTGTAACAGGATAAGGCTCCCTCACATACCGCTATTGTAACCCAATGTGCTCTACAGAGGGTAGTGACTGCACGTTGCCTTGGCCTGCTCCATCACCAGATGTGCCTCCAATCGAGTACATGTGGGACGTCAGACGACAACTCCAGCGTCGTCCACAACAGCATTAACCGTCCCTGTATTGACCGATCAAGTGCAACAAGCATGGACTTCTATCCCAAACTGGCATCCAGCAGCTGGACAAAACAGTGCATGCAAGTTTGCATTCAACATCCTGACGGTTACACCTGTTATTAATTACCAGCATTTCACTTTGGCAATGACTTACCTCGCGTTCATGTTAACCTGTGATCTTGCAATGTTAAATCATTTAAATATGTTATGTAGACGAAAATATTTCCGAAATTTCATTGCTCTAAATTAATTATTTTTTGTTGTTATGATTTTTTCCATCACTGTATTAATTCCTCCCATATACGTACTGTGCAGTGACCACAACGAGAAAATTCAATAAATTTGAGATAATACAGATACTTATCGATAATTATTCTTTCCAAGCGTCACTCGTCACTCCAACATTGGGGGGGGGGGGGGGGAGACTACGTTAGTGGTACAAGAAGTATCCTCCGTCACATACCGCCAGTTGGCTTGCGGGGTACTGATGTTGACGTAGATGGAGTTGTTACGTTTGTCTACTGTTGCTATCTTCGGAATTTTGTTCATAATTTTCTTCCGAAATTCCGATCTTATGTTCCTAGCCTTATAGACCCAACACAGTAATCAAAAGAGCGGTTTGTTTGCTACTTATCCCAAAAAATGTTATGAATTTTACCGTTTTGTTTATTCGCGAGGCACCCGAAGCACTGTCAAACTGTGACTTTCATACTGGGTCCCAATTTCTTCCAAATCGACACACTTCGTGCCTCTCGCAGATGGCGTCATTGTTTTCTTTCCACACGTGCGCTTCCCCTTGTATACGAAGAGGCACCCAAAAGGAAGAGAACTTAGTTTTTAAATTTATTCATTCGATTTTCAAATGTGTGTGAATTCCTAAGAAACTAAACTGCTGAGGTCATCGGTCCCTAGACTTACACACTACTTAAACTAAGTTACACTAGCTTATGCTAGGAACAACACATACACCCATGCTCGAGGGCGGACTCGAACCTCCGGCAGGAGGGGCCGCGCAATCCGTGAGATGGCGCCTCAAACCGCGCGGCCACTCCGCGCGGCTCGATTTCCAAACAAAAGATCTTTAACCAGATTCAAAGTACCATCCATTGTCTTCAATATACTTAATCTTTTATTCCACTGTTCCAAACATTTTAAATCCTCTGTCATCTTTTCTTCAGCAGTGTCTACAAAATTATTTCCTTTTTATGTCTCTTTTAATTCGGGATGTTAATGAAAGATTCATGGGCAACGTCGGTTGAGTAATTGGCATATAGAGCAGGGTTCATACCATTTTTGCCATTATTGGCATGCTGAGGGGGGCGTTATCAATATGAATACATCGGTCACCTGACAGCCACATATCAGGCTTCTTCCGCTGCAAATTTTAGATTAATCTTTTCAAGACATCCAAGTAGAAAGTCTGATGCTGCGGAACAAACCCTGACCGAACTAGTCCTCTCACATCGAAAAATATAACCAACATTGTTTCAACGTTTGTCTCCGTGGGGCGAGCTTTTCAGAGGCTTGGTGAACTTTAAACTCGCTCGATTGCTTCTTCGTTTCAGGATGGTAACTATAGCACTATGATTCGTCATCTGTTACGAGCTTGGAAAAAAGATTTGATCAGTTTGGAATTATTGTCTCAAAGCACAGCCTGCTTCCAACTTGCATTGTTTTCGTTCAGCGATCAGAGGTGTTGGGGATGAGTGGTTTCTACGGTTGGTGATGGAGGAGCCGTTTTTTAGAGTTGTTATGATGGCGTTCTGCTCTCCAGCCCGGGCGTTGTAGGTGCGATGGGCTGGTGGGGGCTGCAGCAAACCTTCGGGGGTGACGGTGGCTGCAGGAAGATAGGCGTTCAGACACATTTTATTCTTCCAACAAGCTATGGCAGATACAGGCGAGCGCCTTCGACCCGCGATGTCTTCGTATTGGTACTGTAGAGGCGGCGCCCTTGATGTTGTGCACGCTACTGATAAGGGAACCTCTCCATCGCACCCCCCTCAGATTTAGTTGTAATTTGGCACAGTGGATAGGCCTTGAAAATCTGAACACAGATCAATCGAGAAAACAGGAAGAAGTTGTGTGGAACTATGAAAAAAAATAAGCAAAATATGCAAACTGAGTAGTCCACGCGCAAGATATGCAACATCAAGGAGCGTCTGAGCTCAGGAGCGCCGTGGTCCCGTGGTTAGCGTGAGCAGCTGCGGAACGAGAGGTCCTTGGTTCAAATCTTCACTCGAGTGAAAAGTTTACGTTCTTTATTTTCGCAAAGTTATGATCTGCCCGTTCGTTCATTGACGTCTCTGTTCACTGTAATAAGTTTAGTGTCTGTGTTTTGCGACCGCACCGCAAAACCGTGCGATTAGTAGACGAAAGGACGTGCCTCTCCAATGGGAACCGAAAACATTTGATCGCTAGGTCATAGGTCAACCGATTCCTCCACAGGAAAACACGTCTGATATATTCTATACGACACTGGTGACGGCATGTGCGTCACATGACAGGAATATGTTGTCGACCCACCTAACTTGTACAGTTGGCGAATGGATAAAGATTCTTCTACCTTGCCCGATTTAGGTTTTATTGTGAATGTGATAACCACTCCCAAAAAAATGATGAAAACATAAGAGTTTGTCACATAAACTGCAACAAATGAATGCAACAGTTTCACAGTTGCACAGTTTTCCCTATGCTCTGTCAAAACATATGTTTTTAACGTTTTCAAATTTTTCCGTGTGTAGAACGTCAAATCCTGCATATGTCCAAGCAAATCTGAACATGTCCTGGAATTTTGGAGAGCGAAGTTGATTATGTATGAGTGCCTGAACTTTGATAACTGTCTGAAAAATAAAAAATTAAAATTTTCACTGGAGGACCTCTCGTTCCGCAACTACTCACGCTAACCACGGGACCAGGGCACTCCTGAGCTCACTTTGTCCTTGATGTTGCCTATGTTGCTCATGGACTACTCAGTTTGTATGTTTTGCTTATTTTTTTCGTAGTTCCACGCAACTTCTTCCTGTTTTCTCGATCGATCTGTGTTCAGTTTTTCAAGCCCTATCCACTGTGACAACTTACAACTAATTCTGAGGGGGGTGCGATGGGGAGGTTCCCTTGTGAGTAGCGCCAGAGGTTGACAGCTGAAGCTAGCACAGCATTTCTGCACGCCGCAGCAATTGTATTTGACACAGCCAGAGGTGCTCATGAGAAGGCTACGAAATCGAGGTGGGGCGGCACGGCGACCCGAAATCTGAACTTTGGCGTACGAGTGGCGTGCTGATGACGACGTCTGTCTAGCTCATGCTGTAGGGTCCAGCAGAACGGCAGCCATATGGATGCAGTCGCTGGCTCTAACCTACGTCCAGTGACTATTCAGCCGTCTGGCGGCAAAGTAGTATACCGCCGTTCGGCACAATGCTGTGTTGACGAGTTGTTTGGAATGTCTTCCAGCACCGTAGTTCCCCCCGTTAGCTGAGTGATCAGCACGGAGGAATGCCACGCCAAGGGGTCCGGGTTCGTTTCCAGGATGAGACAAGATATTTTCTCCGGTCAGGGACTGGGTGTTTTGTTATCATTTCACCCCCTCTCCGACGCACAAGTGACCCAATGTGGCGTCGAATGCAATAAGTACATGCCCTCGGCGGCCGAACTTTCCTGAATGGAGAACTCCCGGCCCACAATGCCGTAATCTCATTTCCATTTTCAACACCGTGACGTAACATGTGGCACGTCCATGAAGTCGGGTATGTCATTCACTGTGAGCTTTACGGAGGGTAATTGGAACACTGCGTCAATATTTTCCTTGCCTTCATGGTATTCCGTCCGTACCACAACACAGTAGTCGATGCACGAGTTTGGCAGCCATATTTTCACCCTCATATCTTCCATTAAAATTCGCTGAAATGAACTCCAAGTGACTCCAAACAGGCTCTCAACTTTTTCGATCGTCCTTCGCCTATCTTCCAGTATAATTTGGATACTTTCCGTCGTTTGTGGCCATGGAAGGACGACCAGAGCGATATTTGACATCAATAAACAATTCATCTCCCTTGAAATGGGAAAACCACTCACTCAGACACTTGAGTTTTCCCAATTGTATTATACTTTTAAACCGTTTTAACATTTGAAGCGTTTCTGAGTCAGTTTATCAGAGCAAGAGGGAAACCTTTACGGGCACGCAAAGTTCACGAGAGTATGCCATAACGGAAAAACGAGTACACAACACAACCGTCTTTAAAAAATTCTTAGAAGTCGATCTCAACCTTTCCTAGCTACGGCGCTTGCCTTACTGTCTCGGGGATGTTAGCTCTACACACTCGTTGTTGCAGAACGCGATACTTCGAAAACTTCAGTCCTAACACCAGTTCGGTTTATTTTAGGTTCCCCTTCCTGTGTGCAAACAACAGGTGGCTGACTTCTCATTTCCAAAACAGTCACCTGTGAGCAGAAAAAAGTAATCAAAATGTGTTACAACAATACGTGAATAATATGCATACTGTTACAACTCAATCAAGTCCCGGTACTATCAAGAGAATTATGTACTGTGGTAGCACTCGTTTCCCCATCCATGAAGGTTCTCGTTTTTACCTGAAAGGGGTGCTTTTGAAAATATCAGGGCTGGGAAGTTTCGCCCGTTAGAAATTTCTAGAACATTCCGGAACATTCTACAGTATTCGAGAACATTCCAGAACCTTCTAGAACAATAATGGAAGATTGTAGACTGATCGGGAACTTCCCAGAACATCCTAGATAATTGTGGAACATTCAAGTACACTTTCTAATGTTCTGGAATTTTCTAGAACATTGTGGACCATTCAAAACCTTTCTAGTTTGTTCTCGAATTCGCCACTGGAGGGGCTACCCGCTGGTAGCGGTATATAAAGCAAGACCCGTCGTGGGTTCGAACGTCAGCTTTTTATCGGTGATGAAGGGATGAACCGAAAAAGTAGCACAGTGAGTAAATACAAACAAACAGTGAAGTGTGTGTAGTCAAAGTGATTCAGTGACTGAATATAACCTAACAAAGTGTGAAAAATGTGTAAAGTGTACTTAGCGTATTTGTTAATAAGCTGATTTGATTTATATTTCAGCCAATTCCCAAAATTAAAAGAGAAGGAGATGTTGCCAGTTCTGAAACGAAATGGCGGAAAAGAAGCAGCGTAAAAAAGAAACAGAGAGCGCGAAGCACGTTTAACTCCCCAGCGAACAAGAATAAGCACCGTTAGAAGCACAGAAACCGAAGAACAACGAAATCAACGGATTAAAGAATAAAAAATTCCGACACAATCTTATAATAAGAGACTGCGAACTCAAGACAGTCGCCGGCCGGAGTGGCCGTGCAGTTCTAGGCGCTACAGTCTGGAGCCGAGCGACCGCTACGGTCGCAGGTTCGAATCCTGCCTCGGGCATGGATGTGTGTGATGTCCTTAGGTTAGTTAGGTTTAATTAGTTCTAAGTTCTAGGCGACTGATGACCTCAGAAGCATAGTGCTCAGAACCATTTGAACCAAGACAGTCACGAAAATATCATCCTACGAGAAGCGTTGACGAGGACAAGTAAACAGTACAACCTAATAAATGAATCATTCCACGACGACCCGACGACAGAATATAACACACAAACACGTCGTAATCGGGAAAATGGAACACATCTACCAGTTTTGCAACACGAAAAAATTTGGTAGAGAAACACCAGGGTTCTGCTGCATGAAGGAAACATTCGATTACTGCAACTGGAAAACCTCCACTGGAAATTTTACATTCCATGACCGAGGAAACTCCAGAATAAGAACACTCTTAAAAATATAAAAGCGTACAACGTCTACTTCCAAATGACTTCTTTCGATGTCACTTCGATTACACTAACAGATATGAAATCTGTCATGTTTTTTCCATCCAAGGACAAATCCATCCATGGTATCATTACTACCAGTAGATAACGAAAACCATAAATTTTCTATCCAAGGACAGATCCATCACAACATGGTATCATTACTACCTGTACGTAACGAAAACCATAAACTTGTGCAATTATATTAAATCGTAAATTATGGTGATGATGATCATGATAAGTGCCATACTTCTTTACAAATGGTTCAAATGGCTCTGAGCACTATGGGACTTAACTTCTGAGGTCGTCAGTCCCCTAGAACTTAGAACTACTTAAACTTAACCAACCTAAGGACATCACACACATCCATACCCGAGGCAGGATTCGAACCTGCGACCGTATCGGTCGCGTGGTTCCAGACTGTAGCGCCTAGAACCGCTCGGCCAAAATATCAGTCGATTTAGACGAGAAGTAGTCCGAGAAGCACACAGCACCTTACACGGATACAATCAGCTAATTCACGTAGTCTAAACAGCATTAGCCGACAAAAGATCTCATGGGCAACACTAAAGAGTATTTAATGCACCTCAGACAGACGAGGTCGCCATCGTAACTGTGGACAATGAAAGTACCAGCTGTCACATAATTTTAAAACGAAAATGACAAGGACCACAACGCATTGCAGAGAGAGACCGTTTATATATGCCCTCCAATATCTATTAATATTTCTGCATGGACAGGACAGAGGTCATTTTAATGGAAAAAATCCAACCTGATACAGGCGTAGAAACTAACAAAAAAAGTCGCTTCCAAGGAGTTCTGTGCTTACCACATACAATTACAAACTCAACAATCACCCTTTATTCCAACAATTCCTGGTATATGCGTTTGCGAAAATAGAAGCGGAACGGATGCTTTACATAAGAGTGAATCAGAAGAAACTACGCATAGAATAACACATCCGCCTTTGTGGCGCAATTATAAATGACGGAAACATTGACGACATTGTAATGATAGTGATGTTAGCTTCATCACACAAGGAAGTCCGAGAGACACGCACGAATACACTCAAGATGCCATGGCCTACATAAGAAAATGTAGACGACCTGACCTGTTCACAACATTAACATGCAACTCGTTGTGGTCTGACACCAAAGAGCAACTACGATATTGACAGGCCCCAGGCATCGACATGACAGATAGCCTGAATTCATCAAAAGATACCGCATCTTTGGAACCGGTAGATGCTGGATGTACACAATCGACTGTCTCACTCACAGCCTCATACGGCCACACGCCGGAATTCATCCCAAGGATACCAACAAAATCATCCAAGCTGAGTTTCCCAAACTACAAGAAGATACGGAACTGTTCGACACAAAAGTGAAAACCATGATTCACTGACCGTGCGGTCCATTAAACCCAAATTCGCCGTTTATTAATTACGGAAATGTATTAAAAGTACCCAAAACTGTAATTGGACCGGAGTTTATGGCTATCCCAATACAGAACATGATCACTAAAAAACGATGGCTTCGCAACAAAAATACGAGTATAAGTACGAGGCAGCGACGAACTGGAGACAGAAAATCAATGGGTAGTACCATATAACACTACTTTCCAAAATGTTCCAAGCACATATAAACGTAGAATACTGCAATACAGTGAAATCCATCAAACATGTCTGAGTATATGAACAATGGGCAATGAAATGGCAGCATTTCAAACAGCCAAAGACGAAACAACAATACAGAAACGACGAGATCCTCTTGTGCCAAATGGGAAGATGCATCAACAGAAACGAAGCAGCGGGCGGATTTTCGGTTTTCCGATACACAGACGCGAACCGCCTGTGTAACATCTAGGGGTACATTTGAATAATGGACAGAGAATTTACTTCGAAAAAGACACCGCCAGAAAAACTGCAAGCGAACCACTTCAGAGCACAACATTAATAGCTTTTTACCCATTGTGCCAAACGATTCCATTCGCGAAAATATTACTGTATCTCGACCTGTCATATGTAGAAGCAAGAGAAATCTTTCAACGACGAAAAAAGGCATTCCAGCAGATCATCTAAGGATCGTGAGAGCTGGCGCACTAGGCCGAGTACACACTTTACATCCGAATAACGTAGAATCTTTCTACCGCCGGATGTTACTATACGAAATAAGGGGACCAACTAGTTTGACATATTTCAAGATTGTTCACGGTTACCTGTGCCAGACGTACAGAGTACCATGTCAACGCTTAGGACTACTACGGAACGACAACCACAAAGAATAAACACTACACGAAGTCTCACTCACAGCCTCAGCTGAACAAATTAGAGACTTATTCTAACATGTAACCCATCGACTCCAAAACAGCTATGAGACTCCTTCAAAGGGAATATGATTGAAGACAAATTGTACCAAATCCGAGTAGTTCATCCTGAACTGACCATCAAATTCAATGACAACACCTTCAATGAAATACTCATTCGCCTAGAAGGTAAGTGTTTAACAGTAAACGGCCAGACCGTAGTACAACTTGGAATGCAAACACCACAAAAAGATGCTACCAGTGTCTAAACTTCGAAATTACGAAGGAAAAAAGCTACAACGTCAACTAACAACTTCAATATATTGCTCACAGAAAACCACTCTTCAACGACAACAGAAAGGATATTTACAACGTTATCAAGGACCTGATTCACAACAACACTGGCGGAGTTATTTACTTTGAGGCGCCAGGTGGCACCGGAGAAATGCTTCTAATAAATCTACTACTGGCGGAAATACGTGCTAAACAACACATCGCACTTGCACCGACATCATCCGGCTTGCAGCCACACTTCTGGAAGGAGGACGTACTGCCCATTCCGCCCTTCAACTACCGTTTCATATAGCCGAAAAACAATTCCCGGTATGTAAAATCTCAAGAGGTGGGGGTGAGCTCCCATTGAAATGTAAAATTATCTTCTGAGACAAATGCGCAGTGGCACACACAAAAATCACTAGAAGCCATGGACAGAATATTACAAGACTTGCGAGGAAACTCTGAAGTGATGGGAGGATCTCTATTCACTCTCCGGAGATTTTCGACAGACTGTTCCAGTTATCCTTAAGTGAACACCAGCAGAAGAGATCAATGCATGCTTTAAAAAAATCACATCTCTGGCCACGCACACAAATGCTGAAACTAACAAAAAATATGGGAGTTGAACTATCGGAAGACTAAACAACAGCGCATTTTGCTCAACATCTTTTACAAATAGGCGATGGCACAATATCCTACTGCTCAAACAAACAGCGTCATTAAACTCAACTGTGATTTCTGTAACAGCCACTGCCGTAAACGAACTCGTTGAGCAAATTCATCCGTACATTGTTCACAACTATAACAATCCGGATTGGCTATTTTAAAGTGCTATTTTGTCATCTAAAAATAATATTGTCGACTACACCACTTTAATATTCAAAAGAAAATTCCCTGTGAAGAGAGAATATACACATCGGTAGACACGATGGTAAACTTTGAAGAAAGTGTTAATTTCTCTACAGAATTTCTAAACTCCTTACAAGGACCATGAATGCCTTTAGACTGCCTTCGACTTAAAATTGGATTTCCGATCATACTACTTGGATATCTCAATTCACGTAGACTACGTAATGGGAGATGGATTATCGTCGAACAGTTGTCGAATTACATCATCAAAGCCGAACTCATGACTGGAAAGTGCGAAGGACACACACACTATCCCCAGAATACCACTAATCTCTATTGTAATGCCACTACAATTTAAAGACTGCAATTTCGAATCAAATTAGCCTACAGTTTTGCAATTAACAAAGCGCAAGGACAAACTTTAAAATATTGCGGCATCAACTTCAAAGACAATTGTTCTCTCACGATCAATTCTATGTAGCGTATACCCCGGATACAAAATTAAAAACGTTGTGTAAATAATATGTTAATAAAAATTTACCACATACTTTCACAAGTATTGTAAATAATTAGAAAATCTTTTAAATCATTTTTTTTTTACTTTTTATGCTTTAAGGTTTATCTCTATTCCAACTAACACACAATTTCAGGTAACGTCCTGAGCGAAACCGAGTACCTCAGCTAGTTTATTAACGGAATTAACTTCATTTAAATGAAAATTTGGAAACAGCTATTTTATCCTCATTTACCACTCAACCACAGTGTTCAACTGTAGACGCTGAAAAAAGCGGCCTTTCCAGAGCGCTAGTTCGTGACTGCTATCTTTAATCTCTTTTAATAGGCCATGTCACCATTGGCTTGCCGATTTATATTAATGTAAACTTCCACTACCGGTATTGTTAGTAAAATCGTGTCGGGTACAGTACCGTATTCTAAAATGAAATTAAATATACGCAACAGATCGTCTTACAGGGAAATTCTTCTCGGCGTTCAGACTCTTTACAGAATTACTGAGCAGATAGCTACGTGTGCCAATAATAATTAGATGCTACGCCACAAATAATGACAGCCCAAGCTCACTCAAAATACGATCGTGGAAGCTCCAACTGTGAAACGATTGAGGTACGGACAGTCTCAGTGCTACTGGATGTGCCGGCCGAAGTGCCCGTGCGGTTCTAGGCGCTGCATTCTGGAACCGCGAGACCGCTACGGTCGCAGGTTCGAATCCTGCCTCGGGCATGGATGTGTGTGATGTCCTTAGGTTAGTTAGGTTTAACTAGTTCTAAGTTCTAGGGGACTAATGACCTCAGAAGTGTAGTCCCATAGAGCTCAGAGCCATTTGAACCATTTGCTAGTGGATGTAACAACAAACGTATACAGTGCGCCATGGGTGCTATGCATACAAAGAGACGAGAAACAAATAGAAGTGTAACTCCCGCTTGCTAATTGCACCTAAAATGTGGCAGCGATTTTGTAAGCAGAATGCTCTATATCTTCAGGTATTAGGCGAAATCACTTTTTACGGTACCCATCGTTGTCTAGGTCTTCCTCTACCTCTTCTTCCTTGGCAATTATAATTTCTAGCTATCAAGGAGAGTCCCATTCTCTAGGACAGAGCCCACACTCACAAACACTTCAGTTAAAGGACGCTAATATATTTACTCTCAGAAGATAAATTCTTTGCCACATTGGAGCTAGATGATTTTTTTCCACGGTACTCTAAATTGGACAGTAGAGGTGTTGGAGGTGGCGGCGACGGTGCTGGTACGTTAGAGATTATTTAGGCTGCATGATCTCAGGTCGAAGCAGTTACTATCTCAGGTACGATTATTTAGATAGACCTAGCAATCTCCCATTGCTGGTTGGCAGTACGCCATTCAATAGGGCGTTGACGAGTTTTCCTTTCATTTCACACACTTCTATAGCACCACTCATGGTCTGTCGGTAAACTGAAGCTGAGTCCTCACTCTCCCTACCCATCAGCGTCGAAAGCGTTTCGCAAAGGTGTCCTAGCCCTTCCTTTTAAATCAGTGACGTTGCAGGACTCTGATACACCTGAATGTGTTTATTTTCCACTGCATGTAATAACAACATACAGAATACAGAAATTAATGACTGACCAACGGATGAAACGCACAAAAGATTCTACGTAAATGAGTCCACGCTGCACTGCATTGCTAGATTGGAAACATTCTTGCTGTGTCCGTACGGTAGGTAAGGCGTTATTCCGCCACCACATGTATTGCCCATTCTTCATTTTACAGACATTATATTCAGTTAGCGTAGTTGCTATATGTGGAGCCATCTCATACTTGAGAAAGAACCGGGTAGCCACTGCGCTCGTGAATTCTTAAATGATATTAAAACTAAATTTTAAATCATACTTCTCTTAAACCACTATATTATAGGACAAGTTTTCAATATACAAAGTGACATAAGAATATCATATCACACCAATGCTTTACAGTTTACTGACTACATTCTCTGGAAAAAGACGGTGCAATATTTTTACTCACCGAATGCATATAAATTCTGTCATTGAGATGTCTGGACGATGGAGTCTTGCGGTCAGTTAGCACAACGACTTGTCCTGTTGCAAGTCATAAGCCAGTCCCATCTCCACTTCCCGCACTTTGGTATTAATTTATGACGTTTCACTCAATTCTACTAATGACAACACCACCCCTGTTTACAGTTATGGGTGTGTCTCTAAATCGGCGCCTTAAAAGAATGAAATACTCTGAACAAAATAACGTGTTAATAACAAAAACGGGTTAGTTCTATATTTTCCCCTGTATTTCGCACAGTTGCACGATGACGTGGCCGCAAGATACACCCACCTCACCACTCAATACAATCTCAGTCGCCAAAGCAAAAATTCTGATAGTTTTACCACACTGTTCCGTATTCCTTTACTGTGCCAGCACCCAGTGGGTAGCGTTTGTTTAACCGTGCAACAGCTGAACATGACAGGGGCTTAACAACACAAGCAAGTTTAACAAGGAACTTCCCACCTTCGTAGTGGAACGCGAAACGTATCTGATGAGACTGCGAGTTTAATGTCAGCTAATGTAGCGATATCGGCTTTATTATTAGTTCCTATTTATATTGTTGCACGTGCTGTATGCAGAGCATTTGGTTTAACGTGGCACAATGCTGAAGTTATAGGTGGGATTCAATTGAGTTAGAGCAGAACAAAGCACTGTCCACTGATATAAATGCGTAGGCTGCCGCTGCAACCGTGGCCGAAATTTTGGTTTCTTTCTATAGCAGCAATGTGACGCGGTACCATACACAGAAAACTTATGTAGACTGTCCAATGGTTTACACAGGTTACGAAATCCACACTCAGAAGCACACACCTGAAACACTTAATACACAGGCGTTAAACAATCGCACTTTTCATCGACCTATGGGACAACACATTTTGCTATTGCCTGCCATTAGTCAAAATTTATACGGAACGACCTAGAGAATGTCAAATACCTAACGCATATGCTTCCTATTGACAGGGAAGAGCCCGTTACGTCCTGCAATTTTGATAGTGGTTTCCACGTCCGCCCCCCGGAAGCTGAGTGGTATGCCGGCACGGTAGCTCAGCATGTTCCGTCAGACGGTTAGATGACCCCTGTAATAAAAAATTGAGTTATTCGCTGAACGATGAACCTTAGCAAGTGTCATCAGACGTCCGTCCCGAACAAATAAAATAAACGAAAACGAACAAAATGAGAAAACAAAAAAGAATAAAGTCGTAAGCGCGACAGAACGTCAATCCTAAGGACCCGGGTTCTATTACCAGCTAGGTCGGAGATTTTCTCGGCTCAGGGACTATGTTGTAATCATCATTTCATCCCCATCGACGCTCAAGTCGCCGAAGTGGCGTCAAATCGAAAGACTTGCACCGGCGAACGGTCTACCCGACGGGAGGCCCTAGTGACACGACATTTACATTTTTTTATTAGTTTCCACATGACAACCGCAGTGCCGTGTGAGGAATCAGCAGTAAACACATGGAAGAAGACAGCCGCCAGAAGGTCGACACGTCAGGATGTGGTTTGTTTTGCAGTATTAAGTGATAATTCACCAATATTTTAAATTCAATGGAAGTGTTTGTTTTACGAACTAATCGATTGTCATGTTGCTGCGACTTAAAAAATTGCTGGAATCCTAATCTACTCTTCAAAAACCTAAAAAACTTAGGGTAGTGAAAATTAGTTAATCATAAATTATCCCCCCCCAATGAACCATGGACCTTGCCGTTGGTGGGTGGCTTGCGAGCCTCAGCGATACAGATAGCCGTGCCGTAGGTGCAACCACATCGGAGGGGTATCTGTTGAGAGGCCAGACAAACGTGTGATTCCTGAAGAGGAGCCGCAGCCTTTTCAGTAGTTGCAGGGGCAACAGTCTGGATCATTGACTGATCTGGCCTTGTAACACTAACCAAAACAGCCTTGCTGTGCTGGTACTGCGAACGGTTGAAAGCAAGGGGAAACTACAGCCGTAATTTTTGACGAGGGCATGCAGCTTTACTGTATGGTTAATGATGATGACGTCCTCTTGGACAAAATATTCCGGAGGTAAAATAGTCCCCCATTCGGATCTCCGGGCGGGAACTACTCAAGAGGACGTTGTTATCAGGAGAAAGAAAACTGCAGTTCTACGGATCGGAGCGTGGAATGTCAGATCTCTTAATCGGGCAGGTAGGTTAGAAAATTTAAAAAGGGAAATGGATAGGATAAGTTAGATATACTGGGAATTAGTGAAGTTCGGTGGCAGGAGGAACAAGACTTTTGGTCAGGCGAATACAGGGTTATAAATACAAAGTCAAATAGCGGTAATCCAGGAGTACGTTTAATAATGAATAAAAAAAAATAGGAATGCGGGTAAGCTACTACAAACAGCATAGTGAACGCATTATAGTGGCCAAGATAGCCACGAAGCCCATGCCTACTACAGTAGTACAAGTTTATATGCCAACTAGCTCTGCAGATGACGAAGAAATTGAAGAAATGTATGACGAAAAAAAAGAAATTATTCAGATAGTGAAGGGAGACGAAAATTTAATAGTCATGGGTGATTGGAATTCGGTACTAGGAAAAGGGAGAGAAGGAAACGTAGTAGGTGAATATGGATTGGGGGTAAGAAATGAAAGAGGAAGCCGTCTGATAGAATTTTGCGCAGAGCACAACTTAATCATAGCTAACACTTGGTTTAAGAATCATGAAAGAAGGTTGTATACATGGAAGAACCCTGGAGATACTAAAAGGTATCAGATAGATTACATAATCATAAGACAGAGATTTAGGAACCAGGTTTTAAATTGTAAGACATTTCCAGGGGCAGATATGGACTCTGACCACAATCTATTGGTTATGAACTGTAGATTAAAACTGAAGAAACTGCAAAAAGGTGGGAATTTAAGGAGATGGGACCTGGATAAACTGAAAGAACCAGAGGTTGTACGGAGTTTCAGGGAGAGCGTAAGGAACAATTGAGAGGAATGGGGGAAAGAAATACAGTAGAAGAAGAATGGGTAGCTTTGAGGGATGAAGTAGTGAAGGCAGCAGAGGATCAAGTAGGTAAAAAGACGAGGCCTAGTAGAAACCCTTGGGTAACAGAAGAAATATTGAAAATATTAATGAAAGGAGAAAATATAAAAATGCAGTAAATGAAGCAGGCAAAAAGGAATACAAACGTCTCAAAAATGAGATCGACAGGCAGTGCAAAATGGCTAAGCAGGGATGGCTAGAGGATAAATGTAAGGACGTAGAGGCTTATCTCACTAGGGGTAAGATACACTCCTGGAAATTGAAATAAGAACACTGTGAATTCATTGTCCCAGGAAGGGGAAACTTTATTGACACATTCCTGGGGGCAGATACATCACATGATCACACTGACAGAACCACAGGCACATAGACACAGGCAACAGAGCATGCACAATGTCGGCACTAGTACAGTGTATATCCACCTTTCGCAGCAATGCAGGCTGCTATTCTCCCATGGAGACGATCGTAGAGATGCTGGATCTAGTCCTGTGGAACGGCTTGCCATGCCATTTCCACCTGGCGCCTCAGTTGGACCAGCGTTCGTGCTGGGCGTGCAGACCGCGTGAGACGACGCTTCATCCAGTCCCAAACATGCTCAATGGGGGACAGATCCGGAGATCTTGCTGGCCAGGGTAGTTGACTTACACCTTCTAGAGCACGTTGGGTGGCACGGGATACATGCGGACGTGCATTGTCCTGTTGGAACA
Source organism: Schistocerca americana (assembly GCF_021461395.2). NCBI lineage: Eukaryota > Metazoa > Arthropoda > Insecta > Orthoptera > Acrididae > Schistocerca > Schistocerca americana. The sequence continues at coordinate 287,940,040 of NC_060123.1, read as the reverse complement.
GCAAGTTCCCTTGCCGGTCTAGGAATGGTAGAACGATGGGTTCGATGACGGTTTGGATGTACCGTGCACTATTCAGTGTCCCCTCGACGATCACCAGTGGTGTACGGCCAGTGTAGGAGATCGCTCCCCACACCATGATGCCGGGTGTTGGCCCTGTGTGCCTCGGTCGTATGCAGTCCTGATTGTGGTGCTCACCCGTACGGAGCCAAACACGCATACGACCATCATTGGCGCCAAGGCAGAAGCGACTCTCATCGCTGAAGACGATACGTCTCAATTCGTCCCTCCATTCACGTCTGTCGCGACACCACTGGAGGCGGGCTGCACGATGTTGGGGCGTGAGCGGAAGACGGTCTAACGGTGTGCAGGACCGTAGCCCAGCTTCATGGAGACGGTTGCGAATGGTCCTCGCCGATACCCCAGGAGCAACAGTGTCCCTAATTTGCTGGGAAGTGGCGGTGCGGTCCCCTACGGCACTGCGTAGGATCCTACGGTCTTGGCGTGCATCCGTGCGTCGCTGCGGTCCGGTCCCAGGTCGACGGGCACGTGCACCTTCCGCCGACCACTGGCGACAACATCGATATACTGTGGAGACCTCACCCCCCACGTGTTGAGCAATTCGGCGGTACGTCTACCCGGCCTCCCGCATGCCCACTATACGCCCTCGCTCAAAGTCCGTCAACTGCACATACGGTTCACGTCCACGCTGTCGCGGCATGCTACCAGTGTTAAAGACTGCGATGGAGCTCCGTATGCCACGGCAAACTGGCTGACACTGACGGCGGCGGTGCACAAATGCTGCGCAGCTAGCGCCATTCGACGGCCAACACCGCGGTTCCTGGTGTGTCCGCTGCGCCGTGCGTGTGATCATTGCTTGTACAGCCCTCTCGCAGTGTCCGGAGCAAGTATGGTGGGTCTGACACACCGGTGTCAATGTGTTCTTTTTTCCATTTCCAGGAGTGTAGATACTGCCTACAGGAAAATTAAAGAGACCTTTGGAGGAAAGAGAACAACTTGTATGAATATTAAGAGCTCAAATGGAAACCCAGTTCTAAGCAAAGAAGGGAAAGCAGAAAGGTGGAAGGAGTATATAGAGGGTCTATACAAGGGCAATGTACTTGAGGACAATATTATGGAAATGGAAGAGGATGTAGATGAAGATGAAATGGGAGATATGATACTGCGTGAAGAGTTTGACAGAGCACTGAAAGACCTGACTCGAAACAAGGCACCGGGAGTTGACAACATTCCATTAGAACTACTGACGGCCTTGGGAGAGCCAGTCCTGACAAAACTCTACTATCTGGTGAGCAAGATGTATGAGACAGGCGAAATACCCTCATACTTCGAGAAGAATATAATAATTCCAATCCCAAAAAAAGCAGGTGTTGACAGATGTGAAAATTACCGAACTATCAGTTTAATAAGTCACGGCTGCAAAATACTAACGCGAATTCTTTACAGACGAATGGAAAAACTAGTAGAAGCCGACCTCGGGGAAGATCAGTTTGGATTACGTAGAAATATTGGGAAACATGAGGCAATACTGACCCTACGACTTATCTTACAAGCTCGATTAAGGAAAGACAAACCTACGTTTCTAGCATTTGTAGACTTAGAGAAAGCTTTTGACAATGTTGACTGGAATACTCTCTTTCAAATTCTGAAGGTGGCAGGGGTAAAATATATGGAGCGAAAGGCTATTTACAATTTGTATAGAAACCAAATGGCATTTATAAGAGTTGAAGGTCATGAAAGGGAAGCAGTGGTTGGGAAGGGAGTGAGACGTTGTAGCCTCTCCCCGATGTTATTCAATCTGTATATTGAGCAAGCAGTGAAGAAAACAAAATTCGGAGTAGGTATTAAAATCTATGGAGAAGATGACATTGTAATTCTGTCAGAGACAGCAAAGGACTTGGAAGAGCAGTTGAATGGAATGGATAGTGTCTTGAAAGGAGGATATAAGATGAACATCAACAAAAGCAAGACGAGGATAATGGAATGTAGTCGAATTAAGTCGGGTGATGCTGAGGGTATTAGATTAGGAAATGAGACACTTAAAGTAGTAAAGGGATTTTGCTATTTGGGGAGCAAAATAACTGATGATGGTCGAAGTAGAGACGATATAAAATGTAGACTGGCAATGGAAGGAAAGCTTATCTGAAGAAGAGAAATTTGTTAACATCGAGTATAGATTTAAGTGTCAGGAAGTCGTTTCTGAAAGTATTTGTATGGAGTGTAGCCATGTATGAAAGTGAAACATGGACGATAAATAGTTTAGACAAGAAGAGAATAGGAGCTTTCGAAATGTGGTGCTACAGAAGAATGCTGAAGATTAGATGGCTAGATCACATAACTAATGAGGAGGTGTTGCAGAGAATTGGAGAGAAGAGAAGTTTGTGGCACAACTTGACTAGAAGAAGGGATCGGTTGGTAGGACATGTTCTGAGGCATCAAGGGATTACCAATTTAGTATTGGAGGGCAGCGTGGAGGGTAAAAATCGTAGAGGGAGACCAAGAAATGAATACACCAAGCAGATTCAGGATGTAGGTTGCAGTAAGTACTGGGAGATGAAGCTTGCACAGGATAGAGTAGCATGAAGAGCTGCATCAAACCCGTCTCAGGACTGAAGACCACAGCAACAACAACACAAATTATTTAATGATTTTTTGATGGCGTATCCAGACACGAACATCGACCTGCTGTGACAAGAAGAATGGTTTACTCGACCAGGAGAAACGTTTCCATTGACCCACAGCCCAGTCTTTATGACAACGTGTCCACTGCAGTTGTAACTGGCTATGACATCAGTCAACATGGGATCATGTTGGATCATCTTCTTCGGTGCCCGTGTCAACAATGTCCTCTGAATAGTGTGCTCTGAAACAATTATACCTGTGCCAGCACTGTTCTGTCATCACCTGGGTCAAAGATCGCCTCACGTTTTACATTACAAAGTGTGAGCAAGCCACAGATCTCGACGTTCAGTGATGAGATGTGGACGTCCACACCATGTCGCGTGCTTGTTATTTTACCGTTCCTCAGCCACTTTCTGCATACGATCACGACTGCAGCACACGAACGTCCGATCAGGTTCTGTGTTTGGGAATTGCTCGTTTCCACGCGACAGGCCATAACAATACGCTCTTCGTCCAAACTCATTTATCTTAACTGATTTCTTCCCACTTGCGTCTCGTAATGGCGCTGAAATGGTACCTCATTTGTCTCTCCTTCGCCTATATATATTCCTTACCGCGTTATGTCACCAGGCGGCATTCTGTATCGGGGGAAAACAGTGATCACAAATTCTTATGTCGTCAGTGGAGACCGCATCTAAAATAAACTGAGAACGAAATACTCTAAGAAATTAGGAGAATTAAAGTGGTTTTTTGAAACTTACAAAAAGCCGAATTAACGTTCAACGAAGAAACGATAAACTTTAAGTAATCACAAAACGAAGACAGGTAGATGCCAGAACTATAGGGGAAGTCTATACAATGAAGAAGATCTCTTTCGCACAGAGATAACAGAGGAAGACTGAGCGATGTTCTACTATCGTCAGGGCTCAACACAGTAGTGGTTGATAATATCGCAAAGAGATCAATTGTAAGATAATATAAAACAGATTCGCAAGGGTTAACAGTTTTTGGACGAGTTAAAATTGCCTTTTGGCTAGGACTCTCAAAATTTGTCATTTCTTTTCCTCCTTATATTCCAATCTCAACGGATACTCCCCTGAATATGCTGCTGGTTTAGTATGTGTGGCAGAACAGAAATAACAGAATCTGTAGACACCTACAAAATTGCTATTGAGAAACAGCCTTTCTGTAGTTTTTCTATTATTGAAGTCCATGCGATGACATGCCGACTATCTTTCCTCTCTCGCATCTTTCACGAAAGAACGAACATAGGAAAATAATAGTGGTACCGGAATTAGTGTCCGCAATAAATCGTTAAGTAGTTTGTGGGTTACATATATAGATATAGGAGATGCATTTAATAACTAAAGCAACATATTTTTTCTCTGCCAGTTTCGTTTGAAAAACTTCCTTATTTGTTGTGGGACATTATGGAATATTCCAGCTCCAGCCCTTGTGGTTTCAAGAAGTTCAGATCGGTGGCGGTGCTGTATGCAGTCATCTATATGTCGTCTGTAGCGAAGGCGCGTTCCAAACAGTGAGCTGTCTCTGGGTTCTTTTAGCGGGAAAAAAATGGTTCAAATGGCTCTGAGCACTATGGGACTTAACAGCTGTGGTCATCAGTCCCCTAGAACTTAGAACTACTTAAACCTAACTAACCTAAGGACATCACACACATCCATGCCCGAGGCAGGATTCGAACCTGCGACCGTAGCAATCGCACGGTTCCGGACTGCGCGCCTAGAACCGCGAGACCACCGCGGCCGGCTTAGCGGGAAACCAGAGCATCGCAGATATTTATGTGCGATTGTAGAATGTCTATGGAGACCTGCAGTCAACAAAAGCACGGTGAGTCCTTGGGCGACGTATATGTCATCTTCCCAACAATGTATGCAAACCTGTTCGATCTCCATTGTACCTACAGGAACTTTAAGAAACGACTTCAGGGTGCTGGTCGCCACAGAAATGCAAACGAACTTCTCGTTCCCCATGAAAATCAAGGCAAAAAAAAATGGTTCAAATGGCTCTGAGCACTATGGGACTTAACATCTGAGGTCATCAGTCCCCTAGACGTAGAACTACTTAAACCTAACTAACCTAAGGACATCTTACACATCCCTGCCCGAGGCAGGATTCGAACCTGCGACCGTAGCAGCAGCGCTGTTCCAGACTGATGCACCTAGAATCGCTCTTCCACAGCGGCCAGCAAAACGCAATGCCTCCCAAGTTTGTGCGCCATAGAGGAGCCCCAAATCTTCTCTCGACGATTCTTCCTCATCCACCCTACAACCCGGATCTCGCGCCTTCCATCTGTTTGGCCCAATAAAGTATGCACTCCGCGGGAAGCAGTGCGCGGATGATGAGATTACTTATGGAGCGAGACGTTCGCTCCCACGTATACCAATAGAGTGGTACCATAAGGGCATGTAGGCCTCCAACTAAAGTGGCATGATGGTATCACATTGAACGGAGATTATGTTGAGAAAGTAACTATTGTAGCCAAAAGAGTGGGGAATAATAAGCTTTATTGGAATCCTGAATAAAACCAACCTCCTTTCAGAGAAACATATGTTTCATTACTTACTGAACATACCTCGTAGAGACAGGTTACACGCAGCAGTTGACATTTGGTGCTGAACTGAGATTCTAACCTCTGACCACACTCGTTAACAGTACTTCGCAACTAATTATGGTGGACTCTTACGCAAGGAAACGTGAGGTAAAGGTGCAGAGGAGCAGCGGAAATCGCAATAGTTACTTTCTACACACCAAAATTTGTACAGATACAACAAAAACAGTGTTATAATACCACTCAGGCGCTACAGTCGACAAGTTTATCGAAAAGAGTAAGAAATTACTTCCTAATTATGAATTAAGTCCAAAAAGCAGCTTCTTTTTTTGAGATGTTTATTTAATCACGACAGGCCTTTTTCAGCACTATTGCCATCATCAGGCGATCTGAAAGTAATGGTTTTATTGTATACTATTTTCTATGACACACGATAGCCTACTTCTTATATATGAGATTGACAACCATACATTTATGGAATTCTTAACTTATCTATAACATCGCTGGTTAGTCACCGAAGCGTTTTTCTTACGTCTTTTAAAGCTTTTATAGGCTATGTTTGTTGGAAGTTATAGCCTGAATTTTATTTGTTGTGTGTGACGATTTTTTGTCTGATCATTGACCAATTATGTTGGAAGTTTACATCAGCGCAGTTACTTATTGACTTTCCGTAGTTACCGTGTTTATTTTTATCTGTGAATGTGTGATTTGTTTGGCTTAGATTATGTGTTTAGTTGTTTATCCGTTTTGATGATTGATGATTTGAATAAAGTTTTCTATATAGTGTTTATGTTTTATATCTAATTGCTCGTTGACTATTTATTGTGGCTATTTGTGTGCATGTGTGTAAATTTCGACCTTTTCCAGAATATTGCGTAAGTGACCTTTAGGTGTTATATGCAAAAATTGGATTGCTTCTTCAACACCTACAGATAGATCAACATACCACAGACAATGTAGAAAAATCAATCCAAATTTTGCATAGAACATCTAAAGGTCGCTTACTTATTATTCTGGAAGAGGTCGAAATCTACACACATGCACACAAATACCCACAACAAATAGTCAACGAGTAACTAGATCTAAAACATGAACACTATGTAGAAAACTTTATTCTAATCATCGGTCATGAAAACGGATAAACAACCAAACACACAAGCTAAGCCAAACAAATCGCAAGTCCAAAGATAAAAATAAACAACACGGTAACTAAGGGAAATCTATAAGTAACTGCGCTGATGTAAACTTACAACATCGTTGGTTAACCGTCAAACAAAAAAATTGTCAAACAACAAAATTCAGGCTATAACTTCCGACAAATATAGCCTATGAAATCTACGTCATAAAATAACTTTAAAAGACGTAAGAAAAACGCTTAGGTGACTAACCAGCGATGTTGTAGGTATGTTAAGAAATCCATAAATGTATGGTTGTCAATCTCGTATGACAAGTAGGCTACGGTCTACCCTAGAAAATAGTATACAATAAAAGCATTACTTTCAGATCGCCTGATGATGGCAATAGTGCTGAAACAGGCCTGTCGTGATTAAATAAACATCTCAAAAAAAAAGTAGCTTTCTGGACTTAATTCATAATGTCTTTGCACGACTTAAATCGAGCTGCGGGCCCATTGGAAACAAAATTACTTCCTGATTAATGCGAAGAAAAATCGAACAAAATAAGTTTACTGATGCCAAAGGAATACACACAGCTGACGATTAACTGGAAATGATATACCTTAAGCATAGGAATGTTTGAAATTTAAACATGGACCCCGTGAAATTAGGGGAATAAAATATTGCAAAAATTGAAAGATGCCGTGTTACATAAACAAGGTTTTCCCTAGATTTTATATTGCGAGTCTCGCGAGTTTGATAAATTTTCTTTATTTTTATGTTTGTGACCAGATACGCCTTCCCCGTTCCTACAGTCATCACGTCATTTAGGGGTGGGGAGACTCAGCTTTTGTTTAAACGAGTCCGGACACCACGTAAAAACCAGTGTCACGCTGACCAGTCTACCAGTCCAACGATTGTTAATCCGCTGCGCGAATTCGATATAGTTTTCGCAAGTCAGCCCATTGCTTGTTAAGTTTCACGAGCAGGTCAGAAACACGGCGCTGCAGAAAGGTGTTACAAAATCAGCAAACAGATAAGGCACGACATGAAGATGCAGGAAGAACGGCACTCTAAGAAAGAGGTATCTGGGAAGAACACGGCCCGAAAAGCTGACAGTTAAGCACACGGGACGAATCGTTACTCACTCGCAGGAGACTTTCTCGTCAGTACCCTACGTCTAGCCTCAGTGAGTCTACAGTCCAAACATTTCTTCAGGCTATGTCATAGCCAGATAAAGCACTGGTTCATAACCAGGGGTCCGCAAGAGCTGAAATATGGACCACAGAAGATTTAAAATTTCGAACTTTTGTTCACCTTCAATTACTAATCCCTTGTTACGCTGGTGGTGCAGCGCCATGTGCCCGGTTATTGGTGGCTTGTGCGTGTGACGGGAGAGGCTAAGTGACCGATGTCACGGATAGCACAAGCCGGTCAGTCAGTCGCTCGCTTTCTTTTGTCTTGCTAGGCAGTGGCTGTTCAATGGTTCGACGACATCAGTAGTTTAACTGATCATCCTCAACATTATTATTAATTTATGATTTACGTAGAAAATTTAAGTTTGCACTTTTCCATGTGAAACTCAATTAAAATTTGATATTACAAGAGAAAATATAGACGTGAGTATACACATGTATGTGTGTTTCAAAACAGTTCACACCAGTCAGGTACATATCACTGACTACTCAACTAGAATATCACATTACATAGCGAAAATAAAAAATATAAATAGTAAAACTATTTATTTATTTATTTATTATTATATATTTATTTTGTTAGCTACAAAATACGTTGATTTTACGTTTTTCCTTCTTAGCTTGCATTATACTGCTTATCTGTTTTACCTTCTGAAACTGGAGCCTAAGAGAAAACATGACAACGGTTACATTAAATTCTGATTTACATCGAAACCATATATTGGAAAAATAAATGTACACTCCCTCCATGAACCATGGACCTTGGTGGGGAGGCTTGCGTGCCTCAACGATACAGATAGCCGCACCGTAGGTACAACTACAACGGAAGGGTATCTGTTGAGAGGCCAGACAAACGTGTGGTTCCTGAAGAGGGGCAGCAGCCTTTTCAGTAGTTGCAGGGGCAACAGTCTGGATGATTGACTGATCTGCCTTTGTAATACTAACCAAAACGGCCGTGCTGTTGTGGTACTTCGAACGGCTGAAAGCAAGGGGAAACTACAGCTGTAATTTTTCCCGAGGACATGCAGCTTTACCGTATGATTAAATGATGATGGCGTCCTCTTGGGTAAAATATTCCGGAGGTAAAATAGTGCCCCATTCGGATCTCTCGGCAGGGACTACTCAGGAGGACGTCGTTATCAGGAGAAAAAACTGGCGTTCTACGGATCGGAGCGTGGAATGTCAGAGCCCTTAATAGGGCAGGTAGGTTAGAAAATTTAAAAAGGGAAATGGATAGGTTAAAGTTAGATACAGTGGGAATTAGTGAAGTTCGGTGGCAGGAGGAACAAGACTTTTGGTCAGGTGAATACAGGGCTACAAATACAAAATCAAATAGGGGAAATGCAGGAGTAGCTTTAATAATGAATACTAAAATAGGAGTGCGGGTAAGCTACCATAAACAGCATAGTGAACGCATTACTCTACATCAACATCTACATTTATACTCCGCAAGCCACCCAACGGTGCGTGGCGGAGGGCACTTTACGTGCCACTGTCATTACCTCCCTTTCCTGTTCCAGTCGCGTATGGTTCGCGGGAAGAACGACTGTCGGAAAGCCTCCGTGCGCGCTCGAATCCCGCTAATTTTACATTCGTGATCTTCTCGGGAGGTATAAGTAGGGGGAAGCAATATATTCGATACCTCATCCAAAAACGCACCCTCTCGAAACCTGGCGAGCAAGCTACATCGCGAAGCAGAGCGCCTCTCTTGCAGAGTCTGCCACTCCGTAACGCTATATCGGTTACCAAATAACCCTGTGACGAAATGCGCCGCTCTTCTTTGGATCTTCTCTATCTCCTCCGTCAACCCGATCTGGTACGGATCCCACACTGATGAGCAGTACTCAAGTTTAGGTCGAACGAGTGTTTTGTAAGCCACCTCCTTTGTTGATGGACTACATTTTCTAAGGACTCTCCCAATGAATCTCAACCTGGTACCTGTCTTACTAACAATTAATTTTATATGATCATTCCACTTCAAATCGTTCCGTACGCATACTCCCAGATATTTTACAGAAGTAACTGCTACCAGTGGTTGTTTCGCTATCATATAATCATACAATAAAGAATCTTTCTTTCTATGTGATCGCAATACATTACATTTGTCTATGTTAAGGGTCAGTTGCCACTCTCTGCACCAAGTGCCTATCTGCTTCAGATCTTCCTGCATTTCGCTACAATTTTCTAATGCTGCAACTTCTCTGTATACTACAGCATCATCCGCGAAAAGCCGCATGAAACCTCCGACACTATCTGCTAGATCATTTATATATATTTTGAAAAGCAATGGTCCCATAACACTCCCCTGTGGCACGCCAGAGGTTACTTTAACGTCTGTAGACGTCTTTCCATTGATAACAACATGCTGTGTTCTGTTTGCTAAAAACTCTTCAATCCAGCCACACAGCTGGTATGATATTCCGTAGGCTCTTTGTTTATCAGGCGACAGTGCGGAACTGTATCGAACGCCTTCCGGAAGTCAAGGAAAATGGCACCTACCTGGGAACCTGTATCTAATATTTTCTGGGTCTCATGAACAAATAAAGCGAGTTGGGTCTCACACGATCGCTGTTTCCGGAATACATGTTGACTCCTACAGAGTAGATTCTGGGTTTCCAAAAACGACATGATACGCGAACAAAAAACTTGTTTTAAAATTCTACAACAGATCGACGTCAGAGATATAGGTCTATAGTTTTGCGCATCTGCTCGACGACCCTTCTTCAAGACTGGGACTACCTGTGCTCTTTTCCAATCATTTGAAACCTTCCGTTCCTCTAGAGACTTGCGGTACACGGCTGTTAGAATGGGGGCAAGTTCTTTCGCGTACTCTGTGTAGAATTGAATTGGTATCCCGTCAGGTCCAGTGGACTTTCCTCTGTTGAGTGATTCCAGTTGCTTTTCTATTCCTTGGACAATTATTTCGATGTCAGCCATTTTTTCGTTTGCGCGAGGATTTAGAGAAGGAACTGCAGTGCGGTCTTCCTCTGTAAAACAGCTTTGGGAAAAGGTGTTTAGTATTTCAGCTTTACGCGTGTCATCCTCTGTTTCAATGCCATCATCATCCCGGAGTGTCTGGATATGCTGTTTCGAGCCACTTACTGATTTAACGTAATACCAGAACTTCCTAGGATTTTCTGTCAAGTCGGTACATAGAATTTTACTTTCGAATTCACAGAACGCTTCACGCATAGCCCTCCTCACGCTAACTTTGACATCGTTTAGCTTCTGTTTGAGAGGTTTTGGCTGCGTTTAAACTTGGAGTGCAGCTCTCTTTGCTTTCGCAGTAGTTTCCTAACTTTGTTGTTGTACCACGGTGGGTTTTTCCTGTCCCTCACAGTTTTACTTGGCACGTACCTGTCTAAAACGCATTTTACGATTGCCTTGAACTTTTTCCATAAACACTCAACATTGTCAGTGTCGGAACAGAAATTTTCGTTTTGATCTGTTAGGTAGTCTGAAATCTGCCTTCTATTACTCTTGCTAAACAGATACACCTTCCTCCCTTTTTTTATATTCCTATTTACTTCCATATTCAGGGATGCTGCAACGGCCTTATGATCACTGATTCCCTGTTCTGCACTTACAGAGTCGAAAAGTTTGGGTCTGCTTGTTATCAGTAGGTCCAAGATGTTATCTCCACGAGTCGGTTCTCTGTCTAATTGCTCGAGGTAATTTTCGGATAGTGCACTCAGTATAATGTCACTCGATGCTCTGTCCATACCACCCGTCCTAAACATCTGGATGTCCCAGTCTATATCTGGTAAATTGAAATCTACACCTAAGACTATAACATGCTGAGAAAATTTATGTGGAATGTATTCCAAATTTTCTCTCAGTTGTTCTGTTACTAATGCTGCTGAGTCGGGAGGTCGGTAAAAGAAGCCAATTATTAACCTAGCTCGGTTGCTGAGTGTAACCTCCACCAATAATAATTCACAGGAACTATCCACTTCTACTTCACTACAGGGTAAACTACTACTAACAGCGACAAACACGCCACCACCGGTTGTATGCAATCCATCCCTTCTAAACACCGTTTGTGCCTTTGTAAAAATTTCGGCAGAATTTATCTCTGGCTTCAGCCAGCTTTCTGTATCTATAATGATTTCAGCTTCGGTGCTTTCTATCAGCGCTTGAAGTTCCGGTACTCTACCAATGCAGCTCCGACAGTTTACAATTGCAATACCGATTGCTGCCTGACTTTGCCCCGCACCCTTTGAGGCTGTTGCCCTTTCTGTACTTGCCCAAGGTCATCTAACCTAAAAAACCACCCAGTCCACGCCACACAACCCCTGCTACTCATGTAGCCGCTTGCTGCGTGTAGTGGACTCCTGACCTATCCAGCGGAACCCGAAACCCCACCACCCTATTGCGCAAGTCGAGGAATCTGCAGCCCATACGGTCGCAGAACCGGCTCAGCCCCTGATTCAGACCACTCGGCTCTGTACCAAAGGTCCGCAGTCAGTCTTGTCGACGATGCTGCAGATGGTGAGCTCTCCTTTCATCCCGCTAGCGAGACTGGCAGTCTTCACCAAATCAAATAGCCCCCGGAAGCCAGAGAGGATTTCCTCCGATCCATAGCGACACACATCATTGGTGCCGACATGAGCGACCACCTGCAGATGGGTGCACCCTGTACCCTTCATGGCATCTGGAAGGACCCTTTCCACATCTGGAATGACTCTCCCCGGTATGCACACAGAGTGCACATTGGTTTTCTTCCCCTCTTGCTGCCATATCCCTAAGGGGCCCCATTACGCGCCTGACGTTGGAGCTCCCAACTACCAGTAAGCCCACACTCTGCGACCGCCCGGATCTTGCAGACTGAGGGGCAGCCTCTGGAACAGGACAAGCAGCCATGTCCGGCCGAAGATCAGTATCAGCCTGAGACAGAGCCTGAAACCGGTTCGTCAGACAAACTGGAGAGGCCTTCCGATCAGCCCTCCAGAATGTCAATCGCCTCCTGCCACACCTCGAGACGACCTCCCACTCTACCACAGGTGAGGGGTCAGCCTCAATGTGGACAGTATCCCGGGCAGCCACAGTCTTAGTCTGATCGGGGCATGCGTGGGACGAGCTGGTCGTCTCCGACGAACCCCCATCCGGACCCCCACAGTGATGCCCATTGGCAACAGCCTCAAGCTGTGTGACCGAAGCCAACACTGCCTGAAGCTGGGAGCGAAGGGATGCCAACTCAGCCTGCATCCGAACACAGCAGTTGCAGTTCCTATCCATGCTAAAAACTGTTGTGCAAAGAACGTCTGAACTAATCTAGAGAGAACACAAACAATTCGACACAAAATTTAAGCGATTATTAAAATACAAGATTGCCTAGTAAATTCAGTAATGCTGCTACTTGCGCACTGCTGACACACTGCTCGGCGGCGGAAGGAGACTACGCGATTTTACACTATTCAGGTACTAAAACGCGATGCTACAACTCTGAAATACAATAATACGCCAGAAATTTATGAATCAAACAATGCAAGTACCAAAAACGCGCTTAGAAATTAAGAATTAAACTATGTAACAAATAAGTGACCTAAGAGTATACGGCTTGCTGCAGCGGCTGCTTATCCAACGACGGCAGGGAGCATTGTGGCCAAGATAGACACGAAGCCCACGCCTACTACAGTAGTACAGGTTTATATGTCAATTAGTTCTGCAGATGATGAAATTGATGGGTGACGAATTCGACAGTAGGAAAAGGAAGAGAAGAAACGTAGTAGGTGAATATGGATTGGGGCTAAGAAGTGAAATTTTGCAGATACCATAACTTAATCATAGCCAACATTTGGTTCAAGAATCATGAAAGAAGGCTGTATACATGGAAGAACCCTGGAGATACTACAAGGTTTCAGATATATTATATAATGGTAAGACAGATTTAGGAACCAGGTTTTAAATTGTAAGACATTTCCAGGGGCAGATGTGGACTCTGACCACAATCTATTGGTTATGAACTGTAGATTAAAACTGATGAAACTGCAAAAAGGTGGGAATTTAAGAAGATGGGACCTCGATAAACTGAAAGAACCTGAGGTTGTGTAGAGTTTCAGGGAGAGCATAATGGAACAATTGACAGCAATGGGGGAAAGAAATACAGTACAAGAAGAATGGGTAGCTTTGACGGATGAAGTAGCGAAGCCAGCAGAGGATCAAGTAGGTAAAAAGACGAGGCCTAGTAGAAATCCATGGGTAACAGAAGAGATACTGAAATTAATTGATGAAAGGAGAAAATACAAAAATGCAATAAATGAAGCAGACAAAAGGGAATACAAATGTCTCACAAATGAGATCGACAGGAAGTGCAAAATGGATAAGCAGGGATGGCTAGAGGACAAATGTAAGGATGTAGAGGCTTATCTCACTAGGGGTAAGATAGATACAGCCTACAGGAAAATTAAGGAGACCTTTGGAGGAAAGAGAGCCACTTGCATGAATATCAAGAGCTCAGATGGAAACCCAATTCTAAGCAAAGAAGGGAAAGCAGAAAGGTGGAAGGAGTATATAGTGGGTCTATACAAGGGCAATGTACTTGAGGACAATATTATGGAAATGGAAGAGGAGGTAGATGAAGATGAAATGTGAGAAGATACTGCATGAAGAGTTCGACAGAGCACTGAAAGACCTGAGACGAAACAAGGTCCCGGGTATAGACAACATTCCATTAGAACTACTGACAGCCTTGGGAGAGCCAGGCCTAACAAAACTGTACCATCTGGTGATTAAGATGTATAAGACAGGCGAAATTCCCTCATACTTTAAGAAGAATATAATAATTCCAATCCCAAAGAAAGCAGGTGTTGACAGATGTGAAAATTACCGAACTATCAGTTTAATAAGTCACGGCTGCAAAATTCTAACGCGAATTCTTTACAGATGAATGGAAAAACTGGTAGAAGCCGACCTCGGGGAAGATCAGTTCGGATTCCGTAGAAAAGTTGGAACACGTGAGGCAATACTGACCCTACGACTTATCTTAGAGGCTAGATTAAGGAAAGGCAAACCTACATTTCTAGCATTTGCAGACTTAGAAAAGCGTTTGAAAATGTTGACTGGAATACGCTCTTTCAAATTCTGAGGGTGGCAGGGGTAAAATACAGGGGGCGAAAGGCTATTTACAATTTGTACAGAAAGCAGATGGCAGTTATAAGAGTCGAGGGACATGAAAGGGAAGCAGAGGTTGGGAAGGGAGTGAGACAGGGTTGTAGCCTCTCCCCGATGTTATTCAAACTTTATATTGAGCAAGTAGTAAAGGAAACAAAAGAAAAGTTCGGAGTAGGTATTAAAATCCATGGAGAAGAAATAAAAACGTGGAGGTTCGCCGATGACATTGTAATTCTGTCAGAGACAGCAAAGGACTTGGAAGAGCATTTGAAAGGTCGATATAAGATGAACATCAACAAAATCAAAACGAGGATAATGAAATGTAGTCGTATTAAGTCGGGTAATGCGGAGGGAATTAGATTAGGAAATGAGACACTTAAAGTAGTAAAGGAGTTTTGCTATTTTTGGAGCAAAATAACTAATGATGGTCCAAGTACAGACGATATAAAATGTAGGCTGTCAATGGCAAGGAAAGCGTTTCTGAAGAAGGGAAATTTGTTAACATCGAGTATAGATTTAAGTGTCAGGAAGTCGTTTCTGAAAATAGTTGTATGGAGTGTAGCCATGTACGGAAGTGAAACATGGAGGATAAATAGTTTAGACAAGAAGAGAATAGAAGCTTTCGAAATGTGGTGCTACAGAAGAATGCTGAAGATTAGATGGGTAGATCATATAACTTATGAGGAGGTATTGAATAGAATTGGGGATAACATGACTAGAAGAGGGGGTCGGTTGGTTGGACATGTTCTGAGGCATCAAGGGATCACCAATTTAGTACTGGAGGGCAGCGTGGGGGGTAAAAATAGTAGAGGGAGACCAACAGATGAGTACACTAAGATTCAGAAGGATGTAGGCTGCAGTAGGTACTGGGAGATGAAGAAGCTTGCATAGGATAGAGTAGCATGGATATCTGCATCAAACCAGTCTCAGGACTGAAGACCACAGCAACAACAAATGCATACTGCGTTACATGCGCAACCATTCTCGTGAATGATTCCTTGAAGCCAGTAAAATTATAACACCGCTTTAGATATGCCTAATTTCTCGGAAGAAGTTCCAAAAGTTCTTAAAGGAGAATCAGAGAATCTGAAAAAATGAAATTCACGACTACCAGTACAAGATTTGCGTCATCAGAGATCACATTACTAGCGTCACTTGAGATATCTAAATTGATACCTCGATCACGAAGGCCTCATACGATAGGGGAAACACTCATTAAACCTTGTTTGATGAAAGCCGTCGAAGTTTCAGAGTTGGAAGCTAAAAAGATAAGAAAACTATCATTATCGAAAATAAAGGTAAAAGCTCGAATTGAACAAATGTCAAATGATATCGAGGAGCAACTTCTTTTAAGAGTTACAAAACTGTCATGCTTCGCTTCGTACTGTGGTGAATCGACTGACATTTCCAATTTTTTATATCCACTTTTTAGACGACGACGAGGTACTACCGAACCGTGATATTATTGCACTCTGCCCGTTATTGGGAACACGTGGTGACTATAGTAAACAATTACAGGGGTGAATAAGAAAAACGCATTGCACTGTCAGCATTTTTAGGTCGGTTGTGCAGGTACTGGTATGCGCTGGGTGTTTCGTTTGGGAAAAACTTTTCCGATTCACTCTCTTCCAGCTGCAATTATACTGTGGCCGACTAAAAATCAAAGAAGACTTATTGACTTCGCCAGAACTGGAGACATCAGAAGTCACGGACGTGATAAGAATAATAACGGAATATTTTCAGAAACATAATATTATATGGGAAAAGCTCTACGATTTCTGTATCGATGTCGCTTCAGCTATGTTAGGATCTCGTTCCGGTCTAGCGGAGTTACTAAAACTGAACAATCCTTGGGCATTAACGACCTATTGTATTATACATCACTAGTAGTTTGCTTACAACACTCTTCCTGAACGCCTTAATAATACAATACGACTGGCCATAAATGAGGTAAATTTTCAAAAGCGGTGGCTTAAGTAATTGCCCGTCTTTATTAAAAATTGAGCACTCATACGGACTGCGGCCACGAGACCCCTTTCACACAGAAATTTGTTGGCTATCAAAAGGTGATACGCTGCGACGATTATACGAACTCAGAAGTGAAGTCGGGAGAAAAAATTAAATACTTGCGGCAGCAGTTTTCTGATCTGACATCAGATACGTTTGCCTTGTCTTAGGGACATTTTCACAGACGAACTAAGCATGGTTTGACAATACCGCTTCAGTTGTAAGGTTCTTTTTATTTAAAAAACGAATGGTTTCGGTCCCTTACATGCCCATCATCAGGTGTTTTACTAAAAATAAGCAAGAGGCAGGAGTTAGTAATAGTTTTTAAACGCAGTGCTACACATAGAAAAGCTAAAAAGGAGTTCCATATAACATTTCAGAAAACAGCGGTTGCGCTAACTGCGGTAAAACTAAATCAATGACAGAGTGAGTCCAGAGAATACTTTGGACGAATGCTGGGTAAATAAATATGCAATAAACTTTAGGACACTTACACTTTGTACTGTGACCCCAAGCACCGCCTTGGATGAGTACAGGTCGCTATGTATCACCAACGAGCGCAGAGCACTGAGTAGCGTGCACGAAGGGGGAAGCAAACTGGTAAACCAGAGTGGCAGAGGTATTGCCACCTGTTGACGGGAAGAAAAACGCGGGGCCGACTAGGCCGGCAGTCCACAATTTGAATTAGTGATTTACACTCAAAATGAAAAAGGAGGAAACGATTATATAGAAAGTTACATGAAAATCGATAAAAGTACATTGTGAGTGTTAAAGGAACATATTGAACAGGGGCAGCACAGAACTGTAGTAGAACTGGTTGGAAGCCGGCGACATAAAATTTATGTATAAACCGAAAAACGCAATGAAAATTGTTGCCCCTTTCCACGAGTGGCATGCTTGTTTTTAATTTAATGGAGATATATATGGCGATGTGGAACAACGCGGCACAGTCACGAGTGAAATGAGCATGCTCATGTGGCACTTCTATTAAAAAGCAACTCGCTACTGCATAAAATGGAAGGTAGCAAAACCTTACACTCCACACTGTCAAAAACTGGTGTATTAATTAATAGCAAGCGGCAATAGCACTAAAGGGTCATATTAAAAGTAGGATAAATTTAAAACCTGCTAACGACTAAACTAGGCGTAAACATATTTCGCATCACGAGGAGCAAATTTTAAATTAGCGAGGACACAGATAACAGCCCCCAATAATGCGCCGTAGTCACATGATAAAAAAATTTAAAATATACGAACTATTCATGTAAAGGGCATTAAAATTGGTATCGAAAAGAGAACGGAACTTAAGTCAAGTGCCTTGCTTTAGGTGACGATATTGCAAATATCACCAATAACAGAACAGAAGCGATTTACACAGTGGAAAAAACTACTTGAAATTTCACAAAAAACCAGACTACAAATATCTTATGAAAAAAAAAACAAATATATGGAAAGACAGCCAGAAAATAAATCCCCTTTAATCAGAAAACATGGTAAAATTCCACAACTCTGCCATTTTAAATACCTCGGAGAAACTATACAGTCCTCAGAATTAAACCGAATTACCAATGAAAAAAGAATCACTAAGCTCCAGAAGGCCTACGAGTTAACATGGACGCATTACAATAAGAAGTGCATTGCGACAGACGCAAAATTAAGGCACTATAGAACAATGATTCTTCCAAAAGCGATCTAAGCAGCTGAAACAAGGTTGATTGATGGTCATTCAAAAAATTAGGGAAATAGAAAAGCAGGAAAAAAAATTCTCAGAATATTTACGGGGCACTCAACAAAACGGCATTTGGATGACGAGACCACAAAACGAGCTCTATATAAAGACCAACATAGTAACAGACGAAATCAGAAAACGCCGAGCCAAATTTTATTCAAATATCTACCGGGTGGAAGACTCCAGAACAGCAAGGAAACTTTTCAATACTATAGCAAAGAGTAAATGTGGCACACAATGGCTGAAAGAAGTCCAGAGGGATCTGCAGCAGATCAACATAATAAATCTCGAAGACCGACTGAGTGCCGGAATAAAATCACAAGTGTGAAGTTTGAGGAAATAACATGGCGCCAGCCTGGTAAAAAATGAACAGAAGAACGGAAGAAGGAGCATTCTGAGAGGATCAAGAGTTTTTTGGAAGCAAAGAGGAAAAACGCCCTGAGATGACATTATGTATTCAAATTCAATCGCTCCCCTAAAGGGGAAAAATCGTCATAATAATAATACTAAGTTCTGTTATAATAGGACATTTTACAGCTATGTTAAATAAACTGGGTAGACCTTGCAGACCTCACAATAGGAGACAGGTATATACCGAATAGTCTCTAAGCCTAAATAAGGGCCGTCAAAGCAATGGCACAAATACTGACATAGTTAACATGTATACATGTGTGGGGAAAAATAATCAGAAACCAGAAGGAGAAGGAAATGAAGCTCAGCGCTGCGTCAAAAAAGAAAAGTTATTCATCAGAACTGCGTGCTTAAGCGCAGTTTGCTAATTCATAATGCTCGATGGATCACAGTTGCATAGTTACTATTTCTTCTAAAGTGTTTAAAACAGGGCGCTTACGTTGAACATGTAGAATATTGCAGTTCGTTATTCCAACCCAGCTACTGTAAAAACTTGCATGACACTCGTTGAAAGGGAAAAATTTTCATTGTGTTTTACGGTTTATACATAAATTTTATGTCGTCGGCTTCCAACCAGTTTTAGTACAGGTCTGTACTGCCCATGTCCAATGGGTTCCATTACCACTCACAACGTACGCTTAACGCTTTTCATGTAAACTTTTATGTAATAGGCTTTTTTCCTTTTGAACGTAAATCACTAATTCAAAATGTAAGCGGCCGGGATAGTTGGCCCCGCTTTGTTCTTCCCGTCAACAGATGGCAGTCCCTTGTTCACTCTGGTTTAACAGTTTGCCTCCCCCTTCGTGTACGCTACTCCATGCACTGCGCTCGCTGTACTCGTCCACCTTGGCACTCGGGGTCATAGCACAAAGTGTAAGTGTCCTAGAGTTTATTGCATATTTCTTTACCCAAACAGTCGTCCATAGTCTTGCTTGGACTCACTCTGTCATAGATTTACGTTTTAGCGCACTTAGCGCAACCGCTGTTTTCTGAAATGTTAAATGGAACTTCTTTTTTGCTTTTTTATGTTTAGCTCCTGCCTCTTGCTTTTTTTTTCAGTACAGCACCTGATGATGGGTATGTAAGAGCCCGAAACCGGTCGTGTTTTAAATAAAAAGAACCTTACAACTGAGGCGGTATTTTCAGCCTTTGCTATAATGTTCACTTGCGGCAGGATTGTTGGACGTGACTAATCTAAACGTGTAATTGCATGGTTCCGCAAACGGACATTTAGAAGGCGTTGCAAATATATTTGTATCTGAAGAAAAACTTCGTGACTTTATTTGCAAACTTCAATTATTGATAGGTAAAATAGTGAAAAACAATTTTTCTGCGATCACGACTTTAAAAGACTTTCTGATGATTTTGGAAAAGGTATAAGAAAACATTAAGAGGCATCAACAAATGCTGGCTGGGTATTCAGTCATTACTTCCAAGAATATGACGAAACCGAAGCTAAAGTTGGCCAAAAACTGATTCACAACCTATTTAGCACTAATGCTGGAGACGTTGCAAAAGACATCCAGGAACATATTGAATTCCAAAGTGATAGAAACTATAAGGACGTAACTGAATCTGATTCTTTTGAGCAGTTTTGGGTGCAAAAACCAGTTTCATACTCAGAAATCGCGATGTGCTATCTTACACTTTTCTCTACAACTTATTTATGCGGACAAGGGCTTTTGCTTTGCTGCTGATTAAAAGGATTCGACTGAAAGTAGATGATGATACTCTTGTAGCTCTGAGGAATAATGATAGCCACAGGGTTTTCGATCTTGTACGGAAGATGAAAGTTCAAAAATCACACTCCGCAATACGCATTTTATTTTCTGCTAAACATATAGAGTTTCTGTTGTGATAGTACTGCTTAATGCATGTTACTTTTGAATTTGAAGAATGTATTAAAATTTTTGATTAATGTTTATTTTTAGACTGACACAGTTTATTTTTGTTGAACCTTGTGGTCCCTGCTAACAATTAGGAAATCGAAGTGGTCCCTGGTCACAAAGCTTGGGAAACAATGAGCTGAAGCCATTCATTGAAGCTGCCTTTCTTCCATAGTTCCAGTTAGTCCCAGTTGTTTCCTGTGAGATTAAGATCGGGCCATTAGAGGAGCAATATGGTGCACGAGTGTTCACCAGAACAAGAACGTAAGCATGCAGCACAGTCAAAACGAATGTTGACATCTTGGGAGAATGGAGTGCCCATACGACACTCATCTCGAAGATGTAGAGGAGACGGCAACACTTGGTCAACAACAACGTTGACATAAACACCCTGGTTCACGTTCACGTTCACCCGAATGAGTGTGCTCAAATTACAGTACGAAAAACTCTACTGAAACAACACAGAACCACCTGCGTCCTGAACTACGCTCTCCATACACACTGCGGGTTAAGCACCTCGTTGATCGTTGGTGCACGAAAAGTATTCCATTATTTGAAAAGAAGAAAAATCGCGACGCACCTCCAGTTTGCTTATGCCGAGTCTCTGCGTTGCTTTGAAGACGTGCAGCCTACTCACGCCGTTGAGAACAATGGCTTTTTGTAAAGTACTCGACTCCAAGTGTTCCCTTTGTAATGTTCTGGCGGAAATTGGTTGAGATAGATCTGCAATCACAGAAACAGTAGCTCCTGTTGGGCTTGAAATCGATTGTCATTGGCAAGCAGGAGAACTGTCTCTGATACATATCGGTTATGGTCTTTCTACGACCACTGTTCTTATGCCTTGTTACAGGGCCTTAGGGATATGGCGGCTAAGGAGGGGAAGAAATCCAGTGTGCACTCCGTGTACATTCCGGGTGGAGTCATTCCAGATGTGGAAAGGGTCCTTCCGGATACCATGAAGAGCACAGGGTGCAGCCAGCTGCAGGTGGTGGCACATGTCGGCACTAATGACGTGTGTCGCTTTGGATCTGAGGAAATTCTCTCTGGATTCCAGCGGCTATCTGATTTGGTGAAGGCTGCCGGTCTTGCTTACGAGATGTAGGCAGAGCTCACCATCTGCAGCATCGTTGACAGAACCGACTGCGGACCTTTGGTGCAGAGCCGGGTGGAGGGTCTGAATCAGAGGCTCAGACGGTTTTGCGACCGTGTTGGCTGCAGATTCCTTGACTTGCGCCATAGGGTGGTGGGGTTTCGCATTCCGCTGAATAGGTCAGGAGTTCACTACACTCAGCCGGCGGCTACACGGGTAGCGGAGGCTGTGTGGCGTGGACTGGGCGGTTTTTTAGGTTAGAAGGCCTCGGGAAGGTACGGGGTGGGCTGCAATATCAAAGGGTGCATGGCAAATACATGACGTGCTTGAATCAAGGAACAGTCGGAATTGTAGTTGTAAATTGTTGTAGTTGTGCTGGGAAAGTCCCTGAGCTTCAAGCGCTAATAGAAAGCACAGAAGCTGAAATCGTTATAGGTACAGAAAGCTGGCTAAAGCTTGAAATAAGTTCTGCAGAAATTTTTACGAAGTCTCAGACGGTGTTCAGGAAAGATAGATTAGGCAGAATTGGTGGTGGAGTGTTTGTCTCTGTCAGTAGTGGTTTACCTTGTAGTTAAGTCGAAGTAGATACTCCGTGCGAATTGGCATGGGTGGAGGTTATACTTAACAGCCGAACTAAATTAATAATTGGCTCCTTCTACCGACCCCCAGACTCCGATGATATAGTTGCGGAACATTTCAGAGAAAATCTGAGTCTCGTAACAAATAAATACCCCACTCAAACGGTTATAGTTGGTGGGGACTTCAACCTTCCCTCGATATGTTGGCAAAAATACTTGTTCAAAACCGGTGGTAGGCAGAAAACATCTTCCGAGATTGTCCTAAATGCTTTCTCCGAAAATTATTTCGAGCAGTTAGTCCACAAACCCAAGCGAATTGTAAATAGTTGCGAAAACACACTTGACCTCTTAGCCACAAACAATCCAGAGCTGATAGAGAGCATCATGACTGATACAGGGATTAGTGATCGCAAGGTCGTTGTAGCTAGGCTCAATACCGTTTCTTCCAAATCCACCAGAAACAAACGCAAAATAATTTTATTTAAAAAAGCGGATAAAGTATCACTAGAAGCCTTCGTAAGAGTTAATCTCCATTCCTTCCGAACTATGCAAATGTAGACGAGATGTGGCTCAAATTCAAAGATATAGTAGCAACAGAAATTGAGAGATTCATACCTCATAAATTGGAAAGAGATGGAACTGATCCCCCATGGTACACAAAACAGGTCCGAACGCTGTTGCAGAGGCAACGGAAAACGCATGCGAAGTTCAGAAGAACGCGAAATCCCGAAGATTGGCTAAAATTTACAGACGCGCGAAATTTGGCACGGACTTCAATGCGAGATGCCTTTAATAGGTTCCACAATGAAACATTGTCTCGAAATTTGGTAGAAAATCCGAAGAAATTCTGGTCGTATGTAAAGTACACAAGCGGCAAGACGCAGTCAATACCTTCGCTGCGCAGTGCCGATGGTACTGTAACCGGCGACTGTGCCGCTAAAGAGGAGTTATTGAACGCAGTTTTTCGGTATTCTTTCACCAGGGAAGATGAATGAAATATTCCAGAATTTGAAACACGAACAGCTGCTAGCATGAGTTTCTTAGAAGTAGATACCTTAGGGTTTGCGAAGCAACTCAAATCGCTTGATACGGGCAAGTCTTCAGGTCCAGATTGTATACCGATTAGGTTCCTTTCAGATTACGCTGATACAATAGCTCCCTACTTAGCACTCATCTGTACCTACAGATTGGAAAATTGCGCAGGTCGCACCAGTGTTTAAGAAGGGTAGTAGGAGTAATCCATCTAACTACAGACCTATATCATTGACGTCGGTTTGCAGTAGGGTTTTGGAGCATATACTGTATTCAAACATTATGAATCACCTCGAAGGGAACGATCTATTGATACGTAATCAGCATGGTTTCAGAAAACATCGTTCTTGTGCAACGCAGCTAGCTCTTTATTCGCACGAAGTAATGGCCGTTATCGACAGGGGATCTCAAGTTAATTCCGTATTTCTAGATTCCCGGAAAGCTTTTGACACCGTTCCTCACAAGCGACTTCTAATCAAGCTGCGGGCCTATGGGGTATCGTCTCAGTTGTGCGACTGGATTCGTGATTTCCTGTTAGGAAGGTCGCAGTTCGTAGTAATAGGCGGCAAATCATCGAGTAAAACTGAAGTGATATCAGGTGTTCCCCAGGGAAGCGTCCTGGGACCTCTGCTGTTCCTGATCTATACAAATGACCTGGGTGACAATCTGAGCAGTTCTCTTAGATTGTTCGCAGATGATGCTGTAATTTACCGTCTAGTAAGGTCATCCGAAGACCAGTATCAGTTGCAAAGCGATTTAGAAAAGATTGCTGTATGGTGTGGCAGGTGGCAGTTGACGCTAAATAACGAAAAGTCTGAGGTGATCCACATGAGCTCCAAAAGAAATCCGTTGGAATTCGATTACTCGATAAATAGTACAATTCTCAAGGCTGTCAATTCAACTAAGTACCTGGGTGTTAAAATTACTAACAACTTCAGTTGGAAAGACCACATAGATAATATTGTGGGGAAGGCGAGCCAAAGGTTGCGTTTCATTGGCAGGACACTTAGAAATGCAACAAGTCCACTAAAGAGACAGCTTACACTACACTCGTTCGTCCTCTGTTAGAATATTGCTGCGCGGTGTGGGATCCTTACCAGGTGGGATTGACGGAGGACATCGAAAGGGTGCAAAAAAGGGCAGCTCGTTTTGTATTATCACGTAGTAGGGGAGAGAGTGTGGCAGATATGATACGCGAATTGGGATGGAAGTCATTAAAGCAAAGACGTTTTTCGTCGCGGCGAGAACTACTTACGAAATTTCAGTCACCAACTTTCTCTTCTGAATGCGAAAATATTTTGTTGAGCCCAACCCACATAGGTAGGAATGATCATCAAAATAAAATAAGAGAAATCAGAGCTCGAACGGAAAGGTTTAGGTGTTCGTTATTCCCGCGCGCTGTTCGGGAGTGGAATGGTAGAGAGATAGTATGATTGTGGTTCGACGAATCCTCTGCCAATCACTTAAATTTGAATTGCAGAGTAGTCATGTAGATGTAGATGTAGGGCTACAAGTACTACATCGCTCCTTGCAGACGCCCTGAATTCGTTGTGATACACCACCGGGCAACAACATCCGCTTCTTTCTGTCATTGTGTCACCTCTCGACGTCGATCTATCTTACTACGCTGGTTCTATACAACCGACAGTGCACGTACACACTTCTTCACTGCCATGACTTACCTTAAGGGTTGAGAGTCAGCTGAGTGTTTGGTATCAGTTGTACCAGCAGCAAACATTCATAAATTGCTAAGTAACTGCCGCTTACCATCTAACATAATAGAGCAGTATCACGACTTTTTTCTTTAACTTTCTTTTTAGCATGTTTGCTTCGGTCAGTACAGTACTGCCAATTAAAGGTGTAAAACACCGTAGGGTACTGTAGACTATCATAAGCAAGCACAGGCTACGGTAATTTTCCTAGTAGCCTTGGTCAGTTAAGACAGTACCTGCGTTACCTACATTTTAGTAGTGTTACGTACTTATCAGGTGTTACCTAATTTCGATCGCTTTGTTTAAGTATGCGATCAGTGTCTTACTAGATACCCGTAGAAAGTGAAAGCAGTGAGCTGTCTAGAAACTGAATGTGCATACACAAAGGTCTGCATAACCTAGGGAACCTTTTTCTTCTACATAATTATCTATCTGTCAGTTACTTAAAAGTAGACACTATTAACAACAAAACTGAAACTATCAATGTTTAGTTCACGTTTTATTCGAAAATTGTTGATTTGTAACCTGAAACAGAATGATGGTGTTGTAAAAATAAAAAAAAACGATAGAGATTTTTCATACAGCTCTAGGAAAAACAATTTTCTAGGAAAAGATAAAATTAAAAAAAAATACACACACAAAACAAAAACATCAAACGTTGCTTCAATACTTCGTCGAACTTATATAAAACATGTTTCTGTTATTCATAAACAGCTTTCGCACTTATCGAGAATAAAAGAAATTCTTGTTTTTGATCATGATGAAAACGTTCTATTGAGTACAAAATAACAACAATAATTATACTTTTTTAATGTTTGTGCACGAAACTGTACTTGTATCGAAAGTGCCCGTATCTCGTGGTCGTGCGGTATCGTTCTCGCTTCCCACGTCCGGGTTCCCGGGTTCGATTCCCGGCGGGGTCAGGGATTTTCTCTGCCTCGTGATGGCTGGGTGTTGTGTGCTGTCCTTAGGTCAGTTAGGTTTAAGTAGTTCTAAGTTCTAGGGGACTGATGACCATAGATGTTAAGTCCCGTAGTGCTCAGAGCCATCTGAACCATTTTTTTGTATCGAAAGTAATTGCTTTTGTTGCGTAAACGGGCAGAAGTTACTTACGAAAGACAGTTTATGTAAATAAAATACACAATGGACTAACACTGAACCCTGCGCAGTTCTGATTATGTGCAAAACCAACCAGCAAACAAACAAAGTTTCTCCCACACAATCATTTATGTTTCTGTTCTACCGAAAGGTATTTTTGGTAGCGCCCAACAATACTCCCAACTCTAATTATGTCATAGAACTGCCATGAGAGCTTGTGCTTGGGCAGAAAAGGCTCCAACCCATATGGCATAAGATGTTCGAGAGATACGCATTCGTATCGAAAAGTCAGTACAAGAGCCCGCTCTTCCGACCACTGCCCTAGGCCACGCCGTCTGCACCCTCAAACTGCCCATGCGTAGAAACGCCGAGACTAATGCCAAGTGGTGAGGAAGACGCTGTCCGGCACGTTGACGTGCTCCTTTATCCTGTCACTCATGTTCCTTAAGTAGGAGTGAGGAAAAAATCCATTCCTTTTATGAACGATAGTTATAAGATGGCTACATGAACGCTAACAAAAGTGGAACGTGGAAAGTACTCACATTAAAACAGGTGCTCTGCAGCTCGCAAGACTGTCAGGAACATTTTTTGTAACTAAAATGTCGACTTTAGCTGCTTAGGATTTATTTTTTTTTTTTAATAACGAGTGGCGTAACCAATCTGATATCCTAAAGAACCAATATGCAAAGCGACTGCAGGCTAAGTAAGAAAGTATAGGAATACAGCAATCAATCGCAATCCCACTGGTTTTTTATTATTCTTGCATATCCAGACTTCAGCTGTCAATAGCCATATTCAATGCATTTGACTGAATTACCATTCAACAAACGCGAAGCAGTACATATCACTATCTGACTTTACTGGTTTCCTTCTGCCTGAACACCACTAGAGTCTTCTGGTGAGATGTACTCCTACCAGTTTGTTGGATGGTAACTCACTCAAATACGCTGAAGATGGCCATTTGTAGCTGAAACCTGTATATGCAAGAACAATAAAAATCCAGTGGGATTGCAACTGATTGCTGTGTTCCTATCCTTCCTTAATGAGCAGCATATCCCATTACATAGACTACCAAATGCCATTCACCATTAATGAATGACAATGGAAGGTGTAATAGACTAAGAAAAACAACTGAAGAGATCACCTCACGACAAGAAATGTGGGAAGGCTAATTACTTAGAAAAAGAAAGATCAATCACCATCCTTAGTTCCAGACCACTGACGGTCAGCCTCGCAGTATACTGATCACTACAACACTTCACCGCCTCAAAAAAGCTTGCACTGGAGCGAGTGTAAGTTAAACAAGCACACGACACAACATTTTGACTCCAGAGATAAATACGCCCCGGATCCCAGGACTAGAAATTACAGCACTAACGTCGTTAGCTACGTAGTTTGAGAGCAGCGTGTAGTGTCTCGTAAATGGCTATTAGGTGTTAATCGCTGCGTAATTTCTCTCAAACGGTTGGCACCTTTGAAAGCGTGAGCAACGGCGTGACTTTGAAGGCTGGAGCTGGAATGGCAGAATGGAATATCCTGTTCGACGAAGGTTGCTTCCAGACCCCGGGCGAACCATTTATAACGGAGGCGCCGTGCTGGGCACAGGGACAGAACGTTCGCCTCAGCAGTCCAGAAGTTGAAGGGGGCGGCCTCGCTAATTAAGACGGATGGCGAAACACGGAAGAGCTCGCGGTCCGCCAAGCGCGATAACGTAATTACCCGTTCCATTGAGGGCCTCCGTGAATTACTGTTTTTGCTCTCCTTTAACTCGTTTAAGCCCAGGGCCCATTTGTGACGGCGTCCAACTGCAAGGGTTCACGCTGATGAACTCGCGACTCGTCACCGCCCTGCTGAGTTTCATTCATTGTATGGTGCACAACAATTTCTCAAGATGTCATCCCCATATTATTATCTTTTTTGCTTTAATTATTGGTGAACAGTTTTTTGAGCTTCTTTGAGGTGACAAGATCCATTAACACGAGTTATCGAAGTGCCCTAGCTCCACGAACCACATAATCATAGCACAAAAGAACTCTTATTTTGCTACGCAGGGAAAGTTAGTAATGATGTAGCTGATATCAATACAACAAATATCGCTACCGACGACCGTTCTGATGACTAAAGCTCGATGCACACCAGCGACTAACAGCTGCTCGAGCTTGCAACAAGTTCGCAGAATCAGAAATCGTTTTAGTGCGCACACTGCGACTTCTAAGCAATAACCTTGCAGCCCTACTAGATTGGCAATCAACCAGTGCGGACGTAGACTGAAGAAAGCAGGTGGAATGGGCTATTTCACAAAAGAAACGAAGATAAAGAGTACAAAGTCACATAGACAGCGCGGTCATTACAGACAGAGGTTAGTTCAAAATCTGAATGATCACACTGGAGCAAAAACGCAACCACTAGAAAAGAAACACGAAATAATTTGACAGTTATGGTACGCTGCATACACTGCGAGACATAATTAAAGGGTTACTTTTTCGATGTGCTGTAGCTGTTTGCTGTTGGAACACAGAAGTTTGAAACTTATCTTAGAGATGTCTACAGGCGAAAAAGCGTGACGTCCTGAGACGTCATCCTCGGGCTCAGCAGTGTGTCGACACATACCAAGGAAAAAAAAAAAATACGCCAGAGCACAGATGTTTATGTGACGTGTGAGGTGGGTTACTGATGTCACACAGAACTGATATGAAAGTCACATTGTAAGTAGGCTATTTAGGTTTTCTTATTGGTAACGCCACGTAGCGCTCTGTATGAAAATCACTGGCTGTGCTGTGTGCAGTCTGTGGCTAGTTTGCATTGTTGTCTGCCATTGTAGTGTTGGGCAGCTGGATGTGAACAGCGCGTTGCGTTGCGCAGTTGGAGGTGAGCCGCCAGCAGTGTTGGATGTGGGGAGTGAGATGGCGGAGTTTTGAGAGCGGATGATCTGAACAGAGACAGTAAATTTGTAAGACTGGATGTCATGAACTGATATATATATATATATATATATATATATATATATATATATATATATATATATAGGCTGAGTCACATAACGTTACCGCTGGATATATTTCGTAAACCACATCAAATACTGACGAACCGACTCCACAGACCGAACGTGAGGAGAGGGGCTAGCGTAATTGTTTAATACAAACCGTACAAAAATGCACGGAAATATGTTTTCTAACACAAACCAATGTTTTTTTAAATGGAACCACGTTAGTTTTGTTAGCACATCTGAACATATAAACAAATACATAAGCAGTGCCGTTTGTTGCACTGTAAAATGTTAATTACATCCGGAGATATTGTAACCTAAAGTTGACGCTTGAAACCTCCGACGTTCAGATGCGTGTTGTAACAAACACGGGCCACGGTCGGCGAGCAGCATCTGCAGGGACTTCTTTCTGTGGGGTACGTTAAAGGAGAATGTGTACCGTGATGTGCCTACAACCCCAGAGGATTTGAAACAACATATTGTGGCAGCCTGCGGCGACATTACACCAGATGTACTGCGGCGTGTACGACATTCATTACGCCAGAGGCTGCAATTGTGTGCAGCAAATGATGGCCACCACATTGAACATCTATTGGCATGACATGTCGGGACACACTCTATTCCACTCTGTAATTGAAAACGGAAACCACGTGTGCACGTGTACCTCACCCCTCATGGTAATGTACACTCCTGGAAATTGAAATAAGAACACCGTGAATTCATTGTCCCAGGAAGGGGAAACTTTATTGACACATTCCTGGGGTCAGATACATCACATGATCACACTGACAGAACCACAGGCACATAGACACAGGCAACAGAGCATGCACAATGTCGGCACTAGTACAGTGTATATCCACCTTTCGCAGCAATGCAGGCTGCTATTCTCCCATGGAAACGATCGTAGAGGTGCTGGATGTAGTCCTGTGGAACGGCTTGCCATGCCATTTCCACCTGGCGCCTCAGTTGGACCAGCGTTCGTGCTGGACGTGCAGACCGCGTGAGACGACGCTTCATCCAGTCCCAAACATGCACAATGGGGGACAGATCCGGAGATCTTGCTGGCCAGGGTAGTTGACTTACACCTTCTAGAGCACGTTGGGTGGCACGGGATACATGCGGACGTGCATTGTCCTGTTGGAACAGCAAGTTCCCTTGCCGGTCTAGGAATGGTAGAACGATGGGTTCGATGACGGTTTGGATGTACCGTGCACTATTCAGTGTCCCCTCGACGATCACCAGTGGTGTACGGCCAGTGTAGGAGATCGCTCCCCACACCATGATGCCGGGTGTTGGCCCTGTGTGCCTCGGTCGTATGCAGTCCTGATGGTGGCGCTCACCTGCACGGCGCCAAACACGCATACGACCATCATTGGCACCAAGGCAGAAGCGACTCTCATCGCTGAAGACGACACGTCTCCATTCGTCCCTCCATTCACGCCTGTCGCGACACCACTGGAGGCGGGCTGCACGATGTTGGGGCGTGAGCGGAAGACGGCCTAACGGTGTGCGGGACCGTAGCCCAGCTTCATGGAGACGGTTGCGAATGGTCCTCGCCGATACCCCAGGAGCAACAGTGTCCCTAATTTGCTGGGAAGTGGCGGTGCGGTCCTCTACGGCACTGCGTAGGATCCTACGGTCTTGGCGTGCATCCGTGCGTCGCTGCGGTCCGGTCCCAGGTCGACGGGCACGTGCACCTTCCGCCGACCACTGGCGACAACATCGATGTACTGTGGAGACCTCACGCCCCACGTGTTGAGCAATTCGGCGGTACGTCCACCCGGCCTCTCGCATGCCCACTATACGCCCTCGCTCAAAGTCCGTCAACTGCACATACGGTTCACGTCCACGCTGTCGCGGCATGCTACCAGTGTTAAAGACTGCGATGGAGCTCCGTATGCCACGGCAAACTGGCTGACACTGACGGCGGCGGTGCACAAATGCTGCGCAGCTAGCGCCATTCGACGGCCAACACCGCGGTTCCTGGTGTGTCCGCCGTGCCGTGCGTGTGATCATTGCTTGTACAGCCCTCTCGCAGTGTCCGGAGCAAGTATGGTGGGTCTGACACACCGGTGTCAATGTGTTCTTTTTTCCATTTCCAGGAGTGTACATGTGCGTCAGTGAAAAATACCAATAAAAAGGTGTTAGCATGTGGACGTAATGTGCTCTTCCAGTCTCTTCTGTACCTAAGCTCCATCACCGTTTCCTTTGGATCCCTACGTAATTCGGTGCTCTCCGATACACACGATCGAACAGCGGAGGAGTGGTACTCAAGCGTCAACTTTAGGTTACAATATCTCCGGATGTAATTAACATTTTACAATGCAACAAACGGCACTGATTACCTATTTGTTTATATGTTCAGATGTGCTAACAAAACTAACGGGGTTCCATTTAAAAAAACGTAGGTTCGTGTTAAAAAACATACTTCCGTGCATTTTTGTATGGTTTGTATTAACCAATTACACTAGCCCCTCTCCTCACGTTCGGTCTGTGGAATCGATTCGTCAGTATTTGATGTGGTTTACGAAATATATACAGCGGTAATGTTAGGTGACTCACCCTATATATATATATATATATATATGTATATATATAATGACTTTTGAACACTGTTAAGGTAAATACATTGTTAGTTAGTGACCTCAGTAGATAGAATCTTTTATTTAGCTGGCAGTATTGGCACTCGCTGTATTGCAGTAGTTTGAGTAACGAAGATTTTTGTGGGGTAAGTGACTGACGAAAGGTATACGTTATTGTCAGTCAGGGCCATTCTTTTGTAGGGATTATTAAAAGTCAGATTGCATTGCGCTAAAAATATTGTGTGTCAATTTAGTGATGATCAGAATAAGTAAAGTGAGAAATGTCTGAGTACGTTCAGTAGTGCTCAGCTGTTTGAAAAGAAAATGATGTAAGAGGTTCTTCAGCACAGTCATTCCCAAATGTAATATGTAACGTCCCCTTAGAAAAATTAATGAATGACTGTGCTGATAAACCTCTTAGATTATTTTACTCAGTCCATCGAGAATATCTCGTACATCAAAAGAATATGTAGAAAGAGTGAGTAACTTTTCATCGAGGATATCTCGTACATCAAAAGAATGTGTAAAAAATGTTCTTCTTTTGTCCGCCTTTCGCGCAGCGGCTTTCAAAGTCAATAGCTCACAGCATCTCTGACGGTGCTTCGACAATAAACACGTCACGTCACATGATGTTCGTTTTTTTTTACGTTCTCGCAACGTTATTTACTATAGCTCCTGCCGAGCGACTGCTCGTTTAGTGAATGGTTTAAAATTGTAGTTCAATCACATAATGTTACATTGCCTTCCACGGGAATCTTGGAAATCTAGGAAATCACCAAGATTCACATGTCACCGTTAACGTTATGAGATTGATTACTTTACGGCTTTACGTGGATTAAACAAAGTATTTCTGTCATTTGGCTATTAGGATTACGCAAATATGGTGATCTGTCGTTCTGAGACAAAATACAATTCCTAAGGTAAAGATACACAGAAAAATTTAAATACTAAGACAGTAAATTTACAAAGTTTACAATGGAGGTTATACATTATGCTCATTATATTCCATTTTACAGAGTTCATAAAGACAATCTTTGTGGCCTGAAGTTATTGTCCAGAACTCATAAGCTCTTTGCTCCTGAAAGAAAACACATAGACATTCATCTTTTTATACACATATAATTCTCACACATGGAATTTCTTACACATGTCCATCTTCCACTGCTCACTAGTTGTCATGATTTTTTACTCTTTCATTATTTGTGTATTGGACAGGTAAGTTAAAATTGATTCTTCTCCAGATGAAGGTCGGCCAGCCGGTGTGGCCGAGCGGTTCTAGGCGCTTCAGTCTGGATCCGCGCGACCGCTACGGTCGCAGGTTCGAATCCTGCCTCGGGCATGGATGTGTGTGATGTCCTTAGGTTAGTTAGGTTTAAGTAGTTCTACATTCTAGGGGACTGATGACCTCAGATGTTAAGTCCCACAGTGCTCAGACCCATTTGAACCATTTTTGCTATTATATTAAGAAGCAAACAGTAAGAAACAGATGGAGCTATTTATGTGAAGAAAATTCTGCCAATCAATAAAGTTAGTTATGGCTTGAGAATTTGTGTGTGTGTGTGTGTGTGTGTGTGTGTGTGTGTGTGTGTGTGTGTGTCTGTATGCGCACGTGCCAAGACTTGTTGCCCTGACGACGGAGAGGTATTCGCATATATCTTGTATTGCAGGTATTATTGTTCAATGAGCTACATTCGAAGTCGAACTTGGTCACTTGGGACAATTTATAATACTATATACTTAACTGTGAAGGAACGAAGGAAGATTATGGAGCCGGCCGCGGTGGTCTCGCGGTTCTAGGCGCTCAGTCAGGAACCGCGCGACTGCTACGGTCGCAGGTTCGAATCCTGCTTCGGGCATGGGTGTGTGTGATGTCCTTAGGTTAGTTAGGTTTAAGTAGTTCTAAGTTCTAGGGGACTGATGACCACAGCTGTTAAGTCCCATAGTGCTCAGAGTCATTTGAACTATTTTTGAAGATTATGGTTTATCGTCCGTTCGACTACGAGCACACAGGCAGAGCACCAATTCGGTTTGGACAAGACTAGGTCAGGAACTCGATCGTATCGATAACAAAGGAACAATCCTGCTGCTACCAATGAATAGAGCGTAGGTATATAACAAAAATCCACAGAGAACGGTGAATTCTGGAAACATGAAACTTTCTAGATTTCGTAGATAAGCATTGTGGAGGGTAGAAAATCCGGTTAATTTCGCACATTAGATACGTGAAAATTTTTTTATTTCGACACATAGATAAAAAGGCAACAGAACAGTGAAGTGTTATGTAAAAAAGTTTATAAACTAAAGAGCAGTCGAACGTGAAAATGATGACGGTACGTTGTAAGTTGGCTTAAGTTCATTAAAACGTAAAAACACCTGAATAAAAATTAAGAACTGGATAGCTGTCAATGTGAACGTTAAGAAATTTGATTTACATACGCTCCCGGCCGGGGTGACCGAGCGGTTCTAGGCGCTACAGTCTGGAACCGCGCGACCGCTACGGTCGCAGGTTCGAATCCTGCCTCGGGCAAGGGTGTATATGATGTCCTTAGGTTAGTTGGGTTTAAGTAGTTCTAAGTTCTAGGGGATTTATGACCTCAGATGTTAAGTCCCATTGTACTCAGAGCCATTTGAACCATTTTTGAACCAGACGAAGCTTATCCCTTGAGAAGATGGAATGCTACTTTGCGTTCTCCGAGAAGGAAACTTTTCATCAGCTCTGGTGGACGAGTACGTTAGGTACACACGTTACAGGTAACAAAAAATATAAATACCTATTAGTCTAAGAACTAAGCTTACATCTAATTTTATGACTTGGGATTCATAGGAATCTGGCATTGTCACTATTCGCGTGAGGTTTGGCCGTTCGCATTTCATTCACGGGATTACATTTCTTTTTTTATGTTGTGAACTCATATAAGAGTCCTTTATTTTGGGAGTGACTTTCAAGGAAAGTCTGTTTCGTTGAACTAAAACGC
The DNA here is from genome assembly GCF_021461395.2 of Schistocerca americana. Lineage (NCBI taxonomy): Eukaryota > Metazoa > Arthropoda > Insecta > Orthoptera > Acrididae > Schistocerca > Schistocerca americana. The sequence continues at coordinate 287,905,321 of NC_060123.1, read as the reverse complement.
GTTTGTTGCGTCGATGGGCGTTGCCACAGGCCGATTGTTGGTGCTGAATCGCAACTACAGGCGCTCACTAGCCGCCACGCAGTATTTCAGCCTTTCCGCTCACGGTTCAGTGAACATGTTGCGTCGATGGTGTTGTGGTATTTTGTGGTTATCTGAGCTGGTGCGGAGGGACAACGATTACCAGGGACAGAGACTCAATTGAAACCATCCCTGCCTCCACATTTTCCAGCCGATTTTGAAGATTTTAAGATAGGCTATCGTTCGCACTTTGCAAAGGAGCTAACACGTACAATTGGTTTCCGATGCACTGCACTTAATCACATCACCGCCTTCGGTTACACAACCGGAGTATCACTGTCCGTCGGCATATCTGCACGTTTAACACATTATTTTCATCGTTAATGAAATTATCACTTATTTATAACAACGATGCATTGCTTCATGTCTGTGGTAGACTTCCATAGCATTTTAAGCCTTCACTTATACACAACTACGTATACAGATTTTTTGTAGTTTATAATCAAATATTTTGTCTCACTTTGAAGCTTGCTAATTGAGAGCTTCGATTATCATGTCCATTTCAGTTTCTGTTGCTTTGTTGGTAACCACTTTAACATTTCGCTTTACATTATTCATCATCTTTCTCTAAGATTGCCCGCATCTCGTGGTCGTGCGGTAGCGGTCTCGCTTCCCACGCCCGGGTTCCCGGGTTCGATTCCCGGCGGGGTCAGGGATTTTCTCTGCCTCGTGATGGCTGGGTGTTGTGTGATGTCCTTAGGTTAGTTAGGTTTAAGTAGTTCTAAGTTCTAGGGGACTGATGACCATAGATGTTAAGTCCCATAGTGCTCAGCGCCATTTGAACCATTTTTTTCTCTAAGATTAATTACGCTTTCGATTCACAGTCACAATTCATTAGTTTCTCTGATCTGTTAGCAATTAGTTTTTTTTTATTCATTTGAACCGTTCTTTCTGTTCATTAGATTCATTTAAGTTATCACTGTCATGACAAAAATGTCCTTTTTACTAGATGCGAGGATCAATCAGTCATACTTGATCGCCCTTTCACATGAGAATAAAGCACCATTCAAGGAAATAATCAAATTCCTTATCGCGATCGCAGTTCGCGTCTCGGATTGACTTTAAAAGAAAAAGTAAAGAAATTTCAAAACTAGCTTTTCCTGGTTTCGTACACTCGTTTCCTTTTGAAAATCGTTTGCCAAACCAGCCTTCCACGTCAACCGCATTTCTCAGTCTGTGACGTAAAGTCTACGGGACGGGTTTAGGCGGGTTAGGATATTTACACAAATTCAGAAGAAAGACATAGGGTATAATAGTACATAGAAGAAGAAATATAGCAAACAACTCTTTTTTCCTTGTGACTTAGAAATTAATTTTTCTTTCGGTCATACGTCTGCGTACGCGCTGTAATTAAGACCTACCTGCTTTGTTTTACTGGCGGTTTCATTGTCGTCTTATTCTCGCTTTGACGCCTGCTTGCGTTGCGCTGCATTGACCTCTATATATGACCTTAAGTCATCATTGCTTTCTCCTTGTCACTTACGCCCTTATGCTTGGTATTTTATTTCACTTATGGCTTTAGATGTATCTGACATGCGTATAGCAATTACAATTAATGCTACTCTATTTATCTAGCTGAAGGATAGAGGTTTCGTTATCGTGCTGGTACTTACAAGTAACTCACATGCTTCGTAAGCATTACGTTATTTTAATGCAGAGATGAAATTGTTCCAGATTTCTATGTACATTAGAACATAAGCTAGACATCGCCAACTTAGAAACTAGTTACTTATTTTCCTTTTTAGTGGCATCATGAACCATTAATTGTCAAGCGACCCTTGTCCTTGTCGAAAATAAATATCCTTTTTCGATCATTGCTCATTGAACTTAAACAAAATTTCCTACATGCTACGAATTATTTTCATTTCTTTGCCATTTCATATTGCAGAAGCCGGCTTTTTAGGCACATCCTTCGCCTTATATTTCACTTTTCTCTCATAAATATTATATGCTTAAAACTAAATCTTAAAACTAGAGTTCTCGAAGTCGATCACTTTCTTTGTTAAACAAGAATATTTCATCAGCTTCTCTGTGCATAAATTATGGCTCAAGATAACATATTTTAAATTCTCTGCTGTGTAGCAAAGACAGGCTCACTGTCATGTTCTTTATCGTAATCATTTTTAACGAAGTCAGATCAGTTTTCACTTAGCAACTACCGGCTAACCTTCTCTTGCCACTATAAAGCTTTCTCTTGACTTATTTTTTAGCATGATACTTTTTTTTTATTTTTCCATTTGCGGGATCAGAAATCAGATAACAACCTGTGTGTGGTACACAAAGGATCTCGTAAGGTCCCTCAAAAAGACTTTGCCATTTTCGATTTTTGCGTGAGAGCAACGATGGTTTAAGGTGCGCTTTTAGTAAGACCTTTTCACCTACTTTATAAGTTAACACCTTGTTAATATGTTTGTCATATGCCTTCTTGCGTAAATTGGCTTGGGTGGTCACTGTTGTCTTGTCTTATTCTGGCGTCTAAACTAGCGGTTGTGTTGTTACACTTAGGACTTGAATTGACCCATTCATTTTTCTCTTGGTCAGAAGCCATCGACTCACTTGGAGCGAAACCACTAGACAGGTGCGGTTGACTATTCACAGTTTCCTCGAAAGGTCACATAAAGTCAATCCCGAGAGCCTGCTGATTTGGTACATATGTACGAATGAAACGATTAAACTCCTTGAAGACTCGACAGTCGGGTTCGACTGAGACCTAAATTTTGAGATAAGTATTTGCCTAATTTGATGACAGGGAGCAGCGAAAAGTCTCCATCTTTTGCAACCAAAGTTAGACCCATTGTCTGAGAGAATTGATTCACGTCTTTCGAATCTAGAAAAGTAGTCACGTTCTACACGATTGATGATTGGTTGTGTGTCTGCAGATCTCATAGCGTAGAATCTCAAATGTTTGGCAAATAGATCGATAACAGCTACAAGGTACCTTAGTCCTCCATCACCTCGTGGGAGTGGCCCTGCCAAATCTATGCCTAGGATTTGTCTAGGTTTTGAAAGGTGGCTACACTGAGCCACAGCGCCAGAGATTGCGCCAAAGAGTTTTATTCCGCCGCCTCCACTGGCAGTGCTTGTCGAGAAGTCGTGGTGGAGAGTGCTTGTCGAGATGTGGCAGTAGTCAGTGCTTGTTGAGAAGTAGTAGGAGTCAAGTCGTCTTTGAAATGTCGTCGTAGTGAGTGGTTGTGCAGATCTTGCTGAGAGGATATTGATAGCTGTGCTATTTGTGGCCATGTTATATGCAGTTGTTTGATGGGCTAGACAGCAGATGTTGTTCGAATGGAGATATTGTAATGATCAGAGTGCTTTTCGTCCCTTAAACAATGCCTCGTCACAGGTTCAGTCAACAGAGCATCTGGCTCGTGTTCTTGTATTAGAGTGTAATTCAGGTTTTCTTGCGCAATTATAGTATTTCTATTTTTTTTAATTACTTCAGTGTAAATGGTATTTAAAATTTCTTGTCTTATTGAAGAAGAACTGTGCCAAATGTGTACGTTGAATCACACTTCCACACTCAGAACAGTTACACTTGTGCTTTGGTTTCGTACGTTTTATAGTTGCTGGGGACTTCATTAATTAATTGTGTTAACGGAAATTTTCATTTCATTCTTTGTTGTTGTTCTATGCAGTCAGATTGCGTACAAATACTAGTCAGGGCCAACCGTTTACGAGACTTCGTAATCGGACAGACAGCTACTAAAAAAAAAATTTAAAGTATTTGCATTCCATTATATATAATTAAGCCCCCATGCAGTTTCTCTATGATGATAGGATTCAAAGGCAATATACCCGAAAGATTAAAAGGTTTTGCCTTTTGACAAATGACATGGTGTTTCAAGAGCTTGTGGATTCTGCTGTGAAGGTTAGGGATGTAGCAGTACTTTGCAATTTTATGCTTACACTTTTCTGGACCAAAGTGTCCCCATGAAATATGTATATACCAGAGTAAGTGTTCAACATACTGCTGCGGAATGCTTACTAGCGAATTTTCTGATGACAAGGACGATTGGTGGAAGAGAACTTGATTATGAAATTGGTAATATTTGCACATGCGATGGGTAGGATTAGTTTTGAGGATCTGTTTCACACCTCTCCATTTTGGATCAGTTTCCTGCAATTGAACAATCTGGTTACAAAAATCAAGAAACCATTTGCGATGTATTGGATCCTTCATCATAAGAATTCTGTAATTTCACATTTGTTCCAAAAGTTCAGTACTGTCACAAGAGCTTTCAGCCTTGCGAGATAGAGAATCTGCAATAATGTTATCTTTGCCTTTTATGTAGATTATTTCGAAATCATATTCCTGCAAGAAAAGACACCACCTCGTTAAGCGAGGATGTAGGAGTTTACAGGTCAGAAGAAAACTAAGAGCCTGATGATCAGTATAAACTTTGATGTTCTTGCCATTGATGTAGTAGTTGATTCTCTTGAAAGCCCAAACTGCTGCAAGAGCTTCCAATTCAGTAATAGAGTAGGATCGTTCAGTTTCTGTAAGAACCCAATTAGCAAAACTAATTACTCTGATTTCTTGTTTCCCATTGGCTTCATGGATCTGGAAGATTATCCTGCGCGACCGCAAGCGACGCGACACTTCACTCGTTTCATTCTGTTTATTTGAAACAAGAGATGGCATTTTATCGTCTGTCATAGCTCACTTATTTGCAAACAGTAAAGCAATAAAGTTCGTTTGAGCTACGGCCGTCAGCTGTCGACAGAGATGTAATTTATTGCTAGCGAGTCGGTTGTCACCGCTCCGTCACAAGATCGGAATGTTGGGAGTTGCACGTCACGAGAACAAGTGACTATTCTGGATCGTAAAGAAAGTGACTGCACACGGATCAAAATAAATGAAAACTAATACAGGTCAGCTCCGTGAAAAGGCAGCGGACATTTAAAAACAACTGAATACAATACACAACGATGGACTTTAAGCAATCGTTAAAGAAATGCCCAATCTACTAAATGCAAACTACTGGATTTGAAGCAAATTTTCTACTGAAACTACTAAAGATTGTCACAAATTGATTAATGACGGCTGAAACTAAGGAAGCTTGGCTATGGCTGACAAAATTTTAATTTACGTTGCTAATGACTGCCATCGGCGATGCAACAAGATTTTCGTACAAATTCTGTTCCAAAAAGTCTCTTTTCCGTAAATTTCTCTGATTGTCTTATCTCGGTTGTTCGCTCGATGGAAATTTTATTGAATGGTGTTTGATGCATGTAACAGATCAAAAGCACAAGATTAGCTACATTCTTTATGAAAATTTCCATAATACGTATCTTACTAAAAAATTTTTATTCCTTTGAGCAGTACACGAGTTTTAATTCGTGTCTCTGTTCAGAGGCGGCAATTATAACAATATGTTTACTTTTGGGCATTAACATACAGCTATAATCGGCGGTGGAAATATATTTGCAGAGAAAAGCACATAATGATAAATATTGTATTTTAGGACAATAGATATAACTAGTTATTTGAATACCTTTACTGGTCAGGGGTAAATGACAATTGAAAATACAATTGTTTTCGGATAGCTCAACATGAATTTCCTAAGGGACCGAAGTTTACCATGCATTTACCAATATAATAAGGTGCAGAGAAAATATTTTGCCGTATGCAACGTCCGTCTGATTTCGACGAAAAAATTTGGGACTGTGAACCATCAAACTTTGCAGAAACATAAAAGAAAATTAAATACATATGGTCATGAAGTAGTGAGACATAGTCCATAATTAGTCCAAACACAAGTTTCATTTAACTCTGAATTTATGGCAGTCGATAGATAACGAACTTACATCTTTTAACATTTCCAGATGTACGTCGCACAATATAGCTTCTCACATCCGCTGATATGCAGTATGGCACTTTCACATTACACTAAAATAATATTTTTTAAACAATAATAATACGGTGGCAAACATGCGTGGGTAATTTCGAAGAATGATTGCCTATCGAAGTTGGAGGGCTGCAAACGATACATATCGAAGATGCGATAGTAAATCGATTATAGAAGTCTCGTGGCGCGCGTTACGAGTATGTTTGAAGGTGTCACTACAGAACGACAAAAGAAAAGCGTTAGAGAAGCACTTGTAAATTGAAAGGAGACGACTTACCTTACTCGTCGTCGGTGTTATCGTCTTCTAGCTGTCCGCGTGTTGTATAAGCTGCAGGTACAATTCCTTTGTTCCCGTACCCAGGATAAACTCTGCCAATATCGCGCAGGAATATCGGCAGAGTGTCGCATGCGTCGACTTTCCCCTGAAAACGCAAGTTGTGAAAGTATAGGTACTAGAAGAAATACAGTTCGTTCGTCCCTCTGTCCTGGACGCCCTTCTCTTTTTTTATGGTAGACTTGACAGACTTCCACAGCCGTTCTATATTCTGGGTGTGGACACTGGCGTCATCTGAAGAGAGAAACTCCACAGAGTGGTTCACTAATTCGTGCTCGAACCCTTCAGCTTTGAGAGTCTGGTACGACTGAAACCCGGCTGTGATGACTTTTGTTCCAGGCAGTATGAAATGTTTTATGAGACCCACTAAAGTCACCTTGTCTCGGGACAATATCCTCACAACGAAACACTTGCGTGACTCCCATTCTGTCCCACCAAATACCCAAATATGATCTACTTCGCTTTTAGAAGGTCGTCCTCTCTGATTGTTTCGTCTAGCAATATGAGACTCGTCTACTTCTACTATTTCATTCGGTCCACCAATTGGCACACTGTATTTGTCACTGTCACGTAGCACACTTCTCGGCAAAACCCGAAGTAGTCACAGACGGTATTTGCCGATAACTCAGTTTCTGATGTTGTGGCCCGCAACGTATAATCTCGAGTCCAGCACGACACAAAAATTACGCTCGTCTCAATCGATAATTTAGAGGACTCGAACCACGTATTTTTCCTGATGGGTTCACTTTCCGCAAAGGCCGCAATGAAATTGCAAATGAATCTCAGTGTCCACACTCCTCTTTCGCAGTTTCACAGACTTCGCAGCACCACAGTCAACACAGTCCCACCTTTCGTCGTCCGGCAGAAGTCCATATTTCCGCCAAAAAGTGAAACATTTGTCTGTACTGGACATGCATGGAATTAGAGTTTTCCATGTGAGGCAATCCGTGGAAGAAACGTGAGAAGCAACACACATTACACTCGCTATGAAGAGAAACTGTGTCGATTTCCCAATGGAATCGCAAGCAATTACGGCGGGAACGCAATGTACTAGAACTGAAGAAACAACGCAAAACTGACAAAAATGACAACACAAATAATTTATCATAACGCGCGCCACGATAATACCATAATCGATTTACTATCGTATCTTCGATATGTATCGTTTGGAGCCCTCCAACTTCGATAGGCAATCATTCTTGGAAATTACCCATGTGTGACCGACACAAATTGACAGAGACAGAAGAATGAGTAACTGTTTATCGAGAAAATCTCGTACAACAAAAGAATGTGTAAAAAATGTTCTTCTTTTGTCCGCTTTTCGCGCAGCGGCTTTCAAAGTCAATAGCTCACAGCATCTCTGACGGCGCTTCCACAATAAACACGTCACGTCACACGACGTTCGTTTTCTTGACATCTCGCAACGTTGTTTGCTAACTGTAGCTGTTGCCGAGCGACTGCTCGGTTAGTGAATGATTTAAAATGGTAGGGCAATCACATAATGTTACAGATATCATTTGACCAAGTAATTACAACACTGAAAGCGTTCTTCCTACATCTGTATCTACACGCTCTACTCCGCAGCTCACCATACAGTACAAGGCGAAGGGTACCTGGTACCACTGCTAGTTATTCCCTATCCTTTTCCAGTCCCAGATGGAGCTAAGGAATAAAGACGATCCATATGCTTCCGTATCAGCCCTCATTTATCTTATCGTCGCGGACGTCGCTCGACATTTACGTTGGTGTCAGTAGAAACGTTCTGCACTCTGTCGTAAATACCTCTTCTGTAAACTTTCTTAATACGGTTTCTTGAAAAGAACGTGTTCTTCCCTCCAGGATTCCCATTTGAGTTTATGGAACATTTTCTTAATACTCGCATGTGGATCAAACCATTTGGTAGCAAATCTAGCAACACGTCTCAGAACAGCTTCGATGTCTTCCTTTAATCTAGCCTGGTGGGAATCCTAAACCCTCGAGCAATACTCACAACGTGGTTGCACAAGTGTTCTGCATAAAATCTTAACTGCCCTATCATCCACCTCACATACAACGAACCTGATGTGCTCATTCAATTTCAAATCACTTTGCAACGTTACACCTACAGTAGACATTTAACTGATTGATTATGTCAAGTACACTGAAGCGCCAAAGAAACTGGCATAGGCATGCGTATTCAAATACAGAGATACGTAAACAGGTAGAATACGAACCTGCTTTCGGCAACGCCCATATAAGACGACAAGTATGTGGCGCATTTGTTGGTCGGTTACTGCTGATTCAATGCCAGATTATCAAGGTTTAAATGAGTTTGCACGTGGTGTTACAGTCGGCGCACGGGCGATGGGACACAGTTCTCCGAGGTAACGATGAAGTGGGGATTTTCCCGGACGACCATTCCACGAGTGTACCGTGACTATCAGGAATCCTCTAAAATATCAAATCTCCGATATTGCTGCGGCTGGAAAAAGATCCTGTAAGAACGGGATCAACGACGACTGAAAAGAATCGTTCAGCGTGACATAAGTGCAATCCTTCCGCAAATCGCTGCAGCTTTCAATGCTGGGCCATCAAAATATGTCAGCCTGAGACCCATTCAACGAGACATCACCGATTTGGACTTTCGGAGCCGAAGGCCCACTCATGTACCCTTGATGACTACGCGACGCAAAGCTTTGCTCCTCGCTTGGATCCGTCAACATCAGCATTGGACTATTGATGTCTGGAAACATGTTTCCCTGTTGGAAGAGCCCCGTTTTAAATTTTTTCTAGCAGATGGACGCTTAAGAGTGTGGAGACAGTCTCAGGAATCCATGTATCCTACACGTCAGCAGGAGATTGTTCAAGCTGGTGGATGCTTTTTAATGGTGTGCGGTGTGTGCAGTTGGACTGATACCGGACGCCTGACACATCTAGATACGATTCGGGCAGGTGACACGTATGTAAGCGTCCTGTCAAGATCACCTGCATCCATTCATGTCCTTTGTGAATTCCTACCGACTTGTGTAGTTCCACCACGACAATGCGATCCCCCATACGTCCTGAATTGCTACAGAATGGTTCTAGAAACACTCTTCTGAGTTTACACTCTTCCGATGGCCACCAGACTCCCCAGACATGAAAATTATTGAGCGTTTCTTGGGTGCCTTGCAACGTGCTGCTCAGAAGAGATCGCCACCCCCTCGTATTCTTACGAATTTATGAACAGCCCTGCAGGATTCATGGTGTCGGTTCCCAACAGCACCACTTCAGACATTAGTCGAGTCCATGTCACGTCGTACTGAGGCACTTCTGCAGGCTCGCGGGGGCCCTATACAATATTAGGCAGGCATGCCAGTTCTTTGGCTCCTCTATGTAGTATACCACTAATAACTCGAACATTACCCCATTTTTTTCCTTTTTCACGTCGATTAACTTACAATTTCCTGTATCTAGAGAAAATTTTCAATCACTTTACCAAAACAGAAATTCTATCCAAGTCATCCTGTCAGTCATTCAACGATTACTCTATCCCTTACACTACAGTGTCGTCAGCAAACAGTCGCACGCTACTGTCCACAACATCTGACAAACCGGTTATGGGGCACTTAGACGATACCTTTGTCCGTTGTGAATACTCACCGTCCAGGACAACGTACTGGGTTCTCCTAGTTAAAGTGTCTTCGAGACACATATTTGAGAGCCCATTCCATATGCGCTGACCTCCGTTATCAATCCGCATTGAGGAGTTGTTTTTCATTTGATTGACATCAACGTTAGGAACACATAATTTTGTTGGAGAGGTTGGCTATGACTCTGATGTGAACAGAAACTAAATGGCTGTGACTCCGAGGTGAACGGAAAGTGGACTTCTATGCAGAAAAGTCACTGACCTTTCATGTCTCCCTCGAGTTTGTATAAAACGTGTTGTGTTGTGCCTCACAGTTTTATGGTTACCTGACACTGTTAGCAGGAGAGCGGTCACTGAATTTCAGGCTGTGTGATTGACGCAGCATATTGTAAGCATCAGAATGGTCCAGTATTCATGTCGGGAACAAGCCAAGACGGTGGTTATATACTGCCAAGCAGATGGAAACGGTCGACGGTCGAGAGGCAGCTGATGTAAACGATCGAGAGGCTGCACAGCTATGCCAAAATAAGTACTGTCACAGACAGCAGTCACGACTCCCCATTTTTGGTTGTTTGTGTCACCAAGAGTCCTTTCAGACAGACGAACGAGCAGGGAGGGGGCGTATTAGGCCTACACAAGACTTGGAGGACCGCTTCTACAGGATATTGAGGCGAACCCAAGTACAATCTCCAGGTATGTGGCTTTCCAACATTGCGTAAGCCGAAGTTCGATTACATGTATCTTGCATGACTACCGCTGCTAACCCTACCACCTACAATGAGTACAAGGATTATGAGCAGTGAATTTCTCTCTACGGGAAGGATTTTGTCGATGTTTTTTGCACCAGACGATCATAGTTACAAGGTTTCCGTCGCCAGCAATCTATGATGGGTCGTAAAAACGAGTGCATTACAGTTCATGAAGGCCACTTTGAACATCTGTTGTGACATGAACGAGATGAAGCTCTATACTTTGTTCCAGGACGATTTGCTGTCGTTTCACGCACACCGTCCATTTCCAGACACATATTGACAGAACCTTTCTTCATCCATTTCCTGTCAGGAATGCAAAACTACAGTTTGTCGGTTTTATTTGGCAAGTTAAAATGCCATCTTCAGACCTGAAAAAATACTAAAGAAAACTGTGTTACAGTCTGATAATTGTTATTCATTATAAAGAAGAAATTTTAATACACATATTACATACCATCTACATACATGAGCATTATACCACTGTACACAGCACACTGTGAATTAGTCATGGACATGTTTGCGAACAACTGTAACATGAATACAAACGGTTATCGAAAATCCCAAGTCAAGAATATAAAATATAACATGCCTGAGGTGAACATACCTTGTTGAAGGAGACGTTCCAGTGTAACATGGTACACTATACAATAAAAGCTTGAATATGCAAAACATGCACAAATGTTTCGGATCACATACATTTGGCTTTTAGGATATTTTCTGTGTATTCGTGTTGACAGCTGATGGCACACTACCGGGCAGCAGTCAAACGGGCTCTTATAATATTTAGAGGAACCATCATGTGTCAGCAGTCTTTTACGTGTAACAGGGAAGCGTCGTTTTCAGGTGGTCGAGAGGAGAGCAGGGGTGAATGATCCTGTATAGCGTCAAGGCGACAACCCTACATCATACAGTTTAACAATCATTTACTGGCGAGAGTTTTACCATCACCTTTTCGTCTTTCCAGCACTGCGTAACAGTGACCGTGCTGGCTCAGAACCGCTTGAAAGCATGAGGTGGCACAGCAGTATCGAAGGACGATGCAGCGACCGTGCATTGCTGCAGCCTGGAGCGGCTGTGGACGTCCTTCAGAAACTCAGCACTCTTGATGACTGTAGCTGCATTTACGCTTAGTCCCAGAAAGCTGCATGCCCCTGTTGTCAGTTGTCGAGATGGCATGCTGGCGAAAAACAACGCAGCGACACAAAAGACAGCCTGAGTGGCGGTATGGCGGTACTTGTCCTATCCCAGTAGAGGCGACACAAGCGCCTAGCGTCAAGGTTGAACAGCTTGCATGTGGCAGATCGGTTCTTCGTACACAAAAGACTGGCCCAGCCCCTATCGTCAGTCAGTCACCGATGTGACTGGCAGGAAAGTGGCTTGCAGATCAGAAGTCCCCTCCATGGCCTGATGGCTGTGGATTTGCAGAATTGGGCTACATGTTGGTGGCAGGTTGTGGACACTTGTTAACTTCATCAGAGCATTCGGCATCTTGGTAGAGCTGGTCTTCCGTTGGTATCCGCAAAGCCGATGGAATGGCTTGTGGAGGGTGGAGGTTTCATAGTAGGTGATGACGTGATAACCGCACACTGACGAATGAGCCTTCGTTTTATGACTCCGTCAGCACTCTCGTCTACTCTAGTGTTTAAGTTCATGGTTTATTATGCGATTTTTGCATCCTGGAAGGTCTTCTTATGACACCTCTAAGTGCAGTTACTACATTTAGACTAGTTAAGGTGGCACGTTCTGTCTCTTCTGCACTACTAACAATATACACAAGTTTGCAAGTGTGTACTCATGAACAGCAAAATTATCATATTCTTCTTGGCTTCCTGTGCTGGCATGTTATCTGCTTTTTTCTGTTGTTTAATCAAAGTGGTTTAATTAGTGCGTATTGTTTAGTATTCAGTAGTATTTTGATATGCACCGAAGTTATTAGAAGGAGTGAGGGAGGGAAACACCAAACCAAAACAATACAGACCCCAACGGCCGGAACAAAAGCAAATGTACCCAGTTAAGAAAAGGAAACTAAATATCTGGTCATTATGCATATGGTGTGCTATTTGAACCCTGAACCATTCTAACTCCTGGCTTATTCGCCTTCCTAGAATTTTTATTCCATACCCCTTGTGGTGTTGAAGTCAGTGGCGAAGTTTCTATCACTACACTGAAGGAGTTTACTTGGCTGATACGAATAATCGATGTTTTCGCCGAAAACGGTATCTTCACATTCACTGGTGATGTCGTGTCTATCACCTGATATGAATCCTGGTAATCAGTTAAAGACTTTTCGTTTTTCCTTTTGGTGTGTAAGACCAGTTACCAAAACACACTGTCCGACTCGATACCGCAGTAATGTCGCTGAACGTTGCCTCATCTTTACTTGATGTTCGAGTAGTTTTGTATTTGCTCATTTGGCCCTGTGCCAAACTTCCCTTATCCATTTTGGAAACTTCGTCGCTGTCTTCTTGTTGGCGTCTAATTTAGGTTTCAGAATCTCAGAAAGAGTGGGCACCTTTTTACTTTGTACTACTGTGTGAGAATCCTGCACTACTGTGTATTTTTTAATTATATGCTGAGACAACCTATGGCACACATGTATCCAAATTATCACGTTGACTATTCACATAGTGACTTGTCTTCTTTGAAATTGTATGGTGAACTCGTTCAGTATGACTGTTCGCTTGTAGATGAAAGGGCTAGTTCAAAGTTTCTGGATACCAGTCAGGTGACAGAACTGCTTCAAAAGCTGTGACATTAACTTCGTACCCTGATCTGTAATTATAGTACAGTAGAGCTCCAGTTATTCGAATTAATTGGGACCAGAACCATTCAGATAATCAAAAATTCGGATAATTGGTGAAACTGGGACAAAAATTTTTTAAAGAGAAAGAGATTTTACTTAACTAAAATGCAACATGGTTCTGAGCACTATGGGGCTTAACTTCTGAGGTCATCAATCCCCTAGAACTTAGAACTACTTAAACCTAACTAACCTAAGGACATTACACACATCCATGCCCGAGGCAGGATTCGAACCTGCGACCATAGCGGTCGCGCGGCTCCAGACTGTAGCGCCTAGAACCGCTCGGCCACACCGGCTGGCCTAAAATGGAACACTTGAACGTATATGTTATAATGCGAACTGTACTGTACACGTGCTGAAAGTCATTGCTTGCTGAAAATCTCTGTCAGATTAAGCTGTTTGACTGTCTTCACCCGTTTTCAGACAGCCAAGTTGGGCGTTATCTTGACAGTGAGAAGTTACAAGTGCTCATATTCGGGCTGGCACTGCATCCACTTCAATGCAATTTCAAAGCCGTCAAACGCTTCACTAGCTGATGGTTCCAAGTTTGCTCCAACTTCGACATTAAGGTCTCTTGCTCGACACTTTCTTCTCTCACACTTGCAACAAGTTCATCATTACTTATAATTTGAAACCCAGTGTCTGACGAATCATATACCATCCATTCTACTGTATCTTCAGCACTATCTTCTGAACATCTAGGAATTTGCAAAAGAATGTTTCTTAATTTCTCAAGTGATACGTCATTTCCTTTGCTTGTGCTTTTTTTCTATTTCTCCTTTTCCTTCTCTTCTTCAGTTGATATATCATTCAACTTGTTATACGCACTTTTTAATGTGATTACTTTAACCAAGCCCCAAGCCCCTGGCCTTCATTGTGTTTCTTGAAGAGCTTCTGTCTTCGTTTTCGGGCATTGACAAGAAGTCTAAAAGTGATGGGTTGCTCCTTTTAATGACTGAAATCGTTGCTTGTCCACCACCATACATCTCAGCTAACTGTTTACCCATAATTCCTTTATCTGATTGCTCTATAAATTTAGTTTATCTGCTAATGATAACGCAACATGCTTTCTTTTGGAAGCATTGGTGAACGACAAAAAGCACTCACAAGCAGAACGTGAACAGTCAGTAGGTCCACGACGCACAGACTGACTATTAGTGAAAAGGAACAGTAACAGGACCGAGCGAGTTGGCGCAGTGGTTAGACACTGGACTCGCATTCGGGAGGACGACGGTTCAATCCCGCGTCCGGCCATCCTGATTTAGGTTTTCCGTGATTTCCCTAAATCGTTCCAGGCAAATGCCGGGATGGTTCCTTTCAAAGGGCACGGCCGACTTCCTTCCCCGTCCTTCCCTAATCCGATGAGACCGATGACCTCGCTGTCTGGTCTCCTTCCCCAAAACAACCAACCAACAGTAACAGGTCGGTTGGGCCAGCCACCTGACGACAGTGACTCACCATCCCAACGATGTTCACGCTTTGTCTACACCATCTTCATGGAGGGAAGGACAAAAGCGCGAGTAGGGATAATCATTATTTTGCAATTTGAATAATCAACAAATCAGATAGCCAGAGTTCAGATAATTAGAGTTCTAATATATCAGGAATGTCAAATGTTAGCCGGCCGGAGTGGCCGTGCGGTTCTAGGCGCTACGGTCTGGAGCTGAGTGGCCGCTACGGTCGCAGGTTCGAATCCTGCCTCGGGGATGGATGTGTGTGATGTCCTTAGGTTAATTAGGTTTAATTAGTTCTTAGTTCTAGGTGACTGATGACCTCAGAAGTTAAGTCGCATAGTGCTCGAAGCCATTTTTTTTTGTCAAATGTTATTATCCAGTTATTGATCATTCTGTTTACAAATGTGCTTGCTCCCTGATCCAGAATTGTTATCATTGCTGTGAACTGGGAAAATGCTGTATTATCGTTAGCATATACTTCTTAGCGACTGCTGTCCTGTTAAAAGGTCCGAGAATATCTAAACCAATCGTTTCAAAAGGTGCACTCCAAAGACAGCAAGAAATTCCAGGGCGAATGTCTATGTTGCTGGCAGGTCAGCAGCAAGCAACTGCTAAACTTGGGTTATTTTGTATGGATAGCAATACCGTAAGTTTCGTAGGACTTTATATACTGTGCTCTTGGGCATTTCTAATGTTCAGACGATTCCCCATGCACTGCAAACACACAGTGCATGTTTGCATACCACCACTCTACCCATGCTACAAAGCTGTGGCCATATCTTCGACAGGCGTCGAATCAACTGCTTTCCTCATTCAGCTACATTGCACTTCAAAAATACTTGTCTTTTCGAATTTTATAATAATTTTCTCCAGTCCAAGGCCTTTTTTCATAGCCTTGATTGTCCAGAACTTCCGCAGGGCTGCTAGCTCATGATCACCATTCTCGTGAAAGCCCTTTAGTAGAAGTACGTGATCCTTCATGGAGACAGAAATGTTGAGTGTCTCCGACACAAATAGGGTGCAGCTGGTTACTGTGCTTCTGTTTTTAAGCGTATACGGACGCTTACAGCACCATCTATTTATCAAATTTTCTTTCCTTTTTTTCCGTGTAACGTTTCCGGCTGTGCAGTGATATGCTGTTGAAATTTGACGCCATTCTGACCAGTGTTTCTCTTCCCAAAGCGTTTCGAAATTGGAACCTTAATTATGGGCACCTCATATATATATATATATATATATATATATATATATATATATATATATACTAGAAGATTGCTGTAAATTTAGAGAATCCTTATTCAAATGTCTAACAATTACTTTGACACACACACAGATGCAGACACTTTTGATGTGTTACTGAGTCTGTGCAGACAGTTGAAGAAAATATGGGAAGACAATGAATTGCATTCTCTAAATGAAGATTGATTACCAAATTAAATTTAAAACAGTTGTCGAAATAGCTACGGAACTGAATGATAAGTTGCACAGCAACAACGTGATCAAAACTATTCGGACACCCCCAAAAACAGACGTTTTTCATATTAGGTGCATTATACTGCCACCTACTGCCAGGTACTCCATATCAGCGACATCAGTAGTCATTAGACATTCTGAGAGAGCAGAATGGGGCGCTTCACGGAACTCACGGACTTTGAACTTGGTCAGGTGATTGGGTTCTCTTATATCATACGTCTGTACGCGAGATTTCCACACTCCTAAACATCCCTATTCCCGTGTTTCCGTTGTGATAATGAAGTGGAAACGTGAAGGGACAAGTACAGCACAAAATCGTACAGGTTGACCTCGTCTGTTGACTGACAGAGACCGCCGACAGTGAAGATGGTCGTAATGTGTAATAGACAGACATCTATCCAGACCATCACACAGGAATTCCAGACTGCATCAGGATCCACAGCAAGTGCTATGACATTTAGGCAGGAGGTGATAAAACTTGAATGTCATGGTCAAGTGACTGCTCATAAGCCACACATGACGGCGATAAATGCCAAACGATGCCTCGCTTGGTGTAAGTAAACACTGGACGATTTAACAGTGGAAAAACGTTGTGTGGAGTGACAAATCATGGTACACAATGTGGCCATCCGATGCCAGGGTCCTGGATTAGGCGAATGCCCAGTGAACGTCATCTGCCAGCGTGTGTGGTGCCAACAGTAAAAATCGGAGGCGGTGGTGTTATGGTGCGTTCGTGTTTTTCATGGAGGGGTCTTGCACCCCTTGTTTTTTTGCGTGGCACTATCACAGCACAGGCCTACATTGATGTTTTAACTACCTTCTTGCTTCCCAATGTTGAAGAGCAATTCGGGGATGGCGACTGCATCTTTGAACGTGATCGAGAACATGCCCACAATGCACGTCCTGTGACAGAGTGGTTACACAATAACATCAATGTAATTGACCAGCGTTCACAGAGTCCTGACCTGAATTCTATAGAACACCTCTGGGATGTTTTTGAACTCAAACTTCGTACCAGACCTCAACGACCGACATCGATAACTCTCCTCATTGCAGCACTCTGTGAAGAATGGGCTACCATTCCCCAAGAAACCTTCTAGCACCTGATTGAACGTATGCCTGTGAGAATGGATGCTATCAAGGCTAAGGGTCGGCCGACACCGTATTGAATTCCAGCATTACTGATGGATGGCGCCACGAACTTGTAAGCCATTTTCAGTCAGGTGTCCAGATACTTCTGATCACATAGTGTAGATGTTATCTCATAAACGCAAGTTGCATTACCAAAAGAACACAGATATAGCACGGTTTTAGAGCGCGGAGGCATAAAAGTGACGTTACCCTATGCCCGGTTTTCGTCTAACAGAGCACATATGCTTCCTCACAGTAGAGGTGAAATCAGTAAGAATACAACCACTTCGTTTGCATTGGCCAAAATTTGTATATTTTTTGGTCTGAAACGTAGATTATAGCATATGGAAGTTATTCCAGACATTATTCTTCCTCTAATGGAGCACATTTATAGTTGTATACACAGTATCGCTTAATTTTCATCTTACACCATATACAGTCTCATAAAACAGTTTCGTTAATGGTCATCTAATCCCAACAATCGGTCATTTCTTCCTCTCAGTGCTACTTTACAACAGGAAGATCCTACACTCAACTTGCGTACTAAGTCAAGACTAGCCTGCCCTCCCGTGCACTTCAATAAGAGAGAACGAGTCGATGAATGCAAAGTGATCGCAGAACGATCGTTCTCAGACACGAAGACTGCATTGGGAAAGAAGGAAGGCGGTATAACATGGGTTCCCAGACGGTGGTACGAGTACCACTGGTGTTACACATAGGCATTTCAGGTGGTACGCGTACAAGTAAGCAAAACACATACTAATATAAGTCAAGTTATTCCCTTACGTTACTGTGTTTTAAATTAAAATGATAGGAAGGAAACTGTTCGATAGCTGTTGTATCTGTATAATGTTAAAGAAAGGGATTTACAGAAAACTGTTTATTTCGGTCTGTACACAGGACATAGGGAGGACGGACTGTACCCTTCCCACTCTTCTCCTTCACCGGAAATGATTCGTCTCGTTCTGACACTAATGATATTACACTTGCGTCTTGTCGGTAGTGTGGCGAAATAAATAAAAAACATTTTATATTTTAAATTCCACGTCATTGTTGATTTAATCAGAGTTCTCACCTTAGACGTAGAATTAGTCCTTCTACCACAATATTAATTCATTAGTCGCCATCGATGTTCTTCTCTTTGTTGACCGTGTGTACCATCATGAGTCGGCATCGGTTCACTTCACGAAGACGGTGGAAACCAAGGAATACTATGCTACGTCGCTATAAATAATTTTCGTAACACTTCGATACTTTTCACTATTTTTTATTCACAACACAATAAGACTTGCTGTGCTCATCGCACAAACCATAATTACCAACCACATGGCTGCCTTTCCGCACAGTCCAAAATCGCGTCCATCGTCCACAAGGCAACAATCGAAAGTGTCCCTTAGCTCCTTGGAGTATCAAACAAAAGAGAATCCAATGTGAACTTTACAAAGATTATAATATACATGCCTCTCAATTTATCTTTGGCGCAGCTTTTAAGATATTGTATGTCTCTGCATAGGAATGTGTCATTACAACTGCCCCCCTACTGTATACTGTCACTAGAAAATTTTATTTGATTGACAGGATACAGTAGTCGACATTGCAATTGATAGGTTTGGGGGTCTTTTATTTACAAACTTCATTTTTATTGTCTCATTTTCATGGCACTGTGAATTCTTTGGTATTTCTGAGTGTGTGTCAGTTTTTTGGTATACTTATGCTAATATTTACAAACCTTAATCCTAATATACAAAGTTCTGGTTAATACTGAGAAAATGACATCATGTAGTAAAGTTTGTACAATAAAATATACACTGAATACAACGTTACATACAAATGTTTCCTTCCTCATCCGAGGTGAAAATTAAGTCCTTGTATTGCTTTCTGTATTTATTCTGGGGCGACGAGCTTTGTTCGCTAGCCCGTGTTGAATATGGGCGGGTGATACGCGCGCCTGATTGTTTGGTCGTCCGTTAGCTGGCGACGTTGGTTGAATGCGCGCGCCAGTGCACTGAATATACACCGACGTGCGGGTACCGTCAAGACTTCCGAACCTCAGTATGCGTGTGCTTTTTGTAGTTCCTTCCAGTACTTAGACTGGATACAACGAGGTACATTGGAATATGTGCCCCGAACAACACACCACACTATGTGCGAGGCGGAGGACGATCCCGTCGATGCAGCTCCTGGTAAGAAGCGTACCATGTCAAACTTGTTTGGCATTGTCCTTTCCTACTGTGACGCCATGGGTCGTTTGACGATACAAGCTTCAATTTTCGCTGTCACTTGTTTAGGGTCGCTGACATTTGCAACGTAGCACTACTTTGCACAATTTTAATTTCTACACACACACCACTTTAACCGCGAGTATTGCGATCGAAACTTTCTTTTCACTACACTTTTTTTTTCTTCGCATTAACCCCTTTTACCTATTGTACGGAGATTCATTCCCCTCAATACTTCTGGTCAATGCACATAATTTGTAAGTCACGGGACTTGGCATGAAATACAAAATACATCACATACAATGGAATAACATATAATACATACAATACATTGTTTACATTAACTACAGGAAAAAACTATCGACTAAAATTGAAAAAATTTTTGACCACTCATAGTGGCTTCTTCGTCTTGGATTTTACTGACACACACGCTCGCCTTTTTCCATTAATCTGTTAGGAGGAACAAGTCCTTTGTTTTCCTTCTTGAACTCGAGTATAAGTTAAGGTTTACCTCCGTTACGTATTCTTCATACGTAACGACATGCATCAGCATGCTGAGAATACACCTGTAGCCGCTCCACTGAAGCTTGGGAAGGGAATTTTCTACCTTCTACTTAGGGTAGTGGCAACGACTACGTGTATGCTACGGTTTTTCGCGTATAAAATCTGAAAATGCACGAAATAATCATTTATATGCAGCATAACCCTAATATGTACAGTGTTTTGGGCGTAAGCACATTCTGGTGTGCTTGTAAATCATTAACCCTAATAAAACTTCCTACCTTAACATGGACATATAAACATAAAATTTTGAAGTTCAGGGTGTAACTACTATTACTATGTACAGAGTTTCATAATAGCGGCACGCCCTTGTTTGCGTGTATCATCTTCAATTAAAGTGCGCTTATAGGCGTCTTGTGTTATCATGGGAGAAAAAATACAGACATTTTAATGCATCGGTTGTCATGAAAATCTATGTACACGAACAATCAGACTTTCATAGCTTCAGTGCAGCATGAAATTCTTTACGACGCTTTTGTTCATAATTCATTTTATAGACGATTCCTTTGCTTACAGGTCGTCGATCACACTACTTACCTGTTTCTCGTATAGCGGCGAGATCATTTTCATTCTTTGTGACTGTAAATTGTAATATGTGTGAAACATATAATTTTGACATGATTTTTTCCTTTCATGTTTCAAGTGGGTAAAGTAATTCATACCTTCCTTTTGCATACATGACTGAAGCATCGCTAATATTGCACTTTGTGTCAGGTTTTTCACCTTTGCTCGTACACTCGTAGAGTCTTACAGTTTTAATTAAGTTGTTTCCTGACGTTAGGTATACCTGTTTATACGAGGTTGTCTTATAGTTTAATTTTCCTTATACACTTCTACGTTGTTTAAGTTCCGTACATGTACAGGGCTTCTTTCGCCTTTCACACATTCATACATACGTTTATACACAAAAAAATATCTACCACTATAATATACACTTTGCTGGTGGGGCCCTTTTTCGGTACCCTGCACCATTCCTTCAATATTCCAAAATAATTCAGGGTGTGCTGAGCATCGTCCCTTATACTAATAATACTTACAACTAAATATTTCTTCTTACATACATAACTGCCTTACAGTCCATTAATGCGCAACATTCCCTATTTTCCTCCTTTACACTTTAGCTTTCGTACACGTACCCTCGTGTATAGCTTATATATTCTACAAAGTTGTTTGCTGAGTGCTTCAGGTGTTTCCTAACGTTAATGTGTTTCTCCCTCTATAAACCCTAGGTATTTGTTTTGAGAGCGATTCAGTTCATTACTCACGCTGCATAGATCTGTTTATTATTATCGTATTTTAAAGCTTGTGTCACTCTTTTCCTTAGTCACAAAAATTCCCGCGTTTACCTTGTTGTTCATTCTGAAAATCGCTATCTACTGTGTAATGTAAATGTATGCGTTATCTCTTTGATTTCCTCTTTGCTGCTTTTTCCCTATATGTAATTGTGTCCTGTTCTCGTGTACATAGCCTTTCTTCCGGTTATATATCTGCATTATTTATCTATTTATTTTTTTTCTATTTTCTTTCTCCTTCCGTACAAGCTAAGATTTTACTCAGTATAATATAATATTACAATACCGTCCATGACCAGTATGTACTTGTATGTTCACTTTTATTACGTAATACCAGCTTATAATTAAATTTTCTAAGTTACTATTTACAAGACTTGTGTACCCTTTCCTTTCTTGTTTTTGAATGACTTTCGTCTCTGTGTCTCATAGTAAGAGTGGTCTCAAAACTTTTAAACGTTCCGCGCATGCGCGCTTACGTACCACGACTGGACTGTAGGCGCGGGGAAAACTCTGCATTGTTGGTGAACATTATTCGTGATAGCCACCATCGTGTAATAGTCACGTGACACCTGGACTCGACCGCGCATGCGCCTTCGCGCTTTGTATACGCTCAGCTGATCGGACATGGAAGGGGGGAAGATTTCTCCCCGGCTCGCTGCCTACAGCGCGGCCAATGACCTCGTCTTGACATGCAGCTATCGCGTGATCATGAGCTGAGCATTGGATTGCAACTTCGACGCGTGGTTTCTTGCTCGTCTCAAGCGAACAAACTCTGACCTTCGCGCTAATTTGTCTTCGTTCCTATCTCTTAAATAACCGAGTTAGACTACAAAGTACCGTATGGTTTATTTTATAGTGTTAAGACTCACAGTAACAAACGTTTCATTAGGTTTGGTTAAATCTGCGTTTTTAAGCTGGCATATGCCCCCAGTTGTTCGCAAGTTTCTTAGGTTAATGACAGCAATTTTACTATGTGATCCAAGGTTGTACAATTTCAATTTTGCTAAAATAACATATAACCTTTAATGAAAAAATTCCTTGATGTCCTTGTGGGGGTATAACCCTTTCACCTTGCCCGTTCGTGTGTTACCTAACAGATAACATCCTGGGTGAGGTTTGTCTATTATAATGAAAGGTCCATCATACAACAACTGCCACTTTTTGTTTAATGCCTTAATTTTAGAGGATTTTGGGTGGGTACGTAATAGTACTTCCTGTCCAATGTTAAATTCTGTAACCTTTCTTATCTTTTTGTTGTTATTACAGCCTGCACGAGGTCACTTACCTTGTCCGGTGCTTTCATCTCTTTTTCACATAGATCATCTTCTACGGTCGCATCCTGATCATACCTTAAAAATAATTGTCTAAGATGTAATGTGTGCTTGTTTGTGCCCCCTGTTGTCAAATCGGTCGGCCGGTGGGGGCTCATTACGACCGATTGTTGTTTACCTGGGGAGACAAAGGCGTTGCTTCAGTACTGTCCGTTACCTCTACAAAGTGTACTGAGTGGTTATTCTGTCGCCAATTAGTTTCCGGACCGCTGCGTGCAACATTTTCTTGCGACCGGCCGTCGCTATTCCTCCTTGGTCTATCATTCCTATTACTGTAACTATTGTAATTTTCATTTGTGTGCCGCCTTTCATCACGCGGGCCTGACCAATCATTCACGTCATTTCTATCATTACCATACCGGCGTGGACCGTAATCTGTATTATATCTTCGGTCTTCACGTCTCTGTGGCGCCGAATTCCTCCGATTTCCGTAATTCCCGTTTCCATTATTTGGCCTTGTCGCATACGGATGCCAACTGTGTTGGTTTTGTCCACTGCCATTACAATGATTCCCGTTACCGTTGTTTTGATTGGTTACGGCGTGTTCATTCCGATTACTTGTGCTTGGCTCTTCTTCATATATTAGATCAATTGCGTCAAGCACGGAAAGAAAGTATTCAAGGTCGTTCTCCGGTATGGTTACCAATTTTTCGCGTAAGTTCGCGGGTAGTTTGTTTTTCAGAATTTTGAGAACATCTACGTGCGGTATTGGATTGTTCCAATAGCGCGTCTTATTCAAGTACTTTTCGAAATACTTTCTCAACCCGCCGTTTTTGAGGTTGAACGGTTGTGGGTTGAATACTTCACGGCGCAGTCTTTCTTGGACCCCAGCAGACCAATATTTCTCCAAGAAAGCCCGTTCAAATTGTTCGTAGGTGACGCACTGTTCAGCCATGTCTGTGGCCCACAAAAGTGCGTCGCCTTGTGTGAAGCCTACTACATATCTAATCTTCTGTGCCTCAGTCCAGTTTCTTGGTAAGACATTTTTAAATGCTCTTACAAATACGACTGGATGAGTTTTTCTGGATTCTGTGGAGAAAACTGGAAACTGTCTATGTTTCAACAGGCTCTCATCGACTAGAATCGTCGAGATGCAAGGCGACACGCCTACTGCCTGTTGCAGTACCGCGTTTGGCGAATAGCCATTGTTTGCCTGTGCCGGTGCGTGCACATACGCCGGACAGGGCGCGTGATGTTCTGCGTTATTGACATCGTAATCTGGCACGGGCGAATAAGTGTCGCACTGCCTGTTGCTTGACGTAGGCAAGTCATTTGAAACATTCAGTCTACCAGCAATTTCCTTGCGTATTCTGTCCTCGGCTACTTTGATTTCATTACCTAATTTTTCAAGAAGTTTTGTTTCCCGGTCAGTTATTGATTCATTTTCATTACCGTTTTCTAAAGTTTCATTTATTTTGATAATGTCCGCGTTGATACGTCGAGTCTCCTGTTTCAGAAAACCGACTTCTTCGTTAACTTTATTAACTTGGTCAGGTATTTCTTCACATGCGGACTGTACTCTTGTTAAATTTAATTGAATAGCCTGTACGTTTTCATGTATTTCTTTTTGTACGGTTTGTGTTTGATTGTGTGTTTCTACTATTTCTGACAGTTCCTGTTCCTGTTTGGTTATAAGATCTGACAATTTCTTTTCTAAGTCATTTGCCAATACATTGTATACACTATTGACGGTTTTGATGACTTTGTCTTCGATCTTTTGATCGATTTCATTGGTGAGTTTATTTAAGCGTTGATCGAAATGTCTGTGTATGTTTTCAAATTGCGTGTTTACACTTGAAAACTGCTGTTGGAACCCAATTTCCATGTTTGACAATTTTGTGTTTGTCATTATTTCTAGATTCGCCAGTTTCTCGCTCACATTTGACATCAGACTATATAATGCCTCAAGCGTAACTGACGAAGCTTGTGTGTTTGTATTTATGCCATTATTTGTTGCCATTGTTTCTCTGAGACGGTCTGATTGAATCGAAACCGGGCTAGGTTCACTGACTTCACGCGAAATATTTTCATCTGATCTGGTAATCGATGCTTCATCGACTGTGCACAAGGTTTCATTTGCAAGTGGTTCGTTATTGTTAATCCCTGTGGAGTGCAATTGAATTGTATTTACTTCTACATTATGTTGTGCTGAAAAACTAATTGCGTCATCATTTACGTCACTATTGTCAGAATCGGTGACGTGTCCATGAAGATTTGTCAAATTAAAGTTCTTCGATTCCATTGTGAAGATATTATTTTTATCTGTACTTTACTGTTAATCTAAATCTTTAAATTCTCTCGCAGTTGAATTAATAAAAATATCTCGCGATTGTTATTTGTTGCGCGTCGGAAATTTACAAGACGGCGCACTACGTCTTCTAATTCTGCGATTGTTGAACATAAAAAAGTAATTATCAAAGTGTAATTGTGTGTTGCCACAAACACTACCAGGATTTTAATATGGACAGGAAAAGGTTCTGCTTTAAGTGGAGCTAAGCCAAGGTGCAGCCACTGCATGCGTTTGCGCTTTCCTACCTTAATTCCGACTGAGCTGCGTCACTCACGATTACGTTAGTTTTGTAAATCCTTGTCCTTGTTCCTTCTGGTTATTGTGCCATCCGTTTATACAGTTAATATTGTTTCACTTTATTCGTCATTTTCCATGTGCGTCATGTAACAGAGAAACAGTAATTAGTACAAGTACATTTGTAGCACAACAATGAAGTACTTACTCTTTGTTCCACCAGCACTGTCCCTGTCAGCGGTCGCCAGTGTGGCGAAATAAATAAAAAACATTTTATATTTTAAATTCCACGTCATTGTTGATTTAATCAGAGTTCTCACCTTAGACGTAGAATTAGTCCTTCTACCACAATATTAATTCATTAGTCGCCATCGATGTTCTTCTCTTTGTTGACCGTGTGTACCATCATGAGTCGGCATCGGTTCACTTCACGAAGACGGTGGAAACCAAGGAATACTATGCTACGTCGCTATAAATAATTTTCGTAACACTTCGATACTTTTCACTATTTTTTATTCACAACACAATAAGACTTGCTGTGCTCATCGCACAAACCATAATTACCAACCACATGGCTGCCTTTCCGCACAGTCCAAAATCACGTCCATCGTCCACAAGGCAACAATCGAAAGTGTCCCTTAGCTCCTTGAGTATCAAACAAAAGAGAATCCAATGTGAACTTTACAAAGATTATAATATACATGCCTCTCAATTTATCTTTGGCGCAGCTTTTAAGATATTGTATGTCTCTGCATAGGAATGTGTCATTACAGTAGTTATTCGAAAGTTTTCGTGCCGATTTGCAACTGCTTATGCGATGCTTCAATGAGTGGTGCCGCTGTAATCGTTATGCAGTGAACGGTTTATTGTCACTCTGCTGGTCGTTGCATCAAATGGCATCGTGATACGAAGAAAGCTTATATCTGGAACCGGAGTGTGCGTATTACAATGAGCTGATTCTTGACTACTGTAATTGTGATGTGAAGCTTACCTTGACAATGTGACGCATGCATGAGTGTGTTTTAAGGTAACAATGAGCCAATTTTTAAGTCAGGAAGCTCCTCCTACCTCCAAATAAAAAAACACGTAACTTCAAGTACGATGATACCTACTTACAATTTGGCTTTACAGTAAAGGCCTGCACAGAAACCAGTGATAACAATTCTCCAATGCGTTGTACGCTGAAGGACGCTTTCAGACCAAAGCATGAGGACTTCTTTATTAAAACTTCATCGAAGTTCCAAGCACTCTGAGTCAGTTGGTAAGCCTACGACTTTTTTCAACGAAAATCTGCGTTATGTAAGAAAGAATCCTAAGGCATGGTAAATTATATTAACACTGAAGAACTAACGATGTTAGGTTACTACAGAGACTAGAACAGAATTTTTTGATCTATTTACAACAAAAACGACGAAAAATAATAACATAAAATTGAATATCACGTTAGTACATACGTTTCTTTCTGGAAGACATTGCAGAGAGATAGACAGTAGTGTCCGCCAGAACGCAGTGAGCAGAACAGCTCAGTGTAACCAACAGCACAAACCAAATAACACAGAGAAAAAATTCTGGAGACAGCTAAGATGTCAAGCGTAGTGGACACTTGGTTACAACGTAGAAGGAACTGTAACTGCACTTAAAGCAAAACAGAGAATTAATGTCCAGCCTGCTACACACGAGGACCGAAGAAAATACATTAATTGGTATAGGTTCATTCGAAAAGTACATAGCATTGCATTAAGTAGTCCTCTAATGTCATTCACTTCATATACACTCCTATCCCAAGAGGAATGGTCAATACTCAGGGATGTGACAGGAACGGTCATTCGAAGCTAAAATGTCCAGGAAACGTAGGGTCTGAATATGAACAATCGCTCATAACTCTTGAAGTATACACTTTAGAGCATGTGTTTACCGGAAATTTTGTGTCCATAGTGGCACCTCTCAGCAGAGCTTGCAGTAAAAGAGATTAGTTTCACAGCATCGAAGAAACGCTCATAGCCATCAAAGTACTAAGGGGACGGAATGCAAAATAAGACAACCTCTCCCATCGAACACTCTTAGGTGCGTTGAGGCAGTACTACATTCAAGGGCTAACGTACTTTCAGTAATTCAATCCAGCCTCGTAAACGGCATGGATTGGCTGGATACGACATGGAAAGGTGATAGGACAAGAGATAACGGTTTAATGAAGTTCGGAAACTTAGCTTGGAACGTTAGGGGAATTGCTCTTAAGCAAGCTGAACTAGCTAAACTCTTGAAAGAAAAGAAAATTGATTCTGCAGCAGTTACAGAAACAAAGACCAAAATCTGGAACTAAGTATGTATATGATTACATTACAATCTATAGTGGGGTAAAACAGGAAGAAACAGAAAGTGAAAGTGTTGCCATCAACGCTCATAGAAAATGGACTATGAAGATGTAAATGGACGCATTGTACTAGAGGAATTTAAGGTCCAAGAGGAATTAATAAGGAAAAATTGATGAGTCCAAGGCCTTTTACAAACAATTACAAGGGATATAAACAGACACAATAAAAATACGGTATTACAGCTGGAAGATCTCAGTGGTAGAACTGGGAATACACCAATTCTAAAAATAGTAGGCACATTGTGGAAGACGTATGTAATGAAAATGGCGACATACTTGGAGGTTTTTCCGCCTTTAATCATTTAAGAATTTCTTGGGTAATGGTGTGGCTTGTGCCACTTTCCAGCCTCTGGGTACGGATTACCCTACGAGTGAGCGGTTGTATATGATTGCTAAGTATGGAGCCATTGTATCAGCATACTCTGAAAGGAAACTGACTAGTACGCCATCTTAAGTGCTTTGAGCTGCTTCGCTACAGCAATAATATCTACTTCTAAGTTAGTCGTGTTGGCAGTTGTTCGTGATACGAATTTTGGAATATTTACTTCGTCTTCTTTAATGGAGGAGTTTCGAAAGACTGTGTTTGGTAACTCTGGTTTAGTGGTCCTGCCCATCATGACATCACCATTGTTATTGCGCGGTGATGGCACTGATTGCTCCTTGTCATTGGTGTACTTTACATACTAACAGAATCTGTTTGGATCTTCTGCCACGAGACACAACACGAGACAGTTTTGATGTGGAAACTACTAAATGCGTCACGCATTGTACTTCGCACTAGATTTCGAGCTTCTTTAGATCTCCGCCAATCTTGGGGATTTTACAGTCTTTTAAATTTGGCATGCTTTTTTCGTTGCTGCTGCAATAGTGTTCTGACCTGTTTTATGTACCATGTGGTATCAGTACCACCTCTTATTAATTTACTTTGTACATATCTCTCAATTGCCATCGATACTATTTGTTTGTATTTAATCCGCATCTTGTCCACTGTTACATAGTCACACTGAAAGGAGTGAGAGACTGTCACTTAGGAATGAATCAAGCGAATATTCAGGGTGCAATTCAAAAGTTTCAAGACTGAACTCAGAACTAGAAATTTATTGGTCATTTAAGTACAGCGAACTAAAATTCTTAAAAATATGATCCTTCAGCACCAACACAGCACTGCCAGCACGTCTTCCACTGTTCGTAGCCCTTCTGCAAGGCCTCGGGCGTCATGCTGTCAAGGGCTCTCGCCGAAGCCTGCTGGATGGCGTCGATGGAGTCGAATCGCTTTCCTTTTAGGCCTGTCTTGATTCGGGGGAAGAGGAAAAACTCACTGGGGCCAAGTCGGGGCTGTAGGGTGGCTGCGGCAGTGTTGTCACGTTGAACTTGACCAAAACTTCGGCGGCAGCGCGCGACGTGTGAGCGGGCACGTTGTCGTGGTGGAGAATCCAGTCGCCCTTGATCGCCGGACGGACGCGGCGATCTCGATCCCTCAAGCGGCGGAGCACTCACACTAAGACGACGGTCATTGTTTAAAAGTTCCCGCACTCTCTCCACATTTTGATCCGTTCGGCATGATGATGGCCTCCTACAGCGGGCGTCGTCTTCAACAGTCCTGCAGCCATCTTTTAAACGTTTGCGTCACATGAAAACCATTGCACGGGATATGGCTTCTTCCTTAAAGGCCTCTTGAAACATACTGAGAATCTCCGTGGAGGTTTTGTTCAGTCGCACGCAAAACTTAATAGCATAACGCTGCTCCAAGTGCTGCTCCATTTCCGCCTCTCCCACTTTTCGACTGAGGCCAATGACACGCACTCACGCTGCAGGCGATGAACACTCTCGAAAGTTCCGGAGGCAACTGCCGCAGCGTCAGTTCTTTCCATGAGACCCTCCACTACTTCCCCCACCCGGCGGAACCAGTCCGCGTGCTCCACTACTCAGAAATGAATCAGACTTGAATCTTCTGAATCACACCTTGTATATATTTGCTGTTTTAAATAGGTATTTCTAGTTTGGATGTGACGCTATTCAGGCTAGCTACAACAACTTTGTTGTCACTAATCAGTATCTTTTATGGTGCTCCTTTTTGTATCAGTATTCTTTGTTGATAAGAGGTCAACTATATTTTCGCAAACATTTACACTTCGAGTGGACTCCTGAACTAGTTGTTCAAATCATTTTCTGAGAAGGTATTAAGTACGATTGCCAACATAGGAAGGGTGATTGAAGTCTCCACCAAATATATTTGTGTGTGGTGTACTTGTTTGAAATGACACTCAAGTTTTCTTTGAACTGTTCACCATCTGTATCATCTTAGTCGGAGGGGGGGTCGTCAGTAAGAGGTAACAATTATTAAATTATTCCGGTTTTCAACTATAAGCTCTGCCCCTACTTACTTGCAGAGACTATCTACTTCAGTTTAATCACAGGATAAATTACTTTTGGCAGCAATAAACACACCACCACCAACTGTATTTAATCTGTTCCCTGATGTCTTAACCGATGTTCTATTATTCTGTACTTTATTCTTGTCAGTGTTTGTCGAATATTCCTTCCCTCGCCGATTTCTGCAGAGAACTTTCTCATTCCTTACCTTAGCTGTAAACCCACTTTCTCACATTCTTCTGTAACACCACATCCCAAATGCTTCCATTGCCTTCTGTTCCGGTTTTCCCACAGTACTGCCATACAATGCTGTGCTCCAAATGTACATTCTCAAAAGTTTCTTTCTCAGATTAAAGCCTATATTTGATACTTGTAGATCTCTCTCGACCAGGAAAGCCCTTTTTGCCAGTGCTAGTCTCATTCCTGCTACTTCCATTACTCTGAGCCTATATTCTCTACTCATTATATAGTTCGAAAGTCAAATCTGTCTTTAAACAGAGCAAAAAATAAATGTAGTAACCATCGAGGTATGTTCCTCCTGCATATAAGTTAATGCGAAAATCCTGAATGCAAAACTAAAAATACCATGGAAAATCTAATATCTGAAGAACAATTAGCTTTTAGCAAGGAGTTATCAACATTTGACAGTGCTTTCACTCTATAACAAGTTATAGACAGGAGACGAGAATCCAATTGCGAAACCCATCTCATTTTAATAGATTCCGAAAAGGCATTAAAAAGATAATGAAAGCAGATAAATGCTATGGGGGTATAATGGCGGGAGAAAGTTATCCATTCATCCTCATAAATTTTGTTAGGAATCTATCCATACACAAAAACCAAAATTGTTATAGATATTGAAAATTCAATGACAAAGCAAATGAACACAAAGGAACGGCTACAACCACGATGCTGTGTTTCTCCGACACTCTGCAGTTTACCGCGTGGTCAGAAACAGTCTGTAAAGCTTGTAAGAGTGCTGCTGGGTAGATTTTGCCGGAAATTAATTGTTAAGAAAGAAATGCGATACTTTGCGCCAGTTTCCCAGACAGTTGACACTGAAGTTAGCCAGTCACGACGTCGCGTGCTCAAATTCAAGCTGCCCGCCACAGACGGTGTCACCAAACGTCATCTTCGTTTGGTTTCCTACCACCGAACAAGAGAGCGATACGAAAATTGAGTATGGGACGGTAGTAAGGATCAAACTCGGCCAAACCCTGAGTAGTCTTGTGAACTATCATGTACGCTATGAGAACAGTTGACTATAAATGTATCTGGCAGGCAGTTTGAGTTTGCGTGCGCAACTTCCATGCTAATTCACTCAGAAACCGCGCAAAGTATCGAATTTTTTCTTAACAATTGTTTCTGATAACATTCTACTCTAAAACACCCTTAAAAGGCTTTTAGACTCTTTCTGGACACTCTGTGTACTGGGTGTCTAACTTGAGACAGTTAAATACCCCGAAAATGATGCGTAGTACGTAAAAAATGTTCTAGGTGTAAGAATCGTATTAGTAAAAGGGACATCCATCGGTTCTACAAGTGGTCTCCTCCTAGCTTCCCCTCATGCGTAGCCTGAGTCGCCTTAGCGTTTTCATATGGGAACCCCAATTTATTAAACTCAAACAATACGTACAGTTTACTCAAACCCTTTTTTTTTTTTTCATTCGAAGAAGATGGTGCTGTAACCGACAAATATCAAGAGCTTGTTTTTGCAATTAAGAACAGTCGCATTTAATTCAATATTTCACTGACTATGCAAATGTAAGCCTTTGATTCTAACAATTGCAATTTATATCGAAATTTACTTTAGTGTTGCAAATTTGACTGTGAGATACAATATGATTGGTCGTTTCTTTGTCTGGTTAGTAACTACATATAGAGTGATCCAGGAACGACGTTGCTGTAATGGTTTTCTGTTCCCTTCGGGATACTTGATATCGTTTAGTTCCCTTGCCTACATCAGTGGGGTGTTTGAGTTCGTTGAGTCCCCTTGCATCTCATCATTGCGGTGTTTGATTTCGGTAAGTGTCCATCGTAGATGTGCGTGTCACTATCACTTCATGGTCATTGTGCCTTATTACAGAGAATGTGGTTTGTATTCCGCCGGTAGCCGCGTAGAGGCCAGCACGAGAGTTATGGCGGTTGTATGAAAACACACAGCAAGATCAGTCATCCTGATGGTAGTTGTCGAGGACGGCCGCCGAAATCAGGCATTCCAATGGTTTGGGGAGTCACCACAACCAACACCGCAGAGAAATGAAAACTACGTTACAACGCAATTTGCTTATACGCCAGAATTGTCCATATCTAGCTATATTATTTGTACTGTACTTCACATTTGCAACACTCAGGGACCAGGGAACTTTTGAACACCAGTATCAACCGTTGGAATACATAAGTTTACTTTTACATCGTAAATAAAACGTAGAGTCAATCGTGTCGGTTCTCAATCGCAAAACCAGCCACATGAAATATTTATCGATTACAGTGCCGTCTATCACGAATGGGATTCCCCCGTCTGGGTTCCCGGGTTCGATTCCCGGCGGGGTCAGGGATTTTCTCTGCCTCGTGATGACTGGGTGTTGTGTGATGTCCTTAGGTTAGTTAGGTTTAAGTAGTTCTAAGTTCTAGGGGACTGATGACCATAGATGTTAAGTCCCATAGTGCTCAGAACCATTTGAACCATTTTTTATCACGAATGGGAAACAGTAGTGTGAGTAAACCTTACATATTTTATGGTGTAGTATACGAATATTCAGTTAAAATGGAGCTGGGGGTTCCCATCTGAACGTAAAAGTTAACCCCGACCAAGCAGGAGATGTGGTTAAGAGGTGATCAGTTGCAGCACAGACCGATGTCCACTTTACTAATATTAACTTCTTACCTAGAACTTTTTTCGTATGTTGCATCGTTTTCGAGATATTTAGTTGTCTCAGGTTAAAACAGGCACACTGTGTGTAGATAAAGTTATCAGTAAATGGAAAATGTTGAACATAAAACGAGTAATTTTAGATCGTGACACTAGACTAAATGTAATGTTATATGCGGATGAACCACTCTGAATACGATGAATGAAGGTGACCTTCAGATGGGAGTTTATAAGTTGCATCTATAAGTAGCATCAAACTGCATCCTAACATTGTCTGCAGATATAACTAAAGTGATGGCATTTCGGGGCAGAGAACCAGTGAGATTTAAAATAGTCTTGAATAATAAAGTCTTGGAATATGTTAAAAATTTTACATATCTAGAATGCGACATCAATCACGAATATAACCATGACTTTGACCAAAGATTAAATAAATCAACTTCCATAAGTGGAACGAATAAAGTCTGGAGAGTAACACACATGAAGTTTAACAAAACGATAGCGGTATCAATATTTACGGAAATGAAGCATGGGCGACAAGACACCAAGGAAGTAGAATTCAGGCACAAGAAATGAGATTTCTAAAAAGAATGGAAGGATGTACAAGCGGATATCGTAAAAGTAATGAGGATATAAGAAAATATTTTGGAATATGTATGAACCAAATAAAAAATAAAGAAATTGAATTAAATGTGAGGAACATGGGGACGGTATGCGTAGAGGAACATTTTCAGTAAAGGATCTCAATTACAAACCCACTGTTAGAAGAAATGTAGGAAGCCCACACAAGAGATGGAATACTGTAGCAGGCAATTTGCCCAATACAGGACGTGAATAAGACGAAGAAGAAGTTCTTAAGTTCTGCATCTTAGAGTCCATTTTTACTGGACTTTTTGCTTGGAATGATCGTTCCCGTCATATTTCTGAATATTAACCATTTTCCCTGGGACGCCCTGTATAAATTTGTTTCACAACATGAATAACATTTGTAAGCGTGGATTGCTGAAAAACAATTTTCTCTTATGTTTGCAAATATCCACTTTTTTGCCAGCGTTTCTTTCTCCATGGAAACTTTCCATAATACAATATACATAGACATCTATACAAACAAACCTTCTTTCTACACTGGTACGCACGACGAAAAAAGGAATATACTAACAGCTAAGGGTTGTAACCGCTGCTCAGTTACAATGATAAACATTTTAGTTTCGTTGCTTCTGTATGCATACTTCCATGCCGAGCACACGACACACATTCCATTTAAAACATAAAATATAACTCTCAGCTGCTATGTTTCTAACGGACTCAACTAAAAATCTGTTACTTTCTTAACAGCTTCAGAATCACTAAAAACAACATGGCAGCTAATGGAGCGACAACGGAAGGTCTTCTAAATGACGTGCCTTCGCCTCACTATGTATATTCTCTCTGTATGCGACATTTTACAAACACATTTCCTCTTCTTTACCACTCACGGTTGAGACACAAAGCACATTTTCCAAATCTGAACATGCAACGTAGTATAACGTACCATCTATTAGCCATCATGTTTCTTGCTCCAGTGATATTATCTATTGTCTTCTTTATTTGACCTTTGGCAGGTAACGGCTATTTAGCCAACTAACAGATAAATAACTGACACACAGTACAAAACTTAAACTGATGACAGGAGAGCAAACAGATAAAATTTTAAGAAGGGGTTAAAGAAGCCTACTGTTGATTGACATACATGTAAGATGTTTTACGACATGTTCAGGTAATTTTAAGGAGGTGATGGAAGAAAAGTAAAACAGTATTAGCGATTAACGATTGTAGTATGTGGCACACAGGATGGAAGCACACTCTTAACAAAGATGTTTTACAAAAAAAATGTTCAAATGTGTGTGAAATTTTATGGGACTTAACTGCTAAGGTCATCAGTCCCTAAGCTCACACACTACTTAACCTAAATTATCCTAAGGACAAACACACACAACCATGCCCGAGGGAGGACTCGAACCTCCGCCGGGACCAACCGCACAGTCCATGACTGCAGCGCCCTACACCGGTCGGCTAATCCCGCGCGGCGATGTTTTACATGCCAAGTAAAATTTTGTAAGGTAGTTTAACAAATTGTTCTGGCGCTATAGAT
Source organism: Schistocerca americana (assembly GCF_021461395.2). Classification (NCBI taxonomy): domain Eukaryota; kingdom Metazoa; phylum Arthropoda; class Insecta; order Orthoptera; family Acrididae; genus Schistocerca; species Schistocerca americana. The sequence continues at coordinate 287,870,163 of NC_060123.1, read as the reverse complement.
TTACTAAATAAAAATAAAATAATAGGTACATAGAAATAAATATTTCCAATGCTGAAACAGAAGTAAGTATACAGATAAACACCTAGTAACATAAAACAACTTCTAAGATACACTACAGGCCATTGAAATTGCTACACATAGAAGAAATGCAGATGATAAACGGGTATTCATTGGACAAATATATTATACTACAACTGACATGTGATTACATTTTCACGCAGTTTGGGTGCATAGATCCTGAGAAATCAGTACCCAGAACAAGCACCTCTGGCCGTAATAACGGCCTTGATACGCCTGGGCATTGAGTCAAACAGAGCTTGAATGGCGTGTACGGGTACAGCTCCCCATGCAGCTTAAACACGATACCACAGTTCATCAAGAGTAGTGACTGGCGTATTATGACGAGCCAGTTGCTCGGCCACCATTGACCAGAAGTTTTCAATTGGTGAGAGATCTGGAGAATGTGCTGGCCAGGGCAGCAGTCGAACATTTTCTGTATCCAGAAAGGCCCGTACAGGACGTGCAACATGCGGTCTTGCATTATCCTGCTGAAATGTAGGGTTTCGCAGGGATCGAATGGAGGGTAGAGCCACGGGTCATAACACATCTGAAATGTACCGTCCACTGTTCAAAGTGCAGTCAATGCAAACAAGAGGTGACCGAGACGTGTAACCAATGGCACCCCATACGATCACGCCGGGTGATGCGGCAGTATGGCGATGACGAATACACGCTTCCAGTGTGCGTTCACCGCGATGTCGCCAAACACGTATGCGACCATCATGATGCTGTAAACAGAACCTGGATTCATAAGAAAAAATGACGTTTTGCCATTCGTACACCCAGGTTCGTCGTTGAGTACATCATCGCAGGCGCTCCTGTCTGTGATGCAGTGTCAAGGGTAACCGCAGCCATGGTCTCCGACCTGATAGTCCATGCTGCTTCAAACGTCGTCGAACAGTTCGTGCAGATAGTTGTTGTCTTGCAAACGTCCACATCTGTTGACTCAGGGATCGAGTCGTGGCTGCACGATCCGCTACAGCCATGCGGATAAGAAGCCTGTCATCTCAACTGCTAGTGATACAAGGCCGTTAGCATCCAGCACGGCGTTCCGTATTACCTTGCTGAACCCACCGATTCCACATTCTGCTAACAGTCATTGGATCTCGACCAACGCGAGCAGCAATGTCGCGATACGATAAACCGCAATCACGATAGGCTACAATCCGACGTTTATCAAAGTCGGAAACGTGATGGTACACATTTCTCCTCTTTACACGGGGCATCACAACAGTGATGCACCAGGCAACGCCAGTCAACTGCTGTTTGTGTATGAGAAATCGGTTGGAAATTTTCCTCATGTCAGCACGTTGTAGGTGTCGCCACCGGCGCCAACCTTGTGTGAATGCTCTGAATAGCTAATCATTTGCATATCACAGCATCTTCTTCCTGTCGGTTAAATTTCGCGTCTGTAGCACGTCATCTTCGTGGTGTAGCAATTTTAATGGCCAGTAGTGTAGTTCCCAGTGATGTTTTAATCTCCACAAATATACCTTGGCAGATTGTAAAAATTCAAAAAGCTCCTTAGTACAAGAGAGATTACTCAAAGAAAACAGAACGCCTGCACTGCAAAGAATCTATAATTTCAGACGATGTAACTGCAGCGTAAACAATAACATGTGCCTCTCTTGCACATGTAAAGGGAATGTAACTGATGTCACTTTCTATTTGTTACTGCAGGCGGAGAACAGAGTTGGAGTAATCCCATTGTGGTGAAGGTGCATCGAAAAACTTCCGTGACTGAATCTGATATGGCAGACAGTGGGTATCAGCCATCTGGATAGGCGAACATCGCGAATCCTGTGTCTGCGTGGAATAGCATTCTGAACACGGGCATAATATCTTCCCGTGAAGAATTGAGACACGTTCCAATAACCTTACCTTTGTTGAGAGGCATTCTGTGTCATCAGACAGTAAAGTTCAGATGGCGAAAGTTTGAAGTCGATGAAAGTTCCAAATTTTGTGGCTTCTTTACGAAGAATATCGGTTTCTTAATTATGAATCATATTGGAGTAAGTTTTAACAAAGAGGAAATGTGTCGTCAGACTTTGGACTTCACTTTTAATGCACTGGCAAAGGGTTGCCAGTAATGCTGCAGTGAATAACATGGCCGAATAGCTTAATGAGCAGGTGTGGTAGCTTGCGAGACATAAAGATGAGTCACATCCATGATAAAACCGTTGTTCTACTGTGGGCAGTCTAAGGAATGTTTTCAAGCGCTTTCCAACACCTGTCTAAGCAAATTTCAGTGCTTTTGCCAGCCGCTAGAGAAGCACAACCCGGAAACAGTTAAAACATAAATACACATAGCACAGCACGTAATTTCCCTCTACGGGAGACAAAGTAAAGCAGCGCTCTGGAATTCGCAGGGGTACAGTCAGAGGGAGGTGAAATTATGTAGAACACATTTTTCCTGCACGTACCTCTTGTTGCAACAGTGTCCCCATGAACGCATAGATAAGCATAACTATAGAACTTGCTCGTTTTCCACCCTGCATTCTACTTGAAAAGTCTGGGGGATTATAAGGGCTGTGGGGGACCAGGATAGTCGGAGGAGGTGAACCTTCGTGCTAGTACAATAAAACTATTCTAGTGGGTAACTAAACAGAGAGACGGCCAGGGAGTACTCCAACGGTAGTGTGTATACAAAAATTTCAGAGTAGGAGAAACAGTTCAACTCTAAAAGACAATTATTAACGATTCCGATGCACTCATTTGTGGATTTGCTGCAGAAATATATAACAGCCTTGTTAATTCGCATTTTGGTGGAATTTTAATCGAGAATGTATTTAAACTGAGGTTTTATACTTCTTACCTATTTATACATTCGCTTTATGTCAACTTGAATTTATTTTATCGTACGGTCGTCAAAACATATAAAAGACTTAGACACATAACCGTCACAATACCTATATACAGTTTTCCTTGCTCTCGTCGTTTCAGTAATTATTTGATAACTTAATAGCTACGCAAAACGAGAGAGAAGTCTACTTTGTGTCATTGGCTTACGTACTGTAACTTTTAGGACTCTTATCGTATTCTGCCTGTTGTGGCCTTAAAACGTTACACAGTTTTTGTATTTGCTGATACTAACAAATCAACAAAGATCTTCGTGTTCCCTATTACGAGATATCGATGTTCCCTATTTTTAGAAAAAAAAAATAATTGTGCTTTTGGAAATCAACCAAGATCCTTGAAACGCTATCGTTTTCCAAAGTTACACATTGCCTAACTGATCGTTACTGGAGGACTTCAGTATATTTCACGCCTTACTAGCATATTAAATACTTACCATATTATACAGTGAAGTAACTAAAGTCATGTCATACCTCCTAACATCGTGTCGGATCTGCTTTTTACCGGCGTAGTGCAGCAGCTCGACGTGCCCTCGACTCAATGGTTCAAATGGTTCAAATGGCTCTGAGCACTATGGGACTTAACTTCTGAGGTCATCAGTCCCCTAGAACTTAGAACTAGTTAAACCTAACTCACCTAAGGACATCACACACATCCATGCCCGAGGCAGGATTCGAACCTGCGACCGTAGCGGTCGCACGGTTCCAGACTGTAGCGCCTAGAACTACTCGGCCACTCCGGCCGGCCTTTGACTCAATAAGTCGCTGGAAGCGCCACACAGAAATACTGAGCAATGTTGTTTTTACTGACTTCCACAATAGTAAAAGTGTTTCCAGCACGCATTGACTTCTCGATTACTTCCAATAAATATTCGACGATACTCATGCTGAGCGATCCGGCTGACAAAATCATTAGCTCCAACTGTCCAGAACGTCCTTGAAACAAATCGCGAACAGCTATGGTCTAGTGACATAGCGCATTTTCATGCACAAAAAGTCCATCGTTGTTTGGGGCCTTGATGTCCATGAACGTCTGCAAATGGTCTCCAAGTAGACGAATATAACCATTTCCAGTCAATGATCGGTTCTGTTGGTACATGTGAACACCCACCACCGGCTTGGACAATGCCTTGTTGACAACTTGGGTCCATTGCTTCGTGGTGTCTCTGCCACACTCGAACCCTGCTGGCAGCTCTTACAAACTGAAATTGGGAGTCATCTGAGCAGACCACGGTTTTCCAGTGGCTGATGGCAATTTGGAACCATTGCTTCGTTGGGTCTGTGCCATAATCGAACCCTGCTGTCGGATCTTACCGACTGAAAACGGGACTCATCTGATCAGGCCACGGTTTTCCTGTCGTCTAAGGTCCTGTCGCATAGGTCAGGAGCCCACAGATGTGCTACAGGCGATGTCGTGCTGTTAGCATAAGCATTCCGTCGGTCGTCTGCTGCCATAGCCCATTAATGTCACATTTCACCATACTGTCCTAACGGATACGTTCGTCGTACGTCCCACACTGACTTCTGGTTATTTCAGGCAGTATTGTGTATGTGTCAGCACTGAAAAACTATGCAAACGCCGCTGCTTGTGCTACTATCCGCACTGTATGATGTTATTGTCAGTGTTCATGTACCACAAGAAATAATTAAGATGACTTATTCTCAGTATCAATGGTAAATGCAGTTGTAAATGCAGAATACTCAATTCTACTAAAACGTAATGATGTTCTGTGACATGAAAGGTTGTAAATTAGAAAGTGCAACACTATTAAAGCCACCTTAATGGAGCTTTGATATTTTCAATAAAAAGAAATGTACTTTTCTTGGGCGCCTTGGCCCCGGACTCTTTAGTTTTCTGAGGGCCTGTCGTTATTAGATATTATGTTTCACGTACCTTTCGTCATTTGCAGACGCGAAGTGCCTCTCTGCAACACGAAGCTGAAATGTTGTGTCAAACTGCACCAAAATATTGACGGTTATATGAAAGGCTTTGATTGTTGTGCGAGTAATGTTAATTCATTTCAACTGCGAGTTTAAGCAGTCTTGCATATTTGTGTTTAACGTATTAGACATGAAATGTAGCAAAGCTAACTGTCGCACACATTAAAATCCGACCAGCTTCATTGTTCTGTTAATGAGAATAGACTCTGGGCTTTCTGTGAAGTTCTCATTGAAATCTTGTTATAGAACTGATTAAAATTCTTTGAAAGCTATTTTCTATTTGCATATGAATTACAATTATTTTTTATGAAATGAATCGCGTGAGGCCTGATCCGTGCTGACTGGTCCAGGCTAACACAAAAACTGTTTCTGCAATGAAATATTAATTCACTTTCAAGTGAAACACTTAAGCAAGTAATTCTCAGCGAGTGAGTTCCTATTTTTAAGCCATGTTCTCGTCCATAATGGCGTCCTTGAAACAAATCAGCTCAGCATAGGAAAACCGAAAATTATTCAGTAATATTTATGGGGTTTCTTTCCCTACACTATTGAAAGGAAAACACAAGTTTACACATTTATAGAATTAATTATTATTATCATAAGAATGCTTTTTCTTACAGTTTTAATAACAAACACATACCATTCTCATCACGAATCGTCAGTGATGTCCTACAATCAAGAACAAAACAAAGAGTAGTTAGTTCTTTCTCTTTGTTCCTCGTTAGAGGACTGTCTATTCATTTTTATCCTTGTTCACAGATTATTCTGGAAATACATAGTTTTCGTATTAATAGTAATTTTCTTTGTTCTTTTACTATATCATTTTATAATATTTCACTGCAATAATCACAACACATCGTCATTATGGCTTTTATCAATATGTTCGTTATTACGATTATTTTTATACCGTCGCACTAGTTTCGTACATTTTCACAATAACGCCATGGGGATGGCACATGCTCTCGGTCGTTAAGTGAAAGCCGTCGGCCACTGCGTTGTCCATGGTGAAAGATACAGCCTGAGAATGTTGACACTCTTGATCTCGGAATAACGAAACCCTTAATGACTTCCGGAATGGAATGTCCCATGCGTTAATTCCCGAGGCGCGACCATAATCACGTCGGAAACCTTTTCACATCAATCACATGAGTACAAATGACAGCTCCGTCAGTGTACTGCCCTTTTACATCTTTTGTACGTGATACTGCCGCCATCTGTATATGCGCTTATCACTGTCCTGTGACTTTCGTCACCTCAGTGTACAGTAGCTACCAACACAATTGCAGGATCACTTATTTCGGAACCCCACAATTGTTTCCCATTGCATGCAAAAGTTTGAAATTTGGCTAAAAGGTGCCTACGACCTTCGTCTGTAATGGCGAAAAGCGTGGCACCGCGCGAAGTCGCCCTTGGGCTCTACGATGTTTCAATCAACAAGCTGCCGACACATGTGAAAAGAAAATGTCACAGTTCAGAATCTGATGGAACATGTAAGATCGGTCTTTGATGTGGCCAATTTCACCACAATTCTGCCCAGCACCACAGTGGACGCGTTACACGATGGGAAGGTCGTCAAAGCCCTCTCATACCCACATTTCACACATTCTTTTGACGCCTCTGCGATGGAGGACATAACCGCAACTACCGAGCTTGAAGTCACGAGTGTTTTTACGAGTGTGCGGGTAAAGCATTTGAGACTCGCCGCCGCTGAAAATCGACACGAAAAGGTCTCAAGGTGTGCCATAAAGGGCGTCTATGGAACTATCCTTTCCTTGATACCGCAGAGGACGACGTTCGTGTCAACGCTTGACACTGCTGATACTCAGGGATGTTTCAAACCTTCCCTAAAGATACTATGGCGCTCCATCTCCATTGAACGTCAGCGCATCACTTCGGAGTACAGAACTACCGCAATTTTTAATCTTGGCTGCCTCTTGAAACCACTAGGGATTGTTCAAAAGCATTCGAAGAAATTTTAACGTAATCCAGAAGACCAATGGGTGCTTGTGCCTTTTCAGCCTTCCTGTTTCGCGCCCTCCTGTGGCATGATCACTGGGGGCAGCGGGAGAGAGGTGCTACATTGACACAAGAAAGAATGAAACGGCAAATGGTTCCTCTTTGCCATCCCAATACGGCAACAGTCTCAGTGGCACTCGCCCACTTTTGCTGAGACTATTAGAAATGTTCCTGTGTAGAGAAAACCTGCGAAGTAGTCATAGGCGATTGCAGGGAGACATTCGGAAACGGAGGGGTGTCAAGGGATTGTCGGTCTGCAGGTGCCAAAGAATACTCCACAGGTTGTCTCTGTAGAGGTATACTTTTAAGTTCCCAATAAATAAGTGAGTGAATAAAACGGCTTACTCTATCAGCTCTAAGGCATGTGACCAAATGCAGTAAGGACTATATGCAAAGAAACATTTACTAAATTAAACCCATACCATGTGCATTTATCATATATAGCACAACAAATAGCCGCATGAATAGGACACAAAAATGAATACTAATGAAGATGCCTAGCATGAATGCATGAAACATGTTATCTTTATGATAAAAAATATATGGAGTGATTTAATTTTACTTATACTTTTATATCTATAGGTGAGTTTCCAAGTGAATGCTAGATTATCCCACTGGTTCTCTTTAGCTAATCTTGTCTAGCTGATGACCTATGTTATATCGAGGCACTGAACGAAAAGTAGTTTTCTGAAATTAAATAGAGGAACTAAGAATAAACTAAGAATATCTTGAACGTAGATACCCCTCCTCTCCCAGGTTTTTAAATAAAGTGAGCCTGGCAACCCTAATATAGATTCAATGACATATGTAGAAAGACAAAAAGTATTCTGGTATTTTATAAGTTTGTGAGGCCTATCATTTGTGTCTTTGGCGAAGGTGATGTTCCAGATCGAAGATGAGGCAGAAGAGAACAGACACAATACCGTATCACACATAGGTGGCCTTCACGAATCTCCTCTTGTAATGTGACACGTTTATCGAGAAGTACATAAAACTAAAATTTAAAAAAATACTATCATATCGCTGCCGGGAGACTGTAATTAATGGAGCCTAGGAAGGCAGTAAAAACGACAAAGAAAAATGAAACTGATATGATGACATTATACTTGGTTTCCGAAGCTAGAAATAAATATCTAGCAAAGAGGTAGAGAAACTTCATACACTGTTTAACAGCTAAGCAGAACTCTTATCTAAAATATGTGTCGATACACGCGATTTGCCTGAACTTTATACTGAAAGCTCTATTACTTTGGTCGTAATATTAGACAGGCGAAGTAGGAAGTATCTACAGTGAAGAGCCGAAGAAACTGCTACAACTGCCTAATATCGTGTAGGGTCTCCGCCAGCATGCAGAAGGGCCGCAACATGCACGACGTGGCATGGACTCAAGTAACATCTGAAGTAGTGTTGGAGGGAATTAACGCTATCAATCCTGCAGAGCTGTCCATAAATCCCTAAGAGTACCAGGGAGTGGAGATATCTTCTGAACATAACTTTGCAAGACACCCCATAAATGCTCAATTATGTTCATGTCTGGGGAGTTTGGTGGCCACCGGAAGTGTTTAAACTCAAAGGAGAGTTCCTGTAGCCATTCTGTAGCAATTCTGGACGTGTGGGGTATCGCTGCTGGAACTGCACGAGTACGTCGGAATGCACAATGGACATCAATGGATGCAGGTGATCAGACAGGATGCTTACGTATGTGTCACCTGTCAGAGTCGTATTAGATGTATCAGGGGTCCCATAGCACTCTAACTGCATACGCTCCACACAATTAGAGAGTCTCCACCAGCTTGAACAGACCCCTGTTGACATGCAGGTTCCATGGATTGATGACGATGTCTCCCTATCCGTACACGTCCATCCGCTCGATAGTATTTGAAGCGAGACTCGTCCGACCAGGCAACATCTTTCCAGTTATCAACAGTCCAGTGTCGGTGTTGACGTGCCTAGCCGATGCGTAAAGATTTGGGTCGTGCAGTCATCAAGGGTACACGAGTGGGCCTTCGGCTCCGAAAGTCCATATCGATGATGTTTCGTTAGTAGTTCGCACGCTGACACTTGTCGATGGCCCAGCAATGAAAGGGTTGCACTGCTGTTACGTTGAACGATTCTCTTTAGTCATCCTTGGTCCCGTTCTTGCAGGATCTTCCTCCGGCTGCAGCGATGTCGGATATTTGATGTTATACCAGATTCCTGATATTCACGGTACACTCGTGAAATGGGCGTACGAGAAAATCCCCACTTCATCGCTTTCTTGAAGATGATGTGTCCCATCGCTCGTGCGCCGACTATAACACCACGTTCAAACTAACTTAATTCTTGATAACGTGCCACTGTAGCAGCAGCAACTGGTCTAACGACTGTTATTTTGTATATGTGTTGCCGACCGCTGCGCCGTAAGCTGCCTGTTCACATATATCTGTATTTGAATACGGATGGCTATACCAGTTTCTTTGGCGCTTCAACGTATATAGTGTACTGCACTTATCCCTGACTGTAGATTTCGGGTCCTGTTACTGTATGTCATTATGCGGTATTACACGTTTATGTCACGTACGAACTGCGGAACAATGCGTTATGGTAAGATTTCGATAACTATGCCTATGAGAGGGAAGGAACTTTCAAACATCAGGATTCCTATTCGTCGCGTTTCGTGCGTATACGCATTACAACATACATCATATACCTACGTGTACTATTTGAAAGCTTTTGCTGAGAGATTGTTCGGTAAGGCTACCAGTAAAATAAAGGTGGTGCTTTTTATATACACTGACGAGCCAGAACATTACGCTCACCTACTTAAACGCGTATTGGTCCACTTCTGGGATCAAATTCAGCAGTGATTCTGCGTGAAATGGATTCGACAATTACTTGATAGGTTTCCAGAGGATTGTGACACCAGATGACTGAGCACACCTTACACACGTCTCGTAGTTTACGGGTGGTTGGTTTGTGGGCGCGGAGCTGGCACTCGGCAGCGTTGGGTTTTATAGGATTGAGATAAGCCGAATTTGATGGCCGAGACATCAACGTGAGTTCTCTGTCATGCTCCTCAAACCATTTCAACACGATTCAGGCCATGTGACATGGACAGTTTTCCTACTAGAAGATACCATTGCTGTTAAGGAAGACATCAAGTATATGGGGTTGCAGGCGGTCCCTAATAATGTTCACTTAGTATGCAGCTGTCATGGTGCCTTCGATTGCTACCGCAGGTCCCGTGGGAGCCTTACTCAATTTACCTCATAGCATAGGTCTGACCTCACCGACCTGCACCTGTGGCGTGGTGCATGTTTCGTGCTGCCTTTCGCTTGAATGACGGCGTATCTGGACATAATCATCGATCTGGTTTAACTACAGGCGGGAGTCTTCCGACCAGGCGACACGATTCTATTGATCCGCGGTCCAGTCTCGATGATCCCGTGCCCACTTTAAACATAAGAGACGATGTTGCTGGGTCACCATGGGAACACATGGGGGTCCTATGCTGAGAAACGCCATCTTCAACACTGCGCTGAACGGTGCCTACGCCAGCACTGTACTCTGTCGTCAGATCTGCCACAGATCGCCGCCTATCCGGTTTTAGGGAGCGGGCAGGCCTCCGAACCTTATGTTGTGTGATGAGGTATGGACGTCCAGCTTCTTGTCGCCAATTCGTGGTTTGAGCATTCTTCAATCACTTTCCATAGATTCTTATGACAGCAGCACGTGAACAGATGACCGGCTTCGCCGTTTCCGAAGTGCTCGCTTCCAGGCACTGGGACACAACGATATGGCTTTTGTCAGAGTCGCTTATCGTCGCTGGAATGATTCCCCATTCGTCTCTGCTCCACTCATATACTAGGCGTGTTTTTTAAATGTATACCGTTTTGAAATTAAAAAAAGACGTGCTAAGATATCTCAATAATTTTATTTTTACATAAACGCCTGTACCTTAATCCACTTTTCTACATCATTTTCGTCAATATTCAGGCACTTGTCATAACTTTGTACCAGTTTCTGAATACCCTCCTCATAGATGTCTGCCGCCTGACTTGTTAACCACTACATCACCACTGTTTCGACTTCGCCATCGTCTTGAAGACGCTGACCGCCTAGGTGTTTCTTCAAGTGCAGGAATAGATGGTAGTCACTGGGCGCAAGATCGGGGCTGTACGGAGGATGTTCTAGAGTTTCCCATCGAAAAGATTGGATAAGATCTTTGGTCTGATTCGCCACATGCGGACGGGCGTTGTCTTGCAGCAAAACGATGCTCTTGCTCAACTTCCATGGACTATTTCGTTGATTCCAGTGTCACGTAGACCACCCATGTTTCATCACCCGTAACTATTTGGCTTATGAAATCATCACCGTCGTTGTGGTACCACTCAAGAAAAGTCAAAGCACTGCCTAAACGTTTGGGTTTGTGCACATCCGTCAACATTTTCGGTACCCAACGTGCGCACAATTTTCAGTAATTCAAGTGCTCCGTCACAATGCCATACAAAACATACGAGAAACATTAGGAACGTCATCCCGCAAGGAGGAAATCGTAAAGCCTCTGTTTTCTCTCACCTTATTGTCCACATCCTGCACCAAACTTTCATTAACGACGGAAGGACGTACACTCCGTTGTTCATCTTGCACATTTGTACGGCCATCTTTAACTGCTCTCACCCACTTTCTTACCATTCCATCACTCATAATGTTTTCTCCTTAAACTGCACAGATCTCAGGATGAATATCGATCGCTTTTAGGCCTTTAGCACTAAGAAATCTTATAACAGCCCGTACTTCACAGTCGGCGGGACTCGCGATTATCGGAGGCATCTTAAACACTCAGTACACAACGTAAACAAGGAAGAATCAGACTCTAAGAGCGTCAGTGCGTCGCTTAAGGACAGGCTTTCATGTAAAAATAAAACTATTGAGCTATCTTAGCACGTCTTTTTTTATTTCAAAACGGTACTTACTAAAAAAATACGCCTCGTATTTCTCTTACCGCGAGACGTGCCCTCAGTGCCACGAAGCAGCATACAACCAGCGGCGGATAGTGGTCATAATGTTTTGGGTGATAACTGTACATCTTAAAAGCTCAAGGCGTTGTTTGTAATTTAAAAATCGGTAAAACTGGAGCGACGCAATACTCGATGTGTGATACATGACGGATACGCTGATTTTACAATCATTGCCGAAGAGAATGGTAATATTATCGTGCCATTCATAGTGGGAAGCAGTAAGCCTTTAAATTCCAAGCTTTGTGGCCGCTTTCAAACTGTAAATGAAATTTTCCAGGTGAATTAAGTGAGCAAATAGTCAAGAAGATTAAACGGAATGGTCTATTGCAGGTAAGGCGTGCACTTACTTTTTCCGTAACATTCATTTCTCACAATAAAGAAGCGTCAAAGCCCTTGAAACTCGTAAACCCGCCCGAGTACGTCACATTAGAAAGTTATTTCGATTTCGCCAATTTCCATAATCGGCTTATTCCAGACGTTATTTATGGAGGACGGTTGTCTGGATTTCGTGCAGTAAGTTAGGAACACTTCTTAATATAAACTGTTGTAGTGAGGACATCCAATCTGTTGATTTTAGCCCGTGTTCAATTTCATGAGTAAAGATAACCTATTGAGACGAAGTTGGCTATTTTTACATAAATACACTGACGGAATAAGCGCACAACGCTACAAAATAAATATTGCAATGAAATTTGGAAAATACTTTTTTCTAGGAAACCCAACGAAGTGGTTAACATTGCAAGATCACAGGTTAATGTAAGCAGGAGACAAATCATTGAATGGAAGTGCGAGATAATTGTATCCTTTGTATATGCAGGGTGTTACAAAAAGGTACAGCCAAACTTTCAGGAAACATTCCTCACACAGAAAGAAGGAAAATGTGTTATGTGGAGATGTGTCCGGAAACGCTTACTTTCCATGTTACAGCTCATTTTATTACTTCTCTTCAGATCACATTAATCATGGAATGGAAACACACAGCAACAGAACGTACCAGCGTGACTTCAAACACTTTGTTACAGGAAATGTTCAAAATGTCCTCCGTTAGCGAGGATACATGCATCCACCCTCCGTCGCATGGAATCCCTAATGCGCTGATGCAGCCCTGGAGAATGGCGTATTGTATCACAGCCGTCCACAATATGAGCACGAAGAGTGTCTACATTTGGTACCGGGGTTGCGTAGACAAGAGCTTTCAAATGCCCCCATAAATGAAAGTCAAGAGGGTTGACGTCAGGAGAGCGTGGAGGCCATGGAATTGGTCCACCTCTACCAATCCATCGGTCACCGAATCTGTTGTTGAGAAGCGTACGAACACTTCGACTGAAATGTGCAGGAGCTCCATCGTGCATGAACCACGTGTTGTGTCGTACTTGTAAAGGCACATGTTCTAGCAGCACACGTAGAGTATCCCGTATGAAATCATGATAACGTGCTCCATTGAGCGTAGGTGGAAGAACATGGGGCCCAAACGTTCACAGAAAATCTGTGTTGATGAGGTGATTGCACAGTTGCGTGCGGATTCTCGTCAGCCCACACATGTTGATTGTGAAAATTATAATTTGATCACGTTGGAATGAAGCCTCATCCGTAAAGAGAACATTTGCACTGAAATGACGATTGACACATTGTTGGATGAACCATTCGCATAAGTGTGCCCGTGGAGGCCAATCAGCTGCTGATAGTGCCTGCACACGCTCTACATGGTACGGAAACAACTGGTTCTCCAGTAGCACTCTCCATACAGTGACGTGGTCAACGTTAACTTGTACAGCAGTAACTTCTCTGACGCTGACATTAGGGTTATCGTCAACTGCACGAAGAATTGCCTCGTCCATTGCAGGTTTCCCCAGTCGCGAGTCATAGGCTGGAATGTTCTGTGCTCCGTAAGACGCCGATCAATTGCTTCGAACGTCTTCCTGTCGGGACACCTTCGTTCTGGAAATCTGTTTCGATACAAACGTAACGCGCCACAGCTATTGCCCCGTGCTAATCCATACATCAAATGGGCATCTGCCAGCTCCGCATTTGTAAACATTGCACTGACTGCAAAACCACGTTCGTGATGAACACTAACCTGTTGATGCTACGTACTGATGTGCTTGATGCTAGTACTGTAGAGCAATGAGTCGCATGTGAACACAAGCACCGAAGTCAACATTACCTTCCTTCAATTGGGCCAACTGGCGGTGAATCGAGGAAGTACAGTACATACTGACGAAACTAAAATGAGCTCTAACATGGAAATAAGCGTTTCCTGACACATGTCCACATAACATCTTTTCTTTATTTGTGTGTGAGGAATGTTTCCTGAAAGTTTGGCCGTACCTTTTTGTAACACTCTATATATATATATATATATATATATATATATATATATATATATATATATATATATATATATAAAATTTTATTCTACTGAGTAATAGGGAGACAAGAGAACCCCTTTTGTTAATACTCGTTTTATTTAACAATCATATCAACAAATTCCTTTAAAACAACAATATTTTAATCACGATTACTTTAGGCAATAAGAATAGTAAGACACAAAAATTTAGTGAATCCGCTACCAGTGTCGTTTTATGAAACAAACTATCTCATATGTAAGAAAGTTTTAAAACCACTGACAATTGTGTGCCTGACGGCTTAGATTAAGACACACAATATTTCTGACTAGTCTTCGGACACTGAGAACTGATGTTCTCAAAAACATTTACCTAAATAACAACCTACCAGATATGCACCCAATAAATAGCAGGATGAAGCTAATACAAAGGCACTTCTTTCACGCTCAAGAGTCAATCAATACCACTAAGGCTTACTAAGGTTTCAAACTTCGGCTCCAAGGCCCAGTAACACAATTAGTCAGCGGAAATTCTTGCTAAGAGTAGCACAGCAACAACCTTTCACAATCGTATGTTGCTCTCCAGAAAATTTTTAATAAATATAATAAATGCCCAAGTAAATTTAATTAGCGCCAGAATTAATTAACGAGGGTGAATGAAAAGCATGAACAGTGCCTGTCAGACGGAGGGGATCGGACAGTCGATCTGTTCCAGTCTTCCACCAGGAAGGAGGTATACGGCTCGTGTTGTCTGCAGAGTTCAACCATGCCCAGACGGTCGATACCGCGGTTCGATCGCGTCTGCATTGTTACTTTGTGCCAGGAGGGGCTCTCAAGAAGGGAAGTGTCCAGGCGTCTCGGAGTGAACCAAAGCGATGTTGTTCGTACATAGAGAAGATACAGAGAGACAGGAACTGTCGATGAAATGCCTCGCTCAGGCCGCCCAAGACCTACTACTGCAGTGAATCACCGCTACCTACGGATTATGGCTCGGAGGAATCCTGACAGCAACAACACCATGTTGAATAACGCTTTTCGTGCAGCCACAGGACGTCGACTTACGACTCAAACTGTGCGCAATAGGCTGCATGATGCGTAACTTCGCTTCCGATGTCCATCTTTGCAACCACGACACCAGGAAACGCGGTAGAGATGGGCCCAACAACATGCCGAATGGACCTCTCAGTATTGGCATCACGTTCTCTTCACCGATGAGTGTCGCAAATGGCTTCAACCAGACAATCGTCGGAGACGTGTTTGGAGACAACCCGGTCAGGCTGAACGCCTTAGACACACTGTCCAGCGAGTGCAAGAAGGTGGAGGTTCCCTGCTGTTATGGGGTGGCATTATGTGGGGCCGACGTACTCCGCTGGCGGTCATGGAAGGTGCCGTAACGGCTGTAAGATACGTGAATGCCATCCTCAGACCGATAGTGCAACCATATCGGCAGAATATTGGCGAGGCATTCGTCTTCATGGAAGACATTTCGTGCCCTCATTGTGCACAACTTGTGAATGACTTCCTTCAGGTTAACGACATCGTTCGACTAGAGTGGCCAGCATGTTCTCCAGACATGAACCCTATCGAAGATGCCTGGGATAGATTGAAAAGGGCTGTTTATGGTCGACTCGACCCACCAACCGCTCTGAGGGATCTACGGCGAATCCCCGTTGAGGAGTGGGACAATCTGGACCAACAGTGCCTTGATGCACTTGTGGATAGTATGCCAGGACGAACACAGGCATGCATCAATTCAAGAGGACGTGCTGTTGGGTGTTAGATGCACTGGTGTGTACAGCAATCTGGACCACCACCTCTGAAGATCTCGCTGTATGGTGGTGCAACATGCATAGTGCGGTTATCATGAGCAGTAAAAAGGGCGGAAATAATCTTTATATTGATCCTTATTCCAATTTTCTGTAGAGGTTCCGAAACTCTTGGAACCGAGGTGATGCAAAAGTTTTTTTGATCTGCGTATTTCACCTGTGTCTCTAGCCCAGCAGTTTCGCTTTCACGCACCTCAGTGTTTATGACATTTTCGCTCCTGAACTAAGCCTCGTACAATTATATAATTTAGCAACTACATTCCCTGGTTTATTTGAATACTGTCTGAAAATGGTGTATCGAATGGGGTTACTAGTAAAGGAGTAATAAATTAAAACGCCGTGCCTGATCTGGTAGTTTTATTGCACAAACAGAGTAAATGTAGTAAGCGATAAATGTTTTTCACTTTCATCATTTTGTAGGGGTTGTCGGCAAGGTAAAATTTTAGTAAAGGTTTGAAATTATACATGAAGTTACTTGCAATTCACCAAGTGCTCTCATTCATGAGTAATGTCTGGGTAGCCGGCCGGAATGGCCGAGCGGTTCTAGGCGCTACAGTCTGGAACCGCGCGCCCGCTACGGTCGCAGGTTCGAATCCTGCCTCGGGAATGGATGTGTGTGCTGTTCTTAGGTTAGTTAGGTTTAAGTTCTAGGAGACTGATGACCTCAGAAGTTAGTCCCATAGTGGTCAGAGCCATTTGAACCATTTGAATGTCTGGCTATTCGCACGTCGTGGGCTACACTTCTTTTTCACTCCATCCTTTTCATAGATAAGCGCTTTTCAGCAACACAGCGATTCTTTCGAGGCAGTAATTGATATGGGTACCAAGTTTGGCTGAAGTAGGTCTAGTGGGTTAGGAGATGTAGAGCATACAAACATACACCCACACATTTTTTAATAATCTGTATGGATTAGGGCATTCATTATTAGAGTGTTTTCTGTACTCTATCAGTTGCTACATTACGAAAGCGTTCTTGGAACAAGCTCTGCCTTTTTAAAACAACTCAGCTTCTCAAAAATGTTCAAATGTTCGTGAAATCTTATGGGACTTAACTGCTAAGGTCATCAGTCACCAAGTTTACACACTACTTAACCTAAATTATCCTAAGGACAAACACACACACCCGTGCCTGAGGGAGGATTCGAACCTCCGCCGGGACCAGCCGCACAGCTCAGCTTCTCGAAAACAATTTCTTGATATATTGTTTGTGCCCTTTTATAGATGATTCTTTTGTTTATTATATACGCCGTATAGCTGTAATTGCGGCCATTTCATTTTTTGAAGAGAGATATACGAATTTGCTTCACGTCAAAGAAAAACGGTTGTGCTTGCGCGCATCGTGTACTTCCAAAATGTGTTGCTATGCAGCAGAGATTCTGTCAATTCCAATGGCGTCGAAGCGTACGTACAGCGCGTGAGGCTAACGTGTCGCTGGCCTGCCAGTCTGGACACCGGAAGTGAGGACAGGCGGCGTCGCCCAGGCGGCGCTGGCGTCGGGCAGGTCCTGTCTATGTCTCTGTCTGCAGCGCTATCTCGGCGGCGGCCGGCGCCACGACAGACAGGCGGAGGCAGCGGCGCCGATACGCCACTCGGATGCGACGGTGGCGGCAGCAGCAGCCGCCTCCCGCACCCGGACGCTAACCCCACCTCCCGCGCCCCACACCTCAACCCTTTCGCTGCTGTTCATTCGGGCCGAGGCAACACAGCCCGCACCAGAGTTCCGCTCGCTGATACGGCCCACCCCTACCCACCTGCGGTAGCCGAGCTTCGGTGACACACGGGCAGCTCTCGCCTGCTTTGTTTTGAGCGCCGAATACAGATGTAAATCTCCGCACTGCTCGATCCCATTGTTTTCCGTGCTCGCTGTTTTTCTGGCAAACAATGTACTGCGAGATATACGGCGTATCAACGTAAGCTACTTCTACATCAACGAGTACAGCAATGAAAACATGGATTCTCATCCTGTCTATCTTGAATTATATATCCTGTAAATAGCTATCGTACAGCTGCGATTAGCAACACATTTTCTGCAGTGGTGTTATTTCAGGTGCATTTCAGCAGTACCTGCGCCCCCACCTTAGGAGAGTTAAAGTAGTAATACATGCAGCAGTAGAAGCCTTCACTAATACAAAGACGAGATAAAAGGGTAGCAGCGGTAAACCGTAGCTCGGTAATGGTAAACAACTGTGAAATGAAATTTTTTTCGGATAACATTAGGCTTTTGGAACGTCTCTGAACATTCAATCACTCATTTGGTGCCGTAAATTCCAATTCAGGAATGAGGTAACCAGTGCTCAGTTCAGATATACTTACGTACTTTGCATGATGAAAACTAAAATTTTCTCTTTATAGAAGGCACTACTTGGTTACAATATAGGATATCTGATCTTTCAATAGTACTTCTAATGCTGTCACCTATTGATATACGAAATATTATCAAAAATCAAAACGCCTTCCCAAACCTCACCTTTACAGTGAACAGAGTCAGGTCAGTTTTTTTCAGCTTAAGTAAACAAACGCTGTTTCTTGCCTTGTTTCACAAATTTTGTAATTGTTACTGCACAACGTAGGTTTCGGGTTATAAGGTCACTTTAAAGTGATTGTGCAATAACAATAATAAAATTTGTGAAACAAGACACAAAACAGTGCTTATTTCGTTAATTTATGGTGTTTCACCAAGAACCCACAGTTTATTCAGCTAAAATGATTTCTTCAACTTCTTAAACAACTGAAGAACACAGGGACCTATTAGAAATTGTGTGTCACATCCAACATGAAAGTTGAAAATAATTATTTTGACTTATCTTGTTTCTATAATTTCGTTATATTAACTTCATAGTGTCATCACAGCAGTCCTGAGGTATGTAATATTATTGATTATGGCAGAAAGATAGTGTTTCCACCTAATGTTGAGTAATAACATAAGTAATAAGAATCACAGATGTTCACATTCACTGCTAACAAATTTATTCCACTTTCTCCATACGGCTGTGCTTCAGATATACAATTACGCTCACGCAATATGTATGTAATCAAAAACTAACTTTCAAGTCTTTCTTCTGCCACATTCATACAATAACTTGCAACAAGTAGGCAAGAAGGACAAAGACAAAGCATACACCAAAGAACATCTATTACATAACAAATAACATATATCGATAATCCTTTCAGAAGTTATTTTGTGTACATAAGTAAACAAAACTGTTTTATTTATGCCATTAACTATAGGAAATCTTATCTGTATCACATAGTGAATTTATGGTCTGTACTGGGTTGTCCAATGCGAACTGAAAGATGAGCCACTGACTAGTTTAGTTACATACCCTAGCTGATATGATTTGTCTCGTTATTCTCGGGCCTCCAAAACTCAATGTAATTGGATAAGTTTGTTTAAAATGCGTTTTGTGATATTGAATTTGTAATTCATAGTAATGGAAATTTGTTGTAAGATCTTATGGGACCAAACTGCTGAGGTCATCGGTTCCCAAGCTTATACACTACTTAATCGAACTTACATTAACTTACGCGCGAGGGAGGACTCGAACATCCGACGGGGGGAGCCGCTCGACCCGTGACAAGACGTCCAGACCGTGGGGCTAATTCATAGTCATAACCCTCCATCACCCCTCATCTTTCACAAAATACCGGGACATGAATCATTAAAATCTGTTTTATCTGTTATCTTTCTTTCTCCTTTAGTTCTAATACTTCATTATGTTTAATCTTAACCTCATTTTCGCATTGATTGTCAACTTCTTCCTCAACATTTCTACTCTAACTGTGGTTTCCATCCTTCTTTCGACTTTTATATTCCAATTGTTAACTTATTTTATCGGATCTCTCTTTATCTGTCCTTTGTTTTAACCTTACCCAAACTGGTTTACCATTTACACTTATTCGCATCATTTCCCTTCGTAAACCAGTAACACACAATGACTCATCATCCAGTATATACCTAGAACACAGTTTAATTGATATTGGCCACTAATAACACTGACTGTTGGTCACGATTATTGAACTAGCCAAAGTATGCATTAAAAAGGAAAAAGAAACTCTTAGTAGAAGTTCACATAACTGTGCACAAACTCAAAGTGAAACTTTAGAAAGTAACTATAGTGCGTAGAATGACCACGTATTATCATTCGATTGTACTGGAACTGGCTATTGCTGCCGGTGCGTGCTGATGCATGGCTGGATTTATCGGGATATGTGAATTCATAGAACAATCGACGATGGCGTTGAGCACCAGGTGAAAATTGGGAATTCGTGTGAAGCTAGTGCAGCCTGAATTACCGAACTCTTTATTTCCAACAAACCGTATTCTTTGAGAGTTTGTTGTTGATGTTTTTGTTGTTGTTGAAGGTGATGATGACGACGTTGTGGTGTTCAGTTTGAAGGCTTTTCCGATTCAACTTTCCACGATAGCCTTTCCTGCGGCAACATTTGTATAACTACTGTCCTTACCTTCACTTCAACCTGCTTAGAGTAGTCAAATCTTGCTCTTCCTCCAGCACTTATAATCCCCACACTTCTTGCCATGCCGGCCGGAGTGGCCGAGCGGTTCTAGGCGCTTCAGTCTGGAACCGCGCGACCGCTACGGTCGCAGGTTCGAATCCTGCTTCGGGCATGGATGTGTGTGATGTCCTTAGGTTAGTTAGGTTTAAGTAGTTCTAAGTTCTAGGGGACTGATGACCTCAGATGTTAAGTCCCATAGTGCTCAGAGCCATTTGAACCTTCTTGCCACTACCAAATCGACTATTCCTTGACGCTTCACTATGAATCGTATTTTTTTTCGTCCTAGTCAGTAAACCAGTAGACCCATCCGATCATCAGTATTCTGCTGTAGCACCACAGTTCTAAGCTTTCTGAACTGTTTATCGTCCACGTTGCACTTCCATAGAAAGCTACACTCCAGCCACTTCCCGAAATAAATCCTAAGAGTTAAATTTGCGCCAGGTGTCAACAAATAAGTCTTATTGAGAAATTCTTTCTTGCTATTGCCCGTTTGCGTTTTATGTACTCTGAACTTCCGCCATCTTCTGTTGGGCTGATTCCCAAATTATTTGGTACTTTTAGTGTCTCATTCCCTAACCTTATTCTTCGACTACGTTCCATTACCCCTGTTTTGCTTTTGTTGATGTTCGTTTTCTAATATCTTTTCAATACTTACCCATTCCGCTCAACTTCTCTGCCAAATCCTTCGCCTTGTCTTTTTCTGAAGACAGGATGGCAACTATTTTTGAAGTGAATTTCTTCACAACTTCAGGGCTTAAATCTGTTACATGTATGTTACTGTACTCGGAAGACTAAGGACCGGTTTCTCGTCAACATTCGATAAAACATACAAAAATTTCCGCGAAATGGAAGTGGTATGCAGAACGTGGTTTTACAAATGTTTACGATAGATTTCATGCCTCTCCGACTTGCGACTAATTATCGAGGCGATTTAAGTATTGATGAGCTAAAAAACCATGTAAACGGGTACTGAAATCACGTCTCGTGGGACGGAAAACTTGAGAAACGCATGGAATTCTTTGTTTGCGCATTTACGCTGCCTACATGGTTGCCAAAACTTACAACAGCGTAGTAATTCGTATTTTGGCATTTTTGAGTTCTTGCACGAATACAGGATTATTCATAAGTATTACGGTCGTTTAATTCATAATGCCCCACAATTTTTCTCTCACAATACATTTATTCTTCAGAGTTAGAACATGAGTCAAAACTTCTTTTACATGTACACAATATCCATCGCGTTCTACAGCATTGTGTGATAATATGTATTCCCTGTTGGTAAAATCCGTTATCCTGTGCCCGTAAACATGATTTCACTGCGTGAATTACGATATCGTCATCTTACAACGGGCACGTCAGAAACGGTTGTAGAGCTTTGTCACAGTCTTCACGTATGCCTATCATGTGCACTAAATGACACCATCACTATTCTAAGAGACCGTCATCGTAACTTTACCAGCAGAGGGAGCTGCCTCAAATCTAGTAACTGCAAGTTGTGTCACTCCAGTGCTTGCCTTTCTATTCCCGGTTAAAAGTGGTACACCCAGGTTCTGTGGCAGGAAGGGCACACAACTGGCCTAATGTTGCTCCCACTGCCCAGATGAAATGGTTTTTCTTGCAATCTTGTGGTACGTTGTGACTATTCGTGGAACATATTTTGAGCATTTATTTGAATATCAAAGAGTCTCGGTCATTGCACACGCACTTCACATACCCATGGATTGCTGTAGAACTAGCTGTCGAGTTTTGCTGCGCCGGTGTGCACGGATGATAAGCCTGCGATTCACCATGTCGCTACAAGGTGGCTGTGACGGGACGTCCCGAACGTGTCCAGTCGTGGAGCTCGGTTTCTGGACATTCCTGACATTTCAACTCTCGTGACCTATTGCCCAAAAGTACTATTATTAGCTGCGTAAATACCATACACTGAACAGAATCGTTTATGAATCTTGTCACAGTTTCCTTTCCGCAACCAATAATTCAGTTATAACACGTTGTTGGTAACGAGTGTCTTACATACATGCCAATTTGATGGTTCACTATGACTCAGCTATCTGTCAGAGAAACTTCGCGAATGTGCAGGAAAAACATCAGATTTAAAGCACCTAAAACTACATACAGAAAAATGATATACGTCAGTAAACAGAGCATTTCCCTAAGCTCAGATTTGTATCACGAGCCATGGCGTTGTTGTAGACGACAAAACTAGGGGGGCAAGCGTGTCAGAACATGTAGACAAATCATTCGCTTCATGTTGTGTTATCGAAGTAGTTCTCGCCTATAGATGGGCAAACAAGTGAACAGATTTCGCCTTGATAGGCAACATCGACTTAATGAATTGCTCGTACATGCTCTTCTGCCCGTATCGACATTGGCCGCATCGTAGACTGTGTGCGTACTGAGCAACCATAGTGTGGGTTAAAAGCTTGGATAGATGCTCTACCAACTTATGTGTGTCTCTTTTCTGAATATCTTAAGTATTATCACAGTCGTCTTCTGAAATCGCGGATATATTTATGAACAATCGTCTGTAATGTCTAAGTCTGTGGCGTGTAACCATTGTTGAATAGTTAACACAATGGTAACTCTGACAACATGATAGTTTTTTAGCATTGCCATCTAGTAATTTTGTTTGTAGTGAACACGTATTAGTGTACTAGTAGCGAACCAACCCAGCTTCTATGGTCGAATGACTTTTCTAGTGTAGCGTTAATAAGTTATAGGCAAAAACCTTCCGCATGAATCAGTTAGTGAACATCGTATCAACAATCCTACAGTATTTCCTGATATTAGCCTTCACACAGAAAATTGAGGAAGTGGACTTCAATTGCAACCAATTTGTATGACGTACACTGATCAGCCGTAACTTTGGATGCTGCCTTGTGGCGTTGCGGGGGAGACGGACAGGGATCACCCTAGAGAAGATATGGGCTGCAAATAGGGAGATCCATTGAGATAATATACTTCGACAAAAGGCAGATCATTATTACGTAGCGTTTGTGAACGAAAATTTCTAAAACGGCGAAGATGGTCCAACGTTCACGTGCTGCTGTCTTGAGCATCTGCGGAAAGAGGTAGAAGGACAGTGAACCTTCCACTAGACGACTCTTCACAGAAAGCGTGGTTCAGAGGTTTGTCTGTTCTGTAAAGTGAACAGGTGGTGATCTGCGGCTACTCTGTCGAAAGAGCGCAGTGTTGGTGCACGCAGCAAGTGTTTCGGAGCACGCTTTTGAACATGGAACTCCCCAGCACACCATAGTTACGTGTTCACTTGATGACCCAACAACATCGTCAGTTACGACTGCAGTGGGCACTGGACCATTAGGATTCGACCATCGATCAATGGAGACGTGTCGGCTCTTCGGGTGAATTACATTTTTGCTACAATAGGTCGAAGGTCGTCCTCACAAACGGCGTCATCGAAATGAACGGCGGCTCGAACGTGCAGCGCGCCACGAACGCAGGCTGGTGAGAGAAGTATTATGCTAGGCGAGGCATTGTCCTGAACTCGCATGGGACCTGTGGTAGTAATCGAAGATATGCTGAGAGCTGCGAACCACCTGCATCCCTTCATCCTTGATGTCTTTCCCGACGGCGATGTCATCTTTCAGCAGTATAACTGTCCGTGTCTTGGCGCCAGAACCGTGCAACAGTGGTTTGATGAGCACTATAATAAACTCACGTTGACCTCTCGGCGACCAAATTCACCAGATGTGAATCCCATAGAACCCATCTGTGTCGCCATCGGGCGTCATCACGGCGTACGCAATCAGAAGATCGTTATTTACGCGAGTTACCTGAGCTGTGCGTAGGCATCTAATACCACATACCTCTAAAACCTACCAACAAACTGTCGGATCCCTGATCCGCAAAATCAATGATATATTTCGTTCCAAAGACGGACAAACAAGCTCTTAATTAGTTGGTCATAATGTTCTGTCTCGTCAGTGTATTTATGAATTATATACACAAACGTTCCTCGTGAATCAGTGATTCAGTGAAAACGGTATCTAAATCCTTACAGTGGTTCCAGAGGTTAGATTCACGTACAGACATAAAAGCGTGACATGGGAATTTAACTTATGATACGCAGTGATACAGTATCGTGGACTTTTCTTTAGCTGTATTTCAGATGAAAAATTTCTCCACATCATTTTCATACAAATTAAACTACTTAAGAAGCGCATGCCACGAAAGTTCTTAGGAGGCACGACTTTATTGACAGACACCATCATAGTTCCACCAATTAATATTTGTAAATAATATACAGAAATTTTCTTTTTGAATAGTCTATCTATTACGGTAAACCATATCACAATCTTTACAACACGTCCTGAGATTAGACTTCACTGCAGTGAGAAAAACATAACGGGGTGCGGCGCCGCGGTTACTTTTCCTCCTTTTACCTGCACCTACCTGTGAACTCATGGCAGCAGATCGCCGGCAGGAAAGCCGAGCAGAAACCTACCGTACTGCGACTCTCACCAGGCTGCATACAACGTAAACTATGCTAAAAATCGGGAAAAGGTCTTAATTCTGAATGAAAGGTGGAAATAATGGCATAACTTCGGTATATCCTGAAGTTTAGAATTACAAGTTCACTGCCAAGCCCATACTAATCCTAACACAGTCATCCTCAAACTCTTTCATTCACGTTGGCAAGTTTATGGTAATGTATTTCCCGAAATCTGAACAGCTACTAAACACGGATTGTTCATAAATGAAAACGCTCGTCATACTATTAAGTCTATCGGTGTCTAATGCACTCAAGGTTTTGGTCACCAATCTGCTCAATATGCCATGAGGAATTACTGTCTTTTCTCGTACACAAAATTACTTAAAAAATCCATACTTACTATAAAAACACACCGGGATAAATGTGCCTTCACTTTAAAGCATTTTTGAGACATATATGACCTCTAAATCCGGCAAATTATAACTTCCTTCGGAGCTCATACTACACACGACCGTACCATTGAAAGGCTGGGCTCTGAAAACTGCTATAAGCATTTTCTGTCTCCAAGAAAAAAAGACGGTGAAGAACAGCTCGGTGACTTCCTAATACACTTGAACAGCCTCCATGCCAACATAAAATTTACCATGGAAGTAGAAAAGGACAAAAAACTGCCATTTCTAGATGTGCTGGTCACAAGGGATGGTGAAAACTTGGGACAGAGCGTGCATCGAAAACCGACACACACGGACCGATACCTGCACAAACTATCAAACCACCACCCGAGCCACAAAAGTGGCATGATTAATACGCTCGTAACGAGAGCAGGACGAATATGTGAGCCGCAGCACCTCAGACGCGAAATGCAACACCTGGAAAGTGTTCTGAGGAGCAATGGGTATTCCACAGGGGATATTAGAAGTATATCAGAGCCAAACACTCTGCGAAGGAAGGAATCAGAAAAAGAAATGTCGGGTACGGCCTTTCTGCCATACATTCCCAGACTGACGGACAGAATCGGCCGTATATTTCGCAAACACGGCGTAAGGACGATTTTCAAACCTACAAGAAGGATCAAAGAGCGCCTTACATCGGCGAAGGAGAAAAGAGATCCACTTGCAATGTCGGGAATATACCGTATACCATGCACATGCGGAAAAGTTTATGTCGGAATGACTGAACGATCAATCAACACCAGGATCAAAGAACACAAGTGACATTGCAGGCTGGGGCAGGTGGAGAAATCGGCCGTGGCAGAGCACGCACTGAGTGAGACCGATCCCGTAATAAAATTCGCCGACACGGAAGTTCTGGCTGTAGAGAAGCACTATCACACGCGCTTGTTCAGAGAAGCTGTAGAAATACAAAAACACGTGAACAGTTTCAACAAGAAAGAGGAAAGCCGTAAGGTAAACGGATCCTGGCTTCCCGTACTGCAGCGAACGACCGTCGCAGGTGGCAAGAGAAGAACCGCACCACAAATGACCGAGGAGAAGCCCTCGGACGTGGGCACGCCAGGTACGTATAGTCGGCGGCCGCGAGCTCGGCTCCAGTTCACCACCGGCAATGGAGGGTGAAGCTTTGACAATGCCAGCCACTCGTGCTGGCGAAACGTCAGTAAAATCATTAGATGAACGTCGGCCGAAGAACCCGAGACAGAAGCCAATAGGCAGTTCGTTATTGAAAATGACTTACTTATGGAGTGTAACCTGCTGATCATAACTGTAATGGAAGGATTGTGGTACTCATTGTGGCTTACCGTGTAATTACATACTTCACAAGAGCCAAAGAAACTGGTGCACCTGCCTAGTATGTGTAGGGCCCTGCGTGCACGCACAAGTGCCTCAACACGACGTGTCATGGACTCGACTGATGTCTGAAGTAGTGCGGGAGGGAAATGACACCTTTAACCGTGCTGTCCATAAATCTATAAGAGTACTAGGAGGTGGAGGTCTCTTATGAACAGCACGTTGCAAGGAATCTCAGATATGCTCAACAATGTTCATTTCTGGGAAGTCTGGTGGCCATCGGAAGTGTTGGAACTCAGAAGCGTGTTGCTGGAGCCATTCTGTAGCAATGATGAAAGTGTGAGGTGTCGCATTGTTCTGCTGGAATCGCCCAAGTCCATCAGAATGCACAATGGATATCAACGGATGCAGGTGATCAAACAGGAGGCTTTCGTATGTGTCACCTGTCGGAGTCGTATGTAGACGTTTCATCGCCCATATCAGTCTAACTGCACACCCCTCATACCATTACAGAGCCTCCACCGGCTTGAACAGTCCACGGATTCATGGGGTTGTCTCCATACCCATAACGTCCATCCGCTCGATACAATTCGAACGAGACTCGTCCAACCCGGCTACATATTTCCAGCCATCAACGGTCCAATGTCGGTGTTGACGGGTCCTGGCGAGGCGTAAAGCTTTGTGTCGTGAAGTCATCAAGGGTACACGAGTGGGCCTTCGGCTCCGAAAGCCCATATCGTTGATGTGTCGTTAAATGGTTCGCACGCTGACACTTGATGACCGAGCATTGAAATCTGCAGACTTTGCGGAGGAGTTGCACTTCCGTCACGTTGAACGACTCTCTTCAATCCCATTATTGCAGGATCCTTTTCCGGTCACAGCTATGTCGGAGATTAGATGTTTTACCGCATTCCTGATATTCGCGGTTGTTGTTGTCGTTGTGGTATTTTGTCCAGAGACTGGTTTGATGCAGCTCTCAATGCCAATCTATCCTGTGCAAGCGTCTTCATCTCCGAATAACTACTGCAACCTACATCCTTTTGACTGCTTAGCGTATTCATCTCTTGGTCTCCCTCTACAATTTTTACCATCCACGCTTTGCTCCAGTACTGGACTGCGGATCCCTTGGTACCTCAGAACGTTTCCTACCAACCGATCCCTTCTTGTATTCAAGTGTGCCACACATTCCTCTTCTCCCCAATTTTATTCAGTACCTCCGTATTAGCTATGTGATCTACCCATCAAATCTCCAGCATTCGTCTGTAGCACCACATTTCGAACGCTTCTATTCTCTTCGTGTCTAAACTGCTTATCGTTCATGTTTCACTTCCACACGTAGGTACACTTCATACAAATTCTTTCAGGAAAGACTTCCTGAAAAATTTATACTCGATGTTAAAAAATTCCTCTTCTTCAGGAACGCCTTCCTTGCCATAACCAGTCTACATTTTATATCCTCTCTACCTCTAACATCATCAGTTATTTTGCTCCACAAATAGCAAAACTCATTTACTACTTTAAGTGTCTCATTTCCTAATCTAATACCGTCAGAATCAACAGATTTAATTCGATTACATTCCATTATTATCGCTCACGGTACACTTTGGAATTGTTCTTATGGGAAAATCCCCATTTCATCGCTACCTCGGAGATGCTGTGTCCCAACGCTCGTGCGCCGACTATAACGCCGTGTTCAAACTCACTTAAATCTTGATAACCTGTCATTGTAGCAGCAAGAAACCTATCTAACAACTGCGCTGGACACTTGATGTCTTAGATGTTGCCGACCGCAGCGCCGTATTATGCTTGTTTAAATATCTCTGTGTTTGAGTACGCATGCCTATACCAGTTTCGTTGGCGCTTCGGTGTCCTATTAGCTGACAGGTTTCCGTAACTAATTATATATAATTATATATAAGAGAGGAATTGATTTTATATCAGGAACTGATAACAAAGCGCTGAATTAGAGTAGACCAGTCATGGGAAAACACAGAGGGAAGAAGACACGAAACCAACAGGTGGAACTGTATGAGCAAAAATTGACACGTGGTTCGCTGCGCGTTCCATCTGTTAGTTTTGTATCCGCTGTTGCTGAAGGTGGATAAAATACTAAACTGAATTAATTGCGATTCTTGTCTAATTTAATAGATAACGAATTCCTTCAAAAAACGTTCCAATGTGTGTGAAATCCTATGGGACTTAACTGCTAAGGTCATCAGTCCCTAAGCTTACACACTACTTTACCTAAATTATCCTAAGGACAAACACACACACCCATGTCCGTGGGAGGACTCGAACCTCCGCCAGGACCAGCCGTGCAGTCCATGACTGCCGCGCCTTAGACCGCTCGGCCTGAAGAGTTTATATATAAAACATACATATTCGAGAAACCTCTTCACACACCATTCTTCTATTGCGACTCACTGTATTTCGTTCTGTGGAATTCAAACGTACATGTTTTGTAATGGAAGTCATCAAACCTATTGAAACCTTATAGTCAAGGGAAGGCAGGATTCGGCTACGGTTGTGGACGGGGCCGTAATCAGTTACTATTGGTTGCCTTTTACAGTTATACATATTTATTTTTGAAACAGTAATTCCAGACTCAACAATAAGTAAAAACATACCACACGTTATTAATGAAGGAATAAACAACTGTGTAAATAATAGTGTTTTCAGTGCGTTACAATGTAGCAGATCACCATAAAATACAGATAAAGATAATGCTTGAAAAAAAAAACAAGCCACTGTGATCACTGTTAAAGGCCTTACACGCCAAGAATGACACTAAATTAATAATGTTTAAGACCTCGCTGCAATTACAACCTACAGGTGTTGAAATATTAAAAGGTAAGTAGCCACAAACACCGCAGAAAGTATCAGGCGCCAGGAATGGCAGTAAATAAGGTTTTAAGGTTTACTTCTAAAATACAAATTTCGAGTTATTTTTTTAAGCAAGTGACCACAATCATGGCTGAATGGCTTACACGCCAGGAACGGCAATTATATTAAAAATTTAGAAACGTGCTGTATAACAGCAAATAAAAGCAAAGTTTAATTTTAAAAAAAAACAGGCAACTGACCACCTAACCTGTGAAATAAGATGATAGTAACATTGTAGCACAACCCTTACACTGCTAGATTTATTCCAGAAGGCGACCGGCGCTATTAACTAAACATACATAACCTTTAATGTAGGCGTTACAAGATATGGTAATAAATGATACAATAATAAAACACAAGGACCAGCCACAGACGGTACTCCAGGAATCGCCCTCTGAGAAGGTCCAGCAACAAACTCTTTCGCGAGCGATGAGATAGGCAGCCAAGAGTTGCATTCACTTAACAAGATGGTAACTCAGACTAGTGGCAGTCTACAATCAAGAAAGCTGTCAAAACGACACCCCTTACCGGACAGCAGCAGCATGGCGAGGAAACGTACGCTGCGTTATATACAATAACCCAGGGCAGGTAACTGGGGCGTTAGCGGCCACCAGGCAGGAAAAATACCGCTGGTTGAACTTAACAAATTGCAACAAGCTGAATGCAGTAAATAGTAATAAGAAGTCGAAGAAAGCTAATCAGATCGGCTTTCCCCAAGCACTCCACTCACTGCTCTTCGCCTCAGCGACATTAGGAGCAGCAACACGAACCCAAGTCACTGGAGAATTGCGAGATGTCACAATGGTGGACGTTTCTCTACTTGAATTGAAATGCCCTCATCTTAAAACCTCCAGGATCTGGTTTACGACGAGATCGTGCACACTCTTGACCACAGCCCTTCCATCCGGCAGTCCATGTGCGCCGCCAGCAGTCCACGCGTGTTCGCGCACTGTGCGGACCTAGCTCCTCCTGAGTCGCCAACCCAACTGACACACTCACACGACACAGAAAAACAACGACGTCGCCCTAAAGATAGGGCAACAGTCACTACGTATCGATAACCGCCGCTACTGCCACCAGCCGACAGGCAACGCTTGGGAAACGAGTGGCGCCAGTCAAGACGAGGAGAAGACAAACAACTGCAACCACGCCAACTAAAGGATACGGTCTGGCCTCTAACAGAGGGCGGAAACCTACAAACAGCACCAACACGAGCCGTACCACGGCTCACCTATGTTCAGGACACTGCAAATTAAAATGTCCTGTGGTGCCTCTCCTACTCCCAGTCGGTCGGTCTGATATATCGACCCCCTTAAAAAAGCTCACAATTAATATTGGACAGGATTATTTGTGATCACGAGGATAAAAACTCTTCAGAAAATGTGCACTATTTATTGCCTATTAGCTAATAACTTTCTCTTTTGTGTGACACAAAATTAAACACAGGAGACATAAAACCAGTACAGACAAAAGACATAAAACCAGTACTGACAAAATACAAGCAAGACAGAACACATTCCTTCAATGTTTGGGTCCCAGCATTTTTTCTCTCTAATCTTGTTAGAGTTCTACACGGCGTGTATTCCTTTCTGCGAAAGAATCTATTATCTCATCAAAGTTCGTCAAAAATTTTGCTACATAAAAAACCAACATGTCGTTGTCTAATACTGAAAAAGCCGTTAAATGATTAGTACGCAAGACGGGTGTGGTCTCTCGATTCGATTACATCTATTTTTTCACTCGAGATAAAACGATATAAGCCTTTCTAATATTGCAGCAACTGTAACATACGTCAAATAAGCGCGACTGTTTTGGCACACGTGGTCATTTATATCCACCTCATGTACATAAATCACAAGACAGAATATAGTTCACGATGTACCAATATCTCGCGATCGAGAAGTATTAGTAGTAATAGTACGAAATTTTTGTATAAATTTGGAATCGTCATATTCTTCAATACAATTTGTATGATGTCCCTATTTCTTCTCCTCCCTTGTTGTAACAAACAATCTTATCATCACTAATTTTGTAACTATTCCTGCCAATGTCAACACTTAGTCTCTGGGTAACTTCATTAACCCTGCCAGAATCACCGGTTCATTTATCCCGCCTTTATTCTCCAGTTAGGCGTTATTACGTGTTCATACAGCGCGTTTTCCGCACTATTTCGGGAATAGAACTTAAGCGGCTTCTAACTGGGGACAGTGCAAATGGCCGTTAGTGATGTAGCGATCTGGCAAAAATTTTCTGTCAAACTTTTATTTTCTTGGATACGCCGAGAAGATAATATGTGATCTTTCTTACCTGTTATTCCTTTCAGTCGTTTATTTCCACTCTGGCAGTCTGCATCTATTGATTTTGATGTGTCGACAGAAGTGCCGACACAGTGTGATTTGAGGGGACCGCAATGCACGCTATAAACTCACGAAGGATGGCGTGAGGTCTGAAACAGGATACGTAATGAATGCTATAAAGAAAAGTACGTAGCTTTTGGAATACTTAACTTTAATCCATCCTTGTTGTATACATCGTTCTTGATGAGACATGCTTTATACGATAAGTATCAATTGCTATGTAAGGCTAATGGCGCCTTGCTAGGTCGTAGCCATGGACTTAGCTGAAGGCTATTCTAACTATCTGCTCGGCAAAGGAGCAAGGCTTCGTCAGTGTAGTCGCTAGCAAAGTCGTCCGTACAACTGGGGCGAGTGCTATTCCGTATCTCGAGACCTGCCTTGTGGTGGCGCTCGGTCTACGATCACTGACAGTGGCGACACGCGGGTCCGACATGTATTAATGGACCGCGGCCGATTTAAAACTACCACCTAGCAAGTGTGGTGTCTGGCGGTGACACCACAGATTTCGCTAACGAATGTAATAACGATTATTATTCGCACATCAAATCAACCACATAAACAAATATTCGCCTCAGCTCGTACAGCCCCGCCCGCTTTTGTCTGCAGCAAAGTGTTTGGTTTCTAGTTGCGACAGGGATTCCCCTGGCAGGGACATCACGTACACTATGCACGCATTCAAAAATCAGCTTATGATTCGTTCAGAAATCCATTTAGAATGTGTTCAAAAATCTTCAAAAACCAACAGCCCTTACTTTTTTTTTGAGAGCGCTATCAGCGAAGTTGTGTTTTTGTTATGCGTGACAAAAATCGAACAGCAGAATTTGGAGCAACGTTACGCCACCAACTTTTGTGTCAAACTTGGGGAATCCGTGATTGTGACCTTTGAAAAGTTGAAACAGACATGGTGGGAAACATTTGTTATCAAGAACGTGAGTTTTTCGCTGGCACAAATCATTTTAGGCAGCCTAGAACACGTTGTAGATGAGCCTCGTAAAGGGATGCCCTCAACTTCAAAAAGCGACGGGAACGTCCAACGACTGTGACCGAGGGGTTAAAGGCTCTACCAAACGAAACCTTACAGCACTGTAACAAAGCTGCTGGGTACAACAGCTCCACCGGTGTATAGCTGCCGAAGGTATTGATACATCATGGGCAACCAGCGTCCACGTGTGTCACCTCTCATGTGACTATCGTGGTGGCATTACATAATAAGACTTTGCTCGTCCACATACGGTACATGCCTCAGTGAGTTGTCTGTGTCATGTTGAGGGAAGCAAGAGAACCAGTCCTGTTCCCAACAAGTCATGTGCGAGACCATCTCCAACATCAACTCCGTTCAGTGACAGTATCCAGAATATCAAGAATCAACTACAGCAGTTATGAGACCGCTTGCAGTAAGAGAGGATACAACTGGTTTATGACGCCCATCCCGTGTGAATAGTGCACGCATCCACTGTTTTAGACTAGAGGGTGTACAGTGTCATACATTTGACTACAGTGTGTAATATCTGAAATGACATCATGTACCCTCTCAAACAGTGAAGTTGCATTTCGTTTTCTCCTTCCCTTATGGGTGCATCACTTTTTTGGCCAGGCAGAGTGAGACGTGTTGCGGCTCGCGTTGGTGCCTTTGGTAGGTTGGCATCGTGTAATAGGGATAGTGGCACTCGTTTTCTTCTTGTGTTTACTGGCGTCACTATGTTTGCTAGCGTTGTCTGTCCGCGAGTGGCAGCAGCAGAGGTTATCGATACCTAGTACCGTGGTACTATCTTTGGAAGGACGTCAAGTGTTTTGTGGGTCGGAGTGTGTCGGGCAGTTCGGTTGGGATGGAGCAGCAGTGAGGTCCAACAGCGCGAGGACATACCAGGACCGCTGGCAGCAAGCAGGCACCGCTGCATCAAGGGGCTGTAATTGCGAGGGCGACAAACTCGTTCTCCACCGGACCCAGGACGTATGAGTTGAGTGAACATTAATCCAGTAGTGAAACCTCCACTATTTTGAGATCACGCCGTTTGTTCGCGTGTTGCTGCTTGCAGGGTCGTTGAGATGAAGAGAAATGAATGGAGTATTTGGAGGTGGCGAAATTAATTAGCCATCCTCCACCTTTTATTATTAATCATTGAATTCCTTGTGTTTATTGATGAAGTTCAACCAGCGGTATTTTTCTGCCTAGTGGCAGCTAAAACCCCAGTTACCTGCCCTGGATGTTAGCGTATTTTTGCGGTAGTGTACCTTTCCTCGCCTTGCCACTGCTATCCGGTGAGGCGTGCAGTTCGACAGCCTCCTTGATTGTGGTTTGGATATTTGTTTCTTTTGGACTACCTTGGTCGTAGTGGGTCCATCTGCTTCTGGGTGTTCTAACACCGGATTCAGAAGACGCAGTGCTGTCTGCCGGTTCTGCCTTGCCTGCGTTATTCCATCGTTGTCTTGGATATTAGACATTAAGTAGACGTTCAAAGAGTGTTGGCCGGCTTTTAAGCTGTCACTAGTTTGAGTTGCCAACCAGTTAAGTGGATACAACTCTTGGCTGTCTGTCTCATCGTTTACGAAATTGAGCGACTTTCCTAGATAGATCCTTGGAGAACTGTCTGAGGCCCACTTCTCTCTTGATTTGATCAGATTGTGATGATTGTCAATAAGACCTTAAGCCGTGAATGCAATTTGTCTTAAGAATTTTTAATTTGATATTGTCTCTTTATATGATTGTCCTTTTTTATAGTATTTTAGTAAGAATTTGCAATCCAGGCCTTCAGCCATTAAATTGTTTTGAGTAATTACTACTGGGGCCTTCAGCCGGCAATTAATTTGAATTCTGGTTAATAAGGCCTTCAAACGCGAATGCAATTTGTCTTAAGAAATTTTAATTTGCTATTGTCTCTTAACAGTCGAATTTGATCATTGTTCCTTATTGTCAACCATATATGCAATGGGTTCCAAATAAAGTGTACGTTACTTTAAAAAAACTGAGCAACCAACGGTAACTGAGTAAGGCCCTTTCCACACCGAAATCTGCCTTCCCGAAGTCCCATGTCTCACAGAGTAGTCACAATGAAAATCGGAATAACAATAGTTCATTCACATGAAATATTGATTCATACATAACACAATTTGAATAAATGTTATATTTACGATAAATACATTCAAAAAAAAAATTGATGGTCAATGTTCGAAGTGTTGTGTAGTGCAGAGAATGAGCGTGTATACGTGTAACCTGCGACAGTGCTTCACTTGGGAAGGAAACAGCGGAAGAGCACTGTGATGGACTTGATGTCATCCACAGTACACATATGGTGAAAGACCAATAAGACAAAACTGTAGTAGAAAGCACCATCCTTAACATCAAAATGTGGAAAAACCTCATAGTAGAAAAACTCAAATGACACTTATCTAGATTTCTAGATTACAATATTACCAAGATGACCTAAGTGAGAAACGAATAGAAAGCTTGTTCGCCACGGCAGATACAGCATACACGAATTAAAGGTGTTCTACCGCTGGTTAATATTGACAGCTAGTCAGAAAAGGTATGCATCTGAAGTACAACAACGAG
The DNA here is from genome assembly GCF_021461395.2 of Schistocerca americana. Classification (NCBI taxonomy): domain Eukaryota; kingdom Metazoa; phylum Arthropoda; class Insecta; order Orthoptera; family Acrididae; genus Schistocerca; species Schistocerca americana. Next base: position 287,834,615 of record NC_060123.1, on the reverse strand, counting down.
TGGGAGGGAATCGTGGACCACGATAAAATAAAAATGAAAAACAACGAAAACGCAAACTTTTTAAAACTTTTACAAAACGATAAAAAATTAAGCAGTCAAATAAATGATGAAACGTAGAGGCAGTACAAGAAATAAATGAAGAAAAATCTCTTGAAGCAACACGTACAGCAAGAAAGGAGCTTTCAATGAGCCGGCTGTGACAGCATTCAGAAATATAAGGCTTCGCTGTGGAAGGAACGGTAGATGGTAAAAACTGCGGACAATAGGAAAATACTGGATCATGGAAAACAGACTAGACTACCGCAGATAGTGGGTGTTACTGGTACGTAGAAAGGAGAAGACAGAAAATGGAGGACGATGGCATCAAAATGGTAACATGACTTATGACACAAAAAACAGAGAAAACATGTTATCATGTTGTCACGCATGGGGAGAACACTTTCACACTATCGCCATCTACAGAGCAATACCCCAGCATCTCTCTCCCTTCGCAGTGACTAAATACGAAAACGGCCCCTCTAGGAAACTGTGCACTGCATTATTTGCTGACCGCGTGTCGCACGCTTCAACATACACTTCGTTCGAGAAACAGGACACTATCCTATTCCTAATCACGTCGCATGCAAATTCCATCCACTAAGTGACGACATGACGATGTGCCCCGATCAACTGTTAGTTTGTTAATGGAGATAAAAGATAAATTCCAGATATATTCCCGAGTACTACTTTGTGCTGGCGAAGGAGACAGAGGCAATCGTCAAATCTTGGTACACTATCCAAATCTGACGCCGTATCTATATCGACAGTCATCAAGGATGCCACCACAAAAAGCTTCCAATACGCGATTCATGATTACCGGTTTTGTGGCACTGACGTTAATAAATTTTTCGAACTTTCGACTAAAACACTGCGTTCCTAAAAATTCGTTCAACAATGCACTGCTTAATCTTTTAACTCGGGCATTCTGAAATACAGAGTTGGTATATTCGATGTGTGGACACCACATCTATGCAGATTGTAAATTCTACAAGAACCTCTAGAGATCATTGTGGAATCTGTAAATTCAAAGCAACTGCGAATGCTAAAAATAACGAATTCTGTTTTTGAATCAAGTATTAAGGCTTCGCTCAGCTGGTAAAGTTATGGGCAGACAAGAAGAAAGTAAAAGTAGGGTTTAATGACTGGTTGACTACGAGATTGTTAGTGGTGGCGCACAAACTCCGACTGGCGAAGAAGGAGGAAGGAAATAGACCATGTCTTTTCAAATGAACCACCTCAACATTCACCTTAAAAGACTTAAGGAAGTCTTGATGTGTGGTCGGAGATTAAACTGTCATCCTGCCGAATACTAATGCACTGTGTTAACAATTCGTACGTCGAACGTACGAATTGCCGTAACATTAACCACTTCTCAATTTTACAGCTATGTAGGGACAAGTGCACTTTGGAAGCTGTGCGTAGATTTGTTGGCTTAGTACAACTTTGTTCTCTTAGAGGCAAACGCGCAGTAGCGCAACAGGGTCAATAGGCACCCATGGCAAAATTTTACTGTTCTTACATCGTCCCTCCGTACACAAATACACACTCAGCCCCTATCCACCCGTCAACATCTCCTTATATTACGTTCTATCAGCTTCCTTACTTACCCAGTTTATTCCTTTACTGACGTCATACTACTTCATTAACAAGTACAAAATGCACATTTAAATAACTCTGCTTTTCATAATGCGGTTAAGAAAACGGAACAGCATACAGTCTACACTCGGATTGCTTGTATCAGTAACGCGATTCCATTGCTTCATGTTTTATTGCTGATCTACATCTGCGTCCAAACTCTGCAAGTCACCTCAAGGTGGGGGGTAAGTGAAGGGTACCTTGTCGACTACTGTCACTTCTCGCCTTCCCCTTTCCAGTAACGAACGGTTCGCAGGAAGAAGGCTACTGGTAAGAATTTTTGTAAGCTCGAATATCTTAATTATATCTTCACGGTTTTTTCGCGAGTTGTATGTAGGAGGAAGCAATATATTGGTTGAATCTCCTAGGAACTTCCTCGTAAATTTAACTGAACAGCACACCGTCGTGCAGACTGCCTGTCCTGTGGCGTTGGTTGGTTGATTCGGGGGAGGGGACCAAACAGCGAGGTCGTCGGTCCCATCAAGTTAGGAGAGGATGGGAAAGAAAGTCGGCTGTGCCCTTCCAAAGGAACCATCCCGGCATTTGCCTGAAGCGATTTAGGGAAATCATGGAAATGTAAATCAGGATGGCTGGAGGCGGGTTTGAACCGTCGTCCTCCAGAATGCGAATCCAGTGTGCTAACCACTGCGCCACCTCGCTCGGTCTTGTGGCATCTGGCACTGGAGTTGATAAGGAACTCCGCCACGCTTTTGAACTTAACAAATGAGACTGAAACGAAACGTGCTGCTCTTCTTTGGATCTTCTGCAGTTCTTCTACCAATACATCTCGCACTGATTGGACCTGATAATTGAAAGTCTGTTCCAATGAGAAATGACACACGCGAAACATATTCTACATACTTTCACTACCTCTACTCACTTGGCACAAAGATGGTTCCATTTAGTGGTCTATTATCTATACCAGTGAAAGGTAGGTCTTACGGAACTGTTACTGAGTACAGTGCTATTTAAAGCTCCTCATTCCAGTACCCTGCAATTCTTTCATTTCTTCTTCTTCTTCTTCTTCTTCTTCTTCATCCTCCTCCTCCTTCAAACGTGTATGCGCAGAAACGGCTAACACTGCACGTGGCCTGGCTACCACTCCGAACTTAGGTCATTGCATATAGAAAAAAAGGCAAATGCCTATGCTCCAAGACGATAATGAACGAAGTGTGGCGATAAACCTGTTTGTCCATAGGTGACGTCTTCCTTTGTTTAGTGGCGCCCCCAGAGATTTAAATAGCCGATATTTATGCTTCAGGGCATACGAATATCGAGAGGCGTGTTTATTATTCTGGAGATAGCGTTCGAATATTTGTCACGTAAGTGAGCTTAGAAAAACAGCGGGCGAATAAAATACGTAGCGCTTATGCCGGATTTATCCACCGGCGCACAGCCCCGTGCAATTTTGTTACTTGTTTGTTTGCCCGCCCGCGAGGCTAAAGTAAACAGAACGGCAGAACAGCGACGTAACTGCGCTCTCACAGGATTTCCGCGAACACGATAACTGCGTCACGCCGCTACCAATGTCATCGGCAGTCCTAGTGTGCCGACGCAATCACGCACTGCACTCACGCAGTTGTTTGTCCGTTTTGTCGTGCGCCTGTGTACCAGCTGATTAGAATTCCTACAATGAGCTACAGTGAGAGCAGTACAGCTCTGAACTCAAATTAAAAACAAGGGACAAAATTTCCAACTCGTTGCCCTACACAGAATTTATTGGTCGGCGCTATACGTGAAATCTCGTTTAAATGACCGCCACATCTGCGGAATGAGCATAACAAAGCAAATTGAATAGAAACTCCATATAGTACCATCGTTGATTAAATAAATTCGAAACTGCAGCTGTGACATTTCGACAGTCGCTGTGGTTGGATGGAAAGACAACAAAGCTGCAACACAGGATCAGACAGAAAATCGATATAATATTTCTATACTTTGCCTTTATTGTCTTGGGTAATTTAGAACTTAGAGAGCCATCTTCAAATGGTTGCAGCAACACCCATCGCTTCTGTTGCTTTCTCAGTCCATTGCATCCATTACATCACCAAGAAACACTTTAGGTATAGAAATTGTAGTAAGTCAATGTGAACAGATGACATGGTTCAAATGGCTCTGAGCACTATGGGACTTAACATCGGTGGTCTTCAGTCCCCTAGAACTTAGAAATACTTAAACCTAACTAACCTAAGGACATCACACACATCCATGCCCTAGGCAGGATTCGAACCTGCGAGCGTAGCGGTCACGCGGTTCCAGACTGAAGCGCCTAGAACCGCACGGCCACACCGGCCGGCGAACAGATGACATATAGACGCTTCTTAACAGTATCAGATGTTACAATGTTTTCTTTCAGACAGCAATTTCGGAAATAGGCTGTTGGAAAGAGCGCAAGTCGAACTAATACGCGAGGTTTAGGCCGAAGAGTTTGGAAATCTCGTGCCCTTTTATGAGCGACAGATGTACGTTAAGGTGACAGAGTCATGGGATACCTCTGCATACAGTGTCGGACATCCTTTTGCGCTGCGTACAGCAGCAATTCGACGTGACATGGGTTCAACAAGTCTTGGTATGTCCTCGGCAGAAATACTGAGTCATGCTGCCTCTATAGCCGTCCGTAATTGCGAAAGTATTGCCAGTGTAGGATTTTGTGCACCAACTGGCCTCTCGATTACGTTCCGTATATGTTCGATGAGATTCATGTCGGGTGCTCTGTGTCGCCAAACCACTCGATCCAATATTCGAGAATGTTCGTCAAAAGAATCGCGAACAACTATGGCCCAGTGACATGGCGATTTGCCATCCATAAAAACTCCATCGCTGTTTTGAGAATATGAAGCCCATTAATAGCCTCCAAGTAGCCGAACATAATCATATATACTCAATGATCGTTTCAGTTCAAGGAAAACACAGCTCACATAATTATGGAGTCATCACCAGCTTGCAATGTGCATTATTGACAACTTGGGTCCATGGCTTCGTGAGGTCTGCATCACACTCAGACCTTGCCATCATCTCTTGTCAATTGAAATCTGAACTTATCTGACGAGGCCACTGTTCTCCAGTCGTCTGCAGTCCAACCGGTATGATCATTGGCCCAGGAGTAGCACTGCAGGCGATGACGTGCTGTTAGAAAAGGTCGTCCGCTGCCTTAGCCCTTTACTGCCAAATTTCGCCGCACTGTTCTCGTACGTCCCACATTCATTTCTGCGGTTATTTCACTCAATGTTGCTTGTCTGTTAACACTGACAGCTCTATGCGAATGCTGATAGTTCGTTGAGTGATGGCCTCCGGCTGCTGTGCTGTTCGTGGTGAGAGGTAGCGCCTGAAATTTTATATTCTCGGCACAGTCGTGACACTGTGGCTCTCGAAATATTGAACGATTTCCGAAATGGAACCCCCATGCGTCCAGCTCCAACTACAGCGTTCAGCGTCTGTTCATTCACGTCGTGCTTTCACAAACACGTCAGAAACCTTTTCACCTGAATCACTTGATTACAAATGACCGCTCGAATAATGCAGGCCGGCCGATGTGGCCGAGTGGTTCTAGGTCGCAGGTTCGAATCCTGCCTCGGCCATGGATGTGTGTGAAGTCCTTAGGTTAGTTAGGTTTAAGTAGTTCTAGGGGACTAACGACCTCAGATGTTGAGTCCCATAGTGCTCAGAGCCATTTGAACCATTTGAACCAATGCACTGTCTTTTTATGCCTTGTGGACGCGATATTACGACCATTTTTATACGTCCACATCGCTATCCCATTACTTTTGTCACCTCAGTGTAGTTCATAGCACACTTGCCGTTCTCCTGCGCTACAGAACTTCCACTTACCTGGCACACACATATCTCCATAGAAGTCCCTATAACCGATACGATCTCGGAGCATAAAATGAAAAACAGAGTTTTATGTTGCGCTATGTAGTGCGCCTTACATTCCGTATCTATATAACTTGTCCTCCCATCTGTCTTCACTGACTCTAACACCTCAGTTTACGCAACAATATCCGTAAACTTGACTCCTACTAACCTTTGCTTCCTCTCTGTTTTCCAAATGTTCAAATGTGTGTGAATTCCTAAGGGACCAAACTGCTTACGTCATCGGTCCCTATCCTTACACACTACTTAAACTAACTTATACTAAGAACAATGCACACACCCATGCCCGAGGGAGGACTCGAACCTCCGGCGGGAGGAGCTGTACAGTCCGTGACATGACGCCTTAAACCACACGGCCATTCCGCGCGGCCTCTTATTTTCCAATCTCGATACAATGCAGCACCTATTCCGACATATTCCACCAACCTTGTATCTACACCTAAACAATTTCCATATCCTATCCCAGTGAAACTTCACCTGTATCCCCCAAAAAAGGAAATATCAACCAAAATAATGAAATGCATCCCTATATTTATATATCCTACGAGCTCTCCTTCTTTTCTCTGCATCTTTTTAACCCTTTCCTAACCATATTTTGACCCTGACAACGTCCCAAACCTACGTTCTCATTCTGTTTCCTAACATCCAGCTCACCACCTACCCTCATTGCCTCAGTTTAGAGGCCAACTTCCTTTTATAGACATAAGGTAAGGTTGGGCTAAGTGAATCATTTCAAATTTTTGGGCCCCAGTCGGGTACTAATTATTTTATTACCCATGTTAAATTGTATGGAGAATAGGTCATAGCTACAAGTTTTGTATAATGCAGGAAAATTGCTTCCAAAACTACTCTTCTTCATTATGGATAACAAAATAAAGAATGTTGAAACAACGGGAAAATTAAAAATCTGTGGGTCTATTTGAATCGTAAATGGGGCTATGTGAACTATTGTCACCTGTCATACAATTACACAAAATATGGAAGGTTACATGACCAGCAACTGTTACACGCATTTCCCACAGCGGAATTATTTACGACCTGCAGCTCCCACACAAATTTCGTGATACAACACTTTGCACTTATAACACCAGATCCACTCCCTTTCTTCACAGATCCGGGATCGTAATATTTGATGTTGCAAAAACCACAAGGTACGTTTTCTTCCTCATACTCAGCTCTCGGTATTGACGAACACGAATCATCTTCTTCATTTCAAGGTTTCTCTTGAACATCTAGGGCATTTCTGCAGCGGTTGATCTTCTCCCTTTGGGAGTTTTCTCTTCCCCCTCGTAAGGCTGTGAGGAACTGACGAAATCATATGGCACGCTGAATTTTTCTCTTTTCACCCACGTGTGGGACCTGTAGTTTTCTTTGGAGTTGGTAAAATAGAAGAAAATGATGAAGATGATGTTGATGACTTCTGACTTTCCGAATGTCTTGGAGTATTAGGAGGAGTCGCAGGGCCGGGGATTACTTTTGATTCTGTGGTAACAGAAGGGGATGCATAATCCAGGAACGCAGACGAAGGAAGGAATTTCCGCGATCGTATTTTGTTGGGACTGAAGGGGGAAATTCCTCTACACTAAAATCCCTTCACAGCATTTCCTACACCAGCTCCTGGAGGCGACATCGAAAATTTTGCCAAAAACGAATTTTGTAATGTAGGCTGACATTATTGTCCATAAACGAATTGGCTCCTTTAATACAATTTCAATGGCCTGAAAACAGTTCTCTCCAGAGGCTCCATAATGTGCGTAATTCATGACGGCAGAAACACCAATTCAATTCACACCAATGGCGAAACGTCATTTTTTCGTATGAATCCAGGTTCTGTTTACAGCATCATGATGGTCGCATACGTGTTTGGCGACATCGCGGTGAACGCACATTGGAAGCGTGTATTCGTCATCGCCATACAGGCGTATCACCCGGCGTGATGTTATGGGGTGCCATTGGTTACACGTCCCGGTCACCTCTTGTTTGCATTGACGGCACTTTGAACAGCGAACGTTAGATTTCAGATGTGTTACGACCTGTGGCTCTACACTTCATTCGATTCCTGCGAAACCCTACATTTCAGCAGGATAATGCACGACCGCATGTTGCAGGTCCTGTACAGGCCTTTCTGGATACAGAAGATGTTCGACTGTTGCCCTGGCCAGCACATTCTCCAGATCTCTCACCAATTGAAATCGTCTGGTCAATGGTGTCCGAGCAACTGGCTCGTCACAATACGCCAGTCGCTACTCTTGATGAACTGTGGTATCGTGTTGAAGCTGCATGGGCAGCTGTACCTGTACACGCCATCGAAGCTCTGTTTGACTCAATGCCCAGGCGTATCAAGGCCGTTATTACGGCCAGAGGTTGTTGTTCTGGGTACTGATTTCTCAGGATATATGCACCTAAACTGCGTGAAAATGTAATCACATGTCAGTTCTAGTATAATTTATTTATCCAATGAATACCCGTTTATCATCTGCATTTCTTCCTGGTGTAGCAATTTTAATTGCCAGTAGTGTATATTTGGAAAACGCTTCTTGACTCTTGTGCACGACTTGTCTAGTAAAGATTTTGTAACACAATGGCGCCCGAGCTGAGCACACAGGCTGCGCAGTAATTTATTACCTTATTTCCAACCACAGAGCCGTATGATTTAGGAAGCTCCATCTTATCCTACTGTCCAATCCTACACGATGCCTGCGAGAGTGGAAGCTGTCATCAAGGCTAAGGGTAGGCCAATACCATATTGAATTCCAGCATTACCGAAGGATGGTGCCACGACTTGTAAGTCATTTTGAGCCAGGTGTCAGCATACTTTTGATCACATAGCGTATATGTCTAAACTATCTTTATAGAAACTGGATGGCAAAGAACGTAAGGACAGCTAGCCCTTAGGTAAGTGGGGCACCATCATGCTGAAAGATAGTTACAAATGTCCTGTCTTCAGACAGTAGCGTCGGCAGCACATCTTCGTCTAACAATTGTAGATAATGGGGTGTTTTAATGTACCCTGAATGCAGAACGTCCCAACAATATGACAACCATATATATCACACGTAATCATCACATTCGATGCGGCAGCTATATTCGATGGATCCATCCTGTGAAGATTTACAAACAGTGCATCATAGTAGACAGGAAGATTTTCGTCCAACTTGGATATCACCTATACTACAAATGGCACCCGACGATATGGATCGTCCTTAACGAGATGTTGTAAAATTTTCATTCTGTAAGTGCGCCAATTGTGCGTGGCCAAAACTCTCAGTACTGATGTGCAGCTGGCTGCAGTCTGATGTGAGATGCGTTGAGTACTACTCTCTGACCTCTTACTGAACGACGCCGGAACATCTGTTGATGTTTCTTCATCCACAGCCATTTATGATCGTCCAGATTTCGGTTAGGCTACGACAGAGACAGTTTCACAATACTTCGCAAGAAATTTTGCCACCGCACTGCGGGTAATAGGTGGTCTGTTTGGGTGCCGTTAGTTGAAATACTCTTCAGTAACAAGGGTGTACCTTTCTTCTGATATAAAGATATTCTCAATGCGTTCTGCTTGTGCCAATTCTCTTCTTATACCAGGACGATCTCAATGCGTTCGGCTTATGTTACCCTCATCTGCTTCGTGTCACCTGTACAGAAGGAACACCTTTGATAACTATAAAATGAATAAAGCTATGCTCAAATGAAAGACATCCTTGTTGCTCGCCTTTAATTTCTATCTGTCTAATATGTCACATGACTCACTTTCCAGTCACCCACGTCAGAATAGGGGCCACGGTGGTAACGTATTCTCACGGATGTCTCCATTCTTCCAAAATGGCTCTGAGCACATCGGAGGTCATCAGTCCGCTAGAACCTAGAACTACTTAAACGTAGCTAGCCTAACGACATCACACGCATCCATGCCCGAGGCAGGATTCGAACCTGCGACCGTAGTAGTGGCGCGGTTCCGGACTGAAGCACCTAGGACCACTCGGTCACCGCGGCCGGCCTCCACTCTTCCATCTCACACTACTTGACTTTAAATTTCTTTTTATCCATTTGCTTTTGTTTTAAAGAAGTGGTTATACACATGAGGAACACGCTATATGGTAACTTAATTTTACTTTAATCTGACAGTTTTGTTTTCTACCATCCACGGAAAGCATCTTTTACTGATTTTGAAAACATATGTAGAAGTTTCGTCTTTTGATTATACTGGGTGTTCTGATGGAAGTATTTCCCTGATTACGAACATTCATGAGGCATAAAATGTGACACATAGACAAATACTATTTATTTTGAACTGAATTTGACATGTTCAAGTTATTGTATACATACATACTTACTGTTACTTAGTTTGTTACAGGGCCCAGTGATGTAAAAACAGCGGAATAGGATAACATTTGCAAACATCATGTACTCAAACTCTAGTTTGAGTACATTTTGTGGTGTCCGATTCCGCTGTTGTTACATCAGTGAGTCATGTAACAAATAAAGTAACAATAAGTATGTACGTTCACAAAAACTTGAATATGTCACATGCAATTAAAGAAAAAAAGTATTTGTCAGTGTTTCATATTTTATGACTTATGAATATGTGTAATTATGGAAAGACTTCAGGGACATCCGCTATTTTTTCACTTTAATGAGAGGGATGAAACAATAAAGAAAAAATTGAAGCTGGAAGCTTTCACTGCTTTTTTGCATAAAGTTAATTACGGTAAGTGGTAGTCTGTGTTTAATATAGTGTGGATAGGATTTTTCTATTCTACGATCAACTCCTTAACACAGAGACCTATCTGGATAATAATCAAACAGAAAACTGTCACAAGTATCAATAACCTTTCTGTAGAAAATTGCGTAAAATAAGTAACTGCAAGGGAGCGACGAAAGATAAACTATTTACAATAGTGGTGCTTCAGCTGGCAGAGGTAAAACAGGTTACACTTGAAAGCAGGGGCGAAAAGAGTGTCGTTTCTGCACAGCGTCAATAAGGCGTAAGTGCGACAATTGTGTCAATAAGCATCATCATCCTCGTTGCTGAGCGGTAAATGTGTGTCACACAACCAATGCGAAGTGCCAGCAGCTTATTATACACATTGCTAATAATGTCGTACATAAAGGAAATACACATGTAATACACATAGAGATATACAGAGTGTTTGACTGTTATAGCCACAAACGAAAGGTACGAGTAGATGGAAATGAAACTAGCAAATTATCCTAAAAAATACAGGCTCGGGAACCGATTGTTTCCCTGATAAGACTTATGCACAAATACCAGTCATGCTATAGTCACTGTCCGTTGTTGATTGTTCCTTATTTTTATTAGTTTCTCTTACAAAGAACAAAAAGTGTACAAAAATTTAATTCTGCCATGTTTTACAATGTTTTGTTTCGTAACATTTGCGTCTTGTGTTGACTGTGTGTGTGTGTGTGTGTGTGTGTGTGTGTGTGTGTGTGCGCGCGCGCGCGCGCGCGCGCACGCGCGTAACACAGATATTATGGCAGACGACCGCCACAGAAATCAGTTTTGCGTCTTAGGTCAGCACTAATTGAGTTTACTGATTACAGCAACTAAAACATTTACCGAGAGAAGTGGCGCAGTGGTTAGCACTTTGGACTAGCATTCGGGACGACGACGGACGTTCAAACTCTCGATATTCTCGCTATATCTTTGCCGACCTTTATTCTGGCGATAACTTACGCCAGCACATTACCTTTATCAAATCTGATGGATATCTCATCTGATTCAGTAGTTTCCACTACTAAGCAATTTTAGGCGATTTTCTGTTCTGTAATCGCTTATCTCTGTGTCTGCCATTTAGACTTTCGTACGATGATTACCAGGAGAAACCGTATTAGTATCTTCTGTGGTGAAACAATGTCGAAAGTCGAATTCGATATTTCGGCCTTCTCTCTGTTATCTTCTGTTTCGATGCCATTGTGGCAATTGAGTGAATGAATAGAGGATTTCGAACTGCTTACTCATTTTATGTAAGACGAAAACCTCTTCGGATTTTTACTCAGTTCCGTTGACAAACGCTTCTCTCATTGCTCTCCTTCCTTTGTTTCTGCTTCGTTCAGTTTTTGTTTCTTAACTGGTTATTGACATCTCTTGATCTGTGATAAGCTCTCTTACTTTAGCTTTCTAACCACAGTGGATCTTTCCCATCCCTTAAGACATTGTTTGGAGCATTCTTGGGTAAGGCATGTTCTACGACGCTATTGATCTTTTTTTCCTTTGTGCTTAACAATTTCGTCTTTGTCACTAAATATTTGACGCTGATGACTCAGATAGTCTATAATTTGTTTCCTGTCACTCTTGCTAACCAAAACTACTTCCCTATCTTTCGTAACGTTCCCTGTAAAATCCGTAGTCATAGTTGCTCTCACAGCCTTATGATCACTGATATCTTCCTCTACGTTAGCTGACTGGATAAGTTCAGATCTGTTTGTTCCTAAGAGTTATAAGACATTACCTTCACGAGTTGGTTCTTCATATGCTCAAAGTAATTTTTGAATATGACATTGAGAACAATGTTACACGAATCCCTGCCTCTGGCTCTAGTTTTGATGGCATAACTCTCTCAATCTAAACCTGCAAAATGAAATCGCCTCCTATTACAACAGCACGATCAGGGAAATTACTAACGATATTGCGCATATAGTTTGTATGCTTTTATCTTGTAGCTAAAAACCGTGCAATAATGATAATCCTTAGTGTCTGTAATTAGACAATTTAGACTTGAAAGGACTGCTTACTCAAACACTTCTTAAGCCATGTATATCAGAGAGTACACCGATGAGCTGAAACATTATGACAACCTGCTTAATACTTCTCGGGTTATCAGCCGAGTGGTGGCGTCGTCTTGTCGCAACGTTTCAATGAGTTTCGTACCCATCTGGCGAAGTGTCGGGATGGTGTGGTCTGCATATCTATATAGCTGCTTGGTCGCCGAGACATCAACGTGAGTTCACTATAATGCTCGTCAAACCATTACAGCACGGTTCTGGCTCCAAGATACGGATAATTATACTGCTGAAAGAAGACATCGCCGTCTGGGAAGTCATCAAGCATGAAGGGATGCAGATGGTTCGCAGCTGTCAGCGTGTCTTATATTACGACCACTGGTCTCATGCAAGCGCAGGACGTCTCACTTAACATAATACTTCTCTCACCAGCCTGTGATCGAGGCGCGCTGCACGTTTCGAGCTGCCGTTCACCTCGATGACGTTGTTTATGGAGACGGCCATCGGCCTACTGTACGAGGTGCATTCAAGCTCTAAGGCCTCCGATTTTTTTTTCTAATTAACTACTCACCCGAAATTGATGAAACTGGCGTTACTTCTCGACGTAATCGCCCTGCAGACGTACACATTTTTCACAACGCTGACGCCATGATTCCATGGCAGCGGCGAAGGCTTCTTTAGGAACCTGTTTTGACCACTGGAAAATCGCTGAGGCAATAGCAGCACGGCTGGTGAATGTGCGGCCACGGAGAGTGTCTTTCATTGTTGGAAAAAGCCAAAAGTCACTAGGAGCCAGGTCAGGTGAGTAGGGAGCATGAGGAATCACTTCAAAGTTGTTATCACGAAGAAACTGTTGCGTAACGTTAGCTCGATGTGCGGGTGCGTTGTCTTGGTGAAACAGCACATGCACAGCCCTTCCCGGACGTTTTTGTTGCAGTGCAGGAAGGAATTTGTTCTTCAAAACATTTTCATAGGATGCACCTGTTACCGTAGTACCCTTTGGAACGCAATGGGTAAGGATTATGCCCTCGCTGTCCCAGAACATGGACACCATCATTTTTTCACCACTGGCGGTTACCCGAAATTTTTTTGGTGGCGGTGAATCTGTGTGCTTCCATTGAGCCGACAGGCGCTTTGTTTCTGGATTGAAAAATGGCATCCACGTCTCACCCATTGTCACAACCGACGAAAAGAAAATCCCATTCATGCTGTCGTTGTGCGTCAACATTGCTTGGCAACATGCCACACGGGCAGCCATGTGGTCGTCCGTCACCATTTGTGGCACCCACCTGGATGACACTTTTCGCATTTTCAGGTCGTCATGCAGGATTGTGTGCACAGAACCCACAGAAATGCCAACTCTGGAGGCGATCTGTTCAACAGTCATTCGGCGATCCCCCAAAACAATTCTCTCCACTTTCTCGATCATGTCGTCAGACCGGCTTGTGCGAGCCCGAGGTTGTTTCAGTTTGTTGTCACATGATGTTCTGCCTTCATTAAACTGTCGCACCCACGAACGCACTTTCGACACATCCGTAACTCCATCACCACGTGTCTCCTTCAACTGCCAATGAATTACAATTGGTTTCACACCACGCAAATTCAGAAAACGAATGATTGCACGCTGTTCAAGTAAGGAAAACGTCGCCATTTTATGTATTTAAAACAGTTCTCATTCTCGCCGCTGGCGGTAAAATTCCATCTGCCGTACGGTGCTGCCATCTCTGGGACGTATTGACAATGAACGCGGCCTCATTTTAAAACAATGCGCATGTTTCTATCTCTTTCCAGTCCGGAGAAAAAAAATCGGAGGCCTTAGAACTTGAATGCACCTCGTAGAAAAATATGATTCGCCCGGAGAGCCGACACGTTTCCGTTGATGGACGGTCGAATCACTCCTGTGCCCACTACAGCCATAATTGACGATGTCGTTGGGTCAACATGTAAACACACAAGAGTATCCAGAATGTAATTTTCACTCTGCAGTGGAGTGTGCGCTGATATGAAGCTTACTGGGAGATTGAAACTGTGTGTCGGACCGAGACTCGAACTCGGGTCCACTGCCTTTCGCGGGCAAAAGCTCTATCAAATTTTTTTTTTTTTTTTTTTTTTTGTATTTATGTGTTTTTATTGAGTACAGGTATTGATTTGCGTATAACGTGGTGCTACTTTTGTGCCGGATTGTGGTGATTAGAGAAGGGAGAGGGTGAAATCTGGTGCCGCCACATAGCCTACTCGTCTCTACAAACACCAAGGGGGCCCCCGGACTTAACCTCTTCCGACGGACCATCAACAATGTCACAAGCCCTCACTTCATGAAATACTGTGAGGTTTGGCGTTTTATATAAGACATTAGTGCAAAGACAGATGGGCAGAAACATTATGTCACCAACTCTCCTCTCCTTGCCGGCGCGAAATACTAGCAGCGAAAATTTCATCCAGCACCAGGATCAGAACCGGCGTACCTCGCAGCCGAGCGACACCGCACATACGTGCGTCAGTGAATTTTTTTTGTGTTTTTTTTGCTATCGACTACACTTTTTTACGCCTACTTCATGAGTAAAATGTTTTTTTAGATAATGACAAATCAAATAAAAATATCTGGTGTTCTAAAATAAATGACTGTCATCTTCATAAAATACAAAAATATTTCTTGAAAACGTAAATAGGTATACTTCTTCAACATCAGTTTTTTTTCAGTTCATGTATCATACCAAATTTTTTTTTTTTTTTGTTATTTGTTTAGATCACATAGGGCACCCTCCAGGCGCTAAATAATGATGTGTAGTTAGCATCAATAACAGATAAAACATAAAGGGAACTAAAGAAAATGCCCTCCTGGAAGAACAAACAAAATTACATCCGCGTTCCGCCAACTTGTGGGTAGACGCACTCTGAACCCCAAGGCAGTCAGGCACGTCTTCGCGAAGAATATTCCGTTTTGCCGGTACATTAGACTGAGTCTTGATATTACACAATCACACGGAAATCACCTTCTCAAACGTGGTACTCCCCAGCTCCAGGTGGGATCGAAGAAGGCACTAGCCAGAAAGTTGGCATAGTACTGACGGTATCGCGGATAGCGCACGAGAAAAGGAAAGCGATCTTGCAGGAACGTCCAAAAATCAAGAACACACTTATCACCTTCATGGAACAAATAAGAGATCGAGAGGCCTTTTATCCAGACCACAGCGATGGTCTTCGTACGTGGGAAATAAGTCTCATCTGGGAACAAAAATGATTTCGGTGTAATGGCGTTGGGAGGCGTACGTAGAAGAAAGGCAAGCATCTTCTGAATCAGCTGCCACACCTCTGCGGAAGATCCACACATCAGTCGATGTTCGTCCGCATCAATCGTGTGACAACGAGGGCACACCGGCAAATCTGTCATTTTTATGGCATGTAGACGAAGTCGTGTCATGTATTTTCCATTAACGACCAGATACCAGGTCGCACGGGCGCTCGTGTCGAGGAGGACATGGCGCACAGAACGCCAAGCCACGGGCTATTCGATCGTGGGATATCGGCTTTCAACAACATTCCGAGTATTATTTCTCAACATTTGGCGGTAAATATCACGCGCCGTAGGGTTCCTGGTACTAGGCAAGTCGGCATGGACATAACTGAATTCCATGAAATGTGAGAGAAAGGAAGAAGTATGGGCGACTGCAACAGGTGCCACTCGAGTGGGAGGGGCCAGTTCGTCAATCAGGCTTCCCGATAATTCGGTTCGGCGGCGGGTCCACGTTTTGACCAACATGCTTACGTAAAGGGCAGCTGCCCTCGCTTGAACGTTGACATGGCCGAGGCCGCCATCTCGAGGAGGAAGTGTCAGCGTGTCGTAGCGGACTCTGAAGGTAAGACCCGCGCTTACAAAGTAGCCAAACGCCGCCTGAAGTCTGTGGTGCCATTGCCTTTGGCATCGGTAAAATCTGTGCTAAATGGAGTAGTCGCGAGACTAGATGAGTGTTAACAAAATCCACCCGCTGTAACATGTCCAATGCTCTCAGAAGGTTGCCACTAACGGTCGTGTGGATACCTTGAAGCATGCGCTTATAGTTAAATGAGATCGTGCTCTGTGTATCACTCGCAAAGGTGATTCCCAAACATTTGAGTTTGTCCACTAATGGCAATGAAGCCACACTCTCTGCTGGAAGACTTCTACCCACGAACATAGCACTAGATTTCGTCAGGTTCACACGGCTGCCCGCAGTAGTCCCGTACTGGTTGATCCATGCCAGTGCCTCTCGCACTTCATTCTCCGATAGAACCAAGAACACCAAGTCATCTGCATAGGCGCGGCGGATGAAAGCCTGCCTCCTCATTGTTATCCCTGTCAACAGGCTCCTCAAACCTTTTAACAGTGGCTCAAGGGCAATGGCGAAAAGGATCATCGACAGCGGACATCCTTGACGGACCGACCGCATGATATTAAAAGGGCCCGCCACATGGCCATTAACCAGCACTCGCGACGTGGCACCTCGGAGGAGCCGCAAGACGATGTGTGGGAAAAGTCCATCGTCGCAGTACGTTTTCTAGAAAGTCATGACTCACTATCAAAGCCGTGGTCGAAGTCCACTGTCACTAAGGCACCGCGACTGCTGCAGGTCGTGGCCAGGGCTATGACGTCAAGGTAATCGCTGAAAGCCGTCTGAATATTGTTGTAACCACCAAAGCACGTTTGATCCAGAGAGATGGCTTGAGGGATGACGCGCCGAAAGAGGGCGGCAAGACTCCGGGTATAAATCTTGATGTCACAATTTAACATGGACAACGGCCGATAATGGCCATCTCCCCGACCTCTCCGATGGTTTGGGGACCGGGATAAGTAAGCCTTACGGGTGGCAGGAGAAGGTCAGGGTTCGTCAGTTCTCCATACATCGCAGTCCAGCGTGGGCCCATCATGTCGTGGAATGTGCGGTAAAACTCCAGCAGAAACCCTTCGGGACATGGGGCTTTGTTCGCCGCTACCTTATGAAGGGCATCAGCGACGTCATCAGCCGTAATTATTGCTATGAGAATCTCCGCAGCAGCCCCGTCAAGGGTACCTGTCAAGGAACAGAGGACATCAGTAGTTACCGCTATGTTCCGGGGTTCTGCTGCATTGAACTGTCTGTAGTGATCCACAAAGGCGTTTACGATATCATCCTGGGACGTCAATCAGCGACCGCCTGCTATGTCGAGGGCGTTGACCAGCTTTCTCCGGCACCGCTGCTTCTCATGCATGGACGGCGTTTCTCCTTGTACACAATCGTGACATCTTGCGCATAATGTTGTGCCTTCAAGGTGCTGACGCATAAGAGAAATTATCTTCGTCTTAATCCGTTGAATTTAAACCTGTCGTTGAACCGAGGGGGCATGGTTTGATAGTTCGCGAAGAGTTGTGAAATAGTATTCCATGGTATGGGTTACCCCAGCATTTCGTCGCGACCGTAATTCATCATCGAACGACCTAAAGCAGGCTTGCTGCATCCAAGCCACCAACGGAGTGTTGAAGGATACGTTGGAAGGCGTCTCAAACAGTTGTTCGACGTCGTCTCTACGACCTACCTGCATTACGGATCCTTGAGCTGGGCGACATTCAGCTTCCACAGGCTTCGACCGCGCCACACCTTCTGCCTCTGGAGTGAAACTGTGCAAATGGGGCGATATGGTCAGAGAAGGCGGTAGACCACGTTTAAAATGAATGTATATTTGAACGTATTGTGCCTGCACATGTTATAGCATAATAGCTGTAGCTGCGTTAGTTTATACTACCGACTTGGGTAGTTTAGGTGTATCTTTTGATCCTTCAAGGGGTGATCGTGGCCTTGCGGCCCGGGTCTGTACTAGCCGCGGCTCGCGAGCTACGGGCCAGCCAGGCTGGCCGAGGCGAGACGGAAGTAACCGAGCTGGAGGTGGCGTTGGTGGGCCAACAGCCTGGGACGAGCCAGCATGGCTGCGCCGAATGCCTCTGCCTCTGCCGCTCTGTTTGACGTAAATATGTTTACCTCCTCTTCTGGCATCAGTATAACAGCGGCAAGCAGAAAAACACATCAGGCTGTCAGCCGTAATGGCTCATTGGGCGAGGTCTATTCGAGATAGAGTCGTCTCTCTCATTGAAGAAGGAGGATGTTCCATCAGAGAAGGCGGCAGACGGTATGGCGTACCACATACCACTGCAACTAGATGGTGGAGGATCTGCCTTTAAAGAGGCACCACGAACAGGGCTACTGGCTCAGGCAGGAAGAGAGTGAGCTCACAGCAGGAAGACATGGACCTAGTGTCTGGGAGCAGAGAAAATCCCTTTCTGAACGCCAACCAGTTGCGGCGGGAGACTAACTTCCTCGGTTCCAGTGACTAGATTCGCCGAAGGCTGAGGGACGCTGGACTGCATGCACGACGATCTGCCGTGAAACAAGAGCTCAGCGAAGACAACGTTTTATACCGGCTAGCATTTGCGGAGCTCCATCTGAGGGCGTCGTGGGACAACGTCATTTTCACTGATGAGAAGGTGTTTTCCACCAGTAACGACGGTCCACGAATCGTTTACAGGCCGCAAGGGACTCCCCATCGACGCGAATATATAACCACGACGAAAAGAAGTGGCCGGCTATCTGTTACCTGCTGGGGTTGGATTTCTACGAGAGGGTCGGGAATTCTTCACAGGAACTCTGGACAGTGTGCAGTAAGCCCACATATTGGAAAATGTGATGCTTCCGTCAGTGCGAATGCTGTACGCAGAACGGGACGTCACATTGCAAGAGAACCATTCTCCCATTCACAAGTCTGCATTTGTTCAGCAGCGGCTCTCCATGATTGGCGTCAACGTCATGGACTGGCCGCCACGGGCGGCTGGTATGAACTCCATGGAAAAATGGAAAACATGTGGGCTGAGGTCGCCAGAGCATTAACAGATAACTGGCCATGAAACCAACCAACCACTGCGGACGCTCTTTGGGACTGCGTTCTGGAAGCCTGGGAGGAAGTTGCTTCTTCAGGCTGTGACGTCCGACGGCTTATACACTCTATGCCAAGACGCATGATATAAGTACAAAATAATGAAGGATTCTCGATAAAATATTGGAGTCCTCAAAATGTTTTGTTATGTCTTCTGTTTCGTCATTTTTCCTCATTGGGAGCTAGTGGAAGATCACGTGGCAACAGAAAAGATACAATATAGGTTAGTTTTCCTTTGAGTTACCTTTTTAATTCAAGTGGGTTTCTTTTGAATATACATTTTGTTAAATATTCTAGACACTTAGAAACTAATCAGCATAGATGGACTCTGCCACAGTAGCTTTTGTTATTTCAAATACATCTCTCTCTTCCCCTCCATCCATGAATACACTCTCCGTCCTCCACACAATACGCAAACGATTTCATATTATGTTTACTCGTTGTTAATATATCCTCTAGTCTCTCTCACACACTCTCTCTCTGACACTATCGCCGCAAGTGCCCTTCTACTCCACTCCCCCAAAACTTTATAAACAAATCCAGCGGTTTCCATTGACGCTACATTTTCTCTTTTAATTGCTGCTGTCTTTACTGTCTAACATTCCTCTCAACACCTATGAAACCGTATTCTTTGATCTCTCCTTCCCTATAACCCATTCTTCGTTCTGAAAACAGTCCTTCCTTATCTCTCGGTCCTAAGATAAAACGAACTGCGGCACACATCTAAGTAAGCAATACTTTGCAAGCATTTCACGCTTATATTTTGTACTTCTCCACTTATATCCATTCCCAGATCCCGCCCTCCTTCCTGTTACTCGTCCCTTGACATCTGCATCTACATCTAACTGAATACTATGCAATTCATAATTATATGCTTGACAGGGGTTCTGTGGTCTGGTGGATTAATCTTGTATTTACATGTAAAACGTGTAGGTTCACATCTCACGTCGCGCGTAGATTTTGAACACACACAAATAACTCTCCTGCACCCCTAGTAACGCCAAGTGCAGAACGCCAGTAAGCTCCGTAGTTCAATATCCGCAGTAAAGATAACATCCCTTCGCTGCCAACTGGGGCAGAGCGGCATTCGTTTGAGCTGAGACAGATGGAGAAACCTCGGAAGGCAGAGACTCTGTCACCAGCAAGCCGTCGTAAACTAGAAAACATATTTCATTTAATGAACCAATGGCCATGTAAGTTCACAAGGCTCTTACTTTATTTGAAACAGAGACGGTCAAAATTGTGGTGCTGGACTGGGATTCGAATTCGATTTCACTGTGTTCCCCAAAATTGCAAACTCTTCTAGGCCTCCTTGAAAGGCACCTATATGGTTTCGAATCCTGATCAGCACAAAATATTCATTATTTCATTTCAAGCCCTAGCATGTGCACTCCGAACTACTAGTGAAAAACAGTTGCATTTTCAACGTCTCTTCGTGCGTTGTCAGCTGTAACGTGTTCGTTTCAGCTCACAGCCACATGATAAGCTTTTTATCACAACCTTACAAGGTCAAACGTTTCCTTACATCTTTTCAAGTTCAAACATTCCTCTCCATCCTACTGGCGAAAACGGATTTGGGTTTGACGTTGTGTTCGTTGTGATCACCAACGACGATATGTTGTGGATTCAGCTTCTAGCCAGCAGAGTATTTTCCATCACATCATTGAAAGTACAAACATGCCACTCCTATCTATTATTGGAAAAAGTTTCTTCATGACCATGTGTGCGGGGTTTGAATTCCATTCAGCACAGAACTTTTCGTCGCCTGATGTCTAGCTAAACATGCGCACATCTCGCTAATGATGAACCAACAATAGCTATTTATCGTCTGCTCCTGGCTAGTAAACGACGGCGCTAGATGCTGGGTTCGAATCCCAGTCAGGCAAAAACAATTCTATCGTCATTTAAGGTTCCAACATCTCGCTATTGGTGAAAACATTTGATATTTAACTTCTGATTTTACGTACTTCGTTAACAAGCCGACTAGGTGCTGGGTTAGCATCCCTGTCACAAGCTTGACATGATAGCATTTCAATTTTAAACATGAGCATAGCTTATTCATTGTGAATGACACCATATTAAACGTCGTTGGGGGTAGTTCCCAGGAACGTAACTGTTATGACAGGATTCCCAGTTCAGTACAAACATTTTCGTCATTTATTTTGAGGATCTGATTTGATAACTGACACTGGTGCAAACGTCTATACTTCACATCTCTTTATGCCTAGTGATCGGGTCTCAATAAGGCACAAACAAAGCTTAGCTTAGCTAGCAATGGCTATAGGTGCTGGGTTTGAATCAAGGTCCAGAACGACGACGTTGGTCATGCCATTTAAAGTTCAAATTTGTGTACACGTAGCTGTTGATGTGTTACGAGAACAATGATGTTACTTGTTATTAGCTGTTCATATTGAGATTTCCGTAGAGTTGCCGTTAATCGCGTTTTTTTAATGGTTCGTCCAATATCCAGTTTCCCGAGCCACTCGCCGTTGAGCGACGTTCAGCACGTGGATGGAAAACCTTTTCGAGAACCTTTTTTCTAATTGCTGTACAGCTTTGTAACTCCATATATTGTCTCAAGTATTTAATTTTGACTAAGGATTACTGCACGATAAATGTAAAATAATCCGTTTTCTCAGAACTCTTGGAAAGTCACTTGTTGTAATGAAGGTTAGATTATGATTGTTATGGGGTGTCTCATCGCTAAGAACGTGTTTTCTAATATGTTTTGTATGACGATATTAGTTGACGCTTAGACTGACTGCCATAAAGACCTTTGGCCTCTAGTAGTCTCTTGCGGTACCCATTGTGTGTAATCAAACGACTGTACCCCATGGGGTTTTGGTGTTTAGAGGACCTGCAACACAGCTGCGTTATGTTGGTTGTATTCGGAAGTGACCCACTTTTTTTGCTCTCAAGTGTACATATTTGCCGAGTGTTAGTATTAGAGGTTCCTTGTTTAAAAGAGGAACCGTTTGTAGGTGGATTGTCTGTTTTGCCGATTGTTTGAACGCAGGAGGTATTTCCAGTGTACCCCAAATTTTGTCAGACCCACCTGGCAGTTATACACTGAACTCCCAAAGAAACTGGTATAGGTATGCGTATTCAAATACACAGAGATGTAAACAGGCAGAATACGGCGCTGCGATCGGCAACGCCTCTATAAAACAAAAAGTGTCTGGCGCAGTTGTTACATTGGTTACTGCTGCTACAATGGCAGGTTATCAAGATTTAAGTGAATTTGAACGTGGTGTTATAGTCGGCGCACGAGCGATGGGCCACAGCATCTCCGAGATACCAATGAAGTGGGGATTTTCCCGCACGACAATTTCACGAGTGTACTGTGAATATCAGGAATCCGGTAAACCGTCAAATTTCCAGAATCACTGAATCCGGAAATCATCCTGCAACAACGGGACCAACGACGACTTAAGAGAATCGTTCAGCGTGACTAAAGTGCTACCCTTCCGCAAATTGCTACAGGTTTCAATGGTGGGTCATCAAAAAGTGTCAGCGTGTGAACCATTTAACGAAACATCATCGATGTGGGCTTTCAGAGCCTGGTCGGACGAGTCTCGTTTCAAATTGTATCGAGCGGATGGACGTTTACGGGTATGAAGACAACCACATGAAACCATGGACTCTGCATGTCAGTAGGGGACTCTTCAAGCTGGTAGAGGCTCTGCAATAGTGTGGGCGTGTGCAGTTGGAGTGATATGGGACCCATGAAACGTCCAGATACGACTCTGACAGGTGACGCGCTACGTAAGCATCTTGTCTGATCACCTGCATCCATTCCGACGGACTTGGGCATTTCCAGCAGGACAATGCGACACCCGATACGTCCAGAATTGCTACAGAGTGGCTCCAGGATAACTTTTCTGAGTTTAAACACTTCCGCTGGCCACCAAACTCCGCAGTCATGAACATTATTGAGCATATGTGGGATGCCTTGCAACGTGCTGTTCAGAAGAGATCTCCATCCCCTCGTATCCTTACGGATTTATGGATAGCCCTGCAGGATTCATGTCGTCAGTTCCCTCCAGCACTACTTCAACCATTAGTCGATAGCATGCCACGCCGTGTTGCGGCATTTCTGCCTATTCGCGGGGGTCTACACGGTATTAGGCAGGTGTACGAAATTCTTTGGCTCTTCAGTGTATTTTCGTAATGGTTCCTTAAACATGGTTTGGTCGTAATTGCGAGTTGCATGTGAGTTCTATTCACTCGTGCCAGAGACCAAGTTTTATGACGGTTCCGTTGTCATGCAAGCCACCTTACGCGGATTTGTACGAAGTAGTTAATAGATGCTTTAAGCATTTGAGTAAACTATTTTCTTGTCTTGGCTTGTTGGGTGGCTAGTGCTTCTGTCTCCTTTTAAGAGTGTTAAGTTTGCCAAGAATTAATAATGGTTTCTACCCTGTAGTGCAATTCTCAGCTGTCAAAATTGCGAAACAAACTGCTTCTTCCCCAGGTTTAACTTAATTACTAATGCCGTAATGTCACCCTTTGGGAACATGTGTCGCCGACCTTTAAGCTGGCATCTGTTTAATGAGTCATTATATCTTGGAATAATTATTATTCTGTTTTGCCATTTTCATGTAAGAGTGTTATGTTAATTCTGTCATTGCAGGCTCCTGTATTCTTTAACTTCGACCCCTGTCGTTGTAAATATCTTTGACTCATTTAAGTAGGTCTCAAATCATTCTTTTGTTTCTGTGTGGACCTAAGTTACCTTGTCGACCTTCGGCTTTTTATTGCCTGTTGTCGCTTAAGGCTAATTGAACTACGGAACGGGTCCCGTAATGACAGTAATTGTTCATGTATGTGAGATGTTGGTACTTATGTCTTAGAGAGATGGAGCCTGGTTACTAGGGGGTACCTGTAAGACGTCTCCAATGTTCAATGTTTGGGTGGCGTCGGGGCATGTTATTAGCCACTGAGTGGCTTACACGCAGGCAGAGTTCACTTACACTATGTGATCAGAAGTATCCGGACACCCCAAAAAATTCGTTTTTCGTATTAGATTCATTGTGCTCCCACCTACTGGCAGGTACTATATATCAGCGACCTCAGTACTCATTAGACATCGCGATAGAGCAGAATGGGGCGTTCCACGGATCAGGTGATTGGGTGTTACTTGCGTCATATGTCTGTACGCGATATTTCCACACTCCTAAACATCCCTAGGTCCACTGTTTCTGATGTGACAGTGAAGTTGAAACGTGAAGCGACACGTGCAGCACAAAAGCGTAAAGGTCGACCTCGTCTTTTGACTGACAGAGATCGCCGACAGTTGAAGAGGATCGTAATGTGTAGTTGGCATACACTTATCCAGACCATCACACATGAATTCCAAACTGCATCAGGACTCACTGCAAGTGCTACGACAGTTAGGCGGGTGGTGAGAAAACTTGGATTTCACGGTCAAGCGGCAACACATCACGCCGGTAAATGCCAAACGACGCCTAAGGACATCACACACATCCACACCCGAGGCAGGATTCGAACATGCGACCATAGCAGCAGCGAGGTCCCGGACTTAAGCGCCTAGAACCGCTCGGCCACAAAGACCGGCAAACGACGCCTCGCTTGGTGTAAGGACCGTAAACGTTGCACGATTGAACAGTGGAAAACGCTGTGTGGAGTGATGAATCACGGTACACAATGTGGCGATCCGATGGCAGGGTGTGGGTATGGCGAACGCCCACTGAACGTCATCCCCCAGTAGTGTAGTGCCAACAGTAAAATTCTGAGGCGGTGATGTTACGGTGTAGTCGTGTTTTCCATGTTGTTTTGCGTGGCACTATCAGAGCACAGGCCTACATTGATGTTTTAAGCACCTCATTGCTTCCCACTGTTGAAGAGCAATTCGGTGATGGTGACTGCATCTTTCAACACAATCGAACACCTGTTCATAATACACGTCCTGTGGCGGAGTGGTTACACGATAATAACATCCCTGTAATGGACTGGCCTGCACTGAGTCCTGACCTGACTCCTACAGAATACCTTTGGAATATTTTGGAACGCCGAATTCGTGCCAGGCCTCACCGACCGACATCGATACCTCTCCTCAGCGCAGCACTCCGTGAAGAATGGGCTGCCATTCCCCGAGAAAACTTCAAGCACCTGATGAGACTTGACGCTGTCATCAAGGCTAACAGTAGGCTAACACCATATTGAATTTCAGCATTGCCGATGGAGAACGCCACGAACTTGTAAGTCATTTTTAGCCAGGTGTCCGAATATTTTTGATAACATCGATGAACCATCTGCCAGGAACTTAAATGTAATTTGCAGAGTATCCATATAGATGTAGATGTAGGCATAGTGTAGGTAGTATATTTTTCCTGTTCTTGCTATGTGCTTTGCTACATTCGATAACTTGTTTTGACCAGCAGCCTTTTCTGTGATTTTCCCCAAGCAAATGTCTAGAACACTTGCTGCTCGCACAAGCATTAATCTTTTGAATACTTGTCTTTTAACAATTGCTTTAAATCGAAGCATTGGTTTTGTGAATTGATGTGAAACACACTTTCATCATTCTATATTCGAGATCCGTATTGTGTCAGTCTTTACCATTGGGAGGAAAGCCTAGTATTTTAAATGATTTTTTCTTAATGTATGCCGACCTTTGTGGCCGAGCGGTTCTAGGCGCTTCAGTCTGAAACCGCGCGACCGCTACGTAGGAGGTTCGAATCCTGCCTCGAGCATGGATGTGTGTGATGTCCTTAGGTTAGTTAGGTTTAAGTTGTTCTAAGTTCTAGGGAACTGATGACCTCAGATGTTAAGTCCCATACTGCTCAGAGCCATTTGAACCATTTTAATGTAAGTTCAACAAAGGTAATTTAAAACTTGTTGGTGCCACGAATGATGTTCAATTCCCTTTTGTTCAGGCCTCTCGATCGCAAGGCAACCAGGCACAGCAAGTTGCGTACCAGTCAGCATTTAATGCTGTATGGCTCTGCAGAAGTTTGTTGGACTTGCACTGCTTGTAGCAGTGAATATGTCAATAAATAAGACGTGATCAAACTTCATTCCATACATCACTGATGCAACACATATAAGATACAATACAGAAGCAATCGCCAAAGCTGTCATTGCTGCTCTCGTAAACGAAAGCAGACGATGCGCTAAACTCAGTAGTGTTATCTGCTAACTAAAGCTAGTTTAGAAGCGGGGGGAAACTAACAATGCCGTTCGAGCACCTGTTTATTTGTATGAAACCAGCAAGGTCGAATCAGACAGATTGTATGAACAATAATCATTTTGTAATTCCTCATTAGACACGAATGTACTCCATGTAAAAAAAACTCCTATGCAGCCTGTAACTTTACGACAGTATGATAAAATCCCTAGCACTATTTTAACATTATCTGCGGCTTTAACTAAAAGATGGATTTCAGAATATTTACAACTTCTGTTAATACTCAGCTGTTAACAAAAATACCAGTTTGTGTAGAAAAATTTTAGTCCTACAGTCCTAGGAATCCCTGTCTCTCATGACCGTATACTTCTAAGACGTATAAGTAGTCCCAGCTGCAGTTGGTTCACGCTCTACTACTTCATGTGAAAAGTCTGCTAAACTCAGTGCGCGGCTTAAGCGTTTCTTCCGTGAAGTGGGTGCTTCCGTTTCCAATGTTTGTTGCGCAAACTGCTGGTGCTTTAACCCCTCTCGTGGTAACGGCATGTTCTCGTGTAGAACAGTCAGCAACGGTAGCCAAGTTGCTGAGGATAGACGTTAAGCGGTGCGCATGTCTGCAGTTACGTTTATGAGACTAACTTTGCCTGTAACTTGAGAGTAAACGTTGTTCTGTGTACGGTATCCGGCTTGAGATCGCATGACGGGACCTCTTGTAGTCGGCATTCAGTTTGATGGGTAGCTTTAGTGCGATTTAAGCCAGATTGTCTTCTGATTTATGCTGAGTTGCAGGTGTCGCTAAAAGCTTTGCCATGAATTATAATCAATTGAAATAAGAACACCGTGAATTCATTGTCCCAGGAAGGGGAAACTTTATTGGCACATTCCTGGGGTCAGATACATCACATGATCACACTGACAGAACCACAGGCACATAGACACAGGCAACAGAGCATGCACAATGTCGGCACTAGTACAGTGTATATCCACCTTTCGCAGCAATGCAGGCTGCTATTCTCCCATGGAGACGATCGTAGAGATGCTGGATGTAGTCCTGTGGAACGGCTTGCCATGCCATTTCCACCTGGCGCCTCAGTTGGACCAGCGTTCGTGCTGGACGTGCAGACCGCGTGAGACGACGCTTCATCCAGTCCCAAACATGCTCAATGGGGGACAGATCCGGAGATCTTGCTGGCCAGGGTAGTTGACTTACACCTTCTAGAGCACGTTGGGTGGCACGGGATACATGCGGACGTGCATTGTCCTGTTGGAACAGCAAGTTCCCTTGCCGGTCTAGGAATGGTAGAACGATGGGTTCGATGACGGTTTGGATGTACCGTGCACTATTCAGTGTCCCCTCGACGATCACCAGTGGTGTACGGCCAGTGTAGGAGATCGCTCCCCACACCATGATGCCGGGTGTTGGCCCTGTGTGCCTCGGTCGTATGCAGTCCTGATTGTGGCGCTCACCTGCACGGCGCCAAACACGCATACGACCATCATTGGCACCAAGGCAGAAGCGACTCTCATCGCTGAAGACGACACGTCTCCATTCGTCCCTCCATTCACGCCTGTCGCGACACCACTGGAGGCGGGCTGCACGATGTTGGGGCGTGAGCGGAAGACGGCCTAACGGTGTGCGGGACCGTAGCCCAGCTTCATGGAGACGGTTGCGAATGGTCCTCGCCGATACCCCAGGAGCAACAGTGTCCCTAATTTGGTGGGAAGTGGCGGTGCGGTCCCCTACGGCACTGCGTAGGATCCTACGGTCTTGGCGTGCATCCGTGAGTCGCTGCGGTCCGGTCCCAGGTCGACGGGCACGTGCATCTTCCGCCGACCACTGGCGACAACATCGATGTACTGTGGAGACCTCACGCCCCACGTGTTGAGCAATTCGGCGGTACGTCCACCCGGCCTCCCGCATGCCCACTATACGCCCTCGCTCAAAGTCCGTCAACTGCACATACGGTTCACGTCCACGCTGTCGCGGCATGCTACCAGTGTTAAAGACTGCGATGGAGCTCCGTATGCCACGGCAAACTGGCTGACACTGACGGCGGCAGTGCACAAATGCTGCGCAGCTAGCGCCATTCGACGGCCAACACCGCGGTTCCTGGTGTGTCCGCTGTGCCGTGCGTGTGATCATTGCTTGTACAGCCCTCTCGCAGTGTCCGGAACAAGTATGGTGGGTCTGACACACCGGTGTCAATGTGTTCTTTTTTCCATTTCCAGGAGTGTAGTTCGTTACATACAGAATAAAATCGATCACGTGTTCTGCCTTTAATTAGTTACTATGGCTGTTTTCGTATGTAGCTTATAGTTATGTTTATGTTACAGGAAAAACCAAGTCATAGACTTCGTTGGTTTTAAGAGAGAGGCTTTCGTTTGAGCATAATGGAATCATTTGTTTATATACTACGGTGAACAAATTTCTGGGTGAATCTCTGTCTGGAATACAGTTAATGTAATAAGACCTCGATGCTGAGAAAAACGTTGATGTTACATAGTACAATATGTTAATCATTTTGTGGACAGTTCTCGTTTGGTTGATGTGGCAGTAGTCATTTATTCTCAGCAAGTCTGTACAGCAAGAGGAACAAAAATTGAAGGTGAAAAATTGAATAAAGTGGAAAATGTGAAGAACTTAAGAAGTGTGGTAGAGGAAAATGGAAATATGTGAGAAAGAGATCAGTGAACGTGTCAGACAAGCAGAAGCATTCCTGTGAAGTATTCGGAGCCTGGTTTTTAAAGACGTTCCACATAAAAGCAAAGAAGTAATCCCAATACTGACCTAAGTATCTGAAACTTGGATAATGAAGAAAATAAATGTAAGTATATTACAGATATGTGGAATGAAGTTAATCAGAAGTAGGGCAGGGGTAAAAAGGAAAGATAGGATGAGGAATGAAAGAGAAAGGGAAAGGAAAACAATTTTGCAGAGCAGGATATAAATAAAGGCTACCATGATATGCGCACTTAAAGGGAATGGAAAACAAGAGGATTTCCAAGATGGTATATGAAATGGAGATGAGAAGGAAACGACTAAGAGGAGGGTAAAGGGATAGATAGCTAAAAGATGTGGAGGAAGGTGTTGAAAAATGAAGCAACGACTGGACCAGAGTGAACACAGAAAGAAGGTGGGGAAACAGGACTAGATGGCAAGGCCTATGTTCCAAACACATCCAGTGTGGGGATGGAAATTGCTCATGATAATAATGATGATGATGATGATGATGATTAGTTCCTTTACGTTTCTGCCGTCGAAATGATGTAATCAACCACCTCATAAAAATTAAATGTCTGGATTAATCAAATTATAGTAATAACAGAAGTCACAGTGAAAATAATTAAGATTCTTTGTCTTTTTCAGAATGACAATAATAATTAGGCATCCAGTTTGTTTATCTTGGAAATTTTATTTTGTATTCAGAACTTTAAAATTTCCTTTTCTTCATTTGTATTTCTTTTCTGTCACTCACGAAGTACTCTTTATTGACTCGTTAAATTGTGAACATACGGGTTACTCATCTGAAACATTGCTGTCTTCTCTAAGAAGGTGCTCTTCATCGCATTCCTGGTGTGAGATGCTTGCCCATATTCGATATTCTGGTAACGATCGCCATTCGTTCTTGAGTTGAGTCTGCTAAATTCACATTTAATAACAAATGAGAATGAGCAGTTTCCTCTGTTCCCCTCCTTTTTTTCGATTTTTCTATAAATTTCAATCATGCACTCTCCGTATATAAATTGTTATACATCTGGTTAAGATTGTATGTTGTCTTCTCAGTAACAAGCCTCTGTTATAAATCAGTTATTGGTTTCATCTATTTTTTGTTCAGTGTCATAAAACTCTGTGTAGTTAATTTCGAAATTATCGTTTAGTATTATACCTTCGAAATTACTGTTCAGAATTATAAATTCATTATTTCTTTTACATTCGTTCCACAGACTTTAAAAATCTCACATGTGTCGTAAACCTCAAATATGCGTATAGTTTCGTACTCAGCTATTTTTCAGCGGGTACGAAGATGCATTTTATTAATCGGCAGGTTAAATGCATGAGACGTTATATTATCTATATCTCATAAATGGGCTGGAAATAAGGACTACATGCATTGTCCCAATGAAAATCTAACTCACACTTAGCTATTAATTTTTCTTTCGTGAAAGCTGAGAGTACTTCAGCCTAATTATGTCGATTTGTTTCATACAGGTGTAAACACTTAACTTCTTACAGTGTAAGTATTGACAGCTACTTGCGAAATATACCGGGTTACATATACGGTAGATCTGGGCGATATGTGGTGTAGTGAGAACGGTCCACAGCAACGGAAACTGTAGGACAAACAGTGGGGTAGAAGTCTCTTCTATAACGTCGTAACTAGTTATGTCGCATAAAAATCAGTCGTTAAGATAGCATTTTTTTATAGCACCCTATCTCTTAGGAGTTTGGCGGGCATATTGTGTCGGGAACCTACGTGCTCGTGAGCACGTTGTTGCGATCCTCTAGATTATTGCTTCGACTGAGTCTGCTCTGGGTACAAATCGTTAAAACTTGTTTTACCAACCACTTCTCTACAGCTCAAGACCCGTATCGATATCGGGTACAGTAAAGCTCTCCGCTTTTATTCTCGTATGTTACTGCCTTCAGCCGTCAAGTTATCTAACATGGTTTGTAGTAATCTTTGTTACGCATCACGAAAAAAAAGATAAATCTAATAGCAATCTAGTAAGCACTTACCAGAATATAGAACTCTGTTGCCAAATAGAGACCATAGTTGAAGAAAACCACAACCGAGAAAGATGAAATTCGCAATAAAAACAAACGCGGCGAAATCCATGAAGTCTACTACGATTTCAGGACAAAAAAAAACAACAGAAAACACTTTAAAAGGTTCTATTTAAGCCACTGACAGTTTGTACACGAACGTATTTAGTTGGAATCCTGGACCACGTTATGTGTTATGGACCGTGACTTTTTCTACCTTGAGCGCCCTCACTCTTAGAGAGTATGCGTAGCTCGGTTCCTCTTTCAAGGAGGTATCACGCCTTCTCGTTACTGTTCGTCTAGGTTTGCTATGTGAGCTGGAGAAAGCCTATGTCGCAGAAATATTCAAGTTTGACTACTAATATCTAGAAGTCTACTTGGTGCTTGCAATCGATTACACCTCGGCAATGAGTTACGCTTAGAAAGTCTCCGTATTTACAACTTGGGGAACTGCGGGTCGAAAAAAATCCTGTGACCTTTTTTGTCATCCTGTTTCAGTTCATTCATTCGACGCCGGTATGAATTATTGCCTCTACAGGGTGGTCCATTGATAGTGACCGGGCAAAATACCTCACGAAATAAACATCAAACGAAAAAACTACAAAGAACGAAACTCGTCTAGCTTGAAGGGGGAAACCAGATGGCGCTATGGTTAGCCCGCTAGATGGCGCTGCCATGGGTAAAAAAAATGGTTCAAATGGCTCTGAGCACTATGGGACTTAAGATCTGAGGTCATCAGTCCCCTAGAACTAACTAACCTAAGGACATCACACACATCCATGCCCGAAGCAAGATTCGAACATGCGACCGTATCAGCAGCGATGTTCCGGACTGAAGCGCCTAGAACTGCTCGGCCACCGCGGCCGGCACCATAGGTTGGGTTAGGTTGTTTTGGGGGAAGAGACAAAACTGCGAGGTCATCGGTCTCATCGGTTTAGGGACGGACGGGGAAGGAAGTCGGCCGTGCCCTTTCAGAGGAACCATCCTGGCATTTGCCTGGAGCGATTTAGGGAAATCACGGAAAACCTAAATCAGGATGGCCGGACGCGGGATGCACCATAGGTCAAAAGGATATTAACTGCGTTTCTTTTTTTTTTTTTTAATAGGAACCCCCATTTTTATTACATATTCGTGTAGTACGTAAAGAAATATGAATGTTTTAGTTGGACCACTTTTTTCGCTTTGTGATAGATGGCGCTGTATTAGTCACAAATGTATAAGTACGTCGTATAACGTAACATTCCGCCAGTGCGGACGGTATTTGCTTTGTGATACATTACCCGTGTTAAAATGGACCGTTCACCAATTGCGGAAAAGGTCGATATTGTGTTGATGTATGGCTATTGTGATCAAAGTGCCCAACGAGCGTGTGCTATGTATGCTGCTCGGTATCCTGGACGACATCATCTAAGTGTCCGGACCGTTCGCCGGATAGTTACGTTATTTAAGGAAACAGGAAGTTTTCAGTCACATGTTAAACATCAACCACGACCTGCAATAAATGATGATGCCCAAGTAGGTGTTTTAACTGCTGTCGCGGCTAATCCGCACATCAGTAGCAGACAAACTGCGCGAGAATCGGGAATCTCAAAACCGTCGGTGTTGAGAATGCTACATCAACATCGATTGCACCCGTAACATATTTCTACGCACCAGGAATTGCGTGGCAACGACTTTGAACGTCGTGTACAGTTCTGCCACGGGACGATGACAGATTTTTTGCACGCGTTCTATTTAGCGACGAAGTGTCATTCACCAACAGCGGTAAAGTAAACCGGCATAATCTGCACTATTGGGCAACGCAAAATCTACGATGGCTGCGACAAGTGGAACATCAGCGACCTTGGTGGGTTAATGTATGGTGCAGCATTATGGGAGGAAGGATAATTGGCCTGCACTTTATCGATGGCAGTCTAAATGGTGCAATGTATGCTGATTTCCTACGCAATGTTCTACAGATGTTCCTACAAGGTGTTTCACTGCATGACAGAATGGCGATGGATGTCCGGCACATAGCCCGCGTGCGGTTGAAGCGGTATTGAATAGCATATTTCATGACAGGTTGATTGGTCGTCAAAGCACCATGGCCCGCACGTTCACCGGATCTGAAGTCCCCGGATTTCTTCCTGTGGGGAAAGTTGAAGGATATTTGCTATCGTGATCCACCGACAACGCCTGGCAATATGCGTCAGCACATTGTCAATGCATGTGCGAACATTACGGAAGGCGAACTACTCGCTGTTGAGAGGAATTTCGTTACACGTATTGCCTAATGTATTGAGTTTTACTGACATCATTTTGAGCATTTATTGCATTAATGTGGTTTTTAGAGGTAATCACGCTGTAACAGCATGCGTTCTCAGAAATGATAAGTTCATAAAGGTATATGTATCCCATTGGAGAAACCGAAATAAAATGTTCAAACGTACCAACGTTCTGTATTTTAATTTAAAAACCCTACCTGTTACCAACTGTTCGTCTAAAATTGTGAGCCATGTGTTTGTGACTATTATAGAGCCATCTATCACAAAGCGAAATATGTGGTCCAACTAAAACATTCATATTTCTTTACGTACTACACGAATATGTAATGAAAAATGGGGGTTCCTATTACAAAAAACGCAGTTGATATCAGTTTGACCTATGGCAGCGCCATCTAGCGGGCCAACCGTAGCGCCATATGCTTTCCCCCTTCAAGCTAGACAAGTTTCGTTCTTATTATTTTTTTCGTTTGACGCTTATTTCGTGAGATATTTGGCCCGGTCACGATCAATGGACCACCCTGTATACGCTGATGAGGCCTAATATTATGACCATCTACTTAAAAGCATGTTGGTCCACCTGTGGAGCGCAATTCAGCAGTGGTTTTTCGTGTCATCGATTCGACAAGTACTTGATAGGTCTTCAGAGGTTTGTGGCACCAGATGCCTACGCACTTTTTCTGCGTACGCGTCAGCGCTGGGTATCTCTTCTATGCTGCATTTCGTTGGTTACAGCTTCATTAGAAAGCGAACAGTGTGTTGGCTGATATTATACCTATCAAAATTCTCAGTTTGTGCAGGTGGGCAATTATTCTACCAATTATACACATGTAGTAGTCTGACCTTTTGCCCACTGGTGACCTCGTAGACGACATGCTCCGGGATGTCAATTTCTTCTCATTCACAGGTCAATTTGAGCACGGAATTATAGGTAGGAAATACGTGAGATATGGTCCACGGCTCTTCAGAGGCCGGATTGCACTCTTATATGGTGAATTTATAGCTTGTGGATCTTTCCTTAATACCAAGGAGAAAGTGGTACGTTCTCTTTCCTGTTTTCCATTCCTCCTTCTGATTTCCTAACACTCTCTACACTTCTTTATTTTCTTTTTGGACGTAGCTTTGTTACCAAATATTTCCTCAAAGTTTCCACAGGCACATTTTTTTTTAACTGTGCGTTTCTCTCTCTTACGGAAAGATCTAATGAATAAATTTCATATGTTATCTAGAGTGCCTGAGTCCATACCGCAGACATCTGTGAAGAGCAGGAGAACGTCTCTTTATGTTTACAGAAAGTACTCTACTGTCTTTATTTTTCTCGTTGTGTTAGCACTTACACTCATCCAATAGCCGCATGTCAGTGAAACCTGTGTATGCTATGTAGTTTTCTTATTGTACTTACTGGGATCTGCTAGTTTCATTGGCCAGTTAATGTCGCTTTCTTGATAACTTAACGCCTCATAGGCAACAGACCCCCACATATGCATGACTCTTTTGTTTCTGTATGAATACACTTCCTTTCTCTTCCCCGATTGGCCATTTTCTCTACTTTATGTCTTCTTCGCTCTTAATAAAGGTTTTTGCTACATGTAAACCGCTTTTCCTCTGCAACCATTAATTTACTTTCCATACACAGATTTGTTAATGTGCTGACACCTTGCACAGTATTTTGTCCATCTTCCATCATTATATCATCTGCGTAGGTTCTGAAGCCTGATATCCTTTTGATACCCAGTAGCTGATATAAACACCGATTATTTTTCGTGTTTCTGTCAACGTCAACACAAATCATTGTACTACATATTGCATCACATCAGACAAGTTTAAGACATCTATACTGTACACGTGTTATTACACATTAAAGTGCAGTTTGTTCCTAATTATGTCCTTTTTCATCGACAATGGGCATTGATGATACTCCCCATTAACACTGTTTGTTTTGCTTATAGCCATCAGACAAACGAAAATGAAAAGGCTTCTTACGACAAACATTCGCATAAATACTTCACGTTAATCTTGATTCACGGTAGAGAAAAGGAAGATAGGATTAAGAATATACAAATCGACTTTCGTTCTTGTTTCTGGGATATCAACCATCGACGTTTTCTGGGAAACTCATCAGTGTACTAGACATAAACTGTAATTAAGCAGTATCTAAATTCAGTACTTTTACATTTGCATGTAGTTGCGCCCATTGAAAGCTCCATATCAACAAATTGCAGATAATTTTTAATATCCGTTTTATTTCACGTTCATGACGACTTACCACAGAGAAAAGGATGACAGGATTATAAATACATAGATCTACTTTCGATCTGGGACATCAGCCATCAACATTTTTCGGGAAAGTGAAGAGTGAGCTAGACACCATCCGCAATTAAGCGTCCATCAGCAACTAAATTCTGTATTGTTTCATTTGAGTGTAGTTGTGTACACTGAAGACCCCATGTGAACAGACTTCAAGTAATTATTATTGTGGATTCGTTGGAAATTCATCTCAACTTTCCAAAGAACTTGTGCTCATGACAATCGAAATACTGTTACCTAGCTGTTCTTATCATCTATGTCCCCTAAATCACTTCATGAAAGTACCAGTACAGTTCCAAATAACTTCCGGGAATTCATCCAGTTAACACCTTCAGCGACCGCCGATATTTCGATGGCAGAACACTCCGCCATTTTCAGGCAAACTGCAACGAACAGGTATTGTTGTATACGCCAGGAGAATCTCAGGTCTCATACCAGTACAGTTGCTTTAAAAATGTGATTGCTTATTTTTTCCACCGCCCTCGTCTGTCTGAGCTACAGTCCACCTCATGTAGGAAGGCGGCCCAATTTTCAGCTGTTCGGCGCATCCCCCTCCACTAGCCACTAGCACCCAATAACATTCATTGTCTTCCCGAGCGGGTAGCAGCGAGTTACAGTCATACAGCATGAATCTCGTTCCTACATACTGCACTGTTGCGGTATTTCGCGACAACCGAATTATTCATTTGACGCGACAGCCGAATTTTTCATTCAACTGTCAGGTTTTTTTTTCTTTTCCGTTTCTTTTCTTTTTTTTTTTTTTTCCTTGTAGCAGCATAGCTCTGAATGTGTACCTGCAGAGTGCGATTAAAAAAGCCAAGTGACAGCAATAAACGTGAAATGCTTCACAAGCAGACGAGGGGGATTGTTTACCTTATTTATAACTTTTTCAAACGTGAATTTGAAAGTAGGTGTCTTACTGTTGACATCTGAAGATACAAGAACGGACTCCAGAACCTTGTGGTGTCGGCAAGAGAACTGTAAAGAGAATTGTCAACGAAAGTATCAGAGCTGTACAAGCTGTAGAAAAATTGTTTTAGTGTCGCCCGGAAAGAATCGAAATCGCAAGGAACCTGTAACACAAATGGATGGTTTTAACAACGATGTTTTAAAGTGCTCCATGCGAATGATGGATGCCGGACATCACAAAAAAGTGTTACAGTTATGCAGGGGAAAATTGGCTGCAGTGGTAACCTCTTCGTCAATGCAAAGAATTTCAAAAGATATTGGTTCCAGGTATGTTAAGAAGAGAGTTTTTAGTGCAAAGAAGTGACAAACGTGCAGCACGAACTGCATCGCATATAAAGATTCACGGTACAAGAGGAGGGGGTAGCACAACAGTGTATTACCTTGATGAAACATGGGTCAATTAAAATCATTCGAGGAAGATCTGCAAGAAAACGAGGTTTTCATAAAAATAGGTTCTCGGATAATTATTCTGCATGCTGGCATGCTGGCTCATCTTCTGGTTCTGTTTCTGAGAGTAGACTTGTATTTACGTGTAAGAAAAACAGCAATGACTACCATTCGGAAATGAACGTTATCAGTCTCGTGAGGTGATTCACAATTCTTGTCATACTTTGCTTCGAAGTCGGTCACTGCCGGTTATAATTCAACTGTTACAAAGAAAACACCAGGTACAAACACCAGAAAAGCGGATATTTTTCCTTCGCTTGGAAATAAAACTATCAAGCACAGTATAAACCAGACTCGTGCCGATCTCCTGCAGCTCGTTAATTTATACAAGTCACATGACAGAACGTACAAACTTGACTTACTCGCACGTGAATGTGGTTTTGCATTTACCCACGTGTCACTGTCAGTGTAGTTCCATGGAATTAATTTGGACAGATGGTTAAGACTATGTGGGAGACAAAAACA
Source organism: Schistocerca americana (assembly GCF_021461395.2). Lineage (NCBI taxonomy): Eukaryota > Metazoa > Arthropoda > Insecta > Orthoptera > Acrididae > Schistocerca > Schistocerca americana. Next base: position 287,797,027 of record NC_060123.1, on the reverse strand, counting down.
AAACATTCAAGATAACAAATATGTATGAGACAATAGACAACATCCCTCCTGCAGCGTGAGAACAGTCTGTGCAGCTTGCTGAAAAGCTTCAAAAAGAAAATTTGACGGGGATGTGATGGTGGATATACACCTTGAACCTATCGTCATAAATTTAGAATCAGATTGTTAAGAAACACAATCAAATAGAAGTGATGGTGGTATTACAATATAGACTTTGGAACAAAGTAATAATATTTCCTAGTTTTAAAGACACTGGAAAAGAGCCACCGTGGTACAACAATCGAGATAGAAAACTGCTGCGGAAGCAAAGGGAACCTCACAGCGAACATAAACATAGCCAAAGTTTTGCAGATAAGCAAAAATCACGCGAAGCGAAATGTTGTGTGAGGAGGGCTAAGCGAGAGGCGTTCAATGACTTCGAAAGTAAAGTTCTATGTACCGACTTGGCAGAAAATCCTAAGAAATATTGGTCTTATGTCAAAGCGGTAGGTGGATCAAAATAAAAAGTCCAGACACTCTGTTACCAAAATGGTACTGAAACAGAGGATGACAGAGCAAAAGCCGAAATACTAAATGTCTTTTTCCAAAGCTGTTTCACAGAGGAAGACTGCACTGTAGTTCCTTCTCTAGATTGTCGCACAGATGGCAAAATGGTAGATATCGATATAGATGACAGAGGGATAGAAAAACAATTAAAATCGCACAAAAGAGGAAAGGCCGCTGGACCTGATGGGATACCAGTTCGATTTTACACAGAGTACGCGAAGGAACTTGCCCCCCTTCTTGCAGCGGCGTACCGTAGGTCTCTAGAAGAGCGTAGCGTTCCAAATGATTGGAAAAGGGCACAGGTCATCCCCGTTTTCAAGAAGGGACGTCAAACAGATGTGCAGAACTATAGACCTATATCTCTAACGTCGATCAGTTGTAGAATTTTGGAAGACGTATTATGTTCGACTATAATGACTTTTCTGGAAACTAGAAATCTACTCTGTAGGAATCAGCATGGGTTTCGAAAAAGACCATCGTCTGAAACCCAGCTCGCGCTATTCGTCCACGAGACTCAGAGGGCCATAGGCATTGGTTCCCAGGGAGATGCAGTGTTTCTTGACTTCCACAGTCGTTTAATGAACAAAGTAAGATCATATGGACTATCAGACCAATTGTGTGATTGGACTGAAGAGTTCCTAGATAGCAGAACCCAGCATGTCATTCTCAATGGAGAGCAGGCTTCCGAAGTAAGAGTTATTTCAGGTGTGCAGCAGAGGAGTGTCGTAAGACCGTTGCTATTCACAATATACATAAATGACCTTGTGGATAACATCGGAAGTTCACTGAGGCCTTTTGCGGATGATGCTGTAGTATATCGAGAGGTTGTAACAATGGAAAATTGTACTGAAATGCAGGAGGATCTGCAACGTATTGACGCATGGTGCAGGGAATGGCAATTGAATCTCAATGCAGACAAGTGTAATGTGCTGCGAATACATAGAAAGAAAGGTTCTTTATCACTTAGCTACAATATAGCAGGTCAGCAACTGGAAGCAGTTAATTCCATAAATTATCTGGGAGTAGGCATTAGGAGTGATTTAAAATGGAATAATCACACAAACTTGATCGTCGGTAAAGCAGATGCCAGACTGAGATTCATTGGAAGAATCCTAAGGAAATGCAAACCGAAAACAAAGGAAGTAGGTTACAGTACACTTTTTCGCCCACTGCTTGAATATTGCTCACCAGTGTGGGATCCGTACCAGATAGCGTTGATAGGAGAGATAGAGAAGATCCAACGGAGAGCAGCGCGCTTTGTTACAGGATCATTTAGTATTCGCGAAAGCGTTACGGAGATTATGGATAAACTCCAGTGGAAGACTCTGCTGCAGAGACGCTCAGTAGCTCGATACGGGCTTTTGTTGAAGTTTCGAGAACATACCCTAACCGATGAGTTAAGCAGTATATCGCTCCCTCCTACTTATATCTCGCGAAGAGACCATGAGGATAAAATCAGAGAGATTAGAGCCCACACAGAGGCATACCGACAATCTTTCTTTCCACAAACAATACGAGACTGGAATAGAAGGGAGAACCGATAGAGGTACTCAAAGTACCCTCCGCCACACACCGCAGGTGGCTTGCGGAGTATGGATGTAGATGTAGATGTAGACGGTATAAAAATGTGTTTGTCAACATATCAGTTGCGCACATAATAATGGGAACTTCGTAGCCTTTTTAATTAGGACTTTGTATCCTTTTAATTATGCAGTCTATAATGTTCAACATATTGCCCAAGGAAAAGTTAAGCTTCTGCCACCATGTTGTATGCTTTAATAACCACGCGAGAATGCAGCTGGATAAATTCGTCAGAAATCCAATATTTCCACATGTAAACCCTGGTCATTTTCAAGGCACGAGCTGGATAAGGCCCTAAAATGACAGTTACTGTTACTTGTCGAGATTTCGGTGGTTTTCGATGTTATCGGTCAGCATTCCCATGAGTTATTCGCAGATGATGATTAGTTGTTTGACTGTTCAATGGATTACAAATGCAGTCTCTCACTGTAATGTCGAACGAGTTAGTTTACATTCATAATGCCCATTGACAGTGAAAAATATGACAACTTACCGAACATTTTTATGATACTCTTTTTCATTAGTCTTTTCTACCACCAATTATTTTTTACAAGAAGTGATTACACTTAACTATAGTTAAACACATCCACACACACCTTACATATTTTTAAAAATGCTGTTGAGTAGAAGCATTTGTCAAGCAAATATGGTTTCGGTTTGTGCTTGAAGTTAATTTTGTTCCGTATCAAATTTTTACTTATATTAAGTTCAAATCGCAATACATCATAATTATTGCAAGCAGTTTCAAGGATCTTGTCGTCAGACAATTGTCGTTTTGAGAAAAATTGTACTTCACGTCTTCATAAAGCTGTGTCAGGTGGTCTCGCCTCCCGACGTCACGCAAAGTAAATCTGTGTAGCAGTGGACGCAACGGCTTAAAGTCGTGAATTAATGTTTCTCTCATGACGACTGATCGAAATTGGATTTAATATTCACTATCCTCCTCACAGATTTGAACGTACAATACGATGTACCGTAGGCAAATGGGCCTGACCGTTGTCCGCAGAAACGCAGTTCTGCAATGTAGACCTTGTTTGCCTGCTCTCTTCTGCCGTGCATGCCTAGTTCTCGTCCGTCCGCGCTTCCTTACGGCTCCACCTCTATGCACGGAAGTGTTGTCCTACATGACGCAGGCTATAGTCATTCGTTTGTGATTGCCTCCGGCGCCGGTTTAAGGTCACATGGGTCCTGTATCAGCGATTAACTGTCTAGTCCCCTTTTAGCAATATTTTCTATTGTAAACGTAATATTTTTCTTCCATTTGGCATGTGAAAGAAACGGCTAATAATCTTATTTCACTCGTCAACGTTACTCAAAACACAACACTACACACCACAGTTTACTCTTACTACCTCTATTCACATAGGAAAAGAAAACCACTGTTTCACCTCGATAATAACACTGAAACAAAAGTTTCCTAACACTACCAATTTATCCCTGGTCAATTTCGAAACTGACTGTATAATCATGGTGTTTTATTTTCCCTGAAAAGGGCGATGTGAGCACTGTTCCAGATTCTTTCCCGTTTAAATGAACTGAAACGAACGGCTGTCAGACTCTGGGAGTATTCTGCTCGTCCAACTATTCCCTGAGTGCATGGGTAATTGTGGGCTAGGGTATATCGACAAAGGACGTTTAGGCGAGCATTGTTAAAAATTTAAAATAAAAAATTCTGATGACAGTACGACTGTGCAAGTCAGTAATAATGCACAGCCTGCCATAATGGAAGAGAATATGTAAATAAAATTCTGTGTTTTTTAAAGGAATACAATTACATTAAATGTTAACACTTCCCATATTGTGGGAAACTACGGCTGCAAGAATACATTCTTGTTAAACAAAACGACGGCAGCTGTTGAATAATCCTCTATTAATACAACCGGTGTCGCAATATAGAGCTGCATCGTTAGGCACATCTGAATAGAAAAAGCAGAGATTTGAGAAAACGTTAAAAACATTCCTATTATTATTTCTTACAGAAGGTCCAGTGACATCAGTCACAGTCAGGGATTCTCTTCAAAATGACGTATGTATGATATCTATACAATGTTTGGTTCTTGTGCAGTAAATAATTGAAAGTGTTGTCGGACTTTATGTACGGAGTGCGAATCAGGTATCGGAGTCTGTTTTCCGACAATTTTTGTGAGGAAATTTTGTTACAAGTTTATAACCGTATTACTAATTAATGAAATCATTCTGAAGCAGAAACATAGTATCATCGTGAGTTACCCGAAATTTCTCTTGGCATTACCACATCATTAGCTACACTGTCAAAAACTTAGGAAATTGCAGCAAATTTCGGTGCAGCAAATTCTTTTACAGCCACTGCAGCATCGGAGATCGCCGAGAAACGCAAATGAGTTTTTGTTATTATTTGTTACACACTGTTGTATTTCAGTCTACTGCGGTTTTGTTTAACAAAAATACGTGAAATGTATTCACCAAACCTTAGAAGTATACACAATGACCATGACGAGAAAATTCGAGAAATTACAGCTAATACAGAGGCTTGCCGTTAATCGTTCTTCCCACACGCCATTCGCCCATTCGCGCGTAGAAGAGGTTAGGAAGGTACCACAAGTACACTCCGCCACACACCGTTGGTTGGCTTGCGGAGTATGATGTAGATTAATATTATGGCAACAGTCTAGCAATTTGTTTACGCTACTTGAAAATACTGCACAATTAATAATCTGCATAAAATTCTACACCGTGATAGTAACTTTATTTCAAGAAAGGTTACACTTCGTTTTGCCTGAAGAGCTTTCAGTGTGGCTGCGGCGCTCATAACGGCGAGGAATCCATAGCACGTGATGTATGGGTGGACCGTTTCAGATTACCTCTATGTCTAAGATGTTGTAATCTCTTTTCCGTTTGGAATGTCTCATTGCGGTATATAAAAATGTGCACTAGAGTAGCTTCAAGTAGTGAACGTGTCTTCTCAAACATCAAGAGCTCTTTTTGAAACATTACAGACTTCGACGTAAGAAGAAGACACGGATTCAGAATATTTGATGTTTATTTATTACATCGTAACTTGCTAACTGTAGTTTTAAAATAAGCTGTACCCATTCTTATTCACAATATTACTGTCAACAGCTTTTTCCTATACGTCGGTAACGACTGCTACAAATAAGTTACGAGGGGCGTTTAATAAGTAATGAGACAAATTTTCATGAAAGCAGGTTGATTTTATTCAAGATTCCAATACGCCATATCATTCCCCAATGTTTTGGCTACAAAAACATATTTTTCAACAAAATCTCTATTAAATGCGATGACCTTACGCCATCTTACTGGCAGTGCATGTATGCCCGCATAGTTCTGCTCTATTGATCGACGTATCAACCGACGTCTTGCTGAATCAATAACCTCCCAATCATTCACGTACTGCTTCCCAAACGGATGGAAGTCGGAAGGTGCGAGATCCAGGCTGTAGGGTGGACGAGGGAGAACGGCGCAGTGAAGTTATGTGAGCTCCTCTAGGGTGCGCTGATTTGTGTGAGGCCTTGAGTTGTTATGGAGAAGAAGTTCGTTTGTATTTTTGGAGCGACGAACACGCTGGAGTCGTTTCTTCAATTTCCTGAGGGTAGAGCAGTACACTTCAGAGTTCATTGTTACACCATGAGAAAGAATATGAAATGCAATAACCCCTTCAGAATCCCTGAAGACTGTCAACATGATTTTAGCGCCAGGGGATACGGCTTTGAACTTTTTCTTCGGAGGAGAGGTTTTGTGGCGCCGCACCATGGATGATCGCTTTTATTTTCCTCCTCGAAGAGATGAACCCATGTTTCCTACCCACGTTGCATGCCAGTGACAATAATCGACTGAAAAGTGCCACGATCAGCCTCGTAAAGCGCAACCAATTCCGCTGCCATTTACGGTCTCCAGTTAGAAGGCGACAGATCCAGCGGTCACACGCCTTGGGTGCCCCCACTGGTGGACGAGTGTGTCAGCAGTGTTAATAGAGACATCCAGTTCAGTATCGAGATGTTTCATTGTGAACTGTTCACCACTTCGAAAGAGTGTTCGCATGTTCCAACGTTACGGTCGCCACACGGGTGATGTCTCGCCCAATGAGTCACGGTGGTTTTGCTCACTGCCAGATCTCCGTAGACATTGTGCAAGCGCCTATGAATAACTTCGATGAAGAGGCAAAACGGACTGCATTCCTGCCATATGTGGAGCAACTAGCAGTAAGTCAGGACGTCTGCTACAAAAAACATGGGCTAAGACCAATGTTCTGGCCCGCCCCCAAGATACGAGATATGTTGCGCCCTGTTAAAGACGACATTGCTCTTCGAGTGCTCGTTGTGCATAGTGTACCCTGTCAATGTGGCAGCGTGTATATTGATCATACAATTCACACGGTTGTGGAGCGTTGTACTGAGCACAAGCCCCATATAAAACAAAGGAGCTTGACAAGTCGGCCATAGCAGAGCATTCCCTAAGAAACAGACATAAAATACAGTTGAAAAATACAAAAGTGTTGGCTCCTGCGTCTGCATATTGGGACTCTGTTATAAAGGAAGCGATCGAGATTCGTTTAAACAACAACAATTTCAACATAGACCAGGGATAAACACTCAGCAGGGCATGGGGACGGGCATTGAACATCGAAAGAAAGTAAAGACAGATGCGGGAGCGGCAGTTTCAAACGTGGCTCCTGCCCCTGGCGCCACCTGAGGTCGCACGGTGCTGCCACCAGCAACACCTCCGCTAACTGCCAGTGTCGACTTACGCGCGCCCGCCACATTGGATCGATCTGATTGGCTGCTGATGATGTCATTATGCCTGTATAAGCGAGAAAGCGTAGCAGCCCTGGCAGTCAGTGAACTCCTGACGACGATGGCGGAGATGGGCATCGAAAGCTCGAGGATTTTATTGGAATTGACGCAGCTGGAAAACCGAGAACGTTTTATTCATGTATCCATCACGAAAGACTCCGAGGATGCTCTGGTTTTTACCAAAAGGATCTCGATGACCACTGTCTGCTTGTAACGCACCTCTGTTACAGACGCCATTTTTAAGGCCTCGTGTAACACCACCACCTATCAGAACTTCAGGAAACTATAGGACTGAGGCAGGGATATTCCATGACGTCTCACAAAAAATTCGCACTTTTTCATCCTAAGCCGGCCGGTGTGGCCGAGCGGTTCTGGGCGCTACAGACTGGAACCGTGCGACCGCTACAGTCGCAGGTTCGAATCCTGCCTCGGGCATGGATGTGTGTGACGTCCTTAGGTTAGTTAGGTTTAAGTAGATTTAAGTTCTAGGGGACTGATGACCTCAGATGTTAAGTCCCATAGTGCTCAGAACCATTTGAACCATTTCATTCTAAATTGGGCGAGAAACACAATTTATTGCCTTACTTATTCAACGCTCCTCCTATTAGAACTACCACCATACTAGTTGCTATGACAAAAAGCACTCTGCTATATATGAAGAATAAACCTACTGCCTTTCCTTAGTACATATACCACTACTATTGCTATACATCTCGTTTCTCTCACATTAGTCACTGAAGTACACTCTGATGCTTTCCACGCAGCACAGTGCACTCCATCGCTCCTCTGACCGCAGGCACACCCTGCCTCTTCCCTTTGGCGACTGAAATGGATGATAGTTTCCTTTGCTGTGTGGAAATCACGGATCACTCGGTGATAGAGCTGCCAGAGCCAGTTTGCAGAAAATCTGGTCTTCAGTACTGGTTGTTAAGAAGGCTGGAACACTGCACTCAGAAGTAATGTTTTGTTCATCAAAAATACAAAATTTAGGCTTCCACTATTTTGCAACGAATTATTTTGGTTTTCTCATTAGTCTGTCCAAGACCTATGATTTATACGCTCATCTAAATAAAATCCTGAACACAGATTAGAAGATTAAATATGAAAGAAATTCACTCACAATTAAGAATTACTGTTTATTCTTTGCTTGTTTTAAGAAAAGTAATGAACTTGTGGTGTCACCGCCAGACACCACACTTGCTAGGTCGTAGCCTTTAAATCGGCCACGGTCCATTAGTATACGTCGGACCCTCGTGTCGCCACTATCAGTGATTGCAGACCGAGCGCCAACACACGGCAGGGCGTGCTTTTCCGCCTCCACTCGTAACACGGTGTTGGCTCTTCTGCTAAGACAAAAGAACTGTTCTCCGATCGCTTCGTCGTGTGATATGATAGAAGTGCTACTGCCATTGACAACGGATTCCGTTGCTAATGAGAGAACTGAGAATAACACAGGCGAGTGACTCCCACTGCCTGCGCACCGTGGAATACGAAAGGAGAACAAAGGCCCACAGTTCGCTTTCCGGCGTGTGGTCTCGGAAATGCAACAGCGAGGAGTCACGGTTGAAGTTAGGCTACATCCGGTAGATCGGTTGGCTCGCCTCCCGGGGATACAATGATTTTCTCCGCAGCCATTTCGTGCAGCTAATGAAACTGGTTGGTATTCGAGGCTGGAGTTTGGATTTCTCATTAAAGCTTCTTCGCTGCTTAATTTATCTACGCTGAATAAGGTACTGTTATCGGTTTGTACTTAAAGGGGTCCGGTTTGATTCCCTACCGCCGGCCGAAGTGGCCGTGCGGTTAAAGGCGCTGCAGTCTGGAACCGCAAGACCGCTACGGTCGCAGGTTCGAATCCTGCCTCGGGCATGGATGTTTGTGATGTCCTTAGGTTAGTTAGGTTTAACTAGTTCTAAGTTCTAGGGGACTAATGACCTCAGCAGTTGAGTCCCATAGTGCTCAGAGCCATTTGAACCATTTGATTCCCTACCGGACTGAAGATTTTCTCCGTTCGGGGACTAGACTATTGAGATGGCTGACTGGGCACTTCCCGAAAGCCAGTAAATTGTAAAGAAAATGTCGCCTCCATCTGTCTTAGATTCCTTGTCGTAGTTGTTTTCTGCGGGTTCAGAATAGCTAGTTTCACTGTTTTTGAACTGTTCTTTGCCGTCAATAACTCTTGCTGCCATCTCCGCATCCTCTTCCACTTCCATAGGTGCGTTCTAGTGTTTCTCATCAAGTGTATCATCAGTGACGTGGATAGCATGCTTGTCACTCTATTTACTTACACTATCTTTTCTATTGCTCTCCATTCGGTTCTCTTGGTGGTCGGAGATGCAATCTCTAACATTCTCATTCACATTTCCCGCACTACCAGGCCCTGATGTACCCATATTGGGGTCGTTCTACACAGGCAGAACAAGTCCACACCCCTGAGCTCGAGGTGGACATTTTTTTCCATATGCCATTGTACAGGGTGTCTAAAGACATGATTTTCTCTTTGGTATTCGGGGTAATAGCGCATGGAGTATAAGCGGGAGTGGTTTTCAAATGATTCAAATGGCTCTGGGCACTATGGGACTTAACTTCTGAGGTCATCAGTCCCCTAGAACTTAGAACTACTTAAACCTAACTAACCTAAGGACGTCACACACATCCATGCCCGAGGCAGGACTCGAACCTGCGACCGTAGCGGTCGCGCGGGAGTGGTTTTCACACACAACTTACACCCTATGACCGCATACAGTCACATAATAGGATATGTGCTTTGTAATTACACTTCAGCTATGCGATTACCGTTGAGCTTGCTATACGAAAATTTTCTGACCATCCTTTTTCTCTGATATCGTAATCTGTCTGGTATAAACTTGGTATTTCTCTGATCTACTCGAGCGGCATTTCTAACAGTGAATAACAGACTCTCACAAATCGCAAGCCAATACCTGCTAATGTTGTTGCTCACAGACACATCACTATGCTTAAATTTAACGCTAACATTGGTGTTCCTGACAATTCGCCAACAAACGTCGTTACTTACACATTCTGCATATGCACTATTTATTTGAATACATATCACCCACTCGTCAAGGAAGCTTCAAGGGGTCCCAGGTTCGATTCCCGATCGGGTTGCGGATTTTCTCTGCCCGGGGACTGGTTGTTTCTGTTGTCCTCACCATTTCATCATCGTTATCCTCATTACTTGTGACAGTTGCTCGAGTGGACAGTAAAAAATTTGGACTGTGTAACAATTGGGACTTTTTACGGGCGCCAATTATTGCGAAGTTGAGCGCCCCATAAATCAAACATCATCATTATCATCATCAAGCAAGCCTACATAATTAATCACCCATTTTCGAACAGCGAGACGTGTAGGCCTTTCGGTGTGCCATTCTAAACTAAATTTTAAAGTTTCTCTCCTATAGGAGGACGTGATACAGTTGACGTGACCTTCTCCGCAGCACAAACAATATTCCGGCGTAATCAAGCGCTCGACTGCACACAGCCGCATCGTAGTTCCGCACTCCATGGCGTCCAAAAGCGAGCTACTAGACGACGACCAGGCCAGGTCTGTTTATTGATCCATCAGAAGGCTAACAAGGGGAGGCCGCCAATTGTGAAATTCAGATTCGATTCATACTGCGCATAATGAAAGCTCATGGCCAGAGGTGTAATGTAGCAAAGCACCAAGATGCACTTCTCAGCCGTTGTCGAGAAAATCGACAGTTAAAAGAAACCGTTGCGGTGAAATACTCTCTACGATTAATAGTTTTCTACAGCGTCGTGGCGCAGCGGTAAGCGCTCGGCTACGTAATCCGAAAGTTGCCGTATCGAATCTCGCGCCATGCAATTTTTTTATTATTAGTTTTTTGTAATTCGAATATATATATATATATATATATATATATATATATATATATATATATATATATATATATAAACTATTCATGAATTGCTTACGCACGTTGGTGAAGGCGGATCGCTCTCCAATTATATATATATAAACTATTCATGAATTGCTTATGCATGTTGGTGAAGGCGGATCGCTCTCCAATTGTACCGCCTCCATTTTTCCGTTTTTTTAACAGGGTGTACCAAAGCTCTCCCGTCCGCACTGATTTTCGATGATGTTATAAGTTGCGCTAGGGATCGCATCTATCTTCTTTCGAAGTTAGCAGGCAACTACGCTGTTATGCAGCCGCTCGTTTCGGCCCATTCAACATCTGTCCTTCAAATTTGGGTTCGTGGGGTCGTTCGAACGTTTGACTTACGCTACACGTATTCGTTTCGGAATATCGTTTCTACGTCTTCCGTTAACTATACGTGGTTAACATTATGAAGACAATTAATAACATTTGTGAAATACAACTTTGTTTGCGGAAAACATAATGATGTTCGAAGTCGCCAGTTTTTCCACGACAAACGACTTTCAACAACTTATTATATGCATAATTGTTGCAACTGATTGCCGGGAATTATATATATATATATATATATATATATATATATATATATATATATGTGTGTGTGTGTGTGTGTGTGTGTGTGTATATACACATCTGAATTACAAATACCAAAAAAAGAAAAAAAGTTGCATGGCGCGAGAATCGATCCGGCGACCTTCGGACTACGAACCTGAGCGCTTACCGCTTTGCCACGGCGTTGTAGGAAATTTTAAATCGTAGAGAGTATTTCACCGCAAAGGTTTCTTTTAACTGTCGATTTTCTCGACAACGGCTGAGAAGTGCATCTTGGTGCTTTTCCACATTACACCTCTGGCCATGAGCTTTTATTATGCGCAGTATGAATCGAATCTGAATTTCACAATTGGTGGCCTCCCCTTGTAAGTCAGAATCAAACAAAATCGAGCCGGCAGGGGTGGCCGAGCGGTTCTAGGCACTACAGCCTGGAACCGTGCGACCGCTACGGTGGCAGGTTCGAATCCTGCCTCGGGCATGGATGTGTGTGATGTCCTTAGGTTAGTTAGGTTTAAGTAGTTCTAAGTTCTAGAGGACTGATGACCTCAGAAGTTAAGTTCCATAGTGCTCAGAGCCATTTGAACCAAACAAAATCGAGGTACATTCCTCACTTGAGTCATTCGCAGCAGTCCAGTTTTAGATTCTGTCTCGCTTTAGGAATAATACTGCAGAGAGGCGTTGTAACCGCCCTGTTAAATTAGCCGGGACCGTAATTTTGAAATGAGAGTTACAATGAATATCGCGTAATAAATACTTCACGTGAAGCGCCGTTGCGGCACAGACAAAGGTCAATTGTGGCAACTAATCTACTGAATATTAGAAGTAGCATTATTAAGGAATACACCAGACTGACTACACAAAAAAAAGGGCAAGTATATTCGCGAGTGAGTGGGTCAAAATAAGAATTAATACTGTAATGGAAATAGGTCATAAGTATAGTTACGTCTGTACACAATCAGTTGTATGCGAACGTACGGTCGGGATAGAGACACGTACATTCTAAGTACTATCATTCCCCGTGACCTGGGTAAAAAGAATTGTGGTTCAAATTGCATTTATTCATCTGAAAAAGAAAATAATCGGACTTCGTAATTAAATGAAAAGAAAGATTGCTGGTACTGAAGGTCGTGGCAAATATGACCTAAATATTGAAATTGACATTGACGGGCACGAAGGGAAAGAGATGAAAACATTCACGTGATGATCGTCACCTCCTCTAAATTGTCCATACAAAATTAAAATAATAATAATCTTCCAGAGTTACAGGAGCTGGGATACATGATATCGTAAATGAGAAAGTCGTATTGTTTCAGATGTTCATTATTTAACCAAATTTCACTTGAATTTGACGAGCACTTCCTTTACATTTCTAATCACCATGGCGTGAGAACAACGAAAGGTAACTATTTCTAAAACTAATAAGCCAAGGCCGTAAATCTTCTATTAATGTGATAAACACTTTTAAAATTAATCTTTGATATGAGAGTCGAACAATTATATATACTTTCATCAATAAGAAAAATTATTAAGTCTCCCTATAACGTTCCAAAATATTGAAAGCATATCTAGTGGGCTGTTTTGTACAGTGAAGTTCTTATCTGACAAGGCTAAGTATATGGTTCAAATGGCTCTGAGCACTATGGGACTTGACATCTGAGTTAATCAGCCCCTAGAACTTCGAACTACTTAAACCTAACCAACCTAAGGACATCACACACATCCATGCCCAAGACAGGATTCGAACCTGCGATCGTAGCGGTTCCAGACTGAAGCGCCTTGCACCGCTCGGCCACAGCGGACGACGTGAACCATTCAACGAAACATCATCGATGTGGGTTTTCGGAGCCGAAGGCCCACTCGTACACCCTTGATGACTGCATGACACAACGCTTTATACCTCGCCTGGGCCCGTCAACACCGACATTGGACTGTTGTTGACTGGAAACATGTTGCCTGGTCGGAAGAGTCTCGTTTCAAATTGTATCGAGCGGATGGACGTGTACGGGTATGGAGATAACCTCATGAATCCATGGATCCTGCATGTCAGCAGGGGACTGTTTAAGTTAGTAGAGGCTCTGTTATGGTGTGGAGCGTGTGCAGTTGGAGTGATACGACTCTGGCAGGTGAGACGTACGTAAGCATCCTGTCTGATCGCCTGCATCCATTCATGTTCATTGTGCATTCCGACGGACTTCAGCAGTTCCAGCAGGACAATGCGACACCCCACAGGTCCAGAAATGCTACAGAGTGTCTTCGGTAACACTCTTCTGAGTTTAAACACTTCCGCTGCCCACCAAAAGTCCCAGACATAAATATTATTGAGCATATGTGGGATGCCTTGCAACAGGCTGTTCAAAAGAGATCTCCACCCCCTCGTACTCTTACAGTTCTATGGACAGCCATGCAGGATTCATGGAGTCAGTTCCCTCTAGCACTATTTGAGACATTAGATGAACCCATGCCACGTCGTGTTACGGCACTTCTGCATGCTCGCGGGGGCCCTGCCCGATATTAGGCAGGTGTACCAGTTTCTTCGGCTCTTCAGTGTATTTCCACCGTTCATAATGGTCCCTTTCCTAACCGTATGTGAGAGTTGTATCTAATGTTTTTCGGTAGAGCACACGTGTCTGCAACGGATATGTTTGAGGTGGTGTTCTGTTTGTGTTGTACGGTGACGAGAGGATGGAGAAATTAAAACACAGTGCCAACAGATTACCTACTACCTCCTAATAGCACCAAGGAAACAACCGATTATAGCCTTACCATTCGAAGCTGTTATTTTAGGACAGTGAGGGAAACCTGTTATTTTCAACAGCCTCCGCTGTTCTTTGTAGTAGATTCGGGAAGTTAATTTACAAAAACCAGAGCGCTATAACTTGTTCAGCACTGAATGGCGACCTCAAGCATATCGTGCGTGAAGAAACAATACCGCGTAACTGATAGATTATCGATTTTGTGTTTTACACTCAGCTGATATCCTTGACTCTCAGTGCATCTACTCTTAACATCAGGATGCCGATATCTTTAATTATTTACAAATAAAATGAATTAAAACAGTTCTTTTCTCTCCCGCAAAACTCGTGTTTTTTCTGGTAGCGACGATTTGTAGAACAGGGTAGTCAAAGTGCCCTGCTTCCACAGAGCAGGCGCATGGAAGGGCGACCTGCGTTTGGCAAAAACTGCTTTGTGCGAGATGATAGAAGGAGTCCGTTTCGGAGAGAAAAAATCTGCAAGTCAGGTAAAGCATTCACACCATAGGAACGGAAGTCGGCTGCAGACGTGTCACACAGGAATGTCTGTTTAAATCCGAGTAAGAGAGGTTGTGGCTATCTCACAGCAATTAATTCAGTACAATGTGCGTTTTTCTGCGGATTTCTGTGTGCAATGATTTTGGTTGACCAGAGATAGAAACCTGTGATGTTGTGGGGAAAATTTTTAGCCTTCCTTCCCATGCCACGCCATTATTTGGTAACCATGACAACATCTGTGAGACTAGGTTTTTGTCAATCTTGTTTATAACATTATTATTGGTCAGAACTGACAAGGTCTACAGCAGTTGGCCATTGAGATTGCTACACTGGCAGAAGCAGTTAAGCTTTAGAGAGACAGAGGCATATGTATGAAAACACTGGCAACAGCAATGTCGAAGAGAATTCTCGCTCCACGTCACTGCAGAAAACGGCAGAGATGGATGTTTCTGACTCGGAGAAGTGTGCAGGAGTCTATCTGGACTCTGAATTCCGAGCTTAATGCACGTGTCTCCCACACTCACATCATTTAAAAATGATAAGCATGAACTGGCGACGCATCGAGAAGCCAAGGGGGTGTGAGGCTAGTTGATTTGCATCAAATTGTCATTGGGCGGTTTTAGGATTTGCAGCCTGCTAGCTGCACACACCATGCACTTTGATGAGTCTATTGGTGTTCGTACTTGCTTTTCTGGGATTCTTTCCTTAAAAAACTGACCATTATAGCAGTCATTAGCAGTATCCACGACATAGTTTCAGATTGCACTTTCTTGTATCCATCCACCAAGGCTATAGTTCGTAAGTATATTTCGTTCAAGTAGTTATATTTCGAGGGCAAGTCTTTGTATTTGGTGTGTTAGTGTAATAACCGAATTGTTACAGTGACTGCTAGTTTCCTTCTATAGTTATTCCGCAGCTCGTGGTCCAGGGGCTAGCGCTGCTGCCTCTTGCTCAAGGGGTCCCAGGTTCGATTCCCGGCTGGCTTAGGAATTTTCTCTGACCGGGGACAGGGTGCTTGTGTTGTCATCATCATCGTCATAATTTGTGAGAGTGAATGGATTGGATTGTGAAAAGAAAATAGACTGTGTAAAAATTGTGACTTTGTACGGATGCTGATGACTGCGCAGTTGAGCGCCCCACAAGCCAAGCATCATCATCATCATTTCTGTAGTTAGATAAATCCTTTCATTAATATATCTGTGCGAGGTTTGGTACCTATACCTTAATTGGACCACTCCTAGTAATTTTCGTTCCATATGGTGTCATCGATTATGCAACAATGCTTCTCCTAAATTTACACGATCTTATAGGGAGCTTCCTTTTCCTTAACTCAATTAGGGATCGGACTTTTAGCATCTTAGAGGTATGCTAAAAAGATGAACCGACACCTTACATTTCCACGCAGTGCTTCAAAGTTAGCGACCCATGTGCCAGTAATGGCACGTAGGCAGTGGGTGAAGTCGCGAGCAGTGTACTCAGCGGCGGTTGGCAGCGGGCAGCAGCCTTGCTGAAATAAGTCCTCTTGTCAGTTTGGCGATGTAAGATTGAGTCAGGTGGCAGTCGAGTAGCGCCGCCGCTCTGTAACACTGGCGGAAAGTGAGCAAACCCGAAGTCGAACCTAGAACCTCGGAACGTGGTTGAAGTGCCGGGCAATGGCGCCGACTGGGTAGCCTCGCCTCGGCCATCCATTTTGAAGACAAGAATCATCATTGATAGCTGACGGTTCATAGGCGGCTTCGCCTAGTTGGTGATGCTGTTCAATGAAGCTGAAGTATCCTAGTCTTACATTCAACAAATGACTGTCATGGAGACTAGGCCGGTCGAATTAACGACGATGAAGGAAAGAAGCTATTGAACACCCTCTGGCCGAGTGTGCTAAAAGAACTTGTAGTCTCCCTTCCAGTACGCGACAGTGAAAATGGGGCCTTGTGATCCAC
Source organism: Schistocerca americana (assembly GCF_021461395.2). NCBI lineage: Eukaryota > Metazoa > Arthropoda > Insecta > Orthoptera > Acrididae > Schistocerca > Schistocerca americana. The sequence goes on along the minus strand of NC_060123.1, from coordinate 287,780,453 downwards.
AGCCAACCACTGATGGTAGGGCACTGCATTGCAGGGTGTTGCGTCAGCTCCACTGCAGTACGCAGCTGCAGAATTTCTGTGATGGCTGGCGCGTGTGTCATTTCTTTGATTGCGAAGGCCTGCCTCCAGTTCAGTCCGTAACACAGCATTTGTGCTATGGCCATCATGCCAGTGATTCGGACGTTCTCAGTGTACGTCGGTAAGCGGCACGTGAACATTCTGTGCTGCGATTTACACCGAAAGAGCTCCAGAAAAGTTGAACACACCCAAGACACATCAGATGCTCACAACATTCTTCTTCTGTAGGAATAGCTTGTTTCTGTACTGAAAGAATCTCGGAGAATGATTTGATTGTCCCACAGATTTTGAAATACTGAAGTATCAGTTTGGTAGCGTTCGCCGTAACACTTCCGTTTCCGTAGTACATAATGCCATATTATTTTAGCGACTGGAGTGTTTCTATGAGCTTGCTGCATTTTTAAGTGGTGGTTAATGATGAAACTTCCTGGCAGATTAAAACTGTGTGCCGGACCGAGAATCAAACTCGGGACCTTTGCCTTACGCGGGTAAGTGCTCTACCATCTGAGCTACCCATGCACGACTCACGACCCGTTCCCACAGCTTCAATTCTGCCAGTACCTCGTCTCCTACCTTCAAAACTTCACAGAATCTTCTGCGAACCTTGCAGAACTAGCACTCCTGGAAGAAAGGATATTGCGGAGACATAGCTTAGCCACAGCCTTGGGAATGTTTCCAGAATGAGTGTGTGCTGATATGAAACTTCCTGGCAGATTAAAGCCGAATGCCGGACCGAGACTCGAACTCGATCCGGCACACAGTTTTAATCTGCCAGGAAGTTTCATATCAGCGCACACTCCGCTGCAGAGTGAGAATCTCATTCTGGTGATTAATGATGCTAATTTCACTTAGTCACACGTATCCGCCAATATACGAGGAACATTCAATAAGCAATGCAACACATATTTTTCTGAAAGCAGGTTGGTTATATTCAAGCTTCCAATACATTATATTATTCCCCAGTCTTTTGGCTACATAACCGTACTTTTCCAGTATAATCTCCGTTCAATGTGACGGACTTACACCAATTTACTGGGAGGCCCAGTATGCCCACATGGTAGCGCTCTACTGGTCGACGTCAGAGACAAAGTCTTGCTGCATAAATACCCTCCTACCCATCAGCCATATACTGCTTCCCGTGGAAAGCATCCTTCATTGAGCCAAACAGACGGAAGCCGGAAGGTGTAAGATTCTGTCGGTAGGATGAGTCAGGAAGAAGAGTGCAGTGAAGTTTCATGAGCTCATGTCATGTGCGCAGATTTGTGTGAGGCCTTGCGTTGTCATGGAGAAGGTGAAGTTCGTTTGCATATTTGTGTCGACGAAAACGCTAAAGTTTCTTCAGTTTTCTAAGGATAGCACAATAAACTTCAGAGTTGATCGTTGCACCGTAAGAGAGGACATCAAAAGGAATAATCCCTTCAGACTTTCAGCAGGCCATCGCTGTGAACTTTCTCTTCGGAGGAGAAGTAGCGTTGTGCCACTGGATGGACTGCCGTTTTATTTCTGATTCGAAGTGATGAACCTATGTTTCATCGCCTATTACGATGTTCGACAGTAAATTCTCACGATCGTAACGCAGAAGCAGTACGGAGCAGGTGGTCCTTCGTTGCTCTTTGTGGTCTTCTGTTAGGCGGTAAGGAATCCAATGGGTACACACTTTTGAGTACTCTGACTGGTGGACGAGTGTTTTCTCCTTACCAAAAGAGACGTTTGTTTGTGATCCGTCGATCACCTTGAATGTGAGTGTCCGCACGTTCCAACATTGTAGGAGTCCCGATAGTGTTAAATTGCTTCCCTGTATTTCAGGAACCACTGTAGCCATTGACATGAAACTTCTACTGGACATTAAACTGTATGTTCTGAGTCTAAGGAACTAAAATAACTGCATTTCATCCACTGCTTTCGGAAATACAATTTTTTATTACACTGTTAAAATTTTGTGTACTTTTTTGTACGTTATCCTAAATAATTTTAATTATACATAACATTATGTTCTTCTTTTAGTTCAGTATACTCAGGATATATATGTTACTACTTCCTGAAAATTTGAATACCCTACTCGAAGTGGTTTCTGAGATTTAGGGACAAATGCAAAAGAAAATGTAAATTTTCAGGAACGGCTTCTAAAGTTTCAAAAGAAACTCAATACACGCTTAATTTTTTTTAATTTTTAGTCACTCAGAAACACCCTGCACCATACTGTATATCATCCTATTGATTTTTTCCAAGTTTTTTTCTTCTTTTCTTCTTTCTGGACTGCTTAGTGGCCGGTTGTTCTACATACTCTGCTTTATCAATGCGAACCTTGTCCATCCGTTAAAGTTCTCTGATGCAGTTTGCTCCAGGATTCATTCCCATATGCTGTAGCACATTCACTCTACCATTGCTGCCATCATTAATAGCAACAACAGCATCACTGACCCCTTCCCCCCCCCTCCCCCACTTTAGTGTCTTCATTCCAAGAAAAACATTTTTTGGTAAGCGTGTCCATATATGATTATTGAACGACTCGCCGGGACTTTGAGTGCGACCATGCAGACACTTCTTCAGTAATTCAGGATTTTCGAAGTCTCTGTAAACAGGTTTTATGATATCCATGACTGCTGCTGGTATGGAATGTTTATGGGTGTATGAACTGTTTGAGTACTGGGCATTGCGGTAATTGCACCATGGATCAGGTCCATGAGGGCAAAGGTGGTGTACTGGTTTTTCATCAGTTGACCGTATGTCGAAGAAGGCAGCCCAAACAGCATGCTTCATTTTCAACAAATCCTCAGTATTATTTCTAATGGTCATCGCATAATCCTGCTGTAGTTGACTTCGTAGCAGCTGAGGAGAGCTCCGTCTACCATCCTCCAAGGAAGCCATGGATCTGAAGATGGTTATATAAATATAACCGAAACCGGTCGCCTATGTTATTGAGACATAAGTGTTATGATCAAGACTGAACTTTAGTTAAAATATAACATTCCACTTTTGTGATAATCTTCTCACCAAAAGTCTGAGCGGCTACTACACTGTTATATGCTTTTTAGTCTCCATCACCTAAGAACTTACTGTAACACATTCCCCTTTCGTTCAAAGATCGACTAAAAATTTCAATAGCTGCTGAGGCCTCCATACCCCCATTTGTTCCTTCATAATTTCTGTCACAGATATGCCCTTCTTCATTCCCTGATTTACACTTATAACGATGATCGGTTAAAATCTGTAAAACTGTTACCGTTTCAGTATCCACACTGGTCACTGTAGCAACAGAATTCTTAAAACTGTTTCCGCACTTCTGCCAAGTACCATCAAAAGCCACTGGTATGTCAGTCATACCAGCATTTATTGCAGCAGCATGGTTTCAAGCACCCTTCATTGACTCACATGCAACAGCAGCTCCAATAAATCCCGCATACTTGTCGATTTTACAAGGTGGGTGTGGCACATTCATCACAGCACACATTGTTTCTGCTGCAGTGTGTCCTTTGCCAATAGCTCTCAATCCATAAAACCATATAACATTTGCTTCAAAATAAGTATCTTTATATTTATCAGAATTCCAAAATGAATTAGTATATTTACAACTGGCTCAGTCAATGATAAGTTTCGTGGTTAGTCCATTTGATACCTCACTGTCTTCACCTAAACTAACTGGCGCTCCACATATTTTACAACACACACATTCACCTAACACCCTTGTTAGGATGTGTAAATCTATCAGAATACGACCTAACCTACCATTTACATCACTTTAGTTTTGAGAAAACTGTGTATCACAATGTTTTATTTTAATCTTCGAAGCACTAATGGGTGTTTCTCTAGATACTGACGAGTTTGCCTGTATGTCATTGTCTGTACCTTCACATGCCACATGTTGAACACAATGTTTCCCTTTATTCGAAACTCTATTACCATGAAACCCACTACTATTAAAAAGACTTCGTTTAGCCGTCATTCTTCACTTCTTGAGAGATTTATCAATCTATTCTACACTTTTCCTCGGAAGAACGTTAGCACCTCGACATACAACGCGAGTTTATACTATGAAACGATACGATACTGGTTTTTGACAGAGCTACCAATACAAACACGTAATTTAATCTTTATAACACAGCAATCCACAGCCTTTTACATGAAAAATTATCGTTTTTATTAGATCTTGAAGTAATGCACGTAAAAATTTTTAATTTAAAAAAAATAACATAAAATACTTCCCATGTTAGTTTATAAGTGATATATATGTCACTTTATTTGGAAAATTGCAAATTTTATACTGAGATAAAAATCCGAAAATTTGAAAAAAAAAATTCCATTCTAACACCCCTTGATGTACAATTATTTCTCGAAGTAACAGGAATGATAAAACTCTGTCTGAATCGATCATCCTGAAGGAGATCGTGTCATATTCTTGTTGAATTCAGTTTTACTATCAATAGAAAACACAATGTTGTAAATAGGAATGTTAGCAGTAAACGTTGCAGAAATCTGTCCTTCTGAGACGTTGGCACGTAACATTCGAGAACAGTACTAGACGGAGTGTAATTTATTGAAAACAGAGAAATCGTAACAAAGACAAAAAACGATTCGGATTCAATATTTAAAATATTTCGACAATATTTATGCAGATGCTCTGTAATCATTCCTCCCATCGTCTGCACTCTCAGAATATACTTCCGGGATATGATGGTAGTCGTTCAGTGACTTCGGCTGTGAATACCAGGCTGCTAGAAGTTGTATCAGACTCTCATGTAGCACGGAACACGAGCATTCGTATAATCTCGGTTCTTCTGTCTCTGTCGCTTCTAATTGGGCACAAAAAAGGAAGAGTATAACATGTAGGGTGCCAGCTCACAGAAAGTGCGTCATCCACCTTACTTTTGACTATATATTTTAAAAAAACGAGGGAGAGAGATCTAAGGGAGCGACTGCCTTGCTGCAAGGTCCATTGTCTTTCGCACGGCGCTAAACAGCTGCACAACTCCGTCCTCGCAGCAGTACTGTGCAGCTGGAAAATTGAAAAATTAAAGTTCGCGTCTGAGCGGCGCCGGGCGAAAGCTGCTGAGAATAATTAATTCGCTCTGACCGCTGCAGCCGCCTTCTCGGCGGAAACGCTGCTCTTGTGCCGGGAGATTAATAAGGGAGCGAAGAAGGTACCAGGGACCAGACGCCAGCTAAAAAGGAAATGCAGCTATTCCCTTTCGTCATCTCCTCGCTATCATTGCAGGGTTTCAGTTGAAACGCCGCTTTCATTACAAAACCGTGATACGTGCTGCCGAAAAATGTTGGAGTAGAAGATTTAGCCTCAGTCGCTTGCTCATCCTGAAATATTTGAGACAGAATTTCAGATACCCGGGTATGAACTGTGCAATAACATTATTGGAAATTACGATCCACAGAAGGAATAACCCCGAACGCAGTCACTCTCTTGAACATGTAAAACAGCTTCACCAGTAGTAGCGAAGACTGTAGACAGATCTCCTACGTATGCCCTTATTGTCTTGTGTTTGTTAGCTAGTTCCATGTCCCATGATAGCTGGCATATTTTTATTGAAATTATATGGAATGAGTCATTTTACAGACGAAGCGTAAGTGATTTGTAAATTTAACAAATATGGACGTATATTTTTATCGGGGTTATGTTACAAGAGAAACACGAATTTCACAATAAAAAAGTACTTTTTTTTCTACTAGACTACACGTTCTGCCGCCTTCATACATTCGTCTACAGAACATGAGAAGTTATCCAGAAGAAGTAGTTTCAGATTAGACTTCAATTTGAGACATTCTATGTTACCGACCTACAGATTCAAAACTTTTGTGGCAGTGTACTGAATAACTTTCTGTGCCACTGGCAACTTCAGCGATTAGTGACGAAAATAAATGATTCTTTTTCCATGTCCGCATCCAGTGACGCCTGTGGACTGAGGATGACACGGCGGCCGCTCTACCGTTGTGCCTTCCAAGGCCTGTTCGGACGGCGTGTAGTTTATTTTTTTCCTACAGTTGTAGGTTTGAACGTTAGTACTTCCGCCAAATTGTGATGGAGTATTAGTGATGGATACCATTAGCGAAAACATATACTGTGAAGGAGCAACTTATAATGTGGCTCAACGTGTGTCAAGACGACGTTATGTCCCGACTGGAGACCCGATACGAATATCTGTAACTTAAAATGACTAAATTTTAAGAAGAGTGCCAAAAAGATGACTGTAATGAAAATCGTATGTCATTCTCACTGCTTTGTTTTGTTGTATCAATAATTTCTTCAAAAAACTGATTCAGATGGTTTTGGGCTCTATGGGACTTAACACTCAGGTCATCAGTCCCCTAGAACTTAGAACTACTTAAGCCTAACTAACATAAGGCCATCACACACATCCATGCCCGAGGCAGTGTTCGAACCTGCGACCCTAGCTGTCGCGCGGTTCCAGACTAAAGCGCCTACAACCACTCGGTCATACCGGCCGGCCATAATCTCTTTCTAATTATTCCGACACCACACAAAATTATATCATGCGGCATGAATTAGTGGAAATATTAATTTGTTAATTTTTTCCTAGATTAGGAGTTATGCAAGAGCAGTGTTTGCTGGATCTAGCTGTTTTAGAAGCTTAGTAACATCAGTACACATACTGGAAAACTTTCGAACTTTCTACCCTATTCACCGACTCATTTTCATGTGCTTATTTATTGTTCGTGTGAACCAAAAAGCCTGTGTCGGCCAAGAATAGGTAATGAACAACGATACAGATTCGAGTGTCGCAAAGAGAAGCTATTGGAACACTAACATTGTCGACAGCGCAAGGTAATTATCATCTCGTCCACAGCTCCGTTGACGGTGTATCCCTGCAACAGGTATAGACCGCTGATAATAATAAGCCCTCCGATGCTGACTGGATGGCAGCGTCAGAAATTGCAAACGGATCGTCGCGAAGGAGTTCGTGAATGCCATCGCATGTGTGTTGACTGGTAAAATGAAGGTTTTGGACAATTTCCACGACAACCGATCCTACAGTAATGCTAGACACTGCCGTGGTGGCAGAAATCTGCACTGCTACATCCACGTTTCTACTCCGCAAGCTAACCTACGGTGTATGGCAGAGGCTACTTCCTGTACTACTGTTACTTCTCCCCCTTTCTTGCTACAGTTGCGAATAGGGATCGGGAAAAATGATTGGTGGTAAGCATCTGCTTCAGCGCGACTCTAATTTTATCTTCGTGATCTTCTCGTGAAATATACGTCTTAGGAAGCAATAATTTCGTTGACTCTTCCAGGAATGCACGGTCACGGAATTTTAACAGTAAACCACACCATGATGCACACTACCTGTGTCTACCACTAGAATTGGGTGAAAACATCCTTGGTGTTTTCGCTCATACTAATCTATGACGAAACGCTTTCTTTGAATTTTTATTTCCACTGTCAGTCCTATGTGGTACGGATCCCTGACTGCCAAGCAGAATTCAAATATTGGTCGAAAGTGGGTTTGTGTTGGGACTTCACTTCCTGAAGATTCTTCCAATGACTCTGTCTGGAATCTGCCTTCCTGTGCGTCGTATGCTACAGTTGTGTTCATGTAGAGATAAAAAAAAACACTTCCTCCATGACCTGTACATTCGCCTGGCGTATTGGCAAAGACGACTGGGTAACTTTTTAAGCTCGCTTCTTCGGCAGTGACTGTTGATACTGTGTGGACATGCATACACGCTGTAAGAAGGGAAGCTCCCCAGGTACATATTCAGTTTGTATTAGTTTCCATACCAAGACGTTTGAGCCTCTGTTTCCAGGGCGTGGTTATTTTATAACTTAACGGAGTCCCGAAATCAGAGACCATGTACATTCCTGAATCCTAATTAGTTATGTACCGTCTTATGTTTCAACTCTGGTATTACAGTCACATATATATACTATGGAAAAAGTACTGAACTCATATGGCACTAATGGTTGGTAACAAACTGCCTATTGGCTTCTTTCTCGGGTTCTTCGGCCGACGTTCATCTAATGATTTTTCTGACGTTTCGCCAGCACGAGTGGCTGGCATTGTCAAAGCTTCACCCTCCATTGCCGGTGGTGAAGCTTTGACAATGCCAGCCACTCGTGCTGGCAAAACGTCAGAAAAATCATTAGATGAACGTCGGCCGAAGAACCCGAGACAGAAGCCAACAGGCAGTTTGTCAACAAGTGGCCACGAAAGCCTTAACAATTTTGTAATCGTTGGTAAGTTGAACAGAACGGGTAGGTGCAGTCGTCTAATAACAAATGTTTTCTGTCATCTTACACCTTTGCACTGGTTCTTCGATAAGTATCAGTAACTGCAGTTGTGAATCCCTACTGCACTTGAATAGCATCTTTATTTTAGTCATCCGAAGGACGATTAACTACTAACAGTGTTAGATGCCTTTGCGTCCAGAAACACTGCTGACAAGTTGAGGATGTCACGAATAGGCAGTGGATGCATTTAATCTAAGTCATACACTCCTGCTGCGTCTAGATGTATGTGCATGATACGCTTATATTCACGTCGCATGGAGGTCTCAAAGCGTAATCAGCGGATAGGCTCGTGCAACAGCGACAAGCATTGCCCGTGTGTACGATCACACTACCATGTTGCAGTACTTAAGGCTAATGATTTAGCACCTAACAAGAAACGAATGTTCCAGATTTTCATATGTGGGTCTTCCAACAATCCTCTGAGGGATCCACTTATGAAAGTATTCTCTATTTTTCTCACACCACCAGAAAAGTTTAATTATCGACCACCAGTCGCATGTACACCAACGCACCGGAAACTCTTCGAACATTCTGGTTGGGAGAACAGTTGAGAAATGACTCTCCAGAAGTTAGCAGTCCAAAGCACAAAAACGACTTGCCAAGAGGCATTGCAAACAGATGTAGTGTAAAAAAAATCGTTGTGGATAGAAAATCTGAAGATTCCAGCAAACTGCCCTTAAAAGGGCGGTCGACTTCTGAATTACGTGAGCGTTGTTCAGTCAACGGTCACTCTACAGGGCGTAAAAGATAATTCCTTAGAACGTTTCACTAGTGTAAATAAAGTCGAGACGAACTATTCGGTTTAAGGCACTTGTGGTTTATGAAGTTGGAAAACAACCTCAAACTGGCCTACATGAGATACTTCAATTACAGCGCATGCCCGCCGCGTGAGATTTTTGATAATTTCTCGTCCTTTACGCCAATGGCATATTCGTGCATTTATAAATTGTGCAAAAGATGTTTTGCGAAAATTTTCTACAGCTACATCGGTACTCCGCAGTCCACATTACGGCGATTGGTGGAGGGTACCCCGTATAACTACTTGTCATTTCTCTTCCCGTTCCACTCGCAAATACAACGAAGGAAAAACTACTGTCTACATGCCTCCGTAAAAGCCCTAATTTCTCGCTTTTTATCTTCGAGGTCCTTATGTGCAGTATATGTTGGAGGCGACAGAATCATTTTGCAGTCAGGTTCAAATGGAAGATCTCTAAATTTTCTCAATAGTGTTCGTCGAACAGAACGTTGACTTCCTGCCAGGGATTCCTATTTGATTTACCGAAGCATCTCCGTAACACTTGCGCGTTGTTTGAATCCTACCAGTAACAAATCTAGCAGCCCACCTCTGAATTGCTTCAATGTCTTCCTTTAATCCTACCTGGTACAGATCGAATACTCAACACTTGCGCGTTGTTTGAATCCTACCAGTAACAAATCTAGCAGCCCACCTCTGAATTGCTTCAATGTCTTCCTTTAATCCTACCTGGTACAGATCGAATACTCAAACAGTACTCAAGGATAGGTCGCACTAGCGTCCTACATGTGGTCTACTTTACAAATAAAACACACTTTCGTAGAATTTTCCCAATAAACCAAAGTCAAGACCATTCGCCTTTTCTACCACAATCTTCACATGCTCGTTCTATTTGCTGAATTTAACAGCGTAAAATTAACAATTACATAGTTTTGCACGTAAGAGCTAAATTTAGATAGTTGGAAACTTAATTAGTTTGTGCATAAGTTGCTCAGATATTTTTTTCCTTTCATTACCTTCATAGGATAGATAAACTGAAGATTAACTGAAGCCGGTGGCTTGAGAAGCGCAAAGGGACGCTAAAAATATCGAGTGGCACGCCATGTGCTGTAGGTTCTCTTTTTACATGAAATATCTTCATAGGTGCGAATACGAACAGGCATCAGCTGTGTAGGGGACTGACGACACTGAAAATCTGTGCCGGACCAGAACTCGGACCGCTTTGGCTATACGTGCACAACTCACGGCCAGACGCAAACGTCCATATGTCGCCGTTCCTGCGTCACAACATGCACTCGTACACACATTATGTAGTTCCTGTACAGTGGATGACAATTTAATTGGAAGTCGCTGCCTCGTATCGGAGAATAAGTGCTACGCTTCCTTTGATAATAAGTAGGATGCATCCATGCATGCATGTTCGAAGGAATAGGTACTGCGACGACTGAGACGTCATGAAATACATGCATGCATGTCAGAAGGAACGTTACATCGTTCCTCTGAACAACACAGGCACTGCAACATCGTAAGTCACTTTAGTTGGAAAATTTGAGGTTGACTCCCGGGTTCACAGACCACAAGTGTCTTATATCACATTCTTCCCTTCGACTTCCCCTAAACCAAAGTGGTACGTTGTAAACTGTTATCGCTTACACCCAATGAATTATTAAGAAAGTCAAGAAAAACGACGTACGTGATCGATAAAACAAACTGAAACAGAGGCAACAAGAAGCAAACTGCTGCATTAAGTAAACTGATCTAGTTGGCATTTCAGGAATCCATAGAGAAGGTAAAACATAAACATTAGGGTTTATCGTCCAGTCGATGACGAGGTCATTCGAGGCGGTCAAAAGCTCGGATTGGGGAAGGAAACAGTCATCCACTTTTTCCGTCGCGGTGTCCACCTTACACGATTTAGGAAAATCACGGATAATCTTAATCTGGATGGCTGGAGGTTCTTTGAACTCTCTGAACTGCCTCTCTCCCGAAAACGATTTTAGTGACTCACTACTGCACAAGGGAGCTGAGCGAATTTCCCTCTCCATCCTTCTCCAGTTCGAAGTTATGGACTACCTCTAACGACCGTCGTCGTCGACTGGACTTTTAAATCTCTGAGCTTCCTTCCTTGGTAGACAGTAAAGATTCAGGTGGTGGAATTGTGACCATATTGGTATCTGCACTGCATTTTAAAGTCACATATATCGTCACGACGTTACTTATGACGTTTTACCACTGAATACGTTCAAAATGTCCTCCACCGGCAGCAATATAGCATCTGCAACGCTACAAAACAGATCGACACACGTGTATCATCGTTGTCGTTGGGATAAATTCACAGACCTTCACTATCGCTCCTCCCATCTTATCCCTTGCACGTGACTTTGTGGTGTAGACGATGTCCTTCATAGTTCCCGACAGAAATAATCTAACGGCGTGAGATAGGGAGATCAGGTTGGAAACTCAACACTTCCTCGTCCATCTATCCACGTTTCAAAAATGTTTCATCCAGAAAATGCTACACGTCACCATGGTTGACGGCATACCGTCTTATCGGAAAAAAATCTTCATCTCGGTACAGTTGCTGAACAGCAGGTACAATTCGTTCCCGCAACATGGTAAGGTACATTGCACCTCTCACTGTTCATTCAAAAAAGAATGGCATTAAGTCCTTTGACATACATACCACATCGCAATGAAAACCTAGGAAAATCAACAGCTCGTTCTTCCGAGATGTGGAGATTTTCTCTTGCCCAGTGCACACACTTATGGCAACTGATCGTTCCATTAAGTTTTAGCGTTGCCTCACCGGACCGAACAATGACGTCAGTGAACCGTTCATTATCGAAAATCCATCCACAATATTCTAGGCGCCTATATGGATATTCCTCATCCGTTGCGAGAACCAACCTGGGAAGATAGGGTTTCCACATTGTTTGCTTTAAATGCTGTGAACGCGTGATATGCTTACATCTCATTCATGAGTAGCTTCCCGTATGGACGTCTTTTTGGATCTTGTGAAAGCTTCAACCACTGCGTCCACCCCCCTTTCTTCCGCTCCTGTTTTCTTCCTTCAAGCATACCTTCTTTCCTCAGCTTTGTTGCGTAATTTCTTTATTGCTATAGGCCTACACGACGTTGGCGCAGTATAGAATCTGTCTGCCATCGTCACTGCACTTTCTTCTTGTTTTCACATTTCCTATGACGTTTTAAAATCCACTTTCTTTGTTTCGAGGACAAGTTGTTTGCCCTTTGTTATTTACGTGTAGTTACTGGAAACTGAAAATAAACAAAAGAAAAACAAATGAATGGCTGCATACACTAGTCTTGAGAGCACGGTGTAATCACAATTTGATCAGATTATGAATACCTCCACAGTTATTTAAGTTCAGATAATGTAAAGCCCTTTTCAGGGCATTCTGTATTGCTTATTCCCACAATATCTAGTGAAAAGACCATGAAAAACCTTGAGACATTTGAGCATTCCAACCATCATTCTTCCCGCGAACCGTTCGCGACTTAAACTACGAAAGGAGCAGGGGAGGGAGGAGGAAGTGGTATTGTACACAAAGTACTTTCCAACACAACCTTAACGTGGCAGGTTCACTGAGAGCAGAATTATCAGCACTGTTTCCTATAGGATAGCACTGAGAACTGTCAGTTCAAAAAATGGCTCTGAGCACTGTGGGACTTAACATCTGAGCTCATCATTCCCCTAGAACTTAGAACTACTTAAACCTAACTAACCTAAGGACTTCACACACATCCATACCCGAGGCAGGATTCGAACCCGCGACCGTGGTGGTCGCGCGGTTCCAAACTGAAGCGCCTAGAACGGCTCGGTCACACCGGCCGGCTGAGAACTGTCAGTTCTTTCTTCTTTGCGCTATGGTAGATCTTTATGGCCGACAGAGGCCGTAGGTCCATAGCGGTCGCGGAATGAATGGACTTTTCCTCGGTTTGTTCTTGCAGTCCGTTGTCTATGGCGCACCCTCGTGAAGGTTACAGGCTCTTCTCCCCACCTCCCTCCCCCTCCGTTCTCCCCCTCTCGACCAAAGGAGGTCGATGTACAACAAATACCTGTACCGTAATGGTAACACACCCAATAACAACCACGTTCCACCGTTTACACTGCACAGGGTCCATAATTTGTCTTTGAATTAAAGGCTCATTGTTATTTGTCTCGCTGTGCATTTCTTTCATTTACATTTTGTACTATAGTATAGCATTTCTGTCTATGCACAGTCCAAGTTTCGCCTAGCTGTGTTACTGTGCACCATTGTACATCCGTAGACGTGAGGTTCTCTAAGGCTTTACATTGTCCCAGTTGTACAGTACCGGGGAGGAAATCGCTTACGGTCCACTCAAAAGAACCCTCCTAGCAGTCTGTTGCAGTTATTAGACCAACTATGCAAATCGGAAAACTGGACGGCAAGACGGGGAAGACCAGTCCCGCCGAATTCGTATTCACTGCGTCCTCTCGCTGCAAAAAATCACACACTGAGAGGTGAATAATCTTGTCAGTGCGAAGTCCAAAAACCAGAGATATAAAACCAAGAAAAAATTCATCAACGTGAAATGTAGCTTAGTTTTCCTGCACTTTTCTTTCTACTTGTCATTTTTTGTCAGCCTCGTTTCCTGGAATTTTCTAGACAAGACTCAGGGTGTACAAATACTCCCAGGAATCCAGCAGTAGTAAACGGGGAAGTGAAGAGGTAGTGAGAGCCGGAAACTTGAAAATTTTAGAAGAACTCAAATGGCTGACATCATACTAGTTGCCTGTTATCACAAGACTATACCTTTCATTAAATTTTTAATAGATCTGAATATATTCGTTACTTAAGGGAAATTAGTAACGGGTGTAAAACTATAACACTGAAATACAATTACAAGCATTTCATTAGTTGAGAGCGGTGCCAGCGACTGGGTTAGAGCACCAGTCAGCCAATCATGTTCATGTCCCAAGAGATTTCACACACACGCACACACACACACATACACACACACACACACACACTCACACACACACAAACACTTTATATATAAAGTGCAGGAAAACTAAGTTACATTTCACGTTGTTGAATTTTATTTTAGTTTTATATCACTGGTTTTGGACTTCACACTGACAAGGTTATTCACCTCTCAGTGAATAAAAATTCGGCAGGACTGGTCTTCCGCTTCCGGCCATCCAGCCGTCCAGTTTTTCGGTCTGCATAGTTGGTCTACGTCTACGGATATACAATGGTGCACACTAACATACCTAGACGTAACTTGGACTGTACATAGAAAGAAATGCTAATGTATAGTACAAAACGTAACTGAATGAAATGCGTGGTGAGACAAATAACAATGAGCCTTCAATTCAAAGACAATAATTAGATAACGATATATATATATATATATATATATATATATATATATATATATATATATATATATATATATATATATATATACTCCTGGAAATTGAAATAAGAACACCGTGAATTCATTGTCCCAGGAAGGGGAAACTTTATTGACACATTCCTGGGGTCAGATACATCACATGATCACACTGACAGAACCACAGGCACATAGACACAGGCAACAGAGCATGCACAATGTCGGCACTAGTACAGTGTATATTCACCTTTCGCAGCAATGCAGGCTGCTGTTCTCCCATGGAGACGATCGTAGAGATGCTGGATGTAGTCCTGTGGAACGGCTTGCCATGCCATTTCCACCTGGCGCCTCAGTTGGACCAGCGTTCGTGCTGGACGTGCAGACCGCGTGAGACGACGCTTCATCCAGTCCCAAACATGCTCAATGGGGGACAGATCCGGAGATCTTGCTGGCCAGGGTAGTTGACTTACACCTTCTAGAGCACGTTGGGTGGCACGGGATACATGCGGACGTGCATTGTCCTGTTGGAACAGCAAGTTCCCTTGCCGGTCTAAGAATGGTAGAACGATGGGTTCGATGACGGTTTGGATGTACCGTGCACTATTCAGTGTCCCCTCGACGATCACCAGTGGTGTACGGCCAGTGTAGGAGATCGCTCCCCACACCATGATGCCGGGTGTTGGCCCTGTGTGCCTCGGTCGTATGCAGTCCTGATTGTGGCGCTCACCTGCACGGCGCCAAACACGCATACGACCATCATTGGCACCAAGGCAGAAGCGACTCTCATCGCTGAAGACGACACGTCTCCATTCGTCCCTCCATTCACGCCTGTCGCGACACCACTGGAGGCGGGCTGCACGATGTTGGGGCGTGAGCGGAAGACGGCCTAACGGTGTGCGGGACCGTAGCCCAGCTTCATGGAGACGGTTGCGAATGGTCCTCGCCGATACCCCAGGAGCAACAGTGTCCCTAATTTGCTGGGAAGTGGCGGTGCGGTCCCCTACGGCACTGCGTAGGATCCTACGGTCTTGGCGTGCATCCGTGCGTCGCTGCGGTCCGGTCCCAGGTCGACGGGCACGTGCACCTTCCGCCGACCACTGGCGACAACATCGATGTACTGTGGAGACCTCACGCCCCACGTGTTGAGCAATTCGGCGGTACGTCCACCCGGCCTCCCGCATGCCCACTATACGCCCTCGCTCAAAGTCCGTCAACTGCACATACGGTTCACGTCCACGCTGTCGCGGCATGCTACCAGTGTTAAAGACTGCGATGGAGCTCCGTATGCCACGGCAAACTGGCTGACACTGACGGCGGCGGTGCACAAATGCTGCGCAGCTAGCGCCATTCGACGGCCAACACCGCGGTTCCTGGTGTGTCCGCTGTGCCGTGCGTGTGATCATTGCTTGTACAGCCCTCTCGCAGTGTCCGGAGCAAGTATGGTGGGTCTGACACACCGGTGTCAATGTGTTCTTTTTTCCATTTCCAGGAGTGTATATATACATAAAACCAACAAGATGTACATGTAATTACAACGTACAGCCTGTTTACTATCCAGCACCAATCAGGTGATATATCACACACTTAATACACTGAGTTCATTTCAGTTACAATCAGGCCAGTGCTATTTCCTCTGTAGAACGCTTATCTCACTATAGATTGGTATCACAATCATTTCTTCAACCAGCCAACACCAACACCCGTAGTCTTAGGTTTTTCTTCGTCATTATACATGCACGCAAACAGACTATTCGATATTATAATAACAAATATTTCAGAACTGGAAGTTCCATCGCTTTCGCATGAATATGCAAAATAATGGCAATTGCAATGTAATTGTGTGTTATTTATCAGCTTACCTCTCCAATAAATATTGTCGAATAGAACTTAAAATGTCTTTTCAAAGGAAATTTGCCGTTACAGGAATTGCACCCATTTATTGTTCCTATAGAAGATAAGCTACACTAGTGCAGATGACAGATTTCGCCAGTCCTCTACAAAAACTTTACGTCAAAAGGGCCGTTCGTATCCGTTAACAATGAAATGGGATTCATGCTTAGTGCCCGACAAGAAATGTAAACAAATCCACTGAAACGCGGGAAATGCAGTTGAACACTGCCCAGAACGAGTAATAAACTTCAGAAGGAAACGAGTTTGCCATTCTACCTGCAGCATTTCTGTTGCTATGTGCACTTCGGAAGAGACACTTCGGAAATGTCTTCCCCTGTTTTATGTCGAGACAAACAACGGGATGCTCCATATATAATTCGTTGCTGTACCTCATTTACCTTCTCACACTTTATACTAAATGGCAAAATCTGTCCCTGTAGTGTCGTTGTCCAAGCGATTTGTTTACGGTAACCGCTTATGGAACTCGTAGTAGCCGGCAGCGGTGGCCGAGCGGTTCTAAGCGCTTCAGTCCGGAACCGCACGACTGCTACGGTCGCAGTTTCGAATCCTGCCTCGGGCATGGATGTGTGTGATGTCCTTAGGTTAGTTAGGTTTAAGTAGTTCTAAGTTCCAGGGGACTGATGACCTCAGATGTTAAGTCCATAGTGCTTAGAGCCAACTAGTAGTACTAATACGTCTGATGCTGATACGACGCAGTTCTTTCAATATACACATTCCCTGCCGCGGAGAAAGCGTATTAATGTTGCACTAAACCTCTCTTACTTTACTGCAGAGTTGTGGTCAGGAGCCAGAATCAACTACATTTGACTGAAAAAATTCAATTTACTGGCGCCAACTGACATACGTTTCAACTTAGGTGAAAGAATTTCATATGGAGTTGCTGGATTAAGAAATTTTGTTCATTACATACATGTATTTATAATATGATCGATTACACTCTCTTAAGGATGTGCATGACACACCTAGCGGTCAAGTCTCGTCTTACATAACACGCTTTCTACCTGTCGAAGAACATCTACGTCGTGAAATCTCAGTTAAGATAACTTACAGTAATTCAGCCGTGTGACGCCTTCAACAACCGCCAATATTTTAGGGAATTTAGTACCTCTGTATGCATATTCGAAAACATAATACACGCATACACTGTAAACACTAGCAGCACCACATTACCACAGATGGGCGACGCCAGAAATAATCAGCGAATATTAATAAGCAATCGGTGAGGTAGCATTTACTCTGACCCTCTGGTTTGTGACAAGGGAGAGAAAAGAATTTAAAGCCGCTTACTTAATAATACTGTTCCAATACTTGAGAGTGCATGCCCGAATTTCCGTGTTATATTCTATAGGACGAGCGGTGCCAAGGTAATGTTGGTTCAAAAATGGTTCAAATGGCTCTAAGCACTCTGAAACTTAACATCTGAGGTCATCAGTCCCCTAGACTTAGAACTACTTAAGCCTAAGTAACCTAGGGATATAACACACATCCATGCCCGAGGCAGGATTCGAACCTGCGACGGTAGCAGCAGCGTGGTTCCGGACTGAAGCGCCTACAACCGCTCAACCACCGCGGCCGGCGAGGTAATGTTCCCACCAATATATAGCCTGCCGCAAATGCAAAGGAATATGATGACAACCGCCTTGCAAAACCAACATCATCCTTCATGGAATCTAAATGGACCCTAATATTAGATGGTCAGGAAACACATTTCACATCATATTTACGCAGAATACGATAAATCCTGTTGGAAATGCTTCCTGAGCATGGCGTTATCGTCACTCACCTGGTGCAATACAGGTCGATGGGCAACGCATGTCTGATCTGTCTTTCACTATAACCATTCTGATGAAAGGTGACTTCGAGAGGGCGTAATTTAGCTGACAAACTTTCAGGGGCTGAGATGACGTCGTCTCTGTTGAACGACGCCGACCCCGATGGTGACATCTTTCAGCCTGTAGATACAAGGCAGTGTGAGTAGGCTTCTTGTAAACGGCATGTCCCTACGTCCCACCAGCCTCCCTCCTGATTAACACATCAAGGAAAGGAAACCAACCATCCACTTCACCTTCGCTGCGGAAGGAATATTCGGATGGACTGAACTGAAATGTTCTAAAGTGTCTCTTCAATTTTCACTTCCATGAGGCCGAAAAGAAAAAGTGTCGTCCATATAACTGAAAAAATTCAGATATTTATCAGGCTAGATGTACAGCGTAAGAACATTCAATAAATTACCACCCAATAGGCAGACCGCCGAAACTACCGACTGCCGATGTTAACGCAAATTAGCGTAATTATCATCAAGTAAGTAACTTTATTAGAATGCATTATTATGAACGTTAATAGAAACTATAATAAAAGTCGAATAGCTTCCAGTCTGGTATAACCACTACTTCGACATCTTGCCTGACTTTTCGCTGCTAGTTTACAAAAGCAGTTTCTCATTTCATCATAGGATTCCGTTCTAGATTTATCACCTCAGAAATATCCAGTATCATCACTAGCAAAAGAACTTGGGATCTCCATACCAATAGCCAACGACTCTACTGCTAAACCACGGTGATAGCCACAGTTAAGGTGTCAAGTCCTGTATTGGACATTTGTAACAGTAATTACTCAAATGGATCCCCTGTATTAAGTCACGCGTGCGTTGGAGTGGCTCCTCCAGCAAAACCGTGGTCGACTTGTTTTCACATCGTTTATCATAAAAACTAGTGCACCGTCTCGAATGACGTAGCTAATGATGGGATGATGCTGCAGTCGTAAATCACGTCATTACAGAATACACAGAAACAATGCAAAGTCTTCGAACAGTTATGTTTCTAAATTAATTGAATATAGCCCATAATTGTGAGAAAAGTACTTCCGATTTATCCTTGCTGCAGGAATATCGTGAAATATCAGTTGTAGTCCAGGATATCATCTTAACTAGAGAAGAGATGAAATAATATTCGCTCCATTATTTTCTACCGATGCTGATGACACCAGATGGTCTGTGAGTCATCTGTAGCCGTTGCGAGCAGTCAACGCCCTTTTCCTATACGTTTAACATTGAAAATTAGGGTGGTTATGTGTTCTATGATACAGACACCTCTCTTGGGCCTGGCTAGTCGAGGAAATCTTCGGGAATAGGGGGGATCCCGAGGAACCAACAACAAAGTAAATATGCCTTTGAGCGCTTGCAACTAGTACAAAAGAAGTAGGTAGTGCAGAGGGACCGCACAAAAATTCAACTCCTACGCGACATAGCCCTATAGTACTACCACTGCTGCAGGTAAGAGGCGAAAAGTGAAAAATGCAAAATTCTACATCACTGATCGCAGATCGACCGTCACATGTTTGGCGCACCTTTGAATTATCCCTACGAGAACAGCCTGTTTAAAACGAATGGGCTTGACGGGCTTCCGATAGTATCCCCGTCACCCTTTGCAAGTGTACCCAAATGGTCATCTGTGATTTTAACATGTAACTGTAGTTTCGTGTTCTATCACCGTCACCGGCTCCCTCCGATTCCACCACCACCATGCTAAGAGTGCTGAACGTAGCCTCATATGATGAGAGGTGTCAACATGTAATGCTCCCAGGAACATTGTCAAACATGATCGTCTTGTTGGTCTTGATGTTAGACTGTAAGGGGTGTTGCATGGACGCACTGACCTCCATATCTCTGAACACGGTTGCGAGACTGTGCTCCTTCCCTGTTTGCGCCTTTTCTGGGGTACAATGGGCCCTGGCTTCATTTTTACGGATGACAACACGCAGCCACAGCGAACTGCGCAGGTGGAAGAACTCCTGGAACGAGAGGATATTCGGCAAATGAGCTGGCCTGCACGTCCTACAGACTCAAAACCCAACAAGCAACTGTGGGGTGTGTTGGGCAGGCGTACTGCAGTGGTTCAAATGGTTCTGAGCACTATGAGACTCAACTTCTGAGGTCATCAGTCGCCTAGAAGTTAGAACTAATTAAACCTAACTAACCTAAGGGCATCACACACATCCATGCCCGAGGCAGGATTCGAACCTGCGACCGTAGCGGCCGCTCGGCTCCAGACTGTAGTGCCTAGAACCACATGGCCACTCCGGCCGGCCGTACTGCAGTACGACCACATGTACCAATGACCACCCAACAGCTGTCAACCGCGGTGGTGGAGTAATGGAACGACCCACCACAAGAACTCCTTAACAAGTTTGTGGCCAACAAAAGAGCACATTGCAGAGCATTCACTGCCGCCCGTGATAATCACACACCCAATAACAACCACGTCCCACTGGGACCATTATTTGTCCTTGAATTAAAGTCTCATTGTTATTTGTCACACCATGCATTTCTTTCAGTTACGTTTTGTACTACACTGTAGCATTTCTTCCTATGTACGGTCCAAATTTTGTCTAGCTATGTTACTTGGCATCATTGTATATCCGTAGACGGAACTGTTCGAAGAGTGCTCGTCTCCTTTGGTGTGTCGCTGCAAGGGAGGTATGGCTGCCTTTTCTAGTACAAATAATGTTAACAACTGTATGGCGTTTGGTTGGGGAATGGGGATGGGGGTGGGGGTGGGTACTGTTACTTCACCTGTACCTAAAAAGACTAAATGACCGCTGCGTTATGAGTTTACATGCATGGAAGCTACTAACCACGTGCTTACATCAAGTGTGATACAACTGTCACTAGTACCGACGACACTTCGCTTAAGAGCTGGCCGGTGTGGCCAGCGGTTCTAGGCGCTACAGTCTGGAACTACGCAACCACTACGGTCGCAGGTTCCAATCCTGCCTCGGGCATGGATGTATGTGATGTCCTTAGGTTAGTTAGGTTTAAGTAGTTCTAAGTTCTAGGGGACTGATGACCTAAGAAGTTAAGTCCCATAGTGCTCAGAGCCATTTCATTTCATTTCAACTTCGCTTAAGAGGACTAGTACGTCAATATATGTCAGAAAATCAACTTCTTAATTTTTGTCTTAAAAATTGTATGTAGTTTTGTCAACAACAGAACGTTTATGAAATGCGCTTACATAAGATGGGAAAGGAATAGGACACTTCGAAGGGTGGACCCATAGTAGTTCAAAATGGCTCTGAGCACTATGGGACTTAACATCTGTGGTCATCAGTCCCCTAGAACCTAGAACTACTTAAACCTAACTAACCTAAGGACATCACACACATCCATGCCCGAGGCAGGATTCGAACCTGCGACCGTAGCAGTCGCGCGGTTCCGGACTGCGCGCCTAGAACCGCTAGACCACCGCGGCCGGCGGACCCATAGTAGTCACCAACATTTTTCCATTGAGACTTCACGTCTATTTACAGAACTCGTTACTCTAATAAACGGAATACAATATAAACCTTGAAACTTCCTGGCAGATTAAAACTGTGTGCCGGACCGTGATTCGAACTCGGGACCTTTGTCTTTCGCGGGCAAGTGCTCTACCATCTCTTTTTTTTTTATCTCATTTTGTTCGTTTTCGTTCGTTGTACCTGCTCGGGGCGGACTTCGAAAGACACCCATGTCAGTTCGTTGTTGATCCATTAACTCAGTTTTTTTTATTACAGAGGGCAGCTAGCCCTCTGACCAAATACGTTGAGTTACCGTGCCGACACCAAACTTAACAGAAGCTCTCCTGCGAACCCTGAAAATTTAGCACTCCTGAAAGAAAGGATATTGCGGAGACATGGCTTAACCACAGCCTCGGGGATGTTTCCAAAATGAGATTTTCACTCAGCAGCGGAGTGTACGCTCCTGGCAGATTAAAACCGTGTGCCGGACCAAGACTCGAACTCCCGAGCAATCAGCTTTACAAGCAATCAGCTTAACCCACTGATCAAACGCCCCAATCCACAAGCAAGAATCAGTAATTAATATAAATTGTAGGAAAATAAGGTAAGACATTTCTTAATTAAAGCAATTTGACCTTGGAACAATTGAAAAGGTTACTTTCCCAGAACTTTAAGAATTAGTTGGTGCCCGCATCTCGTGGTCGTGCGGTAGCGTTCTCGCTTCCCACGCCCGGGTTCCCGGGTTCGATTCCCGGCGGGGTCAGGGATTTTCTCTGCCTCGTGATGGCTGGATGTTGTGTGCTGTCCTTAGGTTAGTTAGGTTTAAGTAGTTCTAAGTTCTAGGGGACTGATGACCATAGATGTTAAGTCCCATAGTGCTCAGAGCCAGCCAATTAGTTGGCACTTATGTCTCTTGCAAGACTCTATAAAAAGATATTTAAATTAATTTCAGTCCTAATTGGACTAATCTTTGAAAGGAACGTCTGCACCTGCGATTATTAAATCACAAGTCCGAACATTATGTCTTCAGGACAGACCAGCGATGAAAGTTAAGGGCCAACTGTTATAATACAGGAAGATTTTCTTTTACATGCATGGAATTAATACAATATGGAAGTCATGGCAAAACCATTAGAAAAACATCTCAAACATTGACCACTAGAGAAAGTAAGCTCATAGCTTCCGAATATTAGCTCAATAAGCATAGGTGAGGGAGTACAAGTTACTCTCTCGCCTATTTTTCATATAAATAAAATTATTAAAGATTTTGTTACAACCTGACGCACCTTGAGCGAGACTCTAGAAAGTTAATGGCCTGAGCAGACGTTGATGGAGCCTGGAAGTCTGCTAAAAGGATAAGGTGTTTTTATGGTTCTTAGGTAGTAGAAACGGCATGCTGGGAGTTGAAAGCAATTGGTGGCCAGCCCATCCATTAATAAATCTTGCCAGACAGGCACACAGCCGTACAGGGCAGACAGGGCAGCCCATCATCGAGACAGGTCTCCAGAGGAACAATGGTATGATACCTGTCATGGCGCCAGCGGAAGCCTGGGCTGGGGGTAATGATCTGAAGGAATGCGTCTACACAGTGGAGTCATAAACCGGGCATTGTGTGTAGAGTCACGCGTAATAAAAATTCACAGGTTTTCGTGTTTGCTGAAGGTGTCGATAGACCAGTGAACCACTTCCCCTAGCCGCCTCGGTTGTATAAGAAAAATCCTGCGTCTGAGAAACGTTTAGAGATAAAATCTTTATTACACCTCACAGTTAGGACTAACAAGCTCCAAGGCACAGGCGATTAAATAAAGATCTTTAAGACTGTATCTGTTCTCTTGTTGCTATGGGAAGAAACATGACTTCAGAGAAAATCATCTTCCCCCTCTGCAAAAACTTAAAAAAGCCAGTAATTAGCGCTTTCTTTTCTTTTCAGAGATGTAAGGTTGTTAACTCTATCCCTGGTTCGAGATTAGTTTGTGCTGTCGTGTGGGAGGAGAGATTTAGCGCCTCTAGAGCCCTGTGATTGACTCAAGATGGGGTGAAGGCGGTATCGTTCATGCTCTTTGCAGGAAAACGGATTTTTTTTTTCTGGAGAGGTGCAAAGCTCTCAGGTGCAGGACTTTGGTCTGAGAGCACTTCTAGTAGTGGTGCAGTCATGTGTGATTAGTACTTGGGGTCTGCCGTGAGACTGACTTCACTTGCGAATAGTTTAGAATGGGCAGCCTGTGGTGAAGTTCTTATTGTACTTCAAACGTCTCGGAAAGCTCGTTTGCCTAGGACACACTTCCTCGTTTTTGGTTTACTATTCTTGACGTTTGGTATCCTTGTGTGCTCTGTCGTACAAAAGAGCCAAATTGGTCCTTGGTACGACCAATGAATGGGTTTGTCACAGACTGACATCTACCATGATATCAGGGCTCTGGTAGTGAGTAAATAGCGATCCGTCTGCCTGATCACTAGACCGTGAGATTTTTTGCATTTATTTCGTGGCCGCGATCAATTCAAAGGTGCCGCCTCCACCTCTCACCGCCGCACACATCTCGCCAGCTATAAGTTATATCGCCACACAAATCAAACGGGGTAACGTACTGCCACTCCAGAATTGTCAGGTCGTACAGATCTCAATCACCACTTGCTCTCAGCTGCACCTATGTATAGAAACTACAGTAGGTTTGATCAGTCAAAGTCTGTTAAGCGTCAGATCGATACAGATTGCGTTATCCACATTTTTAGGTCCAGAGTACTTGACTCACTCTACTAGTTATATGGTTGCTGCCACCCAGGATCCTTGTTCAATGTAGTCTTGAATCACCTGTCAATTGTTTACGCTATTGAGTCAATAACTTGTTTAGCATAGTTTATGTCTGTTTTATAGAAAAAATAAATCTTGTTAGAGCACTGAAGTTAGGCCAACATTCTCAATCAATTTATGTAGTATCGCTAGGGTTAACTTCCAAAGGCTGCAATAGTTTATTTTGAAAATCTGAAGGTTAATCATAAATTGGATAATATTACCCATTTCAGGGGAAAAGTAAAGTATTTGGTGGGAAATACTAACATGAGAGCTTGTAAATAAGACTGTAGGCTAAAAAAACTTAAGAAATACGCTGCTAGCACGAACAGCTCCACTAAGGCAGCCACAAACACACCTGAAAAACATCATGCTTGTGCGTAACGGGAACAAGTGTCACGGACATGCGCCGCTCTAAACAGGAGCCCCGCAACTCGTAAAATTAAGAGCTGTTAATAAATGCCATTCAGGTGAAACACGAGTTAAAAGATACACGTTAATGAAATGTAATTCGCCCATTCCTTAATAACTTACTGGCACAAACTCTTCAAATCTGCTGTAATAATCAAACAGTAACGTTTCTTAAAATTGCAAAGAGCAAACACAGCTTAATAAAATAAAACAGTAAAATGATGGCATAAACGTCTTCCCCAAAAGAACTTTACTAAATAGGATGAAATTAATCTCAGAAAGTTCCTTGAAATACAGAAACAGTTAGAAAGTCGCGTAGGCTACATGGCCAGAGACTTCTTTGTACGAAGCCGAGTTTCTATGAGAAACGGAAGCTTACCTCTAGTAGCTGGTACTTAACTACTAGCATTTAGAGGAAAAGATATAAATATGGACACCCTCTATTGCTTTTGACTTAAAGGTAACTTCTTTTGTAAAAATTCTGGATTTTATACCTTCATTAACAATTATAACAAGTTTAAGAAATGATGATAGGCGAAACAATGATTACTATCCATTATTTCTATTCGAAAACAAAGATTTACAAAAAGCTTGTAAAATTGAACTTAAAAAAGGGGGTGCAAATATGGGCATCCACAAAAAAGATGCAAGCACTCTGTTGAAATATTTTAATGAAATGGGTTAAAACAGTACAATATGGTAGACTAGTCTACAAAAAGCAACATTCGTACATTTGTGCATGAAATCTGAAATTATTTACCGTAATCGCAAACGTAAGTAGCTCCTTCAGCGCCAGCACAATCTAAGTGTACTCACATTTGGCACATAACACATTTAATCGACACCTCTCCTGTCTTGAGAGAACTTTTCATCACAAAAGATGCAGCTTGCATAGCATGAGTCTGGTGCATCTCCATCCTTCACATCAAGGTCATTATCGCTGTCCACAAGGTGAGGGCTGCAGGAGCCTGAAGAGTCCGATGATGAATCACATAGTTTTGTGGGCCAAATTTTCTTTCTTTGAAAGCCTTTGGTTTTTGCACCTCTGTCCGCAGAGCGGCCTTTAACCCCAGAGAAACTCAACGATCTTTTCTTGACTGTACTTTTGTCAAGCGATTTTGTCAACTGATCTTTGTATTTTTCCTGCAACCAACTCAGCAGCTATGAAATCAGTGTCGGTGAAGATGTAAAGGTTCATAGGGTATAACCTTGTAACATCCAATACGTTTATTGCTATCTTAGCTGATTAGGTTGAAGGTAGACTTGGCCAGAAACCTCCCTAACGTCGTAAGGTGTGAGAGAATGCCCACTGTCATGCAACCATACTCTCACTGCCTCGCTGTAGTACGTTTTCAGAAGTCCCATAAACGTCTTATCTAGAGGCTGCAGTCTGTGGGTGCAATGTGCAGGAAGTGAGAGGATAGTCACGTGATGCTCTTTTGCCAAGTCAGTCACATCCGGATTTCGAATGTGGCTATAATGACCATCCAAGATGGGGAGCACCCTACAGGCCTTTGTCCAGTTGGACATGTTTTCTCAATGAAGTGAACTAACCATTCGGTGAACAAATTGTTTTGAACCTATGCTGCAGGTTGGGCTCTACCAATTGCACCAGGGCGGCAGCCTCTCACTAGAGCTTGGGACATGTTGGTTCTAGGGAAAATTATCATTGGCGGGACATAATGTCCCGAAGCGCTCATGCATGCGGTAACTGTAACTGTAGCCCAGACGTTATAGCTGCAATTTGTGTCTTCCCTTTCATCCCTACCACTTCTGGAATTTTGCTTTGAACAATGGACAGGCCTGTCTCGTTCACGTTATATACTCGATCTGCTGGATATGAGTGTTTGTTTGAAAGCGTCTGCCAGTAAATCAAAGGAAACCATCACATTCTCTTTATTGAAGCCTAAGGCTCTGGCATATTAAGTTCCACAAGGTTTGCGGATTGACAGCTGATCCTAGTGTCTCTCAGGAGAAAGGTCAGGCAAAGCTCGTCCTGATTGTTGTCCTTTAAAAGAGGTTGTCAAACTATTTCTCTGGGCAAGTAAAACTGCCATTCTTCCAGTGGCGTAGGGTGGTTGTAAAGGTTGGGGAGACTCTGTAGTTATTACAGGGAGACAAAATAGTACAATAAACAGTAATTTAAACAAATGAAACAAAATGCATCAAATAAAACAACAACAGTTACTACAACTACTACTACTACTACTACCATTACCACTACCACCGCCACTAATATTAATAATAATAATGATAATAATAACTAACTTGTTCAAGAAACGATGACAAATTTGTAGAACTCCAGCAGCAAGAGAAGAAGCACTTATATTTTCTTTTACACAAGTGCAATGTGCCTGTCTTTTCTTTCCACGAATAAGTCTATAACTCGGTCTACAAAGATCTGATCACTGGATAGCTCTCCAACTAGTGTCTTTTCTGTTGCTAACGTGCTCAAACACGACAGCCGGATGTTGGACATTGAATTCCTTAAATAATTCTTCACTCGTTCAAGAGCACTCATGCTTCGTTCACTGCTTGCTGTAGTTGCGGGTAGGGTCATAACCAAACTCAGGAATTTCGTTGTTTCTTCATAAACGGAGTCTAAATCATTGCTGACAATGTATTTTAAGAGGATTCTTGGAGATAAGTGTTTTTTCTCATCAGCGTTTATGTTACACAGTTCGCTTTCAAGTTGTTCTTGTTTGAAGAAAGGGTACTGCTCTAATAATTGAAGTAGTTTCAACTTTGGGAATTCTTTTTGATAGTTGGGGAAATACTTTTCGTTCAAAGGTTCAACAAACTGAAACCTTCTTTCCATCTGAACAATTTGCAAATCCAGTATCCCGTAAGTTAATGCCCTGAAAGATGTCTTTTGACTGTCACAGAATGATAAGTTGCCTTTCAAACACAAGCTGCATTTAATGCATTCATCAACGAATGTTTCCGTTCTTAACTGTTGTAAGTTTCTCAAAACATTTCTTATTTTGTCGTGGCAAGCAGTTATACTGGCAGATTTTGACCGAAGAACATTAAAGAGATGATCAACTTAAACAAAGCACGCTCGGTAGAAGCAAAGGAAGTAGACAAACGTAGGATCATCCATCCATCGTTTCATTCCCACAGCACAGTTCAAAGATTCTGGGTCCCACTGAGAGTGTGTAGCATCAAATAGATAATTAAAAACACTATATAGCCCTGAGAAATGACTAGATGTTTTTGAAACTGCCCTGGAACGAAAGTACCAGCGAGTGTCGCTTGCATGTGGCAGTTTAAATCCTTTCTCATTCAGCAATATAGTTCGTTTTGATGATTTGCTAAAAAATGAATTGAATGCAGTAAGATCACTTATTAACATGCGTACTTGTCGTATGATTTTGGAGGCTTGTAACAGTACCAAATTCAGTTGGTGTGCGTAACAATGAATAAACAGCGCATAGGGACAGAACTGCTTCACCAATTGTTGTAATCCTCTTTCTCTGATCGCCATTACTGAATCGCATTCATATGTTTGAGTAACCACTTATCCTTCCACATTCCATTCTTCCAATAGTGCATGAATAATGTTTGACAAACCTTCAGCAGTTTTATCTCCAGAAATATCGTAAAATACAAGGAATCTTTCCTCAATTTTGTCTGCAGTACAGTACCTAAATATTATACTCATTTCACTCTTGCATGACACGTCTAATGTTTCATCAACCTGAATCGAAATGAAATTACAGTTCTGAATTTCAGATTTTATTTTCTCATTAACTGCCAAATTTATCATTTCTATTACATCATTCTGTATATCTGGAGAAGTTTCTTTAAAGGTTGAAGATGATGACAGATGGTCTCGGATTAACTGCTCTCCTTGAGCTAGTAAATCCAACAATTCCAGATAGTTACCTTTGTTGCTGGAGGATTCGTCTTCTCGATGGCCGCGAGAGGCTAGTTCTTCTTTACCAAGAAATACAGTCGCGTGAATAAGACGATCCAATACTCTCCTGCTGGATGCAACTTGTTTGTTGTATTATATTGCTGTCAGACGAGCGGCTTCAGAAAGGGCGTGCTCGCCGGCCGAAGTGGCCGTGCGGTTAAAGGCGCTGCAGTCTGGAACCGCAAGACCATTACGGTCGCAGGTTCGAATCCTGCCTCGGGCATGGATGTTTGTGATGTCCTTAGGTTAGTTAGGTTTAACTAGTTCTAAGTTCTAGGGGACTCATGACCTCAGCAATTGAGTCCCGTAGTGCTCAGAGCCATTTGAACCAAAGGGCGTGCTCAATTCAGGATTTGCCCAATAACTGAAATGATTCTTTGTTATGCAGGTGACGTTTTGATATCTAATGCTTTTGTGCTTTCCTGTGAAAGTTCTTTATTGTACAAATGCCCTCATTGCACCATTCCTTTTCACCATCAAACAGAAGACATACATAACAATATAATCTGTTATTAACTGTATTCGCAGTCAACCTAGCGTTCTTTTTGTACCAGGCCATCTGAAAAGTGCGTTTTTGTTTGGCTTCACTTAAAACTACACTGAGTATAGGAGTAGGTCGTTTGTCCTTCAATTCCCTTTTTTTCGCTCGTTAATGTAGAAAAAGGAGTTTTTAATAAAAATTCTATAAGGTGTTCAGTTGCTGGCTCACTCATGTTGGCGACACAACGAAAATATGCACTAAAATCAAACAAGAATGACTACAAACACAAATCGCGCGACTGTTCACTTCCGTGTTAAAAGCCAGCATAGAAGCGGCAGAAACTAGTCTCGATACCTGCTAGCAAGTGCAGCGCACCGGCCTTCGTGGAAGAGCGGAAGTGGAGGGGAGTCAAGAACGCTCAGGCGCACACAGCCAGGTAAGGGAAGGGAGGCAGAGACTGACAGCAGTCGAGTCTCAAGCAGGCGGACACGCCAATACTCAGGGTGCAGCGGCGCGGCCTACAAAACTGATGTCTTCGTACATTTAGTGCTCTTAGTAGAAAATTGTTTATATTTTTGTTTTGAATTGCTATTGTATACTTTTTAAGCACGAATACAGGGGAGACTAAGTCTCAAAGTCTCCCCTCACTCTACGCCACTGCATTCTTCTCAGATCCGCCAAAGTGCACCCAACGAATTTTTGCTCCTTCTCGAGGAGATAAGGAACTATCTGTTTTTTGAGGTCTGCATTTAAAATCGATTTCTTTCCAAGCTTTGTCTCCTGAACCGCTTGTTCAGGGATTTCATCAAACTTAAGAAATCTCTGCACTTGTCATCCCAATGAAGATGAACTTGAAGATCAAGATATAAAGGCCATGTTTTTGCCTCCAAATGTCACATCCTTATGTCAGCCTATGAACCAAGGGACCTTAGAGACACTGGAAAGAAACTAGTGCAGAAACTAGCTTTCCTCTTTAATTAATGCTATGGACAAGAGAGAAGACATGCTAGAGCAGTTGCGCCGTATTAATTTGAAAGACGTAGCTTATGACGTGGCCCAATCTTAGGAGAGTGTTGGAGCAAATACAATTGCAAAATCCTGGAAAATTTTGCTACAGGAAAATCAAGATAATTCTCCAAATGATGAAAATCTACAGCAGCAGACCGAACCATAAAATACTACCCTGCTTTAATTGTTACTAATAGTTCCGGGATGTGTTGACACCACAGAAGATGACATAAAGGAAGGGATTTTCCAAGATGAAGAATTTGAAGTGACAGATGAAGAAATAGTCAACATGGTAAACGAAAGAGAAGAAGACGAAGAATCGGATGCAGTTGAGGAAAGTGCGCCCAAAGTTTCTCACAACGAAGGACACAAGGCCTTAGAAACTGTTTTAAAATATATAGGGCAGCTGGAGGAAATATCGTCTACCGAGGTTTTACTTCTTTAGAGACTACGTGATTTAGCGGAAAAAAAAAAAAAAAAAAAAGAAGAAGGTAAACAGCGGGTAGCAAAAAGACAATTACTAACTTCTTTACGCAGTAAATATCTATTCAGTCTAATTTGATTTGTATTGTATGAAATGTTTAACTCATTTGGACTACTTTACTTTAATTTTTGTGTTTTTTTGTATTATTTTCCGTGTTATCCAACCTTCCCGCCTATCCGACCTCGCCGCGGCCTGTTTAGGTCGGATAATCGAGACTACTGTAAAAGGAAATTCCGTGGTAACCAGTTCACAAACAAAGCAAGCCACACTGTTGAAAGTAACCTATGTATCATTTCTTCAAGGAGGAAACTCCCACATGGCACGCCTCCTGGTGATTCAAATTTTTGTGTTAACAATGATGCTGTTTGTAGTGGATTTGTTGTTGATGTGGGCATATTATCGTCTTTGATACAGGAAGTGGCGAAATGTAAACAATGTGATGGTGTAGGCTGTCTGGAAATAACTGAACAACAAAGCAGCAGGAAGGGTTTAGCGTCAAAACTAGTTTTTCTTTGTACATCCTGCAATAAATCTACCTCGAAAATGACTTTGAACATTGTGCATAATTCATATGCTGTAAATTTCAGGTTAGTGTATGCAATGCGTGCAACAAGGAAACGAAAAAAAGGCCACTCAAAAGTTTTGTGGTTTGGTGGACTTTCCCCCTCGTCCCAGTAGGTTCAGCAACTACATAAAAATATTTTAAGCCCCTTGACGGATGTGTATATAGCATCTATGAAACGTGCAGTAGAAGAAGCTGCAAAGATTAGTGAAACCAGGGACATTGCTGTTACACTTGATGGAACATGTCAACATCGAGAACATCGTTCCTTGAATGGTGTTCTAAGTGCTATTTCTCTGGAGAATGGAAAAGTTGTTGATGTTGAGTGCTTATCTAAGTACTGCCACAGCTGCCATGGTAACAGTGAAGGACATATTGAACATCAGTTTTGTAAGAATTATGACGGTTACAGCGGAGGTATGGGTTGTGAAGGAGCTCTAAAAATTTTCAGAGGTCGGTGCCCGTTTATAACGGTAGATATACGAAGTACCTAGGCGATTGGGACTCTAAAGCTTTCAATAAAATTAATGAGTTCAATGTTTACGGTGACACCTTGGTAACAAAACTGGAGTGTTGTAGACATGTGCAAAAGAGGGTAGGTGCTAGATTGAGGAAGCTAAGAAGAGGAGTGAAAGGAAAGTTGCTAGCTCATGGAAAATATCTGTCTGGCCGAGGCATATTGACAGAAACGAAAATATACCTTCTTCAGAGTTATTATGGACTGGCCATTAGAGGAACTGCATCTCTGAATGATGTTACAGCAATGAGAAAACCTGTATTGACCATCTACTTTCATAATTTGTCCACAAATGACCACCCTGTTCACGGACTTTGCCCTAAAGGAGCAGATCCTTGGTGTGGTTACCAAAAATCAAAAGAAAGTGGTCAAATATACCATCATAAGCATTCTCCTCCTGAGCCTGTTGTGAATGAAATAAAACCAATTTTTAGTGACCTGAGTGACCCTGTTTTGATTAGTAAATGTCTTCATGGGGGAACTCAGAATACAAATGAAAGTTTCAGCTATTGCATATGGGGAAGATTACCCAAGAATGTTTTTGTAGGGCTAAATACATTAAAAGTTGGTGTTCGACATGCAGTGATATGTTTCAATGATGGAGTGATAGGAAGGTTGGAAGTCCTGAGAAAATTAGGCATAAAAAGTGGCTCTAATATGGAAGATCAATTGCTTGCATGTGAGAGACAATGGGTACATGAAGCTGAAAAATTCGGTCTTGAAGTTACACAAGAAGCAAAAAGTGGTAAAGGAATGCCAAGAGGAAACTTGAAGATCAAGAAATGCTGGAGGATGAAGACTATGCTTCAGGAATGTTCTGAGGCACAGTTTAATTGGACTCATATCTTCATTCGATATTTTCCACAAGTTGTATTTTTCAGAATTCAGGTAAATATATTCCTGAAGTTTATACGGCATTACTCTAACTTTTTTCTGTAACTTGCAATAGTCCATACTTATGTAGCAGACCTAAGCTTTACTGCAGAATCAACTAAATTATAGAAAAACTAACATTTTTAGTAGGAAAAAATTATAAAAATTAAAATGTAAGATGAGATTTTTTATCCCTGTAATATATACAAAATGTAGAATTAAACAGGTCTAGTACCTCAACCATCAAGTCAGACATATCTGGTAAAAGTTTGGTCTCCTTCAAATGTATAACATTGGATTAAATGGCACCTCAATTTTAGGAAGAAGCCTTTTGCAAAAAAAATTGCATCCAATTTCTTTGTAATTTTTTTATAACCCTAAGCAGGTTAAAAATATTCAAAATACTTCTTATTTTTTTAGAAAGTGTGTTGCATTGCCTCACATCAACAAAAAATCTGTAAAACATGTACGTTATAAACAGTGCTTGAAAGAAATAGATGTCGATTTTTACGCATATCGAGCCGGAAAAATACCGTGTATCCTTAAAATAGCGTCTGTAATGGAGGTGTGTTCCAAGCAGAGAGCTGTCATTGACATAATTCGTTCATACAATTGCGCAAGCTTACGAGGCCACAGTCAGCTGATATAAAAATTTCTTGAGTATCGTACCGTGTCATAAAGTAAAAAACTGTAATGGAGAAACCAACGTTCCGGCCACGTTTACAGAGTGGACTTCTTCTGGGTCTACTGGTGTGCTTTACGTGATGGAGTCGCCTACATTTTGTCATTGTTCCTCACAGAGCATGACGTTCGTCACAATGTTAAATCGTCGTTGTTGCGATGGGTCACTTGAGATTTTTCCATTACGACAATGTACAATACTCAGAAAACTTTTATGTCAGCTGTCATTGAGTTTCTTTTGGTAGAAAATCAGTGCACCGCAGATAATCATAGGTGTTTCTACAATGTCTACAGAGAGCTGGCAGTGAACAGAAGCACGGTGAGTCGTTGGGCGAGGCGCTGTCATCATCGCAACAAGGTCGCGCAAACCTGTCCGATCTGCTGCTTGCCGTTCGGCTGTACACAGCTGTTACTCCTGCAGTGCTAGAACATGTGCACACTGTCATCCGAGATGGTCGACGGATCACAAGCACACACCTCGCTGCTCAGGTGGACATCTGTATTGGTGCTGCTGAAACACTCGTCGACCAGTTGCGGTACACAAAGCTGTGTGAGTGTCTGTGTGTGTGTCCGCTAGATTCTTGGCCGCCTAATAGAATACCATAAAGTGCAACGAAGGACCATCTCCGCCGAGTTGATCGTAACAATTTATTTTCGAACATAGTCGCAGGCATGAGACATGGGTTCATCACTTCGACCCGAAAAGAAAATGACAATCCGTGGAGGAGTGGTACACAACCTCTCCCGCGAAGAGAAAGTTTAAAGCTACACCCCCAGCCGGTAAATCCATGGCGACAGTCTTGTGGGACACAGAAGGGACTATTCTGTTTGACATCCTCCCTCATGGTGCAACGATCAACTTGGAAATGTAGTGTCCTAAATTCAGGAAATTGAAGAAACTACTTCGGCGTGCTCGACACTACAAAAATACAAACTTGTCCTTCCCCATCACAATACAAGGCGTGACACAATTCCTCCCACCCGAGAGGAGCTCACGAAATTTCGTTGGACTGCCCTTTCTCATTCACCCTACAGCACGGATCTCGCGCCTTCCAACTTCGTAAGGCCTAATGGAGGATGCATTCCGCGGGAAGTAGTACGTGGATGTTTGTGAGGTTACTGATGCAGCAAGACGTTGGCTTCGAAGTCAACCAATAGAGTGATACAATGCGGGCATGCGGGTTCTCCCAGTAAGGTAGTGTAAGGCCATCGGTTTGAACGGTTGTTAAAAAAGAGATTTTGTAGCCAAAAGATTTGGGAATAATATGGTGTACTGGAATCCTGAATAAAACTAACCTGCTTCCAAAAAAAGTTGTGTTGTATCACTTCTTGAACGCTCCTTGTGTGCATACCCATGCTTTAGCTAAATACACTACAGGCCATTAAAATTGCTACACAACGCAGATGACGTGCTACAGACGCGAAATTTAACCGACAGGAAGAAGATGCTGTGACATGCAAATGATTAGCATTTCAGAACATTCACACAAGGTTGGCGCCGGGGGCGACACCTACAACGTGCTGACATGAGGAAAGTTTCCAACCGATTTCTCATACACAAACAGCAGTTGACCGACGTTGCGTGGTGAAACGTTGTTGTGATGCCTCGTGTGAGGAGGAGACATGCGTACCATCACGTTTCCGACTTTGATAAAGGTCGGATTGTAGCCTATCGCGATTGCGGTTTATCGTATCGCGACATTGCTGTTCGCATTGGTCGAGATGCAATGACTGTTAGCAGAATGTGGAGGGTAATATGGAACGCCGTGCTGCATCCCAACGGCCTCGTATCATTAGCAGTCGAGATGACAGGCATCTTATCCGCATGGCTGTAACGGATCGTGCAGCCACGTCTCGATCCCTGAGTCAACAGATGGGGACATTTCCAAGACAACAACCATCTGCACGAACATTTCGACGACGTTTGCAGCAGCATGGACTATCAGCTCGGAGACCATGGCTGCGGTTACCCTTGACGCTGCATCACAGACAGGAGCGCCTGCGATGGTGTACTCAACGACGAACCTGGGTGCACGAATGGCAAAACGTCATTTTTTCGGATGAACCCAGGTTCTGTTTACAGCATCATGATGGTCGCATCCTTGTTTGGCGACATGGCGGTGAACGCACATTGGAAACGAGTATTCGACATTGCCATACTGGCGTATCACCCGGCGTGATGGTATGGGGTGTAATTGGTTACACGTCTCTGTCACCTCTTGCTCGCATAGACGGGACTTTGAACAGTGGTCGTTACATTTCAGATGTGTTACAACCCGTGGCTCTACCCTTCATTCGGTCCCTGCGAAACCCTACATTTCAGCAGGATAATGCACGATCGAATGTTGCAGGTCCTGTAGAGGCCTTTCTGGATACAGAAAATGTTCGACTGCTGCCCTGGCCAGCACATTCTCCAGATGTCTCACCAATTGATAACATCTGGTCAATGGTGGCCGAGCAACTGGCTCGTCACAATACGCCACTCACTACTCTTGATGAACTGTGGTACCGTGTTGAAGCTGCATGGGCAGCTGTACTTGTACACGCCATCCAAGCTCTGTTTGACTCAATGCCCAGGCGTATCAAGGTCGTTATTACGGCCAGAGGCGTCCGGAGTGACCGAGCGGTTCTAGGCGCTACAGTGTGGAACCGCACGACCGCTACGGTCGCAAGTTCGAATCCTGCCTCGGGCACGGATGTGTGTGATGTCCTTAGGTTTGTTAGGTTTAAGTAGTTCTAAGTTCTAGGGGACTGATGACCACAGCAGTTAAGTCTCATAGTGCTCAGAGCCATTTGAACCATTTGAACGGCCAGAGGTGGTTGTTCTGGATACTGATTTCTCAGGATCTATGCACCCAAATTGCGTGAAAATGTAATCACATGTCAGTTCTAGTATAAATATATTTGTCCAATGAATACCCGTTTATCATCTGTTTTTCTTCTTGGTGCAGCAATTTTAATAGCCAGTAGTGTACATGGGCTTACAACTCTTATTCTTTGAGCAAAACCATTTAGAAAACTAACAAAATTTAGAAAATTTCCGCTTGTTTTCTAGAGCCAATCCCCTTCAGATAACTCCTGTCTCCCGCAGCTCCGGCCAGGCATTTCAGGAGATGGGCTGTAGCCGTCTGGAGCCACAGAAAGGCGTCTGCGTTTCTCTTTTCTGTTGGTCCGTATCGGTTCGCGCTTCTGGTTTCGCTTCTCAGTTTTTCCCGTATT
This sequence comes from Schistocerca americana, assembly GCF_021461395.2. Classification (NCBI taxonomy): domain Eukaryota; kingdom Metazoa; phylum Arthropoda; class Insecta; order Orthoptera; family Acrididae; genus Schistocerca; species Schistocerca americana. Next base: position 287,743,857 of record NC_060123.1, on the reverse strand, counting down.
CAGACAGGCGCCTGTAGGCGTAGATCACTACACCCCTTAAAAAATTTACAAAACTGTTTGCGTTCCTATCTTTCTTATGTGCGATGAAGAAATGAAATTACCTAACCTGAGATATTTTTCACCTCGAATGTCCGATTTCAAGTTGCGAAGCAACCATTAGCGTTATTTCACAAAGTAGTTCAGTGTCAGTAAAACGAAAGCTGATTAATGTTTGCTGTACCGTTTACAATGAGGTCGCTAGAAGACGGAGCAAAAGCTCGAATTAAGGAAGGGAATCGGCATCCGGGAATTTGCCTTGTCCGATCAAGGGAAATCATGGATCAGAGAAAGCGCCCTCCTGACCAGATTTCCAGTGTGTCACTATTGCTTCGCACCTGTTAGTGTTGGGAGTCCCTCTGTTAGCACTTCTTCTCTTAGCATGCAGAAAATAGTTCGAATCACAATGGGAACGAAATTTTTAGCCACGGTACACCGCAGAAGCTTTCACTGGCTGTCTAAGGGTAGCCGAAAAACAGAGTGCAGAGCTGGCACGATGATGGCCCCAACAGGCCCAGGCGACCGCCGACCGAACGCCGCCCACAATCGATAGTCGCTAATGGAGACGCCGGCCGCACATTTCGCTGGCGGGCTTAACGCACGGCTGCACCCTCTCATGCACCGGCCAATCACTGCCACGCCACCCCACAGGGAAGCCGGCTCTGGGGAGGCCGCTACGTCTTCTCGTGCCTTGAGAAAGGAGCTGTGCGTCTATGGTAGAAGCTTAGTATGTATGTAGCTATACCGTAAGGGTATATCACTGTTCATTCGTGCACTTCTGTATGTGCTGCAATCTTAAAATAATTCTCAGATGATTTCCAAAAAACAGGTGCTTCTGAATCAATTTGTAAAGCTTGTTCTGAAAAAACTTTCGCTTTGTTGTATGACGTCAGTCTGTTTCATAAAATAAGACATATTTTAAAGATTTCAGTAAATGAAACATACACTCCTGGAAATGGAAAAAAGAACACATTGACACCGGTGTGTCAGACCCACCATATTTGCTCCGGACACTGCGAGAGGGCTGTACAAGCAATGATCACACGCACGGCACAGCGGACACACCAGGAACCGCGGTGTTGGCCGTCGAATGGCGCTAGCTGCGCAGCATTTGTGCACCGCCGCCGTCAGTGTCAGCCAGTTTGCCGTGGCATACGGAGCTCCATCGCAGTCTTTAACACTGGTAGCATGCCGCGACAGCGAGGACGTGAACCGTATGTGCAGTTGACGGACTTTGAGCGAGGGCGTATAGTGGGCATGCGGGAGGCCGGGTGGACGTACCGCCGAATTGCTCAACACGTGGGGCGTGAGGTCTCCACAGTACATCGATGTTGTCGCCAGTGGTCGGCGGAAGGTGCACGTGCCCGTCGACCTGGGACCGGACCGCAGCGACGCACGGATGCACGCCAAGACCGTAGGATCCTACGCAGTGCCGTAGGGGACCGCACCGCCACTTCCCAGCAAATTAGGGACACTGTTGCTCCTGGGGTATCGGCGAGGACCATTCGCAACCGTCTCCATGAAGCTGGGCTACGGTCCCGCACACCGTTACGCCGTCTTCCGCTCACGCCCCAACATCGTGCAGCCCGCCTCCAGTGGTGTCGCGACAGGCGTGAATGGAGGGACGAATGGAGACGTGTCGTCTTCAGCGATGAGAGTCGCTTCTGCCTTGGTGCCAATGATGGTCGTATGCGTGTTTGGCGCCGTGCAGGTGAGCGCCACAATCAGGACTGCATACGACCGAGGCACACAGGGCCAACACCCGGCATCATGGTGTGGGGAGCGATCTCCTACACTGGCCGTACACCACTGGTGATCGTCGAGGGGACACTGAATAGTGCACGGTACATCCAAACCGTCATCGAACCTATCGTTCTACTATTCCTAGACCGGCAAGGGAACTTGCTGTTCCAACAGGAGAATGCACGTCCGCATGTATCCCGTGCCACCCAACGTGCTCTAGAAGGTGTAAGTCAACTACCCTGGCCAGCAAGATCTCCGGATCTGTCCCCCATTGAGCATGTTTGGGACTGGATGAAGCGTCGTCTCACGCGGTCTGCACGTCCAGCACGAACGCTGGTCCAACTGAGGCGCCAGGTGGAAATGGTATGGCAAGCCGTTCCACAGGACTACATCCAGCATCTCTACGATCGTCTCCATGGGAGAATAGCAGCCTGCATTGCTGCGAAAGGTGGATATACACTGTACCAGTGCCGACATTGTGCATGCTCTGTTGCCTGTGTCTATGTGCCTGTGGTTCTGTCAGTGTGATCATGTGATGTATCTGACCCCAGAAATGTGTCAATAAAGTTTCCCCTTCCTGGGGCAATGAATTCACGGTGTTCTTATTTCAATTTCCAGGAGTGTATATACACTGATGGAAAAAAATCGTGACACCAAAAGTAATTAAGTATTGAAGTATCCGGGATACATTTGCCTAGGTAACACATTTGAGCGATTACCATTACAAGATCACAGGCAACTGAAAGCGCGAGATGAGACATTGCAAATTTCAAATGCTGGTGCATTAATAACTGATGCACCCGCCAGAATGTTCAAAGCAAGCTTTCAAAAGTGCTGGCATTGCTTTGAACAGGGGCCAGATGACAGTTTCTGGGATAAAGTTTCATGCTTGTTGCACATGGTGGGTTAATACAAGGACATTTAATGCAGCTTGTGAATGACGCTGGAGTTGTCGTCTGATGATGTCCCATATGTGCTTGTTTGGAGACAGATGTGGTGATAGAGCAGGCCAAGACAACGTGTTAACACTCTGTAGAGCATATTGGGTTGCAACAGCGCAGCGGTATGTGGTCGAGCGTTATCCTGGTGGAAAACAGTCTCTGGAGTGCAGTTAATGAATGGCAGCACTGACGTACAAATTTGCAGTTAGGGAGAGTGGGAAAAACACGAGAGTGCTTCTGCTCTTATACGAAATCGTATCCCAAACCATAGCTCAGAATGCAGCTACAGTGTCTCTAGCACACAGACAGGTTGGTTGCAGATCCTCAACTGGCCTACTCCTAACCAACACATGACAATCACTGGCACTGAGGCAGAGCCAGCTTTCATCATAAAACACAACAGACCTTCAACCTACCCTCCAGTGGCTTTTCGCTTGACACCCCTGACGTCGAAAATGGTAGTGGTTTGGGGTCAGCGGAATGCACGCTGCCGGGCATCTGGCTCAAAGCATTCCTTGAAAAAACCAATTTGTAACAGTTCGTTGTGTCACTGTGATGCTAACGGCTGTTCAGATTGCTGCCGCAGTTGCGGTATGAGGCGCTGGTGTTCCCTCTCGGTAGTGCCATGTGACCGTCCGGAGCCCGGTCTTCTTGAAACCGCACATTCTCGTGACCACCGCCGTCACCAGTCATGTACAGTGGCTACATTCCTACCAAGTCTTCCTTCAGTGTCGCAGAAGGAACATCCAGCTTCTCATACCGCTTTTACATTATCTGTTTCAAACTAAGCGAGGTGCTGATAATGGCCCCTATGTTACCTTAAAGGCATTCTTGACAAATATGAACTTACCACGTCCAATCTTAAAGGTAACTACCGCTCAAGACCGTTACAGCATGTATTTAAAATAAACCTGATTTGCTTCCTCATAGTGGCGCTACTAGTGCTATTCTTATGCGACTGGTGCGAAACCTGAATAGACATCACCTTCCAGATATAGAAACACGCCTACCAACTTTCGTTTGTGTCGCACAACTCCTTCTTGGTGATGTGATTTTTTCCCGTCAACGTACTGAAATAAAATCTCAATCCGGATTTATATTTTTATAATTATCGTTTACTATTTTTAATACACTAAGAATATTGCAGATCAGTTCCGATAACAACATTATGTTTACCCTTTTACATTTAATTTTCAAAGTATTTTTTTCTAGTGGAACGTTCATGCTCACTTTCCCTCTTCAACATCTAACAGTCGGCTATTACAGTTACATGCCATCTCACCCAGGATATCTCTCTCTCATCCCCTTAACGTTTTGGTCAACGCTGTCTCCTTGCCTTTCGCTATAAAGTCCTAGATTATCAGTGAAGAAGCCAATATGTAAGTGTAGGAAGTGGATGTTTACTCTTATTCTGCAACCCAGGTTCTTTAAATTTTTGCAACATGGATTTGACAGTGTTCTTTTAATTTATACGTTTTCGTATTCCCTAGAAATTTTTCAATAACACACTTGAAGACGTTAAATGCATCTTTTTTTCTATATTCATTGTATTGTCAAATTCATGGTTCTTCAACAATTTCGAAATTTGAGGACAAACAAAAATTCCAGCTTTCAATTTTTCTTGACTGGTGAAGAGAAATATTATATAAATGTACTTAAAGCACTATCAGTCTTGTGAGAAAGCTCTTACAAACTTCTTCATCAATCTCAGGCTGGTATTTAGTAGTGAAAGCAATATTGTTCAGGGTCTACAAGCGATCCGTGAAATATATTTTCCTCCCAGGAACAAAATTCCCAGTTTCCCTGTACCCACCTTACTCTCCTAATAAAATTCCTGAAAGTATAGGTGATATAAACTCCATTCCTCTAGGAAGAGACTGTAGTTGACAAACTAAGAACAGTTTATAAAGTCATCGTTAAACAGTTAGTACAATGTAATTGTCGTGTGCCGAGGGCCTCCCGTCGGGTAGACCGTTCGCCGGGTGCAAGTCTTTCGATTTGACGCCACTTCGACGACTTCATTTGTCGATGGAGATAAAATGATGATGATGAGGACAACTCATCACCCAGTCCCTGAACCGAGAAAATATCCGACTCGGTAATCGAACCCGGGCCCGTAGGATTGACATTCTGTCGCGCTGACCACTCAGCTACCGGGGACGGACGAAAAGTTAGTTAAGAACGCACTTATTATCAATCATCTGATATCATGCATGTTGGTGTTATTCAAATATACATACATTTTATGGCGTCTTTCTCATATTATATAGTTCATGATATTTGTTTCTCACTTCAATGTTCTAATTTTTTCCATATAACCTACCCATCTTACAACGCTAATTGTTCGTCTATGCTCAGCAAAACGTTTTTACGATCTAACACGTGAACATCTGCCCTAGGCTTCTGTCTTCATTGGGTTTTCTAATTTATCTTCATTTTGTACTACGATGCAAAGGAGAAATAACATCAGCGTTGAAGTGAAAGACTGTGTTCTTGGTAAAAATGCAATAGCTGTTCAGCGTAGCCACTTTTCAGTCAGTACGTTTCGTCACTTTTTCCAGCAAGGAAATTCCTTGATACCAGTCTGAGGTGTGGTGTTGTAGGGTCTACTAAACGCCACGTTACTGCCACCATAACCTCTTCATTTCATTCACAAAGATATCCGTCTCATCATTCATAGAAGGAAGTCAGAGGGTAAAATTTGATGAAAAATTCATGTCTAAAATCCCTCAGATTTCGATCAATATCTAATAACGTCGGAATGACTTTCCACCAAGTCTCCTCTGAGTTACATATTTTTGTACGTACTGCCGAATAAAAATTTTAAGGTAATTTGTTTATGCTACATAAATGAAACCAGGGTAGTGTATTGGAGTAATAAAGTTAGTGTGTGATGTCCTTAGGTTAGTTAGGTTTAAGTATTTCTAAGTTCTAGGGGACTGGTGACCTCAGACGTTAAGTCCCATAGTGCTCAGAGCCATTCAATAAAGTTAGTATATCACCCAACGTCATGCGAACTGTGCATACAGGGTAGCTGGTTATTACATAGACCGCAAGCACGATTCTCGTCTGCACATTCTGTGCCACTATTGAAGTGAATATTGTGATAAGCACCCTGAGGTACTGCTGACTTTTAGAACAGCTAACATTTAGTTAAACACCGCTGGTTGTTCAATAGCGCCTTTATTAAACTATAGTATAAATTAAATTACGTAATATATATCACATAATTATCAACGTTTCTTGCCAGGGTAAATTCAACACAACTAACATTTACTTAAACACCGTTGGTTGCTCAATACCGCCTTTCTTAAACTATAGTATAAATTGAAATTACGTAACGTATATCATGTAATTATCAAAGTTTCTTACCAGGGTAAATTCAACGTCATTCGGCAGTCTTTAAACTTCACAGTACGTGCCCATCATTTCAAAATATGTTAAATGTACAGTTAATGGTTCAAAATGGCTCTGAGCACTATGGGACTTAACATCTATGCTCATCAGTCCCCTAGAACTACTTAAACCTATTAACCTAAGGACAGCACACAACACCCAATCATCACGAGGCAGGGAAAATCCCTGACCCCGCCGGGAATCGAACCCGGGAACCCGGGCGTGGGAAGCTAGAACGCTACCGCATGACCACGAGCTGCGGACGTACAGTTAATATTGTTGAAACAAATGGCCAATAAACACAAGGGTTATACACATCGGAACCATATCACGTGTGTATTATACATATTCACACCCTGTGACAAACCGTCAGGTGTACGGCACGACTTCTTACAACACCCGGATACAACCCTCAAGATTTTTCTCCGACTCATTTCTTCGCATAGAACATACTGTATTTCCTTATGATTTGCAAATGACGTCAGCTATTTCCTGTGCCTTTAATCCGCGAGCTTTCAATACAGTGGAGTGCACATTGTCGGTCTTCCGATATGTGGTCGGCGTTTTGCGACGCCCACAGCGTGGATCACTTTCACGACAAGCGCGCCCATGTCTGAATCCAGCTACCTGTTTCTGTTTGTTATTCAACATTGCACCACTATTCATGACTTCCGTGTTGTTTTCTTCAAGCTTTACATTAATTCTCTTCGGTAAATCTTTTACTTCTCCCGTATCTTCTGCAAGGCCAGTGAATGCTCAGATTCACTTGCACTTTTACTAACTTTCAGGAATTCTTTTTACTTCCCTCAGTACTTCATTAATTCACAACCTTAATTACAGAAGTGTTAACATGTACTTCTGAATTACGTTAGCCACAGTCCTATACTTACCATTGTCCACTAATAGCATCATTCACCTTCAGCCTCTCAGATTTTCCAAATTCAGAACAGTTCTCTCTAGACGCTCATTTTCCACTTGTGAATAAATGTGCCGTACACTGACAGCCTATGTTACCATTATTAATTGTCACTAAACGAGAAGGTGGGCTATTAAAGCAGCGTAATCGTATTCGGGAAGACAATGGTTCAAATTATAATTCATCCATTCCATTTCAGATTGTTATGTACATAAAGAAGATTAATTCCAATCCATAAAACTGGATGCACCCGTGGTATAGAGGTAGCGTCTTTGGTTAATCAAAAAGTCCTCCATCGTGGATTCAAAACCGACCGCCGCTTGTATTTTGATTAATAATCAGCATTGGCTGCCGAAGACTTCTTGCACAAGAAATCACCTTCATTCTGCTTGTCGAAGATGGCGGAGAAGCAGACAGAGGTTCAGAGCACTCTCTTGTCCTTGGGGTGGTAAACTGCTCCTAAAGGTGGAAGAACCAACAATGATTAAAGGCATGAGGATGCAGAAGGCAATGAAAATCACTGCATTAAAGCCACATTATGTGTATCCAAAGAACATTGTAAAAGTGTCATGATGATCCCTCCATCGGCAAAAGATTCCAGAATAGTCCCCCATTCGGATATCCGTGAGGGGACTGCCAAGGAGGAGGTGACCATGAGGAAAAGTTTGAATAGCCAACGAAAGGATAGCGTTCTAAGAGTCGGGCCGTGGCATGTCAGAAGCTTTAACGTGGTAGGGTAGCTAGGAAATCTGAAAAGGGAAATGCAAAGGCCCAGTCTAGATATAGTAGGAGTCAGTGAAGTAAAATCGAAGGAAGACAAGGATTTCTGGGCACATGAGTATAAGGCAATATCAACAGCAGCAGAAAATGGTGTAACAGGTGTAGGTTTCGTTAAGAACAGGAAAGTATGGCAGAGAGTGACAGGGTTGTGTTCATCAGAATCGACAGCAAAGCAACACCGACAACAATAATTCAGGCATACATACCAACGTCGCAAGCTGAAGACGGAAAGACAGAAAAAGTATGTGAGGGTCTTGGAAGGATAATAGTCATGAAGGGCTAAAGTAAAGTTGTAAGGGGAGGAGTAGAAGAAAAGGTTACACGAGAATAAAGGCTTGGGACAAGGAATGAAAAAGGAGAAAGACTAACTGAGTTCTTCAGTAAATTGCAGCTAGTAATAACTAGTGCTCTGTTCAAGAATCACAAGAGGAGGAGATATACGTGGAAAAGGCCGGGTGATACGAGAAGCTTTCAGTTAGATTCCATTATGGTCTGACAGAGATTCTGAGATCAGATACTGGATTGTAAGGCGTATCCAGGAGCAGATTAGACTCAGATGACAATGTAATGGTGACGAGGAGTAGGCTGAAGTTTAAGAGATTACTCAGCAAGAATCAGTACACAAAGAAGTGAGATACAGAAGTAATATTGAATGAAGAGACGCTTGAAGTTCTGTAAGGCTGCAGATAAAGCAGTAAGAAATAGCTCAGCAGGCAGTACTGTTGAAGAGGAACAGACATCTCTAAAAAGTGCAACCACGAAAGTTGGAAAGAAAAACATCGGTACAAAGAAGGTAACCGCAAAGAAACCATATGTAACAGAAGAAATACATCAGTTTATCTATGAAAGAAGAAAGTACAAAAGTTTTCAGGGAAATTCACGAATACAGAAATAAAAATCGCTGAGGATTGAAATAAATAGGAATTGCAGGGAAGATAAGAGGAAGATAAAACGGAATGGCTGCATAAATATGTGAAGAAATCGAAAATGAATGTCGGAAGGCTTGATTCAGCATATAGGAAAGTCAAAATAATCTTCTTTGAAATTTAAAACAAAGATGATAACACTCAGAAGACAATGGGAATTCCACTGTTAAATGCAGAGAAGAGAGCGGATAGGTGAGAAGAGGCCCTTATAGGGGGGAGGACTTGTATGATGTGATGAAAGCAGAATCCGGAGACGATATAGAAGATCTAGGGGATCCAGCATTAGAATCAGAATTTAAGAGATCTTTGGAGAACTTGAGATTCAATAAGGCAGAAGGGATAGATAACATTCAATTAGAATCTCTAAAATCACTGGGGGAAGTGGCAACAGAACGACTATTCACATTGACGTGTAGAAAGTATGAATCTGGCGACAAACCATCTGACTTCCGGAAAAATATCATCCACGCAATTCCAAAGAGTGCAAGAGCTGACAAGTGTGAGAATTATCGCACAATCAGCTTAACAGCTCATACATCCAATTTGCTGACATGAACAATAAGGCAAAGGCACCAGAGAAGCAATTCTGACGTTGTGGTTGATAATGAAATCAAGACTAAAGAAAAATCGAGACACGTTCATAGGATATGCCGACCTGGAAAAAGCGGTCGACAACGTAAAATTTTCGAAATTCTGAGAAAAATTGTGGTAAACTACAGTAAGGGACGGGTAACATACAGTATGTACGAGAGTCAAGAAGGAATAATAAGAGTGGACGACCAAGGACTAAATGCTCGGATAAAAAGGGTGTAAGACAGGGATGTAGTCTTCCGCCCCTACTTTTTAATCTGTACATCGAAGCAATGATGTAATTAAAAGAAAGGTTCAGGAATAGAATTAAAATTGAAAGTGAAAGGATATCAGTGATACGATTCGCTGATGACATTACTACCCTGAGTGAAAATGAAGAATAATTACATGATCTGCTGAATGAAATGGACAGTCTAATAAATAAAGAATATAAACTGAGAGTAAATGGAAGAAATACGAAAGTATTGATAAGAAGCAGAAATGGGAACAGCGATAAACTTACCATCAAAATTGATGGTCGCGAAGTATATGAAGTTAAAGAATTCTACAACGTAGGCAGTAAAATAACCAATGACGGCGGAGCAAGAAAAACATCAAAAGCGGACTACCACTGGCAAAAAGGGTATTCCTACTCGTATGAAATGTAGGTCTTAATTTGAGGAATAAATTTCTGAGAATGTGCGTTTGGAGCACAGCATTGTATAGTAGTGAAACGTGAACTGTGGAAAAACCGGAACAGCAGGGAGTGAAGCATTTAAGATGTGGTGCTGCAGACGAATGCTGAAAATTAGGTGGACTGATAAGCTGAGGAATGAGGAGGTTCTGCACAGAATCGGAGCCGAAAGGAATATGTGGAAAACACTGATAAGGAGAAGGGGCAGGATGATAGGAAATCTGTTAAGACATCGGGTCCTGACTTCCATGATACTAGAGGGAGCTGTAGAGGACAAAAACTGTACAGGAAGACAGAGCTTGGCATACATCTAGCAAATAATTGAGGACGTAGGTTGCAAGTGCTACTCTGAGATGAAGAGGTCGGTACAGGAAGAAATTCAAGGTGGGCCACATCAAACCGGTCAGAAGACTAATGACTCTTGGTGAACGTGTGGGAGCCGCTCTCCGACATTCGTACTGACTTGCATGACCAGTTACTTGAAAACCTACTAAGATGCATCCAGTTATTTTCCACAGGCATACATTATTGATGATGAAGTTCAAATGGCTCTGAGCACTACGGGACTTAACTTCTGAGGTCATCAGTCCCCTAGAACTTAGAACTACTTAAACCTAACTTAACCCAAGGACATCACACACATCCATGCTCGAGGCAGGATTCGAACCTGCGACCGTAGCGGTCGCGCGGTTCCAGACTGTAGCGCCTAGAACCGCTCGGCCACTTTGGCCGGCGATGATGAAGTCCCATACTCCTTGACAGAGCGTAGGGGAACGATGCGAGAGAACCGCACCGCCGTACTAGGCAAGGTCCTAGTGGAGATAGTGGAGGTGGTTTGCTGTTGCCGTCCTTCGAACGTAATGCGGATGAATGATGATGATGAAGACGACACAACAACCACCAGTCATCTCGAGGCAGGTGAAAATCCCTGACCCCGTCTGGAATCGAACCCAAGACCAAGTGATCGGGAAGCGACAACGCCACCGTGAGACCACAAGCGGCTGATGCATACATTATTACCAGAGGTGAAATTAAAGATCAGTCACTAGAAAAGTGCTATGATTAATTGAATATTGAACACCTACCTTCGGATTTATTTGTTTGACGCATTTCACACTTTCAACGTTTGAACAGTGGATACTATCTTAATTAATGGATATGTATTTAGTCGTAACAAAATTTTAATTCAAAATCTAATTTGTGTCACATGTGAATACCGCAACACCATTTTAAATTTACCAGCTCATGAGTTTAATATTTTATTTTCGGTATTATAAATAATACTGTAACGGAAAACCTGTACTCAACGAATTATTGTAATACACATACCTACCTTAATGTTTTTACAGAGTCGTCCTGTTATCTTTGAGATCATAATGAGGTATTCGCAAAGCGGATAAAACAGTAGCATATTAAAAGTTCATTTATTTGTTCATAAGCGCGAAATTGTTTTACCAGTCAAAGACCTAACTTTCCAAACGTGATAATTTTTCAGAAATTGATATTATTCGCTCTAAAGGTGCTACATTCATGCGAGTATATTATCCTTAAAGTCCTTCATCGTATGACGAAGGCAACTAATCGCAAAAATGTCAAATAGGATGCGGTGGTGTTAGCTCTATAACCTTCTTCATTTTTAATGTGCTCTGTTTAACTCACGAATATATAGTTGCCATATTGTTTGCCGTGTTGTGTAAGTAAGTCTCGTGCATTAGCAATCGATCTGCAAATATTTGTTCCACCTCTTACACAGTCGGATAATTTCTACTTACGTCAGTTTTCATATTATGGCTTCTGTGCTCATGCTCATGACAACGATGAGGCAATAAAGTAATTGTGGCATAAGGGTGAAAGGCCATGAGGAGCGAAAAACATGCTAACATGTCTATTCCACGTTACCAATTGTACAAAAAATACCGTCAATGTAACTGGTAACAAAAGGGAACATTTTGAGTGACAGCTGCTGTAGACAAGATGAAAAGCCATGTACTTATACACACGTTCATGTTCGTAGTGACTTGTGACCTATTTGACTGCATACAACACAAATATCTCGTATCACTGCACAGTTTCTTATCCCGAGATAGGAATTTTGCCTTAACAGAAGAGCTAAGAAGGAAGTTAAATGTTATGTATCTGATGATTTACGAGAAGTAATTACTTCAGGACGCCTTCTTTACCATTGCACTCGCTCAGAATGCAGGAAAAGGACTTTATTGACTTCCAAAATGCTGCTGATAAAGTTATCAACACAACGAAGCTACACATCAGTTTTGCTGCTCAAATTAAATCACCTTAGCTGGAGCAATGTACAGCAAAAGACATTCAGTGACACTGAACAGTGGGAAAATTTAAACATCCTAAAGAAATGCAAAATTGATCACGATATCATTCATACAAAACTTTCAGTTGTGCAAAATACACTCCTGGAAATGGAAAAAAGAACACATTGACACCGGTGTGTCAGACCCACCATACTTGCTCCGGACACTGCGAGAGGGCTGTACAAGCAATGATCACACGCACGGCACAGCGGACACACCAGGAACCGCGGTGTTGGCCGTCGAATGGCGCTAGCTGCGCAGCATTTGTGCACCGCCGCCGTCAGTGTCAGCCAGTTTGCCGTGGCATACGGAGCTCCATCGCAGTCTTTAACACTGGTAGCATGCCGCGACAGCGTGGACGTGAACCGTATGTGCAGTTGACGGACTTTGAGCGAGGGCGTATAGTGGGCATGCGGGAGGCCGGGTGGACGTACCGCCGAATTGCTCAACACGTGGGGCGTGAGGTCTCCACAGTACATCGATGTTGTCGCCAGTGGTCGGCGGAAGGTGCACGTGCCCGTCGACCTGGGACCGGACCGCAGCGACGCACGGATGTACGCCAAGACCGTAGGATCCTACGCAGTGCCGTAGGGGACCGCACCGCCACTTCCCAGCAAATTAGGGACACTGTTGCTCCTGGGGTATCGGCGAGGACCATTCGCAACCGTCTCCATGAAGCTGGGCTACGGTCCCGCACACCGTTAGGCCGTCTTCTGCTCACGCCCCAACAGCGTGCAGCCCGCCTCCAGTGGTGTCGCGACAGGCGTGAATGGAGGGACGAATGGAGACGTGTCGTCTTCAGCGATGAGAGTCGCTTCTGCCTTGGTGCCAATGATGGTCGTATGCGTGTTTGGCGCCGTGCAGGTGAGCGCCACAATCAGGACTGCATACGACCGAGGCACACAGGGCCAACACCCGGCATCATGGTGTGGGGAGCGATCTCCTACACTGGCTGTACACCACTGGTGATCGTCGAGGGGACACTGAATAGTGCACGGTACATCCAACCCGTCGTCGAACCCATCGTTCTACCATTCCTAGACCGGCAAGGGAACTTGCTGTTCCAACAGGACAATGCACGTCCGCATGTATCCCGTGCCACACAACGTGCTCTAGAAGGGGTAAGTCAACTACCCTGGCCAGCAAGATCTCCGGATCTGTCCCCCATTGAGCATGTTTGGGACTGGATGAAGCGTCGTCTCACGCGGTCTGCACGTCCAGCACGAACGCTGGTCCAACTGAGGCGCCAGGTGGAAATGGCATGGCAAGCCGTTCCACAGGACTACATCCAGCATCTCTACGATCGTCTCCATGGGAGAATAGCAGCCTACATTGCTGCAAAAGGTGGATATACACTGTACTGGTGCCGACATTGTGCATGCTCTGTTGCCTGTGTCTATGTGCCTGTGGTTCTGTCAGTGTGATCATGTGATGTATCTGACCCCAGGAATGTGTCAATAAAGTTTCCCCTTCCTGGGACAATGAATTCACGGTGTTCTTATTTCAATTTCCAGGAGTGTATTTCATAATTATCTACTGAAAAGAATTACTTAGTCACTATGGTATCCTTAATACCACAGACCATCGACAGATTTCTGTTGATTGTTTAATGACACTGCAAACTGATGACCTTTGTTTCGGACATATTTCATGTCCTAAGATATCTACATTTAGGTATGTTTTGTCAGCATTAAAGCATGATACCTCTGTTGTACGAAGCCCATTTAGTTTGAATAAAGTAATATGTAAGACGCCTTCTACTCTCGGGTTTTTAATTCTCCTTTTCTACAGTTGCACGCAACTTTTTCTCATTTTGTAGTATCCTTTATATTTCTTGGATAATAATAAATGTTAGTCACCATAACAACTTGGGTGTCAATTTTGTATGTCATACAGTATGGTACCATATATATATACATCAAAACATTAATTTTGATACTTAGTACTTTAGAATGTAAAGTATTCAATTGTTCACACAGAACAACCAATTGAAATTTATCTCTTAATTACCATTCTCTCTCTCTCTCTCTCTCCTCCTACTCCTATTGGTGTCGGTGGGTAGTACAGAGAAGGAAGGGGAGGGGAAAGAAAGGAAGGAAAGATGGAATGACACATTTTCCTTGCACAGGAGGCCTGAATGGACTCACAACAATGTATGAGCGGTAGTGATAGAATAAGATCTAGACGAAGGAAGGCAGAATGACCTTTGTAAATTTGAGAAGTAATCCAGGGTGTGCTGCATCACAGGAGGCATCATACTGAATCAAAACAAGTGGCATATGACAGAACGGAAACTTACTTGAGAGCTAAACTCTTTAATAGCATTACTTCACATTAGTTTTGTATTTCAATGTTCATATTCGTCTATGTAATAATTTTCTTATAATTTTAAGCTATGTTCTATGTCTTTTACTCGTGCACCTTCTTAACTACCGCATATTTTATATTTGTGATGAGGTGGGTCTTTATAGATGTCAATTGTGAAACTTCACTGTAGATGACCATCAACTGTTTATTTTTATGCTCAGTGCTACCGGTTTCGATCAGTAGACCATTACCAAGCCGAAGCCTAACAGACAGACAAAACCTTTAAAGTGCGCAGGTCACAATATTTTGACAAAATAAAAAAATATGATGACACTGAATAACGTTGAAATTACTTACAGAGCTCAACCAGTTTGTCTCTACAATATTTGAAGTGAACAACTTCGATGTAGGCAAAAAAACATAGCTTCTGTTACAACAAATTATCTCTAAAAGACACAGTTATGTAGGAGATGGACGCAAGATGATCATACGTTTCAAACTGAAGAAAACTATAGCGGACTTGTAGTAAAAAAATTTCAGTAGCAAAGATCAAAATCAAACAGCTATGAATCTTGGAAAAAGGTCGTAAGTCAGTGTCTGTAGCTGTAACATTATAATGTCTACATATCACAGATCAATGCAGTCTTTTAATAATGCAAATAGTCAAGTAGCTATTGGAGAGAATGTTAATATTGTCAAATAGTAAATTATAAACAATACCTTATGTAAAAAAATGTCAAAAAGTATATAAGAAAACACTGTACACTTATCTATAAAGTCGTGTCTCATAAAGTTATAGAAGGCTGCCTTATATAAACCAAAGGTCAAAAAATATATAATGGAGCATCGTACACTAACCTATAAAGTCACGTTTCACAAATAAAATGTTAATATGCGGGGTTAAGAGATTATGTGTAAAGGTTTTGGTGTAAAAAGGTGATCTATTTACAGAAAAATTAGATGCAGCATGAAATGCAGAGATGGTAGGGGGGTGAGGGACAGGGCCTGTAAATGAAATTCTTAATAGTTACGAATATGTGCTACAGAAAGAAAGATGATCTGATCTATGAATATGAAATGTGTTAAAGCACAAGGGATGTGGGCTAGTGGGAAGGGAGGGGAAATCGAGGGGGCAAGAAGTGTAGGGGGAAAATGACTTATATAAGAAATATACAAGAGGCACCTATTAATTTGCTATAATATTAAATTATTAATTACACATTAAGAAACTAGAGTGAAGACAGTATATCAACCAAGCAACAATACGATAAATAACAATAGGCTGCATACATATAGCAATGTTAAGTCAAAACAGTTTTGAATAGTTGTAGCAGTCATAATATACAGTAAGGATACAATAAACTTTAACACTGGACATACTTAATTAGCCAACTGGTTAAAAGAAAGGAGGGGATACTTGATAGTGTACCATAATGTGATATGCTTATAATAATATTTGTTAACACTCATTACAAAATTCAAAATCTTATAATAGTGTGTTATTACAATTACAAAAAATGTATATGTAAACAAAAAATTATTTTACAAAATTCTATTTTAGAAAAAGAAAGAAACCGAGGTCACATATGTAGAGTGGCGTTTTATAATATGTGTATTTAAGCATCTGCCACATTCTGCATAACTAATTATTCTAATAACAATATAAAATGACTACAAGATTTATGTACTAACAATACGATTGTCAGCCCACTGCATTAACCAGAAATTGTTAAAGTGGACTTGTGTGTCTATGGGTAGGTAGGGGACGGGAAGTAAAAGAGGGGTTGGTTTATTATCAGGACAACGGGCGTACACAAATCAAGCTGGCTCACAATAAATCTGATTAATCTGGATGGGGAAAAGATGGGGGAGGGCAGTCTAGGATGGGTAATGGGGAAAGAGAAGAGACTGATAGGATGGGATGGACAAAAGGGTACAAATTTGGGAGAGATTATAAAAGGTGTGCTGCAGGAACATACCAAAAATCGCTACATTACGAGTAAAATCTTCCTACACATAATAGGGGCTGATTGGTTTACTTGGTGAGTATGTCCCTTAGATCTAGCACTTACCTTCCGTCTAGTTTGTCCTACACAGATTCATTATATAAAGACTTCTTTGACTGGGATTTTTTCTGAAATGCTGAGGTGATGCCTCTACCTGAAAACTATTTTAATGTTAGTATTCCTAAAAACTTGTGTAATCTTCTGAAGATAAAACTCCCACGTACAGAAAACTAATAAAATTTTCTTTTTATTGATTGTAGACCTGGTAGGGTGATCTCACTGTCTTTCTGATTGTTCTTGAATTTGATGTTTTTTGTATTTCTAGGATCGTCCACTAGTGTTGTTTCATATCCATTACTTGCGGCTATGCATTTCAGAGTATTGTTGGACTTAGAATTTTTCTCCGTCTATTATTTTACTTGTCTATTTGTTGCTGGAAAATTCACTTCCGCCAATGTTATTCTTATGGAGATTTTACTGCTGATAAGCAATAACTCCAGAAAACTAACTTCCGGCTTTTAATTAGCGCCGATAAGGACTTCCTGTACAGCTTTAGCTATTGTCCTTAAATTAGCTCTTAAGAAATTGTTTTCTGCAGCAACAAGGGACCTAGTATTACTAGGACCTTGTTGCAGAATAATCCCTTATACTTTATTTTTATCATTAGGGTAGGTTCTTTTTACCTCAATAGATTAAAAAGCTCAAAGTCCTGCTCAGACACACAGCCGAAGGCCATCCTAGAATATGGCCTTACGGTAAGTGAGGTCTCCTTTTCATGGTAAATAAAATAGGCACATAGATAGTTTACTATGGGAGGTGGCTGTCTCTTATTGGGGTCGCTTCTGTTAAGCGGAAGTAAAGCTGCGAGGACGGGGCGTGAGTCGTGCTTGGGTAGTCAGTTGGTAGAGCACTTACCCACGAAAGGCAAAGGTCTCGATTTCATGTCTCGGTCCGGCACATAGTTTTAATATGCCAGGAAGTTTCATTGCCGAGACATTGTTTAGCCACAGCATGAGGGATGTTTCCAGAATGGAAGGTAGGAAAAGATATAATGGCAGATGTAAACTTGGCCCGGGGGGGGGGGAGTGATCGTGAGTCGTGCTTGCTTGCTTGCTTGCTTGCTTTATGGTTAGCTGGTAGAGAATGTGATCCGCGAAAAATACAAGAACCTATAGGATGTAAACTAAACGCGTGCTGTTGACAGCAGTGAAGCAGGTATGAAATGACGTCGCGCTCATTTTGATGACGGCGCGTCCGCCGGCCGCTGTCGCTTTAAGACAGCGCGGCGCCTCCGAGTCTGGACAGGGGCCACGCTGGACGCGCACGTGTGCTGCACCCGGTATCGATTCCAGGAGGCTGCGGGCCCGCGTGCGCCGCGGGAAAAGACGCGGCGGCAGCGCGTACCGTACCAGGCGCCGGGGGCCCTTGAGCCGACCGTAACGACCAGGGAGGCACCAGCCGCGAACGACGCCCCAGCTGCTAGTGAACTGCCAATGGAGTGCCACGGCGGGTGCTGCGGTAATTCACCGGCAGGCACGTTAACATAACCATCTGTTGCGTACAAGACTTTGGCAACGCTGCAAGATCATGATAGTATAATGTTATTATCTTTGTTTTTCGCAGTTGCAGATATGTAAGTTCTATAGGTTAAAACACACACATACACGCACACACACACACACACAGCAACTGCAGACTCTTCCACTATTACCAAAACAAACATAAGGCGAAGGCACCACCTAAAGCAAAACAAAACTCACGAAATGGCGGGGTGACAATGGTTGCTCACAAATCAGAAACGTGAATGTATTTAGTGCAGAGAAAGTGCTGTGTGGCTCAAAATGGTTCAAATGGTTCTAAGCACTATGGAACTTAACGTTTGAGGTCATCAGTCCCCTAGGCTTAGAGCTACGTAAGCCTAATTGACTTAGGGACATCACACATATCCATGCCCGAGGCAGGATTCGAACCTGCGACCGTAGCAGCAGCGTGGTTGCGGACTGAAGCGCCTAAAACCGCTCGGCCACAGCGGCCGGCAAAGTGCTGTGTGCCAAAATCTAACAGATACGTGTGGAAGAACAGGAAGAATGACGTAAAGAACAAAAAAGGACCTTCAGTAACGATAAGAATTAACACTCCTTACAGCAGTAAGTAAAGCATACGATCTGTTCACGATCCAAGCTAACATAATTGTAATGGAAAGAAAAAACATCTTTACAGTGACTACTGAAGATGCTGTAGAAGAAAGCTAAATGCGTTTGGTCTTAATGAGACTTTCGTTACTGAATTACAGGACGTATGTATAGCCACCTCGGTCGCACAAAATTATTGTCGAATTGACCATGGTTTCTACTGCACTTAGCCTTAGTGTAGTCGAAACCATGGGCAATTTGACAATAATTTTGTGCAACCGAGGTGGCTATATACCTACATCCTGTAATTCAATAACGTACGGTTGCTGAATCTCAGTCAATAAAAATTTCACTTTCGTTACTTTACCTGCGCAACTCGTGATACTACTACTTCGTTAGACTGCTGACTTACAAATCAAAGTAAGAACATCTGGCCTCCCGATTTTCTATTTGTCCCCGAGACTAGAACGAGACAGAAATTACGTATCATCGTTCCCTCTGTACGGGAGTAACTATAGGCGAGAGTAATTTTAAAGCAACACGTTTCAGACTGTAATTCTCGGTAGTCTAGATGGTAGCGACCGAGAGGCTCCTTAGTTTAAACGACGCCAGAAGGGAAGACACCTCCTGGGAGATAGCAAGCGATTAAGGCCAGCCAGACAACCTGACGTACCTGGAGAGTTTCCTAACAACTCGCTTCTAAGAAGAACAAACTTCTTTTTAAGACGGCCGTGTAGGATAGACATAGAAAACAGTGCTGTTTTTTTTCCTGGAATCTAGTTTTTCATTAACACGCAGCAGTGTCACTCAGCTTCATTTTTGTCTGTGTCTTGCAGCAGTCAACAAGTTACGTCTGTGTACTCATTACCCATCACAGAGGACCTCGTGGCAGGCGCCATGCTAGTAAAAGTCTTTCTCTACTTTTTCTTGCACATAGAGAATTAGTCAGAGCCTTTGAAAAATCTATTATGACGTTTACTATTAGCAAAACGTAAATGATCGGTAATATTCACGCTATTTCAAGACAAAATGCGGTCGCCGACGAGATGCTATAGCCTACATGCTAAGTGACTCGCCATCATGTCCCACTGTTGCTCCTCATCGTTAGTATTAGTATTTCTCTCTCTCTCTCTCTCTCTCTCTCTCTCTTTCTCTCTTTTGCTCCTCTCAGTCCTGTAGTGTCTTCCTTTATACCACTTCGTAAAATGTATTGTAATTAATACCTGATCACGTGTGAAACCCGATACTGATTACTAGTGCACGCTTACCCCCTGGTTTCAGGGCTTAACAGTCGTCTTCCTGTTAATCTGTAGATATTAAATGCGGAATATGTCTCAGTCAGTGAGTCGAAGTGGCTCCTGCTATTGTTATGATGTTGGTACGGTGCTTCCTGTTCACCAACAAACCTGCGATAACGTATTCAGTACATGGCACAGTGCTGTTTTTTGCTTTCGTGTTTATTCCGATCGGTTTCGATCTTCAACCAGTATCCAGGAGAAAAATATTGTGTTGTGTGGCGTGTGAGAGCTTACTTCATTTTATATGGATGATGATTTGAGACCGAAACCGGTCGGAATAAATACGAAAGTGAAAAACAAAACTGTGTCATGTATTTAGTACGACATATTTCGGCTGTTGACTGGCGCCTAACAGAAAAAAATGGCTCTGAGCACTATGGACTTAACATCTGAGGTCATCAGTCCCTAAAACTTAGAACTACTTAAACCTAAGTAACCTAAGGACATCACACACATCCATGCCCGCGGCAGGATTCGAACCTGCGACCGTAGCAGTCGCGCGGTTCCGGACTGACTATAACCGCTCGGCCACAGCGGCCGGCTCCTAACAGAAAGATTTGAGCCCCACGATAAGCTTGATGTTCAAGCCGATGCTTGACTCATGCCAGTAAGTAGGGTCAAGTCTGATGCTCCCAAGAACACACCTTCTTTGGGTTTCACTTGTTGGAGTACTCGGAGGGCAGGAGGAAGGTGTACTAACAGACGTTTCAAATGTGACTCTGGGAATTCAAAGAGGTAAGTGCATCGTTAAATAACCTGAATGTAAATTATTTCAGAGCTGTAAATAAAACAAAACCCCTAACGCATAATAGCAATGGTGCAACGTTCAATAACCATCATAAGCTCACCAAACGAAATATTAGTCACTCCTTTAAAAGAGTACACTTACTACTTCGGAACGCTTTAAATGATCCTCCATGTACGTCATGACTGTGAAGTCGTGCGTAAGTACCAGACGGTTCTATTGAATGAGATCCGTAATGTGGACAGACGGTGAGAGATCAACTCAAGAATGGAAGAAAGGAGCTACCGTGTTTCGACGTTCCCATGACTACACAGTGAATGAAGCTGTCCTTTTTGTTGGTCTGTTTTTAGTCTTCAGTCTTCTGACTGGTTTTATGAGGCCCGCCGTAAATTCCTCTCCTGGGGTTCACCTCAGAGTAGAAATTGCATTATACGTCCGCAATTATTTGCTCGAAGTATTCAAATCTCTACCTTCCCATACAGTTTTTACCGTCTACAGCCCCCTCTAGTGGAAATTATTGCCGGATGTCTTAACAAATGTCCTATCATCCTGTCCCTTCTCTTGTCAGTGTTTTGCATATATCTCTTTCCTCACAGATACTGCGGACAACCTCCTCATTTCTTACTGTATCAGTCCACCCAGTTTTCAACATTCTTCTGTAGCATCGCATTTCATATCCTTCGATCCTCTTTGGTTCAGGTTTTCCCAAAATCCTTGTTTCCTGCCATAGAATGCTATGCTCGAAACGTACGTCCCCAGACATTTCTTCCTCAAATTAAAGCCTAGGTTTGATAATAGTATACGTGTCTTGTCCAGGAATGTCCTTTTTGCCAGTGTTAGTCTGCTTTTCATGTCCTCTTTGCTTCGTTCATCATCGGTTATTTTGCTGCCTAGGCAGAAGAATGTCGTAATTTCATCTTTTTCGTGATCACCGATCATGATGTTACGTTTTACGCTGTTCTACTATTTCTCATTACTTTCGTTTTTCTTCGATTTACTCTCTTGCCATGTCCGTATTCATTAAACTGTTCATTCCATTAAACAGATCCAGTAATTCTTCTTAACCTCCACTGAGGATAGCAATATTACCAGCAAATCTTATAACTCATATCCTTTCACCTTGAATTTTCATCCCTTATTTTTATTTTAGGAATTTACTCTTCGTTGTACAGATTGGACAATATGGAAAAAGATTACGACCCTCTCTTACACTCTTTTTAATAGAGCACTTCGTTCTTGGTTCTCCTCTCTTAAAAGTCCTTCTAGATTCTTGTACGAATTGTATATTACCCGTCCTTTCCTACTGCTTAGTCCCAATTTTCCAACAATTTTGAGCATCTTGCACCATTTTGCATTGTCGAACGCTTTTCCCAGGTCGACAGATCCTATGAACCTGTCTTGAATTTTCTTCAATCCTCTTCTGCTTCCATTATCAACCGTAACATCAGAATATGCTCTGTGGCGCCTTTATTTTTGGTAAAGGCAAACTGATTATCAGGTAACAGATCATCATTTCTTTTTCCATTTTCTGTATATTATTCTTGTCAGCAACTTGGATGCATGTGGTGCTAAACTGATTGTGCAATAATTGTCGGAGTTTTAGGGTCTTTCAATATTCGATATTGCATGAATGATGTTTTTTTCTGAAAGTCTGATACTATATCCCAGTCTCATACGTTCTACACAGCTGCATGAATAAACGCTTTGCTTGCCAGTTCCCCCGATTGATTTTAGATATTCCGATGCAGTTTTATCCATCCCTTCTGTCGTATTTGATGTAAAATACTCCAAAGCTCTTTAAACTTCTGTTCTAGGCGCTACAGTCGGGAACCGCGTGACCGCTACGGTCGCAGGTTCGAATCCTGCCTCGGGCATGGATGTATGTGATGTTCTTAGGTTAGTTAGGTTTAAGTGGTTCAAAGTTCTAGGGGACTGATGACCTCAGAAGTTAGGTCCCATAGTGCTCAGAGCGATTTGAACCATTTTTTTTAAACTTCGGATTCTGTTACGGGATCCCTTATCTCTTCGCTATCGAACCCTTTTTGTTCTTCTGTCACATCGCAGAGGCCTTCGTTGTACTCTTTCCAAGTATCCGCTCACTCGTCAGCATTTAAGAGTGGAATACCCGTTACACTCTTTAATGTTACCTCCCCTGCCTTTAATTTCTCGAAAGGTTGTTTTGATTTTTCTAGATGCTGAGTTAGTCTTTCCGACAATCATTTCTTTTTCGCTTTCTTCACATCTTTCAAGCAGCCATTTCGCCGTAGCTTCCCAACACTTCTTATTTACTTCATTCCTATACGACATAGTTGTCTGTATTCCTGAATTTCTCTGAACATCTGTCAACGAGACTGTGCGCCGTGTCTACAAGGGATGGTGTATCACTCGTGGCCAAGAAGTATATGATCCTAAACAGATCCTAACAGACAGGAACCGAAGATGAGTGTGTGTGAAAATTTTCAAATGTGTGTGAAATCTTATGGGACTTAACTGCTAAGGTCATCAGTCCCTAAGCTTACACACTGCTTAACCTAAATTATCTTAAGGACAAACACACACATCCATGCCCGAGGGAGGACTCGAACCTCCGCCGGCACCAGCCGCACACTCCATGACTGCAGCGCCTAAGAGCGCTCGGCTAATCCCGCGCGACCGAAGATGAGTGTCACTCCTATCATCGACGGTTCATTTCAATTCCTGCTGTCAGGTGAATGGGGGTTCATCTCAAGCAGTGCCTAACGAACATTATGAAAGAAACTGCATGTAATGAAATGTGAAGCTAAGCAGTACACAAAAGGCCATTGATCACAGTCGTACATAATCCTGCGAATCTTCAATGGGCTAAAGCACACAAGACCGGACTGTGGGTTGACAGGATGCCTATAGTGTTGTCCGCTGAGACACAGTTTTTCTTCTTCACATCACGCAAAAGTGCAGCCTAATGAGGAATTTAACCCACAGTGTGCTGAGAGTGTAGATCAGGCCGGAAGTGGCTGTGTGTTATTTTGGAGGTGTTTTACGCACCATGACATGGGCCGGCTTATTCTTGAAGATGAACCTTATCGCAACATTTTCGGAAACCAAGCGTTGTCCTTTCTCCTACATCTTCATTATCAGTACGCTCTGCACTCTCCTGGCTTTCAAGATAACGATGGCCAGACTCATAATTGGGCACACGTACGTCCTGCTTCGACAAACAGTAACGGAAACCAAAGAGAAATTTGGAAAGGGGACTAAAGCCGAGAAAAACTATTTGAAAAGTATGAGGTTTACCGACGTCATGATAATTCTACCAGAGACAACGGAGGGCCAGGAGTAGCACATGAACGGAGTGGCTAGTGTCTTGAAAATAAATTATAATTATAAGATTAACATCAACTAAAGTAAAACAAGGAAACAGAAGTAGAACAAAATCAGGTGACCCTGAGGGAATTAAATTAGGATATGAGACACTAAAACTTAACGGGGCAACTAAATAACCGATGACAGCCGAAGCAGAGAAGATATAAATTCAGGTTGCAATGGTAAGAAAAGGGTTTTTGAAACAATGTAATTTTTTAACGTCGAATATAAGTTTAAGTGTTAAAAAGTCTTATCTGAGGAGTGTACTGTTGTACTGAAGTGAAACATGGACGATAAGTAGTTCAGACACAGCGAAAAGCCTTAAGAGTCATATTGATAAAGGACGGAACTCTGGTGTGGTAAAAATTGTAGAGCAAAAACAAGGCTTAACTACAGCACGCAGGTGCTTATGAACGAACAGGCCCTAGATAAAGAAGGTTTTTCAGGGGAGAGTAGCATGGAGAGCTGCAAGAAACCATCCTTCGGAAAGAGGGCTACAACAACAACATAATACTTTAATAAAAACAGAAATAAACTAAGTTCGGTTTTTCACTTTAGAGAGATCTAATTCATATTGTTATTTAATGCCAAGGCTGATGCTTAAAATTATATGTATAATTGGCAGTCGTAAGGCTGAAACTGTGTGTAACTGAATTTCTCGCTAACAGTTTGAAAACTGTCTGATTTCTAAGTTTCGATTACATACTCAGATTTATAATCGCCGAAGCTACCCTATTTTTAACACGAACTCGTTTATTACTATTTAGTTTATTGCTATTTTTATTATATTATTTACTTTATTACTGTTTAGGAATCTGATTTTAATTAAGCTGAAATCGATCCGACCATCTGCAAATTGGGTTGTATAAATTAATGAATCACAAGATTTCTCGGAATTGCTAACTAACTGTTACGTTAGTTAAATGTGCCCTATTACAAAAACGCATGTGTTGAATTTACAAGAAATTTCAGTTATTGAAAACTGTTCCTACTATTGTATCAAAAATGTTGAGTAAGAACCGACAGCAAATTTTTATCTTCTAACGGATAACTTGACTCCGCTCTGACTGCACTACAAACGATGATCTGAAATAAATCACTGCGCAGGCGGTTGCCTTCTTGCTCTTATTTCACTGAAATTGCTTTTTTAGCCAATGAGTTTTCTTACTGAAGCCATTAATTATTGTTCTGACAAAAGTGCAAAGCCTGACAATGGAAGTAAAACCGAACATATTGTTTTGAACAACGGCGATATGCTTTGTGAAATACGTATCTATACAACAAAAAACAAGTTCTTTCAAATCCAGTCTTTTAGTGCAATGAAAGTAAATTCCAGTAGTCTCTCTCTCCGCCGTGTCATACCCGATAATGTCTACATTCCTGTTACAAAAATTTGTTTTCTTGACTTCCTAATAGAATATTATTTAACTAATCTAAATGGGGAGGGCTACTTAGAAAACTGAACATATGATTGATAGTTCTCCCTCGTTAATAGTACATAGATACTATTGATCACAATGTAATCTTTACACAGGAATAATTTCTCAACTCGCGCTTGAGCTAACACATTCAAAATTGGTTACCTTTTTCTGAAATGCTATCTCTTTATGCACTCATCTTAGAATTCATATGTCATTCTCAATTACAAATCAGGGAATATAATAGAAATCTCTTTACGTCACATCCTCTGTCCAAGCAGCTCACTGCGCAATGATCCAACACCCTCTCTCCAAGACTCCACAGCTATTACCGCGCAAAGACTCGATCCTACTGTTACCTACTACACTACTGGCCATTAAAATTGCTACACCAAGAAGAAATGCAGATGATAAATGGGTATTCATTGGACAAATCTATTATACTAGAAATGACATGTGAT
Organism: Schistocerca americana; assembly: GCF_021461395.2. NCBI lineage: Eukaryota > Metazoa > Arthropoda > Insecta > Orthoptera > Acrididae > Schistocerca > Schistocerca americana. Next base: position 287,717,822 of record NC_060123.1, on the reverse strand, counting down.
TACATTTTCACGCAATTTGGGTGCATATATCCTGAGAAATCAGTACCCAAAACAACCACCTCTGGCCGTAATAACGGCCTTGATACGCCTGGGCATTGAGTCAAACACAGCTTGGATGGCATGTACATGTACAGCTGCCTATGCAGCTTCAACACGATACCACAGTTCATCAAGAGTAGTGACTGGCGTATTGTGACGAGCCAGTTGCTCGGCCACCATTGACTAGACGTTTTCAATTGGTGAGAGATCTGGAGAATGTGCTGGCCAGGGCAGAAGTCGAACATTTTCTGTATCCAGAAAGGCCCTTACAGGACCTGTAACATGCGGTTTTCCATTATCCTGCTGAAAAGTAGGGCTTCGCAGGGATCGAATGAAGGATAGAGCCACGGGTCGTGACACATCTGAAATGTAATGTCCACTGTTCAAAGTGCCGTCAATGCTAACAAGAGGTGACCGAGACTTGTAACCAATGGCACCCCATACCATCACGCCAGGTGATACGCTAGTATGGCGATGACGAATACACGCTTCCAGTGTGCGTACACCGCTATGTCGCAAAACACGTATGGATCCATCATGTTGCTGTAAACAGAACCTGGATTCATCTGAAAAAAATGACGTTTTGCCATTCGTGCACTCAGGTTCGTCGTTGAGTACACCATCGCAGGTGCTCCTGTCTGTGACCCAACGTCAAGGGTAACCGCAGCCGTGTCCATGCAGCTGATAGTCCATTCTGCTGGGAACGTCGTCGAACTGTTCGTGCAGATGGTTGTTGTTTGCAAACGTCCCCATCTGTCGACTCAGGGATCGAGACGTGGCTGCACGATCGGTTACAGCCATGCAGATAAGATGCCTGTCATCTCGACTGCTAGTGATACGAGGCCGTTGGGATACAGCACGGCGTTCCGTATTACCCTCCTGAACCCTCCGATTCCATATTCTGCTAACAGTCATTAGATTTCAACCAACGCGAGCAGCAACGTCACGGTAAGATAAACCGCAATCGCGATAGGCTACAATCTGACCTTTATCAATGTCGGAAACGTGATGGTACGCATTTCTCCATTTCTCCTCCTTACACGAGGCATCACAACAACGTTTCACCAGGCAACGCCGGTCGACTGCTGTTTGTGTACGAGAAATCGGTTGGAAACGTTCCTCATGTCAGCACTTTGTAGCTGTCTCCACCGGCGCTAGCCTTGTGTGAATGCTCTGAAAAGCTAATCATTTGCATATCACAGCATCTTCTTCCTGTCGGTTAAATTTCGCGTCTGTAGCACATCATCTTCGTGGTGTAGCAATTTTAATGGCCAGTAGTGTAGCTTGCCCTGCGCTTTTATCAGATATTTCTCTGGTTTCTCTTGGAAACCAGAGAATGTGTATCGCTCATGTGTTCATCGTGCAAAGATATTTACAGTAGCAATATTCCGCGTAAACAGATAATTTTCATTATATTTGTACTCAAAGATGCACCAAGTGGTTATATATCAAGCTAAATGCGTCTTACGACTGTTTCATTTAGTGTGCAGACCTTTCAGTGTTAATATCCTGGAAACTCCGGGTGAAGAACTTGTTAGATATTTGTGAATACAGATATATTTTCGCAGGAGAGGATGCGATCGTTCACTGCCGTTCCTTTCACTACGTATGCCGTCTGCCGTACTCCACCCACGCTGTAGCCTGTGATTGCTGCGTCAATGGAGTCGCAACGGCGAGTGGAGCGGTAAATAAAAATCCGATGCGGATTTGGCGTCCTTTCAGGCCGTCGCGTCGCGCCGTTCTGCGTCGCCCATTAGCGGTAACGACCTTTAGATCCGCCAGGTAACTTCTCCCGTCGGTTCGTCCGCGACACCGTAATGACGTTTACGGATACGGGAACTCTCGCTGCTGTTTGCTACCGCGGCGAACGAGATTCGCCTGACCGGCGGATAAACCGTATCAAATGTGGCGGGGGCGTGGGCAACCAGGGCACTGGCTGGCGCAGATAAGCAGGCGACGTGGAGGCAAATGTTCTGCGACCAGACTGTGTAATCCAGTCGGCTGCGTCTCACTGGGCAGTCGCAAACATTACGTCGTCTGTCGTTATCACCGACCAATCAGCTTATACCAAGTACGTTCGCCTAGAGCAAACTGGATGGAGCCAGATTAGGGATGATGGTAACCGCGTCGTAACGCCCTGAGTTAGTGAGACACTTCATTCCAACTCCTGGATCAATAAGCCCTATTACATAAACTATTAAAATGGTGTGAACTATTTTCAAACATTTCCCCATAGACAGATTACTAGAACATAAGCAGAGCATTAAATACCTACGAAGGGGAATGTAAAGTGACAGGAAGCGCAGCGCACAAATTGAAACGATTATGGAAATGGTGACGCAAGCACCTGTATAACTAAGCGGCTGAAATGGTCATCCATTATCCCCGGCAACATATGCGGGTTGTCTGTCTAACCCTTGTTATGGGAAACCAAATTCTGATTTTCAGTATTTCATATAATTATCAACCGAATTCAATAATTTGAAATGCTGTCATAATCCATTCTTTAAGAAGTATAATCACACGTTAAACGTTTAACACAAACTGTGTATATGTCTTCAGGTACCGTAACTTACGACGCTCAATTTACCGAGACTATATTCATCCAGCATTTGAGAATGTGAGCACTTAATGACCTCCAACAAACAGTACATATATTTTCAAATTTTTCGAAACATTCTCGGTGACACACCACAGAAAATAATGAAGAGACAGTAGTTTATCCTTCACCAAATATCCGTTGTTTAACAGCAAGCATGACTCTTTAATTCAGTATTTATAGTACTTTCTCATTCTGTTCACTATACGTTTTGCAGACAGTACCCAAATGTGCCACTTTAGGAACATAAAAATTATATCAATGTACGACGAAAGTGCTTTTTTAACGTCACACACGGTAAATGTTCTTATGTTTAATACTACTCAAAACTAACTTCAGTGAACTGCGTGGATACGTACTCATTTCGTCTTTTCCGTTAGTCTATGTGTTAATTATCGGAACCTAATAAGACCAACATAATTACGATTTTGCATTTTAAACCATAAATGTTTTAGATGCTTAGTTCAAATGGTTCATATGGCTCTAAGCCCTATGGGACTTAACATCTGAGGTCATCAGTCCCCTAGACTCAGAACTACTTAAACCTAACTAACCTAAGGACATCACACACATCCATGCCCGAGGCAGGATTCGAATCTGCGACCGTAGCAGCAGCGCGGTTCCGGACTGAAGCGCCTAGAACCGCTCGGCCACAGCGGCCGGCACATGCTTAGTATTCAATATTTACTACACTATAAAACACAAAAAACGACGCACCACGGGGGAATTATTCGAATCGTACAGAAATCGGTAAATGCGATGTACATTTACGTACAAACAAATCAATACAATTTCAGAAAAACTTGATAATCTTCTCAAGAGAAAGAGCTTCTCAAATTGAGCAAGTCAGTAACGCGGTTGTCTGCTCCCGTCCCTTATACACTCCTGGAAATGGAAAAAAGAACACATTGACACCGGTGTGTCAGACCCCCCATGCTTGCTCCGGACACTGCGAGAGGGCTGTACAAGCAATGATCACACGCACGGCACAGCGGACACACCAGGAACCGCGGTGTTGGCCGTCGAATGGCGCTAGCTGCGCAGCATTTGTGCACCGCCGCCGTCAGTGTCAGCCAGTTTGCCGTGGCATACGGAGCTCCATCGCAGTCTTTAACACTGGTAGCATGCCGCGACAGCGTGGACGTGAACCGTATGTGCAGTTGACGGACTTTGAGCGAGGGCGTATAGTGGGCATGCGGGAGGCCGGGTGGACGTACCGCCGAATTGCTCAACACGTGGGGCGTGAGGTCTCCACAGTACATCGATGTTGTTGCCAGTGGTCGGCGGAAGGTGCACGTGCCCGTCGACCTGGGACCGGACCGCAGCGACGCACGGATGCATGCCAAGACCGTAGGATCCTACGCAGTGCCGTAGGGGACCGCACCGCCACTTCCCAGCAAATTAGGGACACTGTTGCTCCTGGGGTATCGGGGAGGACCATTCGCAACCGTCTCCATGAAGCTGGGCTACGGTCCCGCACACCGTTAGGCCGTCTTCCGCTCGCGCCCCAACATCGTGCAGCCCGCCTCCAGTGGTGTCGCGACAGGCGTGAATGGAGGGACGAATGGAGACGTGTCGTCTTCAGCGATGAGAGTCGCTTCTGCCTTGGTGCCAATGATGGTCGTATGCGTGTTTGGCGCCGTGCAGGTGAGGGCCACAATCAGGACTGCATACGACCGAGGCACACAGGGCCAACACCCGGCATCATGGTGTGGGGAGCGATCTCCTACACTGGCCGTACACCACTGGTGATCGTCGAGGGGACACTGAATAGTGCACGGTACATCCAAACCGTCATCGAACCCATCGTTCTACCATTCCTAGACCGGCAAGGCAACTTGCTGTTCCAACAGGACAATGCACGTCCGCATGTATCCCGTGCCACCCAACGTGCTCTAGAAGGTGTAAGTCAACTACCCTGGCCAGCAAGATCTCCGGATCTGTCCCCCATTGAGCATGTTTGGGACTGGATGAAGCGTCGTCTCACGCGGTCTGCACGTCCAGCACGAACGCTGGTCCAACTGAGGCGCCAGGTGGAAATGGCATGGCAAGCCGTTCCACAGGACTACATCCAGCATCTCTACGATCGTCTCCATGGGAGAATAGCAGCCTGCATTGCTGCGAAAGGTGGATATACACTGTGCTAGTGCCGACATCGTGCATGCTCTGTTGCCTGTGTCTATGTGCCTGTGGTTCTGTCAGTGTGATCATGTGATGTATCTGACCCCAGGAATGTGTCAATAAAGTTTCCCCTTCCTGGGACAATGAATTCACGGTGTTCTTATTTCAATTTCCAGGAGTGTATAAACAGTTTTTCGGCTTGGCGTTAACTCATTGTTGATGGATGTCCTTTTTGACAGATCGTGCCAAATTCTGTCCAATTGGCACATTAGATGTCAAAAGCCCGAACTGGATGAAGGACCGATGCTGGCCAAGGTAAGGTTTGGCAGGAACGATGTGTGGAAGGGGGGGAGAGTGGAGCATTGTCTTGCTGAAACGTAAGCCCAGGTTGATTTGCCATGAAGGAATGCAAAACGGGGTGTATAATATTGTCGAACTACGGCTCTGCTGTAAGGTTGCCGGGGATGTCAACCAAAAAGGTCCAGACCATCATTCCTGTTTGTCGGGCCGTGTTTCGAGTGACAGTTAGGGTGGTACCAGTCTGGGACGTCTCCAGAGACGTTTTAGCTGATCGTCGTGGTTCAGTTCGATGCAGGACTCATCACTGAAGGCGATTCTACTCCAATCAATGAGATAGGCCGAATATGACAGACACCACTGCGAATGGGTTTGTTGGTGTACAGAGGTCAATGGTAGTCAGTCCAAGGGGCTCTATGAACTCAGACCTTTTCTATAAATTGTGTATTAATGGTTCTTGTGGTCACTGAAGCACCAGTTGCACGTCGGATCGGTGACAATTATGAATCCAGGGATGGGAGTGTCTCTCTGACGATTGCTCGCTCCTTACGATCTGTCGTCTCTCCAGGTCGACCGCTTTCTTCTTGAGTTGTATTCGGCCACGGTTCATCCATTCCTGCCAACATCGTCGAATAACGGCACCGCTCCTATTCATATGTCGAGAGATTCGCGGATTATTCCAACTGACTTCTTTGAACCCAACTACGCACCCTCTATCAAATGATGATATCTGCGTATATTATTCACGCGCCTTTCTGTGACACGTAATTACCGTCCAAATGAGTACACGGAATGAGATTCCCAAAGAGTTTATGCATTGGTATGGACATGTTCTGTCCCTGTCAGCTGCACGGTGAAATTGCGCTGCTGCATCAGACGTTCATCAGTCGGATTCCAAATGTACAATTTTCTATTTTCCTTTGACACTTATATGAATATCAGTTTGTGACCAATTTGCATAATTCCTTAGTGATATGTCTTTTCTTCCCTGGAGTGTATATTATCTCGTTAGTGAAATAATCAGTCGTTTGTTGTAAACACGTGAGTTCGATTCTTTAGAGAATCTGCGATGTGATAATGATCCGTATAGAGTGCCCACTTGTATAGAGCTGAAGTGCGGATAATCACGAAGAAATGCAGCAGAATGACCAAAGGTTCTGAGCTGTGAACGCGACGAGAAGTAGACAAAATAAGTTGTGTGGATGGAAGGAAAAATGAGGAGGTACTGACAAGAGTAGCAGAGTATAGGAAATTATGACAAAGAAATGGTGAAACTTGTCGTGTCGAAACCCGCCTCGATCTTTTTGCAGCTCGTAGTTAACATCAGGAAAATCCACGTGTAGAACTGAAGCTGCCGATATGAACTGCAAGATACCTAAAAAAATAAAAAAGAATACGGGAATTTTTTGCTTTCTGCTTTCAGCTAAGAAATGGATAGCACTGGATATCTCTAAGTGTTGTTACAGTGAGTCACGTCTCAAGAGAGGTAGATTGTTAAACACCCTTGCATTTTTACTGAGATGCCGCAACAAGCAAACCATTCCTAAGTCTGCTACATTTAAACATTGTATAAATTCTGCGGGTGCCATTAAAATTAAACGACGGGCGACTGCGGCATTTGTGAAAGAAGGGGTGTGCTATAAGTGTCAGACAGTTACTATCACTCCATCTGAAGATTTAAGAGAACTCTTCAGCGGTGTGCTGGAACTGGATGGACAGCGCCACTTGGGCACTGGCCTATTGGACTGAACGACAAGCTAATGTTCGTCAAATGATAAAATATATCGACTCGAAGCACGAACGCAGGAAGACATGCCAAGAAGATGCATCATGTTTAATCTCACGGAGAAGAGTGGACGGCGTTTCAGTTTCGGTGTTACAGAAGGGTCTGAATTTTGCACCTACACCGAGACCATTGCCATCCAAGATATGATTAGTGAAATACAACAGGCTGTTTCGAAACTTCCTAAGGATGCTGCCGAAGAGATTAGGCATGACACATGAAACCTAAGAAGTCCAACTTTAACATCATATCAACTGAAAGAAATGTTCCACGAGAATTGAGTGGAGACCAAGATACCACTATCTTACCTTCTGACAAAGGAAATGTTACTGTGCTTCTCTCACGTCCAAAATGTAATAGCAAGATATTCATATTGCTCGACGATCCTGCATACAGTAAACGAAAAGTGATCCGACTGGTAGGATCCAGAGAAATACTTTGGAAATCATCAGGAAGAGCTCGATTCCAACGCAAGTCACTAAGGGTTTGCATAAACAGGGTGCAGTTTCTGCTAGACTCCATGGTCTAGAATCGGATGCCTCTCCGTCCCATTGTAAGTAACATAGAAGCACCTACTTATTTTGTTGCCAAATATTTGACATCACTATTGGAACCTCTCGTAGGTAAGTCATATTCGAAACTCTGAAGATTTTATAGGTCGCCTGAAAACTCTTAGTTGTCAGATCTTTTATCAAGTTTTGATGTTATGTCTTTATTCACAAAGGTGCCCTGCAGGACTCTTTAGAGCTCATTAGCAACAAGTTTGAGGAGGACATAGTGGCATTATTTAACCACGCGCTTACTTCAACATAATTCTTATTTCATGACCAATATTTTTAACGAGTAGACAGTGTCGCCATGGGAAGCCGTCTGATTCCTGGGGTGACCAGTTATTATATGGAGGACTTCGAAGAAAAAGCACTACAGTCAGCGACTCTCAAACTGTCTTGTTTTCTGCGATACGTGGATGATCATTTGTGGTGTGGCCACATGGACTTGACACTCTACCTACGTTTCTTCAGAATTTAAATTCACACCATCCGAATATAAACTTCACAACGGAAGTGGAAAAAAATGGTTCTTTACCTTTTCTTGACGTTTTGGTACGAAGGAAAACATATGGAACCTTGGGACACAGCGTCTACCGCAAGCCAACGCTTACAGTTATTTCCAGGTCACAAGCTGCTACCATCCTGCACATTGCGGTAGTGTGTTACGTACGTTATTTCGTAGAGCACTCCATTCGCCGTATCATCCTCAGAGGAGGATGCGGATAGGAGGGGCGTGGGGTCAGCACACCGCTCTCCCGGTCGTTATGATGGTATTCTTGACCGAAGCCGCTACTACTCGGTCGAGTAGCTCCTCAATTGGCGTCACGAGGCTGAGTGCACCGTGGAGCGCGTGTGGTATTTGATCCTGAAAGGGTGTCGAGTGAAATACAACATTTGAGTATAGTGTTCCGACAAAACGGTTATTCTGAGAGACAGATACGTAATGCATCCAGGCCCAAGCGACTTTAATCTATGGAGCAGCATGAAGATACGGAGACACACACCACTTCAGCCTTTTTGTCGTATTTGGTACCATGTCGTCAAGAATCGGAAGAGTCTGCGGAAGACCATCTGAAAAATTGAGGCCGGCCGAAGTGGCCGAGCTGTTCTAGGCGCTTCAGTCTGGAACCGCGTGACCGCTACGGTCGCAGGTTCGAATCCTGCCTCTGGCATGGATGTGTGTGATGTCCTTAGGTTAGTTAGGTTTAAGTAGTTCTAAGTTCTAAGGGACTGATGACCTCAGCTGTCAAGTCCCATAGTGCTCAGAGCCATTTGAAAAACTGAGGAACCTGTTGGGTTCGGTTAAGGATGATCTTGGCCCGAGGAAAAGTGGTGTGTACAAGATTCCTCGTCAATGTGGGGCGGCATATATAGACCAGACATGTCGCACAGTACAAGAACGCTACGATGAAAATCAGTAGCATGCGCCCTTACGTTAACCGGAAAAGTCGGCGATTGCAAAACGCTGTCTGGATACAGTACACCGTATGTTTTATGGAAAGACGGGAGTTTTATCCCCGGATTCATCTTTCTGGGACTGCATCATTAAGGAAGCAATACATATCGGTACAGCTGATAATATTATCAACAGGAATGCGGAATTTAAACTGAGCAGAGCCTGGAACCCTGCATTGGCTGCTATTAAATCACGACGAGGAAATAAAGATTTTTTCGATAACAGCCCCGTCATAACATTGGACTAGTATGGTATTTTAGTGAGTGACGTCTGGCCGCACTGTTAATAAACATAGCGTACAGAGCACGCGCAGGAGGACCGGTCTGCGATTTTCGGCAGAGAGCGTTTAAGAATGGCGCCATCTAACCGCAAATCATTGCGCATGCGTAATTTCCGCTCCTGCACATTCTTCCGCGCGTTTTCTCTATACAGGGGCGTCGACGAGCGAATACCGACAGTCGTACCTAGCCACCAGCAAGTTTCAACCACCTGAAGTCGGAGGAAATATTGTGGAATTTACGCAGCATCACCCGGCGGCAAACCCGTGAAGACTATTTTCAAGGAAGCGCCTGAAGGTTTATGCGCAGTCTGCGCCTCCCTTTTCGAAACTGCACGAATTGTAACGCTAAATTCAAGCATGTCTGCACTTCTCTCAAATATAATTTACAACTACATAAGAAAATGTTAGTGGTGGTCCATGAATCTAGTCTGATAAGGAACTGTACATACAATATCCGTGGCGATAGAATTACTTAAATTACGTGAAGAATGTTACGTTAATTGTCATCTTCTGAACAAATTACAATTAAAGTGACACATATTTCTTTCGTACTTATTACTTTCTATTATTTTTTCCATTTCCCGTTACTATTTCACTTTTTATTTTTATCAATCTGTTTTTCTTTCTAGTATTAGACCGAGGATAGATTTAAGAAGAAAATTGAATAATTAATTAAAGTGACATACATTTTCAGAAGGGAAAAGTAAAAATCACTGCACACATTGACACAATCGTTCGCCGACAGGAAACAAAATCGCAACAGTATAATGGGTATTTCAGGAAATAAAAACAGTATGTCTCCTAAATATGTATAACTTGACAGAATATTCTTTAGGTAGAGCTCACGAGCCATATGTGATGAACCATTTGAAAAACACGAAAAAGTAAATAAAACAAAAAAAAGTCAAAAATGGTTCAAATGGCTCTGAGCACTATGGGACTTAACATCTGTGGTCATCAGTCCCCTAGAACTTAGAACTACTTAAACCTAACTAACCTAAGGACATCACACACATCCATGCTCGAGGCAGGATTCGAACCTGCGACCGTAGCGGTCCCGCGGTTCCGGACTGAGGCGCCTAGAACCGTACGGCCACCGCGGCCGGCAAAAAAAAAAAAAGTATAAATACGTTTTGGACAAAAGGGGAATAACGCTCTGTTAAATAGCCAATATATTAAGCAAACCATAAGACAAATTACGGTAAATTTTGATTGATGATTTGTCTATTGGATTGTTTCCTGCAATATGGGAGCTTAAAGCATTTGTTGACAGCCCACGAGAGTCAAATGCGAAAATTAGCTTCTTCTGCATACACATCTATATGATCTCCAATTTACAAATAAGTGCCTTGCAGCCACTTCTCTGCCATTTCACTCTCTAACAACGCGCGACTAAAACGAAAACTTAAATATTTCCGTGCGGGCTCTGATTTCTCTTATTTTATTATGTTGATCATTTCTCCTTCTTAAGGTAGGCGCGTGTAAAATATTTTCACACTCTGAGGACAAAGTTGGTGAATGAAATTTCATGACAAGGTCCTACCGCAACGAAAAACTTCTTTATTTTAATGATTGCCACCCGTTCGTGTATCATATCCGTAGCACTCTCTCCCCTATTTCGCGAGAGAAAAACTAGTTGCCCTTGTCTGTGCGGGTCCCACGCCGCACAGCAGTACTCCGGAAGACTGCAGACAAACCTAGTCTAAGCTGTCTCTTTAGTAGATCTGTTACATACTACTAATAAATCTCAGTCTTCGGTTTGCTTTCCCCCACAACATTATCTATGTGATCGTTCCAGTTTAAGTTATTCATAACTGTAATCCCTAATAATTTAGATGAGTTCACAGCCTTCAGATTCATGTAATTTATTGTGTACCTGAAATTTAACGGATTCATTTTAGTATTCTTATTATTTAGAATCAATTGCCGCTTTTTTCACCATACGGATACCGTCTCTACATCAGTTTGCAATACCACACAGGTTACATTTCTACCCCAACACACACATGGTTCGTAGGACTGTCAAGTTTCACAGCTCACGGTAAGATAATAATAACATGCTCTTCCCAGTAGAACGTTTCCTGCTGAAATATTGTGCCGTGCATATGACATTCTCAACGGTAATTAGGAACTGACAGTGCAAGAATAGCTTCAATCCATGCCTGCCGTAGTGGCGCAGACATAAGGAGGTTCTGCTGCCGAAAACCGAACGCTCTCCAACAAGTCATGCCGGCAGCTCCACAGTCACAGTCCGGCCGCTGAGCCAATAACCGGCGTCTCGAGTCACTTCGACGGCGCTAGGTGGGCCGCGTATGTGGCCACAACCGCAGCAGTACCTAAGCAGGCCGTCCGGCAGGCCTGAGTGTATCGACACAACCGTGCATCGAATTGTCGTCCGCTGTGTGTTGGCCGCCGCCATGAAGCAGTCAACATTCTTCCCGCTGCAGGTCACCACTAGATGGGTAAATGGCATTCTTCAAGCAGCGGGGTGCCTTCCAGCGCCGATACTCGCCACCCCACCAGCAGCATGACAACGACGTAAGGCCGCCTCATCTGATACAGCATTCGGCGTCATCGTAACACCGCTTCTCGCCATCGTGGACCACGAGATCGACGCCTGACGACGCACGTGGAACACAGACGCCGAGGGCCAAAGCTGGACCGCCCTGCCGGACGAGAGCGTACACTTGTAACTGTTGCAGCTTGTTCGTGTAATAATGAGTTGATCTGCACACCGACTGTCTTGTCTCGGCCACCTTCTCCTCCGTTGGACTTCTGTAGCCCTTGCTAGCCCATCGAACCCACAACGCGCACTGTGGGAGAGCCTCCACCACACTGACGACTAGATGAACGGCTCTTCTACCCCTCCGTAGCGGTCACGGCACAATCGATCCGCTCCATTACCATCATACTGAAACTAGCTGACAACTGCCGCAAAAGACTTTATACTCACCCGTGGTTTCTGTGGGACCACTCAACCACGGAACCTGGTCGTCAAACGACCAGCTAAAAATGCTCCTAACGGAGCACAAATAAGGCTTAATTTGTCCAGTTTAATAGATTCTCAGTGAAAAGTGGGGTGCCAGCTGCCTCATTCTACCTTCCTCAGCACCTTGAAAAATTTCCTCCAAAATTTTGGCATGCGAACATTTTCGCACTGTTTTTAACAAAAGCTCCCCTAACAGTAACTTACCCACCAATCCATCCCAGTGAGTTGCTCATTTCCACCTTCTCCCACTTGCCCATTCTCATTCACACATTCTGACCAACGCATTGTCATTATCTTTCGAACCGAGCGAGGTGGCGCAGTGGTTAGACACTGGACTCACATTCGGGAGGACGACGGTTCAATCCCGCGTCCGGCCATCCTGATTTAGGTTTTCCGTGATTTCCCTAAATCGCTCCAGGCAAATGCCGGGATGGTTCCTTTCAAAGGGCACGGCCGACTTCCTTCCCCGTCCTTCCCTAATCCGATGAGACTGATGACCTCGCTGTCTGGTCTCCTTCCCCAAAACAACCAACCAATTATCTTTCGAGTCTGTCTAAGTCTCTCTGACTGTCACTGTCCTCTGTCACACAGCCTCAGTCTCCTTATTTCTGTCCTGATAATACTGTCTCCTCACCCTGTTACTGTGTCCCTCTTGTTCTCTCTTAGTGCTACTATGTCATTCATTCCTTCCCACTGCTGCTCTCTCTTCTAACTGTCGCTATCTCTCTCTTCCTCGTTTTCGCTATCATATACTTTGTCTTTCATCATCACTGCTTCTTATCCACTTTCAATTTCTGCATCTTTTTATTCCTCTCCCACTGGTACTGTATCCTTCACTATTTTCCTAGCAATGTTCTGGCGCTGTCAACTATATTCCACTCTCACTCTGTCCCTCTCTTTCTCTCATACTCCAGTGTCTCCGCTCATTCTGCACCACAATCACTGTCTCGTATCTTCAAGTATTTATTATTTTTCCGTCTCTTTCCCACTGCGACTGTTTCCTGCTGTCTCAATACACGAAAGCGCGAACATGTTCGCATGCCAGAACTTTTGGGAAAATTTTTAAAGGTGCTCATGAAGGTAGAAACAGGCAGCTGGTACCCCACTTTTCAGCCAGAGTCTTTTAAATAAACACGAACATATTCGCATCTATTGTGCCCGATACGAGTATTTTCCGCTGGTTCTCTTCTTTTCCTTCCTACAATAGGACATGTCACTTGCATGAAAAGAAATGTATTAATCAGTAAAATTTTAATACTTTACTCATGAGAGATTGAAATAACGCCATGGTCTTTCTCACCCACCGACTCGTTTACGTCACACACCGCTATGTTACACCCTATAATTCGGAGCCCTCTAGCGGCAAGAGCTGCAAATATATAGACATCAAGAATAAAGATGGAGAATGTTAATAACGTTGTTTTATTTAAAATCTTCGAGCATTTTCATGTAAAAAATTCGGAGACGTTAGATTTTAGTATGCTTTCGGAATTAGTAAATGTAACTGTAACAGTCACAAAATACAGTACTATAGCGTCTTATCCGACCCAAAAATGGTTATCTATTAGCTTCAAAAAATGTCTCTGAGCACTATGGGACATAACTTCTAAGGTCATCAGCCCCAACTTTAACCTAACTAATCTAAGGACATCTCATACATCCATGCCCGAGGCAGGATTCGAACCTGCGACCGTAGCGGTCCCGCGGTTCCAGACTGTAGCGCCTAAAACCGCTCGGCCACCCCGGCCGGCTATCTATTATCCTCCTAGCACCTTAGAACCACTTACTGTCAACTACTATTTCTTAGTTTATTCTATTGCAAATCTCTTTCTCTCATTTTGTTTTTATTTTTCATATCATCCTACGAAGTTTGTAGTCAGCCGGTGAGCATTGATAACATGCTCTACCTGCATTCCAAAACGCCGCGAATAAAAACGGGATTCTTCTGGAGCTCATACTTCGGGCTCTGTTGGTGATAGAAAGGTAAGATCAAGTGTTTTGAATGGCCCTTGGACTATGGACCATTTGTATACCCAACAGAATGATTGTCCTAGCGACACTATCCCACAGTACAGGGTCAAAGTATGGGTGTTCCACATTTCCTCCTGCCTAGGCAAATGGAGCAAACCGGTTGGTTCCTTTTGAATTTGATGTTGCCTACGGCGGGCTTAGCGGGGCTTATGGAGGCACCATTAGTCCACGGGTGATTCTTAGAAAACTCAAAAGAGATCTTTTTTCCATTTTATCGTACCAAAACAGAACTGCGGATTCCAAGACGGCTACGCACAGCAAATAGCAGAAATTTATTCGATGTGTTCCTAAGATTCCGACCTCGAACAATCTTGAAATTTTTTTTGATACCTGCAACTGTGTCCGAGCTACAGAGCTTCAAACGTACCATACCTTTACACGCAAAACACCCATATAGAATTCGGTGTGTATGAAGTGACGTGGCAACGAGAAATATTCTGTAAAGTGTCTTCATTATCATCAGAAGGATCCTGGAAACCCTATGTTATGATACCGAAGAAACGCAAATTTTTTTGCGCATAAAATCCGGTCGGAGGTGTTAAACTACGAGGGGCGTTCAGAAAGTAAGCTCCGATCGGTCGCGAAATGGAAACGACTATGAAAATCCGATAAAGCTTTGCACAGATGTGTTGGGTAGTGTCTCTAGTATAACCCCAGTTAGCATCACGTCGCTCTTCTCATTTCTGAGCTCGCATTGAGTGCGTAAAGATGTCTAGAAAATAGTGTCTGCCGCCAAGTACGAGGGCCTGGTGAGAAATTTCGCCTGAAGCTATGCAGCTAACATTACATAACTGTCGTGCTGTTTCTTCTTCAAGGCAATTCTCAGCCGCATTCTGCAGGGGCAATGAAGATGCTCCTGCATCGTTTTCAAATGGAAATGTGAGATTACCCACGATACAGTCCGCAATTGTCTCCCCCTGAGTTTCATCTCTGGTCACATGAACCGCTGTCTTTGAAGACAACATTTTGACACAGACAACGAGGTGTAGGCCAGCGTGGAGAATTGGCGGAAAGCACTGGCGGCTGCCTTCTATGATGAGGCTATTGAAAAGTTGGTACAACGCTATGACAAAAGTCTAAGTCAGAGGGGCGACTACGTAGAGAAGTAGCTGAAAGGTGTAGCTAATTGTTACAAGTAAAACATTTCTGATGTTCACTGTGGTTTCAATTTGGCAATCAATCGGAGCTTACTTTCTGAACAGGCCTCGTAGTTTGGCGTTATTTAAACATAAGTAAAGTATTAAAATTTTGCTTTTCATGCGAGTGACATGTCCTATTGCAGCAGGGAAAAGAACACTATAAGACAAAACAGAAAAAAAACGGAGCACTACGACTTAATTACCCGAATATGTCGGAAATCAGTAGGTGTAATGTACGTATACAAGCAAAAAATGATTACAGTTTGAGAAAGGTTGGATGATTTGCTCAAGAGAAAGAGCTTCACGAATTTAGCAGGTCAACTACGCGTTCATCGCTTATGTAAGCAGTTATTCGGCTTGGCATTAGTTGATAGAGTTGTTAAACGTTGTCCTGAGGGATATCGTGCCAACTGGGGCATTAGCTCGTCAAAATCCCGAGATTGTTGAAGGGCTCGGCCCATAATCCTCTAAACTTTCTCAACTGAGCAAAGATCCGGCGGCCTTAGTGGCCAAGGTAGGGTTTGGCAAGTACGAAGACAAGCAGTAGAAACTCTCGTCGTGTGCTGGTGGGCATCATCTTGCTGAAGTATAAGTCCAGGATGACTTGTTATGATGGGCAACAAAACTGGGCGCAAAATATCATCGTCGTACCGCTGTGCTAGGGGGCCGCGGTGGCAACCAAAGGGGTATTGCTATGAAAAGATACGGCACTGCAGACCATGACTCATGATTGTCGGGCCGTAAGTAGGGTGAATGTAAGGTTGGTATCACACCTCTGTCCTGAACGTCTCTAGACACGTCTTTGGCCTGAAGAATGTTTCTACTGCTTATCCCCCTGCTTGCCAAATCCTACCTTGACCAGCAAGGTCGCCGGCTGTCTCGCCAATTGAGAACGTTGGGAATGTTATGATCAGGTCCCTCGAGGCACCTTGAAATGTTGACGACCTAATGCGTCAGCTGGGCAGGATTTGGTAAGCTATCTCTCAAGAGGTAATCTAACAACTCCGTAAATCAATTCCAAGCCGAATTACTGCTTGCACACGGACCAGAAATGGACCAATGTATTACTGACTTTCTCCATTTGTGAATCTCTTTCACTTGAATATATCATCCTGTTTATGTGAAATTTTAATCATTTATTTATCTGTACATGTACGTCATATCCACCGACTTCCAGACCTTTTTTCTAGTGTATAGCTGCACTTGAGTTCGGCACTTGTTGCATGATGTAAAAATATCGCTCTATAATCATAAATTTTCGCAAAATGTGCCTTTGGGTCATGGCTATAGATTCATCTACACATTTGAAAACAGAGTCACAAACCTTTGATTACATTTTAATCAGTACTGTTTCAATGAAAGATAATGTGTCCATTACATTAACAAAACTACCTCCTGGACTTTAAGTTTTTGTTACTTAGAGAGCAACGGAACATTGTCTGGCGAACTGTGATGGGCGTGCTTAACTGCGTATGATTTACCAGGCAGTGCATCATGGAGAGTAGAGACGGGATTTGTAGCGACACGCACGGGACCTGCAGCGGTCGCGTAGATGCCCGACTGTCTTCTGCGTGGGGACAGATTTACATGTACATACATTACTCACTATTACTCTCTGATTACAGAAGGACAGGGAAGAAAGTGGGTGGGAGCTGGTTTCTCATGATGGGGCAGGCCAAGGTTACGATTGTGGATGGGGCCGAATCAGTTACTCTCGGTTGCACAACAAATATGTAAACTTTATTTAAACAAATTAAAATTTTAAAACAATCTCTTAAAAAAACGCAATTGACTGTATGGCGGCTGAAGGCCTTATCACAAAAAATCCCACAACCTCAACAACAAACGGCTGAAGGCCTGAATTAGAAGTCAGAAGAACAATTCCAAATAGCACATATTAAGATAAACACTTCGTTTTAAACAAACTGTAACACAGCTGAAGGCCTTATTATAAAAGAAGTGAAATTATTACTCGGCTGAAGGCCACAAACAATTCCAAATAACAAACGGCTGAAGGCCTGAATTAGAAGTAAGGAAAACAATTACAAATAGCACACATCTCAACAAATACCTTGCTTTAAAAACAGGTTTGCCTTTAAAAAAATAAAAAAAAACTTATTGTAACACGGATGAAGGCCTTATTATGGAAGAAGTGAAATTATTGCTCGGCTGAAGTCCACGCCAACAAGAATTAGAAAATTACAAATATCCATAAAACAAACATCACAATCTAAGGAATCAGGACAAGTGGTTCTCAGAATGTGTTCCAAGGGTTGGCCTGCCAAGGTAACTCAAACACAAGGCAGCCAAGAGTTGTACTCACGTAACAGAATGACAACTCAAACTAGTGGCAGCTTAAGCGCCGATGGACCGACTAACCAATAGGCCTAACGTCCGATCACCGGTACAACGATGGAATATTTTTAGGCAAAGGTGAAGAGACAGACAGCAATACGTCTTCAGATAACACCCAAGGCCGAAGGAAACACTAGAACCAAGGTAGACCTCCCAAAAAATATGCACAGTACAATACAAGAGACTGTCGAACTACAAGCCGTGTCGGACAGCATAAACACGATGAGGAAAGGTACACTGCCGGAAAAGTACGCAACCTCCAGGGCAGGTAACTGGGCCACAAGGCAGAAAATACCGCTGGTTGCACTTCACTAATAAGAATAATACTAAATTCAATGATGAATAACAAGTAGAGAAAGACGGCTGCAATATTTCACCGCCTCGAAACACTTAACTCGCTGCCGCCAGCCTCCGCGGCCCTGGGAGCTACAACCCACCGACCAACGGCGAGATCTCAGAATAGTCGAGGTGGCAGTAGCAGTTAACTCTTCATTCAACTTAAACGTCCAGGGCTCGGTGTCCAACGAAGTCGTCGCTCTCGCATCTACCCCTCCTCGACCCGACAGTGGCAGCACGCCGCCAGCGGCTCCGGCTTGCCTCCGCGCTACACGGACCTGCTCGCTGATGCGCCTCAACTGGACTGATGTCCGCTTGCAACCCTCACCAAATCCAGTACGCAGACAGCACTAAAATAACTGCTCATTCAAAACTACAAGACACAGACGGATCCGGGAAAACAATTCCACCAACAACTCACAATACAAAAACCAGTCACTCTGAAACAACACGGACGAATTATAAGTCGCCACAAACACATAGAAACCAGAAGCGGTGGGAAGACCAAATGCACGTCGTCCGCTGCGAAGACCGACCGAACGACCAACCAACAGTCGTTCCCACTCAAGTAAGGCAAGAGAAAGATACCGGTATAAATCGTCGACTGACAACTTATTATATACTAAGATGGTATCTGTTCTTTCCGACATTTCCGAAAGAACAGACACCATTGGTGACCATGCAGCTCGTTAGAATGAAATTACAATGAAATTAACACCCTTAGCTGGTTACAGGCGTTGACATACGTCAACGGGGACAGATGAAAATGTGTACTCCGACCGGGACTCGAACCCGGGATCTCTTGCTTACATGGCAGACGCTCTATCCATCTGAGCCACCGAGGACACAGAGGATAGCGCGACTGCAGGGACTTATCTCTGGCACGCCTCCTGCGAAACCCACATTCTCAACGTATTGTCCCGCACTCCATTCGTAGTGCCCCCGGCTATTATACTCATTACTCGCGGCGCGTTGCCGATTCCCGTAAGAGTGCGGCCACTGTTTGTGCATTCGTACGGAAGAAGATGGTCAGGTGGCCGGTGAGCCCTAACTATATATATACTAAGATGGTATCTGTTCTTTCGGATCTAGAGAATGTGCTGGCAAGGGCAGCTGTCGAACGTTTTCTGTATCCAGAAGGGCCCGTACAGGACCTGCAACATGCGGTCGTGCATTATCCTGCTGAAATGTAGGGTTTCGCAAGGATCGAATGAAGGGTAGAGCCACGGGTCGTAACACATCTGAAATGTAACGTCCGCTGTTCAAAGTGCCGTCAGTGTGAACAAGAGGTGACCGAGACGTGTAACCAATGGCGCCCCACACCATCACGCCGGGTGATACAGCAGTATGGCGATGACGAATACACGCTTCCAATGGGCGTTCACCGCGATGTCGCCAAACACGGATGCGACCATCATGATGCTGCAAACAGAACCTGGATTCACCCGAAAAAATTACGTTTTGCCGTTCGTGCACCCAGGTTCGTCGTTGAGTACACCATCGCAGGTGCTCCTGTCTGTGATGCAGCGTCAAGGGTAACCGCAGCCATAGTCTCCGAGCTGATAGTCCATGCTGCTGCAAACGTCATCGAACTGTTCGTGCAGATGGTTATTGTCTTGCAAACGTCTCCATCTGTTGACTCAGGGATCGAGACGTGGCTGCACGATCCCTTACAACCATGCGGATAAGATGCCTGTCATCTCGACTGCTAATGATACGAAGCCGTTGGGATCCAGCACGGCGTTCCGTATTACCCTTCCGAAGCCACTGATCCCATATTCTGCTAACAGTCATTGGATCACGACCAACGCGAGCATCAATGTCGTGATACGATAAACCGCAATCGCGACAGGCTACAATCCGACCTTTATCAAAGTATGAAACGTGATGGTACGCATTTCTCCTCCGTACACGAGGCATCACTACAACGTTTCACCGAGGCATCACTACAACGTTTCACGAGGCATCGCCGGTCAACTGCTGTTTGCGTGCGAGAAATCGGTTGGAAACTTTCCTCATGTCAGCACGTTGTAGGTGTCACCACCGGCGTCAACCTTGTATGAATACTCTGAAAAGCTAATCATTTGCATATCACAGCATCTTCTTCCTGTCGGTTAAATTTTGCGTCTGTAGCACGTCATCTTCGTGGTGTAGCAATTTTAATGGCCAGTGGTGTATCGTATAACTGTGATGATTTTCATTTATTACTTTCTTTATTTATTGCTTATTTAGTATGATCAGATTAGGGTTTTAAGACCTTCTTTTACAGCTGACCAGTGATAACACATACGAAAAAAATATTACGTAAGAATCACAATAATAATAATTAGCTTTACTAAAAAAAATTGTAATTTGCAACAATAATAACAGGGGGTATTAAGGATCATATTGATTAGTTTACCACCTTTCAAGCCACTATTAGTATTGATAGAACAGGAAGGAATAACGAAAGAGGAGAAGATTGAAATGAAAATGACAGTGGCTGCTAGGAAGGAACAGAATTTCAGTAGAGAAATATGTAGGCAAAAGCAAGGATAACTGGTGGATACTAGACAGTCGACGAGAGTGAGCAACAGACAAACACATGGACAAGGTAGCTATTGTGGAAGCAGGAGCCACCTCAGTTGTCTTTTAAAGTTTTAAAGTATTTTAATTTCTCTGTTATTTTGAGAAAGATTTTCCAAAGACGGGTCCCTATACTAAAAATGATGTACGACTATTTTATTCATAATCTCCACAAAAATCATCAAAGTAATTGAGAAAAATACTCTTTCACTGTCTATATTTAGTTTTTCTCCTATTTTATAAAGTATATTTCAACTAATGAGTTTTATTAAGTGCCATGAAATGGTAAGGCTCAAATTTTACTTATTCAACTGCTGTTAAATATTTATCATAGTTACTGAATCCAGTTTTTCATTTAATCTAAAGTCAGTTGCAAATGTTAGTACGTTTTCGTAAATTCTAATAGAATCATTACACCACACGTGCTGAATTTGGTAGTGCAAGAGACTACCTTGGATGATAACTTTCCCTGCAGGCATCCAGTTTACCTTTCAACTTCTCGTTGAGAGCCAGAGAGTGACCTATTGATCGTTCGGCTGAGCAATGAAGCGATAAACAGACTTGACATTTAGTTTACAATCAATAAAACCCGTTCAATAAAACCTTTCTCCTTACCTTTATTAAGACTTAATCTTACTGGAAACGAAGTTCCTCCTATTAAAAAATAGGCCAATCGTAAAATAATCGATCTATCCACCGCTATGACAGTGACACCCTCAGCTCCTGAGCGGTGGATGTTGCAGATCCTACAATTTATTTATATAAGTCTGCAGATATGGATTAAATAATCCCTGGTCCTATGCAAAGTAGCAAATGTAATTTCGCCAGGGGATTAGTCACGAAAGTCTGTTCTGAGCCGTAAAGCGCTCCTCGGAGGAGGAACCTGTTCTAATGGCCTTTTAATGCCCCTTATCACTCCACTCTTCTGTTACTGCCTCCTCCAGTTTTCTTTTGTTTTACAAACTTCTTTTCTTACCTTTTTTGTAATCAAATGTAGATTCCACTGTTTAATTTTTCGTCTCTCGAGTAGCAGCAGCTAGTCCCTTCCTGAAATATCGTATACATTCCTAATTAGCAAACAACCGTTTATTCGCCCCGAAGTATCTATTTTGCACTTCTCTTAATATTTCAGTTTCAAGAAATAGAAATTCAGTGCTTATTTTCACACACAGTGACCGCAGCTTATAAAAGTAACCAACGACAACTATTTCTTGGCGTACAGGTCCGTTTAATGGTTTGTTCTGTAAACTTAGATCAATTTTCGCGAAGTTTTCTGAGCTCTGTCTGTCACCCTTAACAAATACCACTTTTTTTGGTCCTGAAGTCGTTTATGGAGTCGTCTGCTGTTACTATTCAGCACGCGAATTATTCTTGCATCCTGGGCCGATTAACCAGTGTTGTGTATGTTGTTGTTGTCCTCAGTCCTGAGACTGGTTTGATGCAGCTCTCCATGCTACTCGATCCTGTGCAAGCTTCTTCATCTCCCAGTACTTACTGCAACCTACATCCTTCTGAATCTGCTTAGTGTATTCATCTCTTGGTCTCCCTCTACGACTTTTACCTTCCACGCTGCCCTCCAATGCTAAATTTGTGATCCCTTGATGCCTCAGAACATGTCCTACCAACCGGTCCCTTCTTCTTGTCAAGTTGTGCCACAACCTCCTCTTCTCCCCAATTCTTTTCAATACCTCCTCATTAGTTATGTGATCTACCCATCTAATCTTCAGCATTCTTCTGTAGCACCACATTTCGAAAGCTTCTATTCTCTTCTTGTCTAAACTATTTATTGTCCATGTTTCACTTCCATACATGGCTACACTCCATACAAATACTTTCAGAAACGATTTCCTGACACTTAAATCTATACTCGATGTTAACAAATTTCTCTTCTTCAGAAACGCTTTCCTTGCCATTGCCAGTCTACACTTTATATCCTCTCTACTTCGACCATCATCAGTTATTTTGCTCCCCAAATAGCAAAACTCCTTTACTACTTTAAGTGTCTCATTTCCTGATCTAATTCCCTCAGCATCACCCGACTTAATTCGACTACATTCCATTATCCTTGTTTTGCTTTTGTTGATGTTCATCTTATATCCTCCTTTCAAGACACTGTCCATTCCGTCCAACAAATCTTCCAAGTCCTTTGCTGTCTCTGACAGAATTACAATGTCATCGGCGAACCTCAACGTTTTTATTTCTTCCCCAAGGATATTAATACCTACTCCGAATTTTTCTTTTGTTTCCTTTACTGCTTACTCAATATACAGATTGAAAACATCGGGGACAGGCTACAACCCTGTCTCACTTAGTTCCCAACCGCTGCTTCCCTTTCATGTCCCTCGACTCTTATAACTGCCTTCTGGTTTCTGTACAAATTGTAAATAGCCTTTCGCTCCCTGTATTTTAACCCTGCCACCTTTAGAATTTGAAAGAGAGTATTCCAGTCAACATTGTGAAAAGCTTTCTCTAAGTCTACAAATGCTAGAAATGTAGGTTTGCCTTTCCTTAATCTATTTTCTAAGATAAGTCGTAGGGTCAGTATTGCCTCACGTGTTCCAACATTTCTGCGGGATCCAAACTGATCTTCGTCGAGGTCGGCTTCTACCAGTTTTTCCATTCGCCTGTAAAGAGTTCGCGTTAGTATTTTGCAGCTGTGACTTATTAAACTGATAGTTCGGTAATTTTCCCATCTGTCAACACCTGCTTTCTTCAGGATTGGAATTATTATATTCTTCTTGAGTGTTGTGTATATTTGATCGTTAATAGTGCTGTTGCAACAGAGCGAAGTGACGCCCGAAGTGAGGTACTTTCATTTGCATTCTGCAGGACCGTCGTTGAAATGCCCAGCCAGCCGTGATTTCCAAAAATTACTTCAAGCGATCCTGGCATGGTTCTTTTGACAAGCCATGTCCAACTTCCTGTCCTATCTTTCCCTAATCCAAGCGTGTGTTCTGTCTTTAACGATCTAGTCGTCGACGGGACGTAATGCGCTAATAATCTTTCCTTTTTTCTGTCTTTTACGATTGCCTGTAATTTTTGTTACAGCGCAATAAAGTGCTTGCTTTTAGTTTCTACAACTTCCAATTTTGTATTATTTAATGCGTTCAGAAAGGGTTTAAATTTCGCAGGCTCTCCAATGATACATTAATTGATGACAACACTTTGACAGTTCCTCGCATCTGCTTTACCAAGACATATTACATGGGTAAATCCCTTGACAAAACCTCCAGTACAAATACTTATGAGGCAGTAACCGATAGCGTAAACTTCATCTATCTAGCTCTGAAATTTATTGATAAAAATATCAGCAGACAACGTTGAGGTAGACGTTGTAAAGATGTAAGAAAACTATCAATAAATTAATCATTTGCGATGTACGAGGGTCACTCCAAAAGAAATGCACACTATTTTTTTTAAATCCATCTTTTATTCTACATATTTGAAAGTGTTACAGTGTGTAGCTACATCCTTTAGGAACAGTGTTTACATTTCTCTACATAATTTCCATCCCTCTGAACTGCCTTACGCCATCTTGGAACCAGAGCATGTATACCCGCACGGTAAAACTATGGACCAACCAGTTGGAGCCACTGTTTGGCAGTGTGCACAAGGGAGTCATCATCTTCAAACCTTGTTCCACGAAGAGATTCTCAATTTCCCAAAGAGATGATAGTCACATGGAACCAGGTCAGAACTGTAAGGCGGGTGTTTCAGTGTTGTCCATCCGAGTTTTGTGATTGCTTCCATGGTTTTTTGGCTGACATGTGGCCGTGCATTTTTATGCAACAGCAAAACATCCTGCTTTTGCCGATGTGGTCGAACACGACTCAGTCGAGCTTGAAGTTTCTTCAGTGTTGTCACAAATGCATCAGAATTTATCGTGGTTCCAATTGGCGCGATGTCCACAAGCAAGAGTCCTTCGGAATCGAAAAACACCGTAGCCATAACTTTTCCAGCAGCAGATGTGGTTTTATCTTGGGTGAATTTGCATGATGCCACTCCGTTGGTTGCTTCTTCGTCTCTGGTGAAAAAGGATGGAGCCATGTTTCATCACCTGTCACAATTCTTCCAAGAAACTCATCTCCACCATTCTCATACTGTTCCAAAAGTTCGCTGCACACCGTTTTTCTTGTTTATTTGTGAGCCACTGTCAGCATCCTGGGAACCCACCTGGCACAAACCTTTTTACGCTAACACTTTCAGTATTCTACAAACACTTTCTTCCCCTATCCCAACGTAGCGTGACAATTCGTTCACTGTGATGCGTCTGTCAGCAGTCACCAATTCGTTAACTCTATGCACATTGTCTGGAGTGTGTGCAGTATGAGGCCTGCCACTGTGAAGACAATCGTCAATATTGCCGTGCCCGCTCTCATCACGTAATCTGCTTGCCCACAGACTAACTGTACTGCGATCGACAGCAGCATCCCCATACACCTTTCTCAACCTTTTGTGGATGTTTCCCACTGTCTCGTTTTCACAGCACAGGAATTCTATGACAGCACGATGCTTCTGATGAACGTCAAATGTAGCAGCCATCTTGAAGACATGCTGTGACGGCGCCACTCACGGGAACAGGTTGAGCTAAGTTTGAAAACAAGCGGGAAGGATGTATCTGCACAGTGTAAAACTTTCACACATGCAGAATGAAAACGGTTTTTTTACAAAAATTGTGCGCATTTATTTTGGAGTGACCCTCGTAGGAACTACAGTACAGTGATGGTGAAACATCCAGCTAAATCAAGGGACTAAAGCGGTTATGTGTCAGCGCTCTACTTTCCATCTGCGCTGGTCATAAGTTTTTCTTTCATGACAAAATCACCGGCAAAGCACAAAATGCGAAGAAAGTGCTGAAAAAGGTACTGTACACACCTTGAAGCATTGGTATCACATCAATAAACTTCCACTCGCATATTATACAGATTACTCACGCACCTGAAGGAAGTCGTTTTAGATGTATTCCCGGCCATGAATATGAATGTCGATACCCTCCTGACCCGAGCTGAAGAGTATATGTACGTTTCTTGGGTCACCTGAATATAATAAGCAACAGACAGTTCACTTGACACCTGCTCGACCATTCTTTGGAAGCAGCATCCATACTGCAAAACTCATCTTCTCAGAGAAGCTGCCCTGGCAAGTCTACAAAGTTTATAAACTCAGTGTGGTACTCAGTATAACGGAATAATGTTTCAAAAAATAAATTCCAACTATTCTTCGATTAGTGACTTCACCCACACTTCGTGATTCGTATTCCGTCCACATCGCAGCACTTTCAGTCATAACCTGTACAGCCCTAGGTCAGTGAACAAAGCACATATGATGTTTGTATATCACTTGTTTGTGTCTTCATTTTACATTCTCTACTAATATAACGGTTACAGTCATTTCGGTGTAGCCATCAAAACAGGTCGTTAGCCATTAGGTTGCTAAAATTTTGAAACCACAAGTGTTTCGGGTCTTTTGTTACTGTTCTCTAGTTGTGACCAAAGTTTCAGAGAGGTAGATTTATTTTCCTTGGTAAACCGTCTTTGAATGTTCTGGCCTGCTGATGTCTAACTTAATGCATATTGGGCATTATGATTTCGAAGGTAGCAGATTTATTTCACTTTTTCCAATCGTTTTGCACTTTCTGATTATCATCTGGCTTTGTGTTCAGTTTCTTAGTCTAATTATCTATACCCAGAACTCTGTGCAGCCTTTTAGTAATTTAATATTTTTTTCGAAAACATCACCATCACCATCGAGACCGCTACACATCAACTTTTTTACCCTTTCAAACTCTTTCATTTCTCTTCATTTTATATTGGAAATACAAGAGAAACAGTACTGATTATATGTGAAAAACTATTTTGACGTTTAAATCACTTAAAGACAACTTCTGAACGTACAGAGGTTGTGATGAAATTAGCCATATTGGCTGTACGTCTTATGTTATTTTACTTTCTTACCTCTATAGTTTTACTTTTCCCTACTTGCGATTGCTTTTATTACCACTGTTATTAAGAAGCAGAAGAAAGGAGAGGGAAGATTAGACTTTAACCTATCGACAACGAAACCTACATCTACATGGATACTCTGCAAATCACACTCATGTGCCTGTCAGAGGATTCATCGAACCACCTTCACAATAATTTTTTGCTATTCCACTTTCGAACAGTGCGGGGGAAGAACGAACACCTGAATCTTTACGTGCGAGCTCGGATCTCCCTTATTTTATTACGATGATTGTTTCTCTCTATGTAGCTCGGCGTCAACAAAATATTTTCGCATTCGGAGGAGAAAGTTGGTGATTGGAACTTAGTGATAATATTCCGTCGCAACGAAAAACGCCTTTCTTTTAGTGATATCCAGCCCAAACCCTATATCTTTTCAGTGACACTCTCTCAGATATTTCACGATAATACAAAACGTGCTGCCCTTCTTTGAACTTTTTATATGTACTCCGATAGTCCTATCTGGTAAGGATCATACAACGCGCAGCAGTATTCTAAAAGAGGACGGACAAGCGTAGTGTAGGCAGTTTCCTTACAAGGGAACCTCCCCATCGCACCCCCCTCAGATTTCGTTATAAGTTGGCTCAGTGGATAGGCCTTGAAAAACTGAGCACAAATCAATAGAGAAAACAGGAAGAAGTTGTGTGGAACTATGAAAAACATAAGCAAAATATACAAACTGAGTAGTCCATGCGCAAGATAGACAACATCAAGGATAATATGAGCGTCGTAGCGCCGTGGTCCCGTGGTTAGCGTGAGCAGCTGCGGAACGAGAGGTCTTTGGTTCAAGTCTTCTCTCGAGTGAAAAGTTTATTTTCAGACGATTATTATCTGTCCGTCCATCCGTCCGATCTATATTTGCGTCTTTTAATTGGTTGGGACAGTAATCTGTATTGGAGCATTTCCTTCATGTAACCCAAAGAAGTACAATCAGATTGAAGTCGCAGTATTTCCTCTTCGTGTTCTTCGTACGGATCGTCAACAATCTCATCATCTGGTACATACAGCCCCGCAGCAATCAGCAACGTATCGTCATCACCATACGTACTGTTTATCAACAAAAGTAGGAAATAATCATACAAATGTTCGACAATCGTTCGATCCTTTAAGGAACTTTCCGATTCCTTAAAGTTCGGAAAATATTCATTGACCTTGTTATTGAAGTCGCGAGCTATATTTGCTGGATTCATATTGCCCACAGAATACATCTCACGTATTTAATGCGCTCTCGTCCAAAGTAGCGAACAGTCAACTGCCAGCCAGGGAGCCTCGTTAGCAGGAATACTCTCTCTTCCGTGCGCTGTAGTCGACTGACGTCGTGTGTTTCAATTTTTGTTTAGGTGTAGCGCCCCCATACTACGGCGCAGTTACCTCGCATCGGCCGGACGGACGAACAGATAATAATTGTCTGAAAATAAAAAATTTGAACTTTTCACGTTTTGAACTAAGGACCTCTCGTTCCGCAGGTGCTCACGCTAACCACGGGACCACGGCGCTACTGAGCTCATATTATCCTTGATGTTGCCTATCTTGCGCATGGACTACTCAGTTTCTGTATTTTGCTTTTTTTCATTATTCCACACAACTTCTTCCTGTTTTCTCGATTGAACTGTGTTCAGTTTTTCAAGGCCTATCCACTGTGCCAACTTATAACTAAATCTGAGGGGGGTACGATGGAGAGGTTCCCTTGTTAGTAGATCAATATATGCAAAGATGGACTTTGCCATGGACGTCGGGAGTGAAGTTGCGCTTTATGCAGTTTATTGCTCACAGTTTGAGTCGTAACACGACGTCCTGTGGCTGCACGAAAAGCATTACTCAACATGGGTGGCGTTGCTGTCACAAGTCCTCCAAGCCGTAATCCGTAGTAGCTCTTGTGCGGCCTGAGCAAGGCATGTCATCGACAGTTCCTGTCTTCCTGTACCCCCTCTTTGTCCGAACAACACCGCTTTGGTTCACTCCGAGACGCCTGGATACTTCCCTTGTTGAGACCCATTCCTGACACAAAGTAACAATGCGGTAGCGATCGATTTGCGGTATTGACCGTCTAGGCGTGGTTGAACTACAGACAACACGAGCCGTGTACCTCTTTCCTGGTGGAACGACTGGAACTGATGGGCTGTCGGACCACCCCTGTCTAATAGGCGCTGCTCATGCATGGTTGTTTACATCTTTGGGCGGGTTTAGTTACATCTCAGAACGGTCAAAGGGACTGTGTCTGTGATACAATATCCACAGTCAACGTCTATCTGCAGGAGTTCTGGGAACCAGGGAGATGCAAAACTTTTTTTGATGTGTGTAGATCTTTGCATTTTCTAAGTGTTCTGCCGATTAAACGCAGTCTGCGGTGTGCCTTCCTCACAATATTTTCTATGTGTTCTTTCCAATTTAAATTGTTCTAATTGTAATTAGTTGAATGTGCGGTCTTTAGATTACACTGATTTATCGTGTAACCGAAGTTTAAGGGATTCCTTTCAGCGCTCACGTGAATGACCTCATACTTGTCATTATTTATTATCAATTGCCAATTTTCTCACCATTCAGATATTTTTTCGAAATCGTTTTGCGGTTTTTTTGATCTTCTGATGAGTTTACTAGACGATGAACGACATCATCATCTCCAAACAACCGAATCCGGCTGCTCAGATTGCCTCCTAAGGCACAGCAGAAGTCCTATAACACTATCTTGGGTAACGCCAGGAATCACTTCTGTTTCACTCGATGACTTTCCGTCGATTACTACTAACTGTGTCCTCCCTCACAGTAGATCACGAATCCAGTCACATAACTGACACGATGTTCCATAATCACGCAGTTTCACTACAAGCCGCTTGTGTGGTACCCTGTCAAAAGCCTTTTCGAAATCTAGAAATACGGAATCAATTTGAAATCCCTTGCCAATAGCACTCAAAATTTCGTGTGTGTAAAGAGCTAGTTGTGTTTCACAAAAACAATCTTTTCTAAATCCCTGTTGGCTGTGTGTCAATGGATCGTTCTCTTCGAGATAGTTCATAGTGTTCGAACACAATATATGTTGCAAAATGCTGCTGCATATGACGTGGGCCTGTAACCTAGTGGATTACTTCTACTACTCTTCCTGAATATTGGTGTGACCTGTGCAACTTTCCAGTCTTTGGGTACAGACCTTTCGTCGAGCAAACGGTTGTGTATTATTGTTAAGTATGGAGCTATTGCATCAGCGTAGTCTAAAAGGAACGCAATTGGTGTACAGTGTGGAGCAGAAGACTTGCTTTTATTAATTGATTTAAGTGCTTCACTACTCTGAGGACGTCTGCTTCTAAGTTACTATTGTTGGGAGCTGTTCTTGATTCGGATTCTGGAATATTTACTTCGTCGTCTTCGATGAACGAATTTCGAAAGTCTGTGTTTAGTTACTTTGCTTTCGCAGTACATATTAGTGACGGAGCACAAGCTCGGGACACAGAGGGATGAGGAAGAAAATCACAGAGCCCTTGCAGAAGAATCATACAAGTATTTGCCTGAAGCTATTTGTGGAAATCTCGGTAAACCTAAATCTGGATAGTCGGAAACCAGACTTGCACCAGCTCATCTCACGGACACTAAAGACTGGCGCCCGACAGCAGACTCCTCCATAAGCAGGACTCGGTTCTCTGACTCATCCTCTAAGATCACTTTGTAGCACAGACTAACCAGCAGCTAAATCAGTTACACGTTTTTCGGTCCATTGCTTCTAAACTTGGTGAAGTCCCGTGATGTAACGCTTGGTCAGTGATTTGAGGGTTTATACAGCCGAACAGACTGTCATTTGTCCCAAACCAACCTAGCTCTGACTCAATTTCGTTTCAATGCCCATAATTAATAATTCCACTCAATTTGGAATTTATTGAGCTTTTCCCTGCTGTAGACATGCACTCTATATTTCGTGCTCAGGGTGGCTTTTATTATGGCTGCATTGCTTGCCAGATGCTGGTACCTGCGCAGAAACAGCCGATGTGAAATACATATCATACGATTTTTTCACATCTTACATTCCGATATCTTCACTCGATAAAGAACTCATTTCTTTTTGTTATTCCTCATAGCTGCTACGCTGCGTAAAATTAAGTAAAACGTTGCACGAAATTTTAAAGCGTTTGCAGGGGTACAGATGCTTTGGATAAACTTAGCATATTGTTGATCTTAGCTCATACGTTGTAGTGAATGAAATGCAGATAATCTATCGAAATATTATTTAAAACTGAGAGCAGAAAGATACCTAAATTCGTTATCGAGTTATTGGGTTTGATATCCGACCGAGGGTTCCGCGCAACGATCCCATTCCCGTCTTTCCGCATTGTGAATCATGTGGTCATAACAATCGTTATATCTCATAAACGATTCAGGATATCGAAACGAGAGTTTCTGCAAATGATAGCACGTAATTGTGCACATATATTGAATGAGAAATATTCGAACTGTTTTTATTCGCTGAGGTAAACCAAAGAGACGTGCGTATACTTGTCCACACCACCTGGAAAACGGCATAGCAGGGAACGTACATACGCCCACAGCAGCGAGGGGTTAATGTGTAATTACATCAGTAGTCAGGTAACCCCATTTCAATTACTTAAACCCTTCATGCTTTTTGTAAGAACTAAAACCCAGAACTCATTTACGAGGGCCAGCTGTTCATACCACTCCGTTCCACGACAGATTTATTTCCGCTGTTGGGTTGATGGGGAACGATCTGTCTATCAGGCATCCCAACCGGTGCAGATCATCTTAGCAAAAGGCGTGTTGGGTCGGTTGGCGTCTTGCAAATGTAAGGTTGGAACGGTTTTCTACCACTAAAGCAGATTTAAATTTTTGAAATATCAGCCATAGTCATCGGAGTACTGTGGCGTCTCTTACATCACAACGGATTTTCAATCATGGACTTAACATGTAATCGTGCAAACACAGGCTTCACGAAACATATTTGACTTCAAAGTACTAGACATCACAGAATTCATTTTGGATAAGTATGAAGGAAGAAATTTTCACGACGTTATTCGTTTATTTTTGATTCAATCACTTCTTTAAGACACAATCACGTTGACGATTTGGCCTTCGAAAGCCATCTTCAAATGCTACAATTGAGAACAGAAAAACTTAAATTAAGACCTGAAACAACTGCTATTACATTCACTACATCTGCTTGTGAGCTACTACCATGCATACCGTTCGTAACTATTTGATGAAGAAGTGTTCGTGCGTCGTCAACTAAACATAAATTCAGAAATCAGGGAATTATATACATTCAACTAAGTGCAGTTGTCCTTCCCTACTCTTTGCGCTAGGTGCGCGCCTCCTCTATAAAGTAACCTTCAAACGTAAAAACAATAAAGAACAACATTTATTGCAATAATATTTTAGTGAGTTATCCATCAAATACGAAAGTAAATACAAGTCGCTCAACCAGTAAAATCCGTTTAGAACAAAGTAGGCGTTTACAACACAAATACCCACAATATAAAACACTAATGCGTCATATCTTACCATAAAGGAGCAATAAATATGAGAAATTTGGGATCTACGAAATACAATGTGATTGTCGTAAAAGCTATATCGGCCAGACAGGCATGTCTCTTGACTTGAGATTCAAAGAACACACCTACGCCAGCAATAAAACAGCATTAGGTTTACATGTGCAAAAGGAAGGACATGACATAGGTAGGACTCGCCAACAACTAAATATTTTACGTGAAATCGAAAAACATAGGTAGTAAGACATGTTAGAAGAACTGAAGGTCTGCGTCACGAAACGCAAAGAACCGGATAAACTCCTCAATGATGATAATGAGTTTTCAACTAATGCCTGTTTCAGTATTTACGGCAATTTAATTAGCTGCGGTAGACGCTGCTGCCGGCCGCGGTGGTCTAGCGGTTCTGGCGCTGCAGTCCGGAACCGCGGGACTGCTACGGTCGCAGGTTCGAATCCTGCCTCGGGCATGGGTGTGTGTGATGTCCTTAGGTTAGTTAGGTTTAAGTAATTCTAAGTTCTAGGGGACTTATGACCTAAGATGTTGAGTCCCACAGTGCTCAGAGCCATTTGAACCATTTTTGTAGACGCTGCTTTCTGCATAGTTCCTCCAACTATTTGTGGGCAGCCTTCTGAACAAGTGCCACACTGTGCCGTCCGGGCCGCACCTGTACTTCCTAACATCTACCCAACTAAAGTAGACACCTCGCAGAGTGTCAGCGATCTGCAACGAGGAACAGCCCTGGTCGTCCGTCTCTCCTAAACTTGCGTGAAGTAGCGGAAACACCTAGCAGCCTAAAATACAGCGCCTACGGGTACCGAATAGTATACCGTAAGGGTTGCTACTCTCTTTCTTTTACTGTAAAGGCCACACTTTGTTCTAAACAGATTTTACTGTTTTAACGACCTGTATTTCTTTCGTATTTGATGAATAACTGACTGAAATATTACTGTAATAATTATCATGTTTTACTGTTTTTACGATTGAAGATTATTGTATAGAGGCGGCGCGCATCTAGCGCAAAGAATCGGCAAAGAAAAATACACTTGCCTGTATGTATACAATTCCTGATTTTATGTCTAGCTGACAACGCGTGAACATTTGTCCATTAAATGCCGCCCATAGCTATGAACCATATGCATGTTAATAGCACTTCACTAAGTTCACAAGCCGGCCGGGGTGGCCGAGCACTTCTAGGCGCTACAGTCTGGAACCGCGCTACCGCAACGGTCACAGGTTTGAACCCTGCCTCGTGCATGGATGTGTGTGATGTCCTTTGGTTGGTTAGGTTTAAGTAGTTCTAAGTTCTAGGGGACTGATGACCTCAGAAGTTAAGTCCCATAGTGCTCGAAGCCATTTGAACCGTTTTAAGTTCACAAGTAGACCTAGTGAAAACAGTTGCACTTGTCGCAGTCTTTAATTTAAGCTTTTCTTTTCTCTATTGTAACACCTAAAGATGGCCCTCGAAGGCTGAAATCGATTACGATAGTATCATAAAAATGAGCCAAAAATTAAAAAAAAATATGCCTTGCAAAAAAAGTCAGTCACCGTCTCCGCAAAAGCAATGTCGTTTTTTTCCAGAAATTTTTACATTCCTCTTTCATAAGATAGCAACATCTCGTACACACCACTGTTATTTAGCAGTCTATAGAATTGCTTTAATAGTATTCTGCATGTCTCTACAACACGTACCTCGTTAAATTCTTGACGGCGTCGTATGAATATAACACCACGGCAAGCAAACGTTTCGGCGGTGTGTCCGAAAACATGTTACACATAGTGATTGTCACATTGGTGATGATGATGATGATGATGATGATTAGGTCCCATATTCCGAGGAGCGTAGGGGACGATGCGGGAGACCCGCACCGCCGACTAGGCAAGCTCCTAGCGGAGGTGGTTTGCCATTGCCTTCCTCCGAGCGTAATGGGGATAAATGATGATCATGAAGACGACACAAAAACAACACAGTCACCTCGAGACAGGCAAAATCCCTGACCCCGCCGGGAATCGAAACCGATATTGGTATTTAATTGTAGATATGACTCGCCTATCACTCACGGAACAACTACTAAACTGAAAACTAGTTACAACTGTGAAAACTAGACGCAGTCGTATTTCACACCTCCAGTTAATTTTACGCAGCTTAACAGGGAGAGGAAGTAGCGCTCTGATTACTTATACAGGCCACTCTCGATAATCACCAGCGAGCGGCGGCCACAGCAGTCCACTTTCGCTCCCGATGGGCCATTGCTTTCCGTGTCAGAGTGTCATTCTTCTGGCCTGTCAGTTGCCGACCACTAGAAACAGAACCCTCGGCACAACATATACTGAATAGTTCCACTACTTTCTATTTCTAGAAATGGTATTATCCTCCGTTTCAATCGCCTAGCGTTTCCTAAATAATTTTGTTATTAGAAAACCACTGGCTAACGTTTCCAATTTTGTAGTAACTTCCTTCACGTACTTTGCTATGAACAATGCCGAAAAGCAATGTAGTGGCACAGAAGACGCTAAATCCAACAGTCAAATATAATAAAAATATATGAATGCCAGCTTATTACGTTCGTATTGTCTCATTGCTACCAGTAAAGTTTATTTTCTTTTTTTTCTTACTTCTTATCTGGGACCAGCATCATAATATAATATATAATGACATTATTATTAGAATTATCAACATAACAGTTGCTTATAATAATTAAACCTTTATCAACAAGAGACTGCTTCGGCATTTATCGCCACTGTCAAGTACTTGTGAACACAATTTTGGTGAAAAAGTGTATAAATGTGAATGCCATTGATATTACAGTGACTATACTATATTCGCGTCTAAAACGGTGCATCGTCCATATTACGTAGTTAGTGAACTGTTTTATAACTGTCACTGTTCTGATTAGATGGTAAATGATGCAAATATATCGAAAATAATACGTTAATTATGGTTCGATGTGAAGATGTCGATCAGCTGCGCCGACGCAACATAGTGGAATTTTTGCTGGTTGGTTAGCTGATTTTGGAGAAGATACCAAACAGCGAGGTCATCGGTTCCATCGGATTAGGGAAGAAGGGAAAGGAAATCGGTAGTGCCCTTTTAAATGAACAACCCCGACATTTGCTTAAATCGATTTAGGGAAATTACGGAATACCTAAATCAGGACGACTGGACGCAGGTTTGAAACATCGTCCTCCCGAGTGCGAGTCAACGGTGCTAACCACTGCACCACCATGCTCAGTAGGAATTTTCCCAACGCCATCCGACGTTTCGATCGAGAACCATGTTTACAGGTGGTTTGACAGTAATTTGACGATTCTACTCTTACGACTTTATATGTTGACAAGTATTATACAATTTTCCAGTGATATTATTTTACTGACAAAATTTTTTCACAGTTACGTTTGGTTTTTGTATATGTTGTTTCCGACTTATCGTCTTTCGTGTTCTAAAAGTTCAGTGAAATATTTGAGGTATTGTTTGTGTCTAAATGAGCATTTGCTCATTTAATATTCAATGAGGGTATTTATCTTGTGTTTATATAAATTTCCAGTTCTTCAAGGATATTCATTGGAAGACCTTTTGGTATCTTGTGCAAGATTTGGAGTGTATTTTCGATAGTATCGGCAGTTTAGTTTTGATTTTTCATACGTAGAACAAATTTCGACTGATTAGTTTCGCTGTAACTAATGTGTTCTTTAGGTCTGATGTTAAATTTTCTTCCTTTTTGGCCAATCCCAAAGCTATTACTGTTGCTAGATGTGATTTTGTATATGTCTTGGTTATCATTTTCGGAAGTTCTAGTGGTGGTGGATAAATTTTATTCAATGTTCGTTATTGATTCGAAAGGCTAGATGAATATTTGTGGCTTCAAAAAGTCTATTAATTTCGCTGGAGATTCTGCCAAGGTACATTGTTGGTACAGATCTTTCTTTTTTTCTGTTTATATGATATTTCTCGAGTTGGAATTATCTCGTTATATATTGTGTTCTGCTTTGACGCTTTGCATTTGTAGTATAGTTTCGTGATTATATTGGGGTCAAATTCACCTGTACAGGCTATATAACGAAGTGTGTTAAGCTCTTTTTTTATGAGACATTGGATTGCAGGAATTGGCTTTTATAATTTTGTTAGACGTGGTATTCTTTCTATAGATATCAAATGTGTGATGACTGCCAATTTTTGGCATTGTGAGGGATATACAGTTAATGGTATTGTCTTCCTCCATTTCGATAGTGAACTTAATTTTAGGGTTTAGTTTTTGGTGGATATTTTGGAGATTTGCACGGCTGCCATCTACTAAAATTAGGGTATTGTTTACGTACCGGAATTAGTATACGATAAACATAAGAGTAGATTCTTCAGAGCTTGACAGGGAAAGGAAGTTTGACCTTCGTAACGCTATGTGTACTTCTTCCAGAGAATTTAGGAAAATATCGGCTAATCTGCCTGCAACATCATTATCCATGGCTGGTTGGGTATACATTTTGTTGTTAAATTCAAAATAATTTTGTGATAGTGAAATTTCGAAAAGATTTATAATGTCAAGTCTTCCAGTAATGGATATTTCCATTTTCTGTAAAAGACTGTATTTTATGATTTGGGTAGCTTCCTCTAGTGGTGCCTTGGTACACAAGATTTGTGACATCAAAGTAAGTAAATATACCATTAAGTGTTATTGGTTGTGTTTTATGTCTCTTGCCAGATGACGTGAAGTTTTTATTGTGTATTTTTTGTTGAAAGTATGAAGTATTTTTATTAGTGCGTAACTATTTAGTTGATAAAACAACATCGCTGTTCATTTGTATAATTTTCGTAAAGATATAACGTACTAAGAGTAGAACTATCAAACAATAATTAACGTATTATTGTATTCGCAGGTGCATTACAATGGCGATAAATGCTGAAAGAGTCTGTCGTTAATAAAGATTAATTATTACAAGGAAGATATTCGTACATGGTCTCACCAAAATTGTATTCGCAGGTATTTCACAAAGGTGGTAAATGCCGAAGCAGACTGTCGGAAATAAAAATTAATTACTATAAGCAGCTATTCTGGTGCATGGTTCTAACAAGTTTAGATTTCTGTTTTAAATTCCTTATTCAGTACAGTTGATTTGAGTTTCAGCATTGCTATTTAAATAATGAACGCTTTCACAATATGTCCCATAACTAACGGTAACTATTAAAATAAAGCTTATGTTCAATGTTAATCACTGTGCACAAAATTTCTGATGTACATCGTCTTTTACACTAACTAATTATTGAATTTATGTTATAAAATGAGCATTCCACGTAATTAAGATAACACTCACTTGCACTTATGATTATCCAGTGCCCAGTATGACTCCTGATTAACTTAAGCCAAACATGTGACAAATGAAGCTGGTATCTGTACAGATATCATTGGTGACCTTGCAGCTCTCAAAGAATGAAGTTATAATGAAATCTAGACCTTTCGCTGCTTACAGGCATTGATAAATATCAACGGGGACAGTTGGAAAATGTGTACCCCGACCGGGATTCGAACCCAGGACCTCGTGCTTACATGGCAGACGCTCTATCCGACTTCTTTTTGCATTTTGTTCGTTATTGTTCGCTGTATTTCGTCGTAGCGAACGTCACATGACATCCGTTGAAGTTCGTTGTTGATCTTTTCACTCAGTTTTTTTTTTAATTTTTTTTTTATTACACAGGCCAGCCAGCTCTCTGACCGAGCCACCGAGGACACAGCCGATAGTGCGACTGCAGGGACTTATCTCCAGCACGCTTCCCGTGAGACCCACACTTTCCAACTTTCTGTGTGGACAGACTTGAAAACTGAAATTTTGTCACTAATATTAGTATACTTATAGGTGAGATGGAAACTTAAAGGAATAAACAAAACAATTCTTTAACATGAGGACTAAATCATCAGCATTTATTTCATGACCACACAACTTCTCCCTCCATGAATGTTTCGCACATTGGGCAAATAGTCTTAGCGAGATACTGTGCTTTCGTCGTCCAAAATTGGGAAATAGGAAGCTTATCGGGTGTAGTTATATACGACATCGTGAACACTCCGTTCGTCCCCAGCGAAGTCGCTCAGCCTTCCTTTCTCTGTTGCACTGTCGGCGCTGACTTGCTTGCCTGCCAAGGGGAAGCCTTCACATTCTCTCGGCTGTTTGAAAACCATGTAACGTTATTTAAAATTTTTATTGAAATACTTGAATCATTGCCTGAACTGGGAATGCATACAAAACTGGAGTTATCATGTAGCGTATTGCAACTGCAGGTGGTGTGCTTACTCTGTGTTATTGTTAGCAAAACTTTATACCAACAGATTGGGCAATGCAACTCCCAATACCAATAAAAAAATACAATCACCACAAAGTACATGCAGCCCCTTAAGCACTGAATCATCTGGCCCTGTTCAAAAGTGATAACTCTGGTCCCTGTACACACAGCATCGGTGGATCGGTTATATTCTGCTCTCTCATGAAGAAGAATAACATATACTAGCTACAGGCTCAGCGGTGTGGAATGCTAACCGTAATACTTTGAAATATACGCTAAATTCTTTTGGCTGATAAACAAAAAGTTTTAAGAAAAATTCAATGCCTTTAAAAACCATATCACCTGGACAGGGAGGCGTTAGTGATTTGGGTGAAATACTAACACTGGCTTCAAAGCTAAGTTTGGCTTTACAGAACATCTGACAACTGAAATTAGATTACTCAGAAAAATTACATCCCTTTTACAAAATGAATACCTTTCCTTGCTGACATAGTCACGAACAATGAGATTTGTACAGCAAGTATTATCGAACATCACAAAAAGGTATAAAGACAAATCATCAAATTACGTATACCTGTGTTAACAAATCTTGGAAACATTACAAAAGAGGAATATTTAACTAGTCTGTACATAAAATCTGGTTATGTACAGTGTAGGGTTATTCAACATAGAACTCACTGTTATCAATTATCAGCCAACTTATTTGCACTAGCGTGCTGGCAAAAGGAAAGTAGTACAAAATTAACTTCTTTGCCTTAAGTGCGATGCCGTCCGGTGTGGACGAGCGGTTCTAGGCGCTTCAGTCTGGAACCGCGTGACCACTACGGTCGCGGGTTCGAATTCTGCCTCGGGCTTGGATGTGTGTGATGTCCTTAGGTTAGTTAGGTTTAAGTAGTTCTAAGTTCTAGGGGACTGATGACTTCAGATGTTAAGTCCCATAATGCTCAGAGCCATTTTAAGTGCGAGAAGACTTCTGCTTCCACATTTGTATTTCCAATAATACATGTATTCGTAAAGCTGCTTTGTAATATCAATCCAGTAATCCTTTCTTGTCATAAGTAAATTTACATTTGATCATTTCATTTTACATTCCATTATAAAATCACTATCATCTGAACTACCTAAACACAAAATATTGGTATGAGGAAATTCCTACATTACAATCTAACACTTAGTGGCTTTGTAGAGCACAGGCCAAAAACTGCTTACTGCACCCTCTTTCACTCAAAGACTGCTACGCACTCACTGCTCTCGTACTCGTACTCCAACACTACAATCTCAGACCAGAAGCAGTATCTTTGGTTCAGCGGCCATGCAAAGTCAGCGATGGGCTTTACAGAACCCATCAGACACATATATCGTTTACGATATAAAAGTTTCATTTTATTTTAAATTAGTATCATCACAATATTCGGGTGCTACATTTAAGTGTGACCCAGTAGACTCCTTTCATCCTTTACATTTATTTTCAGACTCTATGTTGGTCATTTTGTTTTCTGAATACCTACAGTTATTGATAATATTGTGCTACACGTTATGCAATACTCAACTTTATAATAATTTTTGCACTTTCTTTACAGTGATTAAACAGTCCTTTTGCTTTATACGGTTTCTTTTTTTCTTAAATATTTTAAGCACTCAGAAGCCACCGTGCTTTTGAACTTTAACTTTATTTCACTCTCCCGTTCCACATTTCTCATCATATAAGACAAAACAGTGGCACGACAGAATTTGTCACAGCGTGAGTGAGGCGGATGGAGATTCATAATGAGGCTACCAGTATGATTTCCCCATTTCCTGCTCCAGTCGCGTGGGGTACGAGTGAAGAACAACGGTCGGTAAGCGTGAATTCGTCAAAATTTATGAAGGAGGACGGAACATGCTGCCTCAGTCTTCCTGAAATATAACCTATCGGAATTTTAACAAACACTATCAAGCATGATGCCTTTCTAGTAACCTCTGTCACTGAAACTGATTAAGCATTTTCTTATGGTCCCGCGCCAACGAAGTGAATCCGTGATGAAATACATAGTTCTTCGTTGGAATCTCCATAAACGAGATAAAGGTAGCAGAGTGCCGAGAAGATTTCAAGAATTGGCCGAACGAGTGTTTTGGGAGTCGTTTGTGTCACGTGTGACTTACATTATTAGTGTTCCGGATTTTAGTCAGCAACACCGTCCTTAATTTCGCTTGAGCTACAGAGGGTAGGCAAGAAAAGTATACGATTTAATTATGTATTATACGTATTATGTGTATACTAAAATTTTTTATGTCGAATGGAGAAGATGCTGGCAAGCGGTCCAATGGTTTTTTTACCGACGCAGCAATCGACAGTGTGGGTCACTAAACAAAAGGTGCCGATAACACGTGTCGTCATTATCAGATGTTCAGTGTACATTCTTACAAAAATTTATGTTTAAAATTGATGTACGTAAGATGTATCAGTTCAAAAAAGGTCTTGATCAAGTAATGATCATTGTATATTATATGAAAGCGGTATAAATAAAAAGTGCGTTAATTTAAATGTTTGGTGACTACGTATGTGAGTAGTGACTCAGCCAACGAGCAAAGAAAGTAAGTTTTTCAATTTTACTGACTTCCGGAGAACGTGAGCACATATGTTGAGTGGTGATTCTGCCAACGAACAAGAAAGTAAGTTTTTCAATTTTACTGACTTCCGGAGAACGTTGAAAGTTTGTAGTTAGTATTCAATTGAATAAAAAGACTTTCATTTTACGCCAGCTTGGTGGTTATTAATGAACAAGTCATTTTGGAAATATTAGGGACGCCAGAATATATACTGGAAGTTTCACCTATTTGAGAAAAAGTGTCTGAAATATTATATTCGAGAGAGTTAAAACTTAATTTCTCTAACTTTGGATAATCCATCAAATAGTCCACTTAATGGCTTGAATTAAAATTTGCTTTTGGTGGTAATTCAAGAGTTCATATTCCAAAAATACGTTTACGTGAACTTTGCCTCAAGTAATAGAATCTGTCACCTCGTTTACATGGGGCTCACAAAATCGGATTTCGCAGACCGACTTCCAATAACCCTTCCGGTGATCATGTAAACACTTCAAAATCGCTTCTAAAAATCCGCCTGTGGTCGCCGGTTTTCCAATTCCGCAATCGATTTTCGCTCCCATGTGAGCGACCGGTTTTTTAACGTGCTTGGGCTGTTAGGTTAAAAATTTTCGGCTAACATGAACGGAGTAGCTTTTTGTTCAGCGAAAGACATCAGAAATATTGTACCGTAGCTGGTTACACCTCGTCTAACTGAAGAGAAATAACGAGTGTGCTAACTAAATCATAAACTGTAACAGCTGTTTTCCAGGCGCCATGTTTAACTGGGCTAGAAAACCCGCTTCAGACCTTAGTATTAAATACGACTGCGGAAAACGTTTTTTCGTAATTCGGCTTGCGTCTTTCGGAAGATGTGTCGCATGTAAACATAGTGTGTGATGCTTTCTCACCAACAGTTTAAGGTTAGATATGAGTTCGACGTTTACCTATAAGTTAACAACGTAACCTTGAAGATGAACACATCTTACAACCAACCGAAAGTGTTAACTGAAATTTTGATGGAAAGACAGTTTAAAGTGGTATTCTAAAATATTACGTGACACATCACTCAAATAATATCTGTGGCTGATCGAATTCAGCACGCTACGTGTCATTATTTTGTGAAATGGCTAAAGTAATT
The DNA here is from genome assembly GCF_021461395.2 of Schistocerca americana. Taxonomy (NCBI): domain Eukaryota; kingdom Metazoa; phylum Arthropoda; class Insecta; order Orthoptera; family Acrididae; genus Schistocerca; species Schistocerca americana. The sequence continues at coordinate 287,675,822 of NC_060123.1, read as the reverse complement.
TTCACACCACGGCGACGATTTTCAGGAAATTTTACAACCAGTCCCATCTCAGCTAGGAAGGCTAAACTATCCTAATGTATATAAGAAGAGAGGGGAAACCATGTTTCATTAAGAAGGATACAAAATAAATAAGGAGAAATATTCGTTTGAGGTTCGGTTCCACAGATTAACACGTTCATCTACGTCAGAGAATGAAGCTATTGGAAGAATATTAAGTAATTTCTAACACATTGAAAGGAAGAACACAGCGCATTATTATATAGAGAAGAAACCGGCTTAATTCCAGGAAGTTCTGAAGATACGGAAGAGTTCAATTACGCATATTACATCAAGTGAGAGAGTACGGAGTCACCGGAGTGCATCATCACGGCTAACGTAGGAACGAATCACACACATTTCGTTGCTGTTCCACTTATGAATATTAGTTATGCATATAAATCCCACAACTGTTTTTATGCTGTCGTTCTACTTTTTTATCGCTTCGAACATATAACGATAGGGGCAACGATTTCGTCTCTGCTTCTAATTTCGTCCACCAAGGCATTTCCAGTTTCCACAGGTGGTAACTAATGTTTGAGTGTGTGCATATACGTGGCATCATTCCATTGTCCTGCTGAGAGAATCGATAGTATGAAGCGAGTGTGGCTTCCGTGTGCGAGGGGTACATTTTTTACGCTGAGGTGAGTTAGAGTAGCAGTCAAATTAATAGCGTGCTATTACTAGTGTCAGCCATGATTTGCGTTGAAATATTCCGCTGTATTTCGGTTGTTTGTTGCAGTTTCTGGCATGTAAGCTCTACAGTCAAGGGAATGGAGTGTGTTACTTTAGCGGCTGTTACAATAAATCGTGGGAGGATCGAAATTGCGTCCCCCTTGCAGTTCCTATTTTAGTGCCGGGAACTAAATATCGAATTGTTATTAAAATTTGATTTTATTTGCAATATATAGAAATGGTCTTACGTTTTCAGATAGAAAAACGGAATTAGTGGCATAAAGAGGTCGTGAAAAAGGCTACTGAAAGAAAGGATAACGGGCTACAAATGTTCAGGCTATATTTAATAGTTTGGAGGGCTTATCGTTCATGAATTGGTTGATAACAAAATAGGGCGGGAATCAGTTTTGCATGCTCACTTAGGAGACGAATTAGTCGTGTACTGTACGCAGATGGAAAATACTTTCTATGGATTCTGTGAAACATCTCCCCCAAATTTCGTTTCAACTTGCAATTCGAAAAAATACGTGACATCCTTTTTCAAATGATCAGAAGAATGCTGGACGCAAGTGGATTTGCTCTACTTAGGCAGGCGTCCTAAGCTATCTTTAAGGAAACCAGAAGCACTGTAATTCGCCACAATTAATACTCTTCATAAGGAAAACATGACGAAATTATATAGTATCTCGAAGCTTAACCTAGATAAAGTTAGTATAACCCACTGAAAATATTCAACGTGGATGAATTGTACATTTACGATGCTCAGCATAAAGGTCCGAGAATTACTATATTGAAAGGTAAATGGGAAGTCTACAAACTGTCAGCCGACAGGGGTTCATTGGTGACAGTAGTTATGTGCTTGTCTGCTGCGTGACAACACGTTCCGCGAATGCTGATATTCCCCAGGAGAAAGAAGCCAGAATTTATGGAATGGGCACTTCCAGGAGCAGTAGGAACTGTCAAATAGTCAAGAGGACTCACTGCAGAAATCTTTGAACAATGGTTTTAACATTTTTGCGTAATGTAAAACTATCACAAGAAGTGAAATCTTCTCGGGTGATCAGCCGAGTAAAGGCGTCGTCTTCTCGCAACGTTTCGAAGGGTTTCGTACCCATCATCTTCAAGCGAAGAAAATGATGGGTACGAAACCCTTCGAAACGTTGCGAGAAGACGACGCCTTTACTCGGCTGATCACCCGAGAAGATTTCACGAATGGAATACGCCGAGAAAGTCTCAAATCATATCACAAGAAGATCAAGCTGCTTTAGTGTTGGATGGACATTACCCGCAGGTGCGCGTCACCATTGTCGTTGATCATGTAAGAGTAAATGGAGTTTCAGTGGTTTGGTCTTGCCGCCACATTCTACTAGAAAAATGTACTCACTGGATGTTTCTTTTACGTTCCCATGAAAAACTTTCTATGCACAAGGCATCGATAACTGGTTGAGTTGCAGTCTTGGGCGAATCTTTAGCAATCATCATATCGTCAATTTTTTAGCTGAAGGTTTCGTACCTGCTACAACAATGAAGACAACTGCAAATGGTTTTCCCATGGCAGAAATATTTCCACATAACCATGACGTCTTCGGCGAGGAGGACTACGTTGTCCATGCGTGGCAAGAAATAGTTCTTGTGGAGAGACGAACACATGAACCTGAGAGACTCTCCTGAAACCTCCACTTGAAAACAGACTCCTGTGTTGAGCCAGCATTAAATCAGAGCCGTGCCCAAAATCCAGCTGTCCACATAAGAAAAAGACATGTCTCTGTTCTTCTAGTGAGTAGTTCCTCCACAAAAGATCAGAACCCAGGAAAGATCTTTGCAGAAAAGGGAGCTATCTCATAATAAAAGTAATATATCACCTGCTTCCTTTAGGAGACCTAAGAAAACAAACACGATCAGTAGAAAATCCTGTGATTCGATTGAAAGTGAGTGTAGTGTACAATATATAATTATTACCAAATATTGTAACAGCCTCGATATTTTCGATCTGTCCACCGAGACTGGGAAAGGGAAGCGAGGGCCCACGTGCCGTACCGCCAGTGCTGACGCTGGGTTTCTGCGATTCCCAGGCGACCAATGAGCTTTCCCCAATCAAGTCGGGCAAATTTTAGCTATAGTGGGTATGGGAGGCTGTTGGCTCTTCCAGTTACTGACCTCGGGACGTGTCGGATCGATCTTTGAGAGTCTGAAGTTTTCCGTCATGCCTACCCCTATTTACAATCTCTCTACGCCTTTTTTCCTTCACCACAATAGTGTCAGTTATGGTTTCATCTTATTACCTTTAAATTCACTACCTATCCTGTCGCCCACGCTCCTGGGTTGGTCATTCTTTATATTGGTGGTGACCGTCAACTGATTAACAAGGCTGCGAAGCAGACGACCCTGAATGCCTTACCTCAGGTACAATTTATTCGTTCGATAGATACGGAAAGAAGTGCATACGTGTTTGGTTTTGTATCACGAAACCTGCTCTTCATCTATATAAACAAATTCATATATGAAGTATGTTTAGATGGCTGAAAATAACTTCAAAACATTGTTCATTCATAGTCTTCAAGCGATTTATAACAATGAAAGTGTCTGGTAATGTTAGAATGAAAAAAAATACATTTAAATAAATTGTGCATTCGAAAATTTTACGAACACTTTCTTTTATTTTTGCTTTCGCGGTGTTAAACTTTATACAGAATATTGACTATAGTAAATTACAACAATTTATTTGTAACCTGCCTACAAGGGAAGATAATTTCACTAACATATGTATCAATTGTCCATAACCTCTCAAGACTTATACAAGCCCTAACTTATCAAAGTAGCTAGATTTGGACCCGGCACCTTACTCTCAGATATTTTGTCGCACCTGTTTCTGGTGACTTACAGACGATAGTGTTATCAATAGTAATAGGTCGTGCGGCCTTTTCATGTACAGTACATTATTTTTATTTTGGGTCAACTGAGTGCTATGGATCAAGTGCCGACCCTCCCGGAGTTGTCCTGGATTTCACTAAAATTAATAAATAAAAGAAATGAATGTCCTGCATCAGTCCGCGATCATTGTATATATTTTGTGAATAATTCTATCCACATCGCTATCAAAATTTTCTTTATTTATTACACGGTTTCGGCTACTGTCATCATCACATATTTAAAAAAAAAAACTTAATATTCAGAGTCAGTATTAAAACCTATGCCTAAACGGGGCGTTATGCTCTGCATGGCTTATGGTTTTTGATCACAAGCCTGCATCTTCAGTGTAGTTTTGTAGAATGCGTAATGTCTCCAATATAAAACGGAACAGAACTGTTTTCGTACACTGTTCAGTCTGTGAACATGGTTCGAATGGCCATTTCAAGTTTAGAGCGTGCGCCCATTGACTCTTAACGGCACGGAAATTTTTCAGCTCAGAAGTTGCCCGCCGAACTGTCGTGTAGCATAGAAAAATCATTCGAATTTTCAACCGCTGTCATGAGAAACAGCACACTGAAGATCCTCTTCGTGGTGGTCTCCTATGACCAACACTAGCTGGTGACCACTACCCACAAATTAAGTCTTGTAGCTATTGTGGGAAAAAGGAACAAGTGCGCTGCCTTTTTGGAGGCGACTGGGCTATGACGATCTTGACGATATACAACCGTAACCACAGACTGTGGAGCATGAAGAAGGTGAACATAGGAACAAGGACAAATGGCGTCTAATTCTCTTCACCGACAAGGGCAGGATTTGTCTGAGGCCTAATAACTGTTGTAAGAGAATGTGGCGATGACAGGATGCCATGCACTTAGCGGGTATACCGTCTCATGCCTCGATAGAAACCGTTGTCAGTCCTGTATTGGGCCGGAATCATGCGCAGATGTCGGAGCCTCTCATTTCCTAAGGAGAGTAATTTGGGGGCTGTGTACTAGCGAGATAGGATCTTCCACCCTATTGTTCATCCCCACAGTCAACATTTCGGCGATGGGTTTGTGTTTCAAAGCTATGCTGCACGAGTATACTGCACCCTCCTCGTGAACACCTTCCTCCAGGAATCTGTACTCAAACGAACCTCAAATTAAAGGAAAGAAATCGTGAGGTGTAAAATGCTATGCCCTATCTGCAGGATGCCCTAAATCCAGTCACAAAGGTGATCGAGATTCCTGTAAGCTCGTGTTTTAATCACTAGGCTATTGTATGAGTTATATTGAATACCTTCCAGAAGTTATGGAACATGACGTCATCCTCATTAAATTATTTGCTGATTGCCTCTTCGTACTGAAGAACAAAAATGGTTCTGTTTTACTTTGCCGCTTTCAATCCAATCATGTTAAATAACCAAAAATATAATTATAAGCGAGCGCAAAGCAACAGACTGATTTCAGTGAATTAGAACCACACATATGCGTTTCTGTACGACTCGAAAACGGCAATCATCTGTGCCTGTTTTCAAATCGTTTAGAACGCTTTGTTGCTCTAGCGACTTAAACGATAAGCTGTGTGGTGATTTTTGGATTCAATATTGACGAAAAGGTTATGATTTATGATGCTGACAGTGTACTCAACACATATTGGAACCCCGCCGGTACATAAGGCATTGGCAGCTGTTCGGCGAAGCAGCACTGGCTAATGTTGATAAAGCAGGTTGATTCACCAAATATTATCACAGATATCGCAACGTCAACTCGTGACTGTATAATCAGTGGTGATTAACTGATTCCCACTGTCCTAACAACACGGTTAACTGTGCTCGATGTAGAAAAGAGTAAACAATACTGACTCCATTATTAAACTTGCAAAACAACAGCGAAAGAAGCATTCCACTACATAATTTACGAATGGTTGACAGGTCTAGTAATGTTGCAAGAAACAGCTAGGAACAGCTGAACCTGATTATCATTACAGTTTTGTGCAAAGTTTCTGGCAGATAAACGCACAGTAGTGTGTTGACAGTTATGTCAAGTAATCAGTCTCAAAAGTTAGTGTGAATTGGCTAAATCGAGTAATGAGAAAACGTATTTTTCACAAGTTGTCTGCCACCCAAATATAAATTGCTACAAGCTCGTGTCAACTCTACAATACAACTCAAGGACGTTTATTATTGCAGAAAGGTCTTCAAACGTGACGTTATGGTAACTGAATATATGTTTACTTCGAAACAAGAGATAGGAGCTTCTTCTGAAGAAATAGTTGAGAAAATTCATTGTGTCGTCATTGCAAACTGTCTCAGTGACATTCCCGTTGATGTTGAGCGGTAGTTATTTCGTCTGAGCGTATATATAACACCTAGGATGAAATTCACCACATGAAGAAGACGCCTACATTATGACTGCTATGCTTATTAACTCGAAATCAACAGCATTCGAAGAATGAACTCTCAAAAAGGTGTATTTAAAAGTTGATGCACAATTAGAACATCTTCTGGCACCGTTGTACAAGTATAGGCGAAATGTACGATCATGTAGCAACACATCCACAGTCAAAAGTACGCTCAAAACACCAAGCAGTTAGTGGGTAAACGTGAAAATGGCGTAGAAAGAAGGAAAATTGTTTGTTCTTTTTTTCTACTTTAACACACAGGGTGTCAGCACCTCTTTAGCCACGGTCTTCACCCATGATTTGCTTACAAATGTCTCTCATGCATCCATCTCCGGTAGAACATTAAAATCTACCCTTCGCTTGCAATTTAGTAGAAAGTATTGATTACAAAGTACTCTACCATTCAACACAGATAACACGGAGCAACAAAGCCTCACGTATCTTCCTGGTCCATTAAGAAAACATGTCTGATTGCCGTTGATAGTTAATTCCGGATAGGTTTTACGAATAATTTCTGATACTAAACACTCCTTATCAATCATGTTAAAAATGGGTGGCGACTAGCATTAATACTAACGACAGTTTTATATAAATCATCCTAATTCAAAAAGACAGAAATTGTCTGGTTGTTAATTTGCAGTTTATCCTTAATATTTTTGTAAAAACTACAATAAAACCGTGTTCTAAAATGCACAATTATCCAAAACTTTTATGCTCATACAAGACTATTATACTTTTTATAATAATGACACGGTACACTTGTTCACCAGACGGGAGACAAAAGAATTTATCTTTATCTTTGCTTTGTGTGCTCTTGTGTGACTACTTAAAAATCGATTGACCTCAGTTACAGCAGCAAATCAGTGATACAAACGTATTAGCTGAAATTACAGCGTCAAAAAGTTACAAAACTGACTTTATTCCTGGCGTATACGTGCCGTCAGCGCAGTAAACTACGGTGCCAGCTTGAACAGATAACTGTAAATAACAGATGTGCAATCGATCAGTCAGTGCGAGAAGGCGTTGTTAAGTAGTGGACGTGTGGCCGTTGCGTGTCAATGTGTTGTACAACAAGTTGCAATGGAGCAAAATCTCTAAATCAAGTGTTCATGGCATTCACCAGAATGTTTTGAAGAAGAGAAATGTGTACAAAACACCAGAATCGTTTAAAGTATTATTTCAATTTCTCTCTGTTTATTATTAATCCAATCTCGAAACTTTCTTGACTGAAGGGTTACAAGCAATCGTACAGGTAATTCCAAAATTTTAATTTCAAATGCACATTGTCACTTACTCGCTGAGAGTTTCGAATACGGGATGATGTGGAGGTAGAATAATTCTATAGACAGAGGCAAAGATGCTGTATTACACTTATTACGTGTTACGTTGGATGACTGGAAGAGAGTAAAGCTGTCTATTTTGACAATAACTATATCTCTAAGAAATGATTTTACTAACACTGCTGTCATTGTAGGAAAGTGGGTAATACAGCAAATTACTATGAGCAACATTGAGATAAGGCAAATACTATTCATGAAATTTAAACGAAAGTAATTTGTACAACTATTTTAAAGGTTCATAAGTCGAATACGCAATATAATTACAACAAAGAATGACCAAGAACCGACAGATGTTAGGAACTGCTGTACATGTAAAAGGCGAATGAAGTTAGATCTGGGTAACGAGAACGCTGAAATAGAAAGAGAAAAATAGCATATTAAGCATGAAATATGGGGGAACTTCATAAAAACTGCATACTATCCAGAAGTGAAACACTAAAATCTCAAATTATCCATCCAAAAATTGCACTGCACTTATTGTGGAAACGGAAAGTGCCATTCGTGTGCGGATTTCACAGAAATGATTGGTAGTCAGTGGCTCATATTGTTGGCAAACAGATTGTACTAATATTTAGAAAGTACGCTTTTGCAAACGTATACTTTTTTAAATGGAATAATGCCTATTGACATTCACAAAGTAAAAGTAGGGTAAATCAGAACGTCATTTAGTTTTGCCGCAGGGGCTTAATGGCAGTCATTTACGAGATATCGTATTTTGAAAAGTTTCGATATCGACACTTGTCTGTACTATTCAACCTACGTAGTTGTTCGATACGCTGTTGTAATGTTTGCTTATAGTGTGCTTATGTGTTCCTTGAGTGCTTTGCAACTTGCTAGTCAGTTAGCGTATGACAGTTCAAACAGTATGTCTTAAGTGGACGACGGTATTTACTACTTTAGAGAAAAAGGCTGACTGTTCATTGATTATGGAGAGTGTAGGAAGAATGTAGTTCGTTCTTGTACGGTGTATAAGGCAAGATATCCCAATAGGTGTCAACCGTCTCGGCAATCATTTATTAACCTTTTCAGCCAGTTACGTGAAAGTGGTAGTGTAACACCAGAAGGAAACAAGTGACGACAGAAGACGGGGAAATTAATGTGCGTGCTGTTCCAGTAGATCCGCACGTTAGCTCCCGCAAAAAGTGGCAAGGGTCAGGCAAGTGTCCTACGGATTCTCCGTCGACATAGGCTCCCTCTCTGTCACATCCCTCTCCATCAACAGCTGCACGGAAACGATTATGAGAGTCGTATTGAGACAGGGCTCTCTAGATTTATCATGTTCAGTGACGAAGCTACATTTACCAACCATGGCCAAGTGAACCGCCGAAGCATGCCCTATTGCTCTATGGACAATTCCCCCTGGCTTCGTCAGGCGGAACGTCAGCGTCCAAGGAGTGTGGGATAGTGAACCATCAACTCATAAGCCCATTTGTCATAGACTAAAACTGAACTTGCCTCCTTGCAGACCATCTTCCACAGATGCTAGACCACGTTACTCTACAGACTGGGAGGAATATGTGATACCGACATGATGACTGTCGAGCCCATAGTGCACGAAATACTACAGCATGTCTGCACGAATTGTTTCCAAATCGTTGAATTGGACGCAGAGCACTTGTGACTTGGCTGGCCCGTTCCACGGATGTGATGCCTGCAGACTGCGGGGAAAGCTGAAAGACGCTGTCTACAAGGACATACCAACTACACCCGATGATATGCAACGACGTATCACTGCAGCCTCCTCCGCCATCTCCGCTGAAATGCAAGCACGTATGCAGCAGTCGTTCCACTCCAGACTGGAAGAGTCTATTCCAGCCGGTGGTCATTCTGAACGCAGCCTGTGATGATCAGTTGTATCGTTAATCGTCAGAATCGACGTGAATAGTGTATTCACTTATGTTGTTCTTCAGTGCGTACGACCGCAGGTATTGTACAAGGGTCGGTGTGGGAACTTTTCAACATACTAGATGTCGTAAACGACTCTTGCTAGAATCCTGCAATAAACACCCATGACATCCTGATTTACCCAACTCTTTGTTTGTTAATTTCAACTGGCTTTTTTCCATTAAGAAAATGTATTTTTGTACAAAAATAGACTTTCAAAGTATTACTACAGTACGCTGATTCGTTAACAGTATCAGTCCCTGACTACCAATCCATTCCGTCAAAACCACACATCAATACCACTTTCCTTTCAGCAACGTTTGGGGTGCAAATTACAGGTGATTCTCCCTGTACACTGAAGTGAATAACTCGTAGAAAGCAAATCAACAGCAAGAATGCAAAAGACAGAAAGAAGAATGCAAAAAGAAATAAAGAATAGACTGCTTTCAAATAAAATGTGTAGCAATTCTATAACTGACATCGAATGTAAGATGGTTATATGCAGTTTTTGGGAAAATAAAATGTGCTATTTCCCCACAAGTTTCCAACCAACGTCTTTTTGTTGAGATCCAAACATCGGATTTTCCTTTCTGAGCATAATCCATTTTAATTTATCCTTTGAGGATGAACTCAATAATGAAGCTCACATTACCCAGATCTGCTGAAAACTGGAGAAGTCAACTTCCGAAATTAACAAGACAAAACTGATTAGTAAATTAGTACAGCAGAATGAAGTTCTCACCGTTTATCAGAAAATTTTATTGGGATTTTATTCCTGATCGACAGTATCATCGAAATATTTCCTCAAAATGATGAATTAAGGATTGGTCCACCTTTACGCAAGTCCATATTTATTGTTTTGCTTAATAATTGTTTGCCTGAAGAAGATGGACACATCTTTAAATTATAAGTTTTCTGTAAACACAGGAAAAGAGCATACAGTCCCAAACTGATATTTCCTGACTTTGTTGTGCTGAACAGCAATCAAGGAAGGAAACAGAAAATTTTATTTCAATGCTGTAATGCTCCGCTATTTTTAGCGTACTATTGTTACATATGCCTTTGATTTATTGTGTTACGTCTGACTGCACTTCACCAATTAATACATCAGGACAACTTCTACTTAGCCTATATAGACAGGAAACCTAACTTAAACCATAAGTAGAATCAGAAAACCTGTAGTGTGTTGGTTGGCTCCACTGATGATAATGTATTCAAGAGTAACATTTTCTTGGTACTTATGCTTTGGTACAAGCTATGTGGCTTACGCCAGGTTACTAATAAGAAAATGACGTATGTTTACTAATCTCGTTGCTTGCTCTAAAGCGCATAAAATCGTGTCGTCATCTCATTTATATACTGAGATAAAAATATTAACAAATATACTGGAATGTAGGAATAACACACAATACATTACAATTGTTTAATAAAACGCAAAAATTTGTACTTTTTGAGGCATGTAAGTTCTCGAAACAGTTTAATTAAAAAATGTTGCAAAATCACACCTTTTATTCAGAAGCCTTACATATGCCAGTCTTGATCAGTCCAGTTTCTTCCACCTCTATCTGGTCCTTTTTCAGTAATCTTACTTTTATGGCTCCAAAGTTGTTGTTGTGGTCTTCAGTCCAGAGATTGGTTTGATGCAGCTCTCCATGCTACTCTATCATGTGCAAGCTGCTTCATCTCCCAGTACCTACTGCAACCTACCTCCTTCTGAATCTGCTTAGTGTATTCATCTATTGGTCTCCCTCTACGATTTTTACCCTCCACGCTGCCCTCCAATGCTAAATTTGTGATCCTCTGATGCCTCAGAACAGGTCCTACCAACCGGTCCCTTCTACTTGTCAAGTTGTGCCACAAACTCCTCTTCTCCCCATTTCTATTCAATACTTCCTCATTAGTTATGTGATCTACCCATGTAATCTTCAGCATTCTTCTGTAGCACCACATTTCGAAAGCTTCTATTCTCTTCTTGTCCAAACTATTTATCGTCCATGTTTCACTTCCATACTTTCAGAAACGACTTCCTGACACTTAAATCTATACTCGATGTTAACAAATTTCTCTTCTTCAGAAACGGTCTCCTTCCCATTGCCAGTCTACATTTTATATCCTCTCTACTTCGACCACCCTCAGTTATTTTGCTCCCCAAATAGCAAAACTCCTTTACTACTTTAAGTGTCTCACTTTCCAATCTAATTCCCTCAGCATCACCTGACTTAATTCGACTGCATTCCATTATCCTCGTTTTGCTTTTGTTGATGTTCATCTTATATCCTCCTTTCAAGACACTGTCCATTCCGTTCAACTGCTCTTCCAAGTCCCTTACTGTCTCTGACAGAATTACAGAGTCATCGGCGAACCTCAAATTTTTTATTTCTTCTCCATAGATTTTAATACCTACTCCGAATTTTTCTTTTGTTTCCTTTACTGCTTGCTCAATATACAGATTGAATAACATCGGGGAGTGGTTACAACCCTGTCTCACTCCATTCCCAACCACTGCTTCCGTTTCATGTTCCTCGACTCTTATAACTGCCTTCTGGTTTCTGTACAAATTGTAAATAGCCTTTCGCTCCCTGTATTTTACCCCTGCCACCTTTAGAATTTGAAAGAGAGTATTCCAGTCAACATTGTCAAAAGCTATCTCTAAGTATACTAATGCTAGAAATGTAGATTTGCCTTTCCTTAATCTATTTTCTAAGATGACTCGTACGATCAGTATTGCCTCATGTGTTCCAATACTTCTACGGAATCCAAACTGATCCCTCCCGAGGTCGGCTTCTACCAGTTTTTCCATTCGTCTGTAAAGAATTCTTGTAGTACTTTGCAGCTGTGACTTATTAAACCGATAGTTCGGTAATCTTCACATCTGTCAACACCTGCTTTCTTTGGGATTGGAATTATTATATTCTTCTTGAAGTCTGAGGGTATTTCTCCTGTCTCATACATCTTGCTCACCGGATGGTAGAGTTTTGTCAGGACTGGCTCTCCCAAGGCTGTCAGTAGTTCTAGTAGAATGTTGTCTACTCCCAGGGCCTTGTTTCGACTCAGGTCTTTCAGTGCTCTGTCAAACTCTTCACGCAGTATCATATCTCCCATTTCATCTTCATCTACATTCTCCTCCATTTCCGTAATATTGTCGTCAAGTACATCGCCCTTGTATAGAACCTCTATACACTCCTTCCACCTTTCTGCTTTCCCCTCTTTGCTTAGAACTGGGTTCCCATCTGAGCTCTTGATATTCATACAAGTGGTTCTCTTTTCTCCAAATGTCTCTTTAATTTTCCTGTAGGCTGTATCTATCTTACCCCTAGTGAGATAAGCCTCTACATCCTTACATTTGTCCTCTATCCATCCCTGCTTAGAAATTTTGCACTTCCTGTCGATCTCATTTTTCAGACGTTTGTATTCCTTTTTGCCTGCTTCATTTACTGCATTTTTATATTTTCTCCTTTCATCAAGTAAATTCAATATTTCTTCTGTTACCCAAGGATTTCTACTAGCCCTCGTCTTTTTACCTACTTGATCGTCTACTGCCTTCACTACTTCATCCCTCCAACCCATTCTTCTTCTACTGTATTTCTTTCCCCCATTCCTCTCAATCGTTCCCTTATGCTCTCCCTGAAACACTGTACAACCTCTGGTTTAGTCAGTTTATCCAGGTCCCATCTCCTTGAATTCCCATCTTTTTACAGTTTCTTCAGTTTTAATTTACAGTTCATAACCAATAGATTGTGGTCAGAGTCCACATCTGCCCCTGGAAATGTCATACAATTTAAAACCTGGTTCCTAAATCTCTGTCTTATCATTATATAATCTATCTGAAACCTTCCAGTATCTCCAGGCTTCTCCCAGTATACAACCTCCTTTAATGATTCTTGAACCAAGTCTTAGCTATGATTAAGTTATGCTCTGTGCAAAATTCTACCAAGCGGCTTCCTCTTTCAGTTTTTAATCCCAATGCATATTCACCTACTACGTTTCCTTCTCTTCCTTTTCCTACTGTCGAATTCCAGTCATTCATGACTATTAAATTTTCGTCTCCCTCCACTATCTGTATAATTTCTTTTATTTCATCATACATTTCATCAATTTCATCGTCATCTGCAGAGCTAGTTGGCATATAAACTTGTACTACTGTAGTAGGCGTGGGCTTCGTGTCTATCTTGGCCACAATAATGCGTTCACTATGCAGTTTGTAGTAGCTTACCCACACTCCTATTTTTTTTATTCATTATTAAACCTACTCTACTTTTTCCCCTATTTGATTTTGTATTTATAACCCTGTATTCACCTGACCAGAAGTCTTGTTCCTCCTCCCACCGAACTTCACTAATTCCCACTATATCTAACTTTAACCTATCCATTTCCCTTTTTTAATTTTCTAACCTACCTGCCCGATTAAGGGATCTGACATTCCACGCTCAGATCTGTGGTTTTCTTTCTCCTGATAACGATGGCTCCAATATATGGCAATATCTCTAGGAGGCTGAGCCTCTGGAGGTTGTGTTGGCACAACTGATTTTCATTGTCTGTAAATTATTCATACCACTCTTCAAATGTAATTAATTGTGATTCGTAACTGTAAAATAATAAAAGATTTTCAATTTCCGTATCAGACCGATTACCATCAAATACATAATCCAAGAGCTGCGGCATTTCTGTTTCGGATATAATTGTCTATTGTGTAATAACTGGATGGCCCTTCTTAAATTCACGCTTTCAGTGTTGTAAGGTAGACCACTAAATTAGTAAAACACCACATCCTAAGAAACACTAACAAATATTATTGGAGCAGCGGATGAACAGGATAAAACTGTACCAACTGCAAGTTCCTCAAAGGTGTATGAAATGCAATCACAGAATGCAAGTTATCATCTACAATACATATAAGAATAAACGGTTCTGAGGAAATAAAATAAAGTTGAATTGGAGGAACTGTTAACAGGATTTCAGATGGTTCTAAGCACTATGGGACTTAACATCTGAGCATACAATGAAGGCTTTCACGACCGGATGGTACTGTTGTTGATAATTCTTCCGGGTTATACGGCCGTGGTCCATGGAATACTTCTATTCCTAACGTTTCGTCCAATACCACGTTGGACATCCTCAGAGGTATGGCTGGTCCTGTTGAGTCGGCAGGACTCAGCAGGACCAGCCATACCTCTGAGGATGTCCAACGTGGTATTGGACGAAACATTAGGAATAGAAGTATTCCATGGACCACGGCCGTATAACCCGGAAGAATTAACATCTGAGGTCATCAGTCCCCCAGAACTTAGAACTAAGTAAACCTAACTGACCTAAGGACATCACACACATCCATGCCCGAGGCAGGATTCGAACCTGCGACCGTAGCAGCCGCGTGGTTCCAGACTGAAGCGCCTAGAACCGCTCTGCGACCGCGGCCGGCAAACAGGATTTAAGCATTGTTGTGAAAAGGGATAAAACTGAATTCTCCACGAACTCACGCTCAACTCTTCAGATATCTCCAATTTTAAGACGCATGGTTCGTCAACCATGGAAGTTTGGGTGTGGCAGTGAGTCGTGCACGGATAGCCAAATGATAAGGCAACCGTTCGCGATAATCCGGGTTCGAGTCCTGGTCCGGTGCAAATTTTCATTGTCTTCGTTCCATTCTACAGCTGATGGTTGTCATTATTCACAATTCTGAATACATTTAATGTATCACCAATTTTATGTGCATGATTCAATTTTAAATAAATGAAGAGTTGTGCTACTTTGACAAAGCATAATAAGAAAGTAGACGAATGAAAAATTAGTATAAGGAGCGTCAAAAACTCGCTCATGAAATCGTCTTGAGAAATCCAGGTGCAAGACATTTTTATACATTAATGGTGACACACTTGATACACACTTGGACACGAATGTCCCTATGATGAAAAAAAAATTTAATAAAAAAGTCACAGCAAGATACTAGACAAGCACGTCAGTGCTAATGTGCTGCATTACTATATCTCTTTACTGACATTTCTTTCGAAGAATTGATGTTTATAACCGCAGTTTTACCTGAAAGTGTGTTATCACATGTTGATACCACCCCACGACTTCAAAATTGGCAACAGAATTCCATGTTTCCTTAAGATGCCGATAGTGGTCGTGCACGATCTTGCGGGCCCAATGGAGCGCACCCACTGAGCCACACATCCACTGGCTCTGTATCACAAGCACCCTCTGCCGCCACAATATATAATGGCAGGTGGCAGTGACGCAGATCACTCACACTTGGAGCCTCTTCACTATGTGATGCTGCATGGACGCTGACTAGTCATGGCTCTTATTCCATCATTCATGCCTTAACACAGAGAGCCTCATCGTTTTTGACATTTATAGCTGGATTCTGTTCCCTGCTTCAACATCTGTAAGTAGTCTTCATACGCTTAGAGAAATACAAGACAAGTAAATCATCTGTTCACTACGATGAATCATTCACTGATCATTTGCGCTCCTGTCCAGCTTTCCTACGACAACCGTTGCTGCGCCACGATGTAGCCCAATTCTCATTACTGATGTGTACAAAGGCTTACAAAACAGAAATTGTTATAGTGATTGTTATGAAAATGTCAGATGCAATAAATGTGCACTATGGAATTAATGCATTCGCACACACACACACACACACACACACACATATATATATATATATATATATATATATATATATATATATATATATATCTATATATCTATATATATATATATTTCATTTATTTAATATTAAATACTGTACATAAACCTCGAAATTAATTTTCCATATTTATATTCACCTGCCTTGACAACCTATAGCTCGGTGGATGATTTGCACATGCCAAAGCTCTGTAATATAGATAATCTTTCTTCTTCTTTTGAACTTCTTTTGATACATAAACTCGAATACACGTACGAGAACCCAGGTACAGTACTTCAATGAAGCTCTTCAGCAAATAGCAAGGTCAAGATTGCATGCAGATGGTTGACTATTTCTGAAGTATGCAATACATTTCGAAAGCTTTTCATCTGCTCATTATTCTAGCACAGCCTCTAAACCTATGGCATACATGCTCCATATTATTGCACAACAAGAAATATTGAGCTATAGTATTGACCATCTAAGGACGGTTGCAGAAGATGGACCAAAGAGTAATAGACATCACCGAATTCCTGGGGTTTCCATTTTGTCTTTATTTTTCCCTCAACTCTGTATCTCGGGAAACTCAAAGCAGCCACAACACCGCCGAAACACGACAACGACGCCGCCTGCGGGTACATCTGAGGGGTGGGATGGGAGGGGCCAGGGTTAACCGCGAGCGGGAGTGTTGCGGGCTGGCCTAACGACCAAGGCGCCGAGCCGCTCTCCGACGCGATGCGTCCACAGGGAGCGTAGCGACGCGCCCTCTCCTGGCCTTCCAGTCGAAGCTTGGACACACGGGTAACACTTGCTGGTAACCCTAATTTGTCCGCCAGGGGTAGTGTGTCACAAATATAAAGCTGTAAATTCGCGTCCTGATTAGATTAAACCGTTCAAAAATATTTCGCATCATCCTACAGATTGGGTTATTTTTATCAGGATACTCTTTATTCATATTGTTACCCTCAGTGAATGTGAAAAAGAATTACAGAACATGGTGAATGGGATGAACATGTATTGTACACAATATGGATTGAGAAGAAGAAGAAATGAGTGTAACGATAAACATCACATCAAAATTTGTGATGTAGATCAGCGGAACGAATCTGATTCCTCACTATAGTTCAGTAGAGACTCGGTGTCTCCAATCGTCAACACTATAACACAGCGTGTATTCACTGGTCATTCTTTCAATATGCCTCGAAGGGTCATTTCCTACTAGCTCATGCACCTGTTTCACACGCTAAGAAGGGTCCTCAGCCTTGAAAGTTACCATACTGGCGTACACCACAGCACAGACAGCTGCTGCTATGAACATCGAACAATTGTTATATGACTTATACTGCTCACCCAATGCCAACATCACCTAATAACATATATCTACAATTCAGAAAATTTTGTCTCTTAGGGAGCCCTTTCCGGAGGAAACTTGTGTTATAATAATAACTGAACTCGTGGATCTTTTCATGAATCTCAGATAGATTACTCCCACTTGATCTGTTCGTAATCTTTACAATAATTCTCATTTATTCTTCATTAACTGCATAGCATGCTTCGATCACTTTGGATCATCTTCAGACCTAAGCAGTTGTGTTAGAAACTCTTCTTATCAGTTCATAACTCCCTGTCAGAGGTTACGGATCGACAAGAGGGATTCTGACACAATCACTTGGATCTGAAGATGATCCTGAGTGATCGAAACACATCATATAATTAAAAATGTGCAGCTCAGACTGGAGAATAAATTAGAATTGTTTTAAATAACAATACAGTTGCTTATTCTCTCGGGACGAATATGTCGGCTATAATGAAAATGAATGCAAGAGCGGACAAGTGGAGGAATTTTCGCGCATTCAGCTTAACAGCTCATGCATCCAAGATGATGACAAGAATGATATACAGAAGAATGGAGAGGAAAATTGAGGATGTGTTAGATGTCGATGAGTTTGGCTCTAAGAAAGGTAAAAGCTCAGGAGACGCTATTCGTACTTTGGGGTTGATAATGGAAGCAAGACTACAGAAAACCCAAGACACGTTCATAGGCTTTGTCGACCTGGAAAAAGTGTTCCACAATGTCAACTGGTGCAAGACTTCCGAAATTCTGAGGAATGGACAGAGGAAGGGACAGATGGGTAATGTACACAGAAGCCAATAGGGAACAATAAGACTGGAAGACTAAGAACGAAGTGTTCGGATCAAAATAGATGTAATACAGGGATGTAGTCTTTCACCCATACTGTTCAGTCTATATATCGAAGTAGCAATAACTGAAATAAAAGAAAGGTCCAAGAGAAGAATTAAAATTCAAGGTGGAAGATCATCAACAACAAGATTCACTGATGACATTGCTTTACTCAGCGAAAGTGAAGAAGAGTTACATGATCTACTGATCATGTCTATTGAGTACAGAATAAAGGATTGAGAGTAAACCGAAGAAAAAGAAAGTAATGAGGAATAGCAGAAATGAGGACAGCGAGGAACTTAACATCAGAACTGATGATCACGAATTATATGAAGCTATGAAATTCACCTACCTAGGCGGGCAAAATGAAAACATGACGGACAGAGCAAGGAGGACATCAAAAGCAATTTAACATTGGCAAAAAGGTCATTCATGACTAGTCTGAAACATAGGTCTTAATTTGAATAATAAATTTCTGAAGATGTATGTGTGGAGCACAGCAACGTGTGGTAGTGAAACATGGCCAGTGGGAAAACCGGAACAGAAGAGAATCGAAGCATCCGAGATGTGGTGCTGCAGAATAATGTTGAAAATTAGGAGGACTGATGAAGTAAGTTATGATGATGATGTTTGATTTGTGGGATGCTCAACTGCGTGGTCATCAGCGCCCGTAAAATGTCCCAATCTTTCCACAGTCCAGTTTGCTCACTTTCATGAATGACGGCGATGATGATGATGAAGTGATGAGAGCAGCACAAACACCCAGTCCTCAGGCAGAGAAAATCCCTAACCCGACCGGGAATCGAATCGGGGACCCCGTGATCCAGGGGCAGCAGTGCTAGCCAGTAGACCAAGAGCTGCGGACTGATGAGGTAAGGAATGAGGTTCTGCACAGAGTAGGAGAGGAAAGAAATATATGGAAAACATTGACAAGAAAAAGGGACGGGATCGTAAGACTTCCGTTAAGTCATCAGGGAATAACTTCCATGGAACTAGTGGGAGCTGTAGAGGGTAAAAATCGTAGAGGAAGACAAGGACTGGAAATCATCCAGCAAATAATTGAGGACGTAAGTTGGAAGTCCTACTCTGAGGTGAAGAGGTTGGCACAGGAGAGGAATTCGTGGCGGGCTGCATCAAACCAGTCAGAACACTGCTGACTTTAAAAAATATAATGAAAATGTTCCTAATCTATTGCTTCAGATGAAATCTCCAGTGTAAAGTATTGCCTAAAATTTCACATAATAAAAGCTGCCACAGATGTAACACAATGGATACATTAGGCCACTACAGAAAATTGCTTGAAATTATCCATCCTTTTCCATACTGAACCTTTTTTCTTGTATTTACGTTATCAGTTTCCTCCGCGTGTTTCGAGTTTTCGTATTTGGTTTCTCTTTTACAGAATATCCCCAGCGTTATTAACAAATATTGTAACTAAGAACCACGTCATCTCTGTAGTAGGATAGTAGGTTTTGTGGTCGAGAACTTCCATGAAATAATACTACGTAGCCTGTCGTGAGAAAATTATTCATTTTAACTTCGACACTTCATTAGAAAAGCCTTTTAATCGAAACACAAGCTCAAAATAAATCCGTTCTGATAATTAGTTATACTTCAAAGACAATTTTTAATCACATTTAATTGAAAGGTCGATCAAGATATGTCGACGACTCACGTAAGACTTTGCCTAGACAAAATCCAGTATCAGTTTCGTAAACGTCTCATTCAAGTGATTTTTGTTCTTATATAATTTTAATCCTCCCACTTCAACGTTCAAAATGGTCATTTAATATATCATAAGCAAGATTTCCATGTGAAAAGAAGCGTCAGTTTGTGAGAAACTTTGAATGTCAATTAGATGCACATAATTATCGATGTAATTGGCCACCAACATAACTTGAAGTTATACGAAACTTTACTTGACCCATAATTCACGTAATAATTCTGATACAGAGCTTGTTTGACGTCATGGGATGACGTGACATTCATACAGAAAATAAGGAATAGGGAGGGACAGCTACACATGTGCATATTTTTCAAGATTGTGCTGTAGTGTTTTTGTCTGTTATGAAGGCGGTAACATGCAGCGAGATATTTCGCTACGTTTCACTTGTGTTATTGTTCTTGTATTGAACGATAACAAACAAACACTACTTGAAGTTATTGGTTGTTATTTATGGAGTTAAGATCACGTCAAACAAAAGAAGTATCTTGGACCTGCCCCCATGAAGAACCAACGACCGCATACGTTATTAGCGGGTGTTTGTACTACTGCCGTATTAAATTAAAATAAGTATTGCTCTAACTGGAAACTCTCTCCAGACATTAATTACAAAGAACTGCTCCAACACACACACACACACACACGCACGCACGCACACACACACACACACACACACACACACACACACACACACACCTTACCCGCCCTCACCAGATCTCCAACGCCGAGAGGCATGAGGAGGGTGAGTTACAGAAATGTTAAACCGACTCTAAATCTAGGGAGTTGGCGGTGAAGAGCGTAGAGGTGGCCAGATACCAGTCCACATATCTAGGATGCAGTCTCACAGGTTCAACAGCGAGATGGATCTGTCGTGTTATGGGCTGGTTTCATTGACGAATGTTGGACACCTCTCATCGCTGTGGCTGTGCAAGTTCAAGGCAAGATCCTCCACACTATTACCAGATCATTATTCAAAATTTCGTCATGAATTCCTCTTTCAATCCCCGAGCACGCGGTGCTCACCTTTGGAAAGTAAGGCTATAATCTAAGCCTTACCCAGCTCGTTTCGTCCTCCACAGTTCCCTCCACTATCGTGAGCGCTACTCACTGATGTCTTAACACATGCTTTATGATAGTATCACCTCTTCTAATTAGTGTTTTTCATGCAGTCATTTCCTCATCGCTTACGCAAATGAGCACCTAACTTACTGTCTTACCACGCCGCCAAATTTTTCAGCATCCGTCTGTAACACATCATCTCAAATTTTCTTCTTTTCCGATTTTCCCGCACTCCAGGACTAACTTCCATTCAGTTTTGTGCTCCAAACGCATATTCTCAGGAACTTCTTTCTCAAATTAATACGTAAGTTAGATACAATTAGAGTTATTTTAGAAAGGAATGCATTGTTGCCTGTGCTTATCTGCTTACACTCCTCGCTTCGTCCACGATGTATTACTGTGCTTCCAAGGCAACAAAATTTCTTCAGTTTGTCTATTACATTGTCCCCAATTTTGATTTCAAGTTTATCGCTAATCTCAATTCCGCTATTCCTTATTACTTTTGTCTTTCTAAATTCGACTTTCAGTCTACATTCTGTGTTCATAAGGTAGTTAACTACACTCAGCAGGTCCTGCTATTGTTCCTCATCTGTAAAGGGAAATGCAAAGGCTCAGTCAGGGTATAGTAAGGGCCAGTGAAGTCGAATCGAAAGAAAATAACGATTTCTGGTCAGACGAATACAGGATAATGTCAACAGCAGTAGAAAATGGTGTAACGGAGTAGGACTCGTTATGAACTGAGAAGTGGAGTAGAGTCAGTTATTGCGAACAGTTCCGTGATAGTGTTATTCTCACCAGAATCGACACCAAACCAGTCGCCAAGAACATCAGTCCAGAAATACGTGCCGACGTCACAAGCTGAAGATGAAGAAAGGAGTTCAGGATACTGAGCTGGTAATTTAGTGTGTAAAAGGAGACGATTATCTAACAATCACGCGGATTGCCACACGGTTGTAGAGGAAGGAATACAAGAAAGAGTTATGAGATAATATGGTTTTAGAAATTGGAATGAGAGAGAAGATAGACTAACTGAGTTCTACAATAAACCGTTGGTAATGGCAAACAAACTGTGCAAAAATCACAAGAGGAGGAGTTACACTTGATAAAGTCCTGGAGGTAGGGGAGATTCCAGTCGGGTTACATCATGACCACCGTCTGTGATCCGCACGCGCAGTACCGCCGTGGTGGAGCATATAAGGCCCCGCTTGGCATCTTGTCGTCATTTGTGACTCACTCTGAGGATGGCCGGAGGATACGCGGCTGATATATCAGCGGAGGAAGTTTTATTTGCGCGGCTGCCTTCCCGAAATTTGATGGACTATTCATTGCACCGCGAGAAGTTGAAAGTGCACATTGTATACTGTATTTTTAGTTGAGGTACTAAACAGCAATTATCCTTAAAGGGAATAGGACATCAAA
Source organism: Schistocerca americana (assembly GCF_021461395.2). Taxonomy (NCBI): domain Eukaryota; kingdom Metazoa; phylum Arthropoda; class Insecta; order Orthoptera; family Acrididae; genus Schistocerca; species Schistocerca americana. Next base: position 287,653,578 of record NC_060123.1, on the reverse strand, counting down.
ATCGTCTACTGGAAACGGGAGAGGCACAGAACATTTTACTTCCCAGTTTCAAACCAACCGAAAAAGTTTTTCCGTATGATCACTAAGAATCCACATTTTAGACGCAGTCACAAAACCTAACAAAACTTTTTTATTATAACAGTTTTGCCAATTTTTTCTCGAACTTCTACATCTATATGATTACGTAGGTACACTTTCCCTCGTAAGTACGAGCGTTTCTTACATGAAACTTACAGAGTATACAAACCTTATTTATAGGATTTGAAATTCTTCACTTTGTTAACTAATGTAAATTTGAACTAAAAAATGGTTCAAATTGCTCTGAGCACTATGGGACTTAATATCTATGGTCATCAGTCCCCTAGAACTTAGAACTACTTAAACCTAACTAACCTAAGGACAGCACACAACACCCAGTCATCACGAGGCAGAGAAAATCCCTGACCCCGCCGGGAATTGAACCCGGGATCCCATGCGTGGGAAGCGAGAACGCTACCGCACGACCACGAGCTGCAGACGAAACTGAATTAACACTTACATTTCAAACATCACTTTTAGAAAAAATTCAACATTTTTTGTTATTAATCTCATGATTTCTTACTAGAGCACCAAGTTTGCAAGCAACCCCGCTTATACTTTTAGTGTAATATTACATATTCAAAAATCTGATTCACGAGAAAAGACCGTTAGGTTTTCTTATTTTATTTGCTATACGTTTACATCTTTCGGCTCCAGAGCTGAATGGAAGCTGGCAACGGTAATTCAGCGAGATTGGTTGTGGGGCTGGCCACCACATGTTATTAAAAGGGAGTAAAAAAATAATAAAAATAAACTTCACAACGTTTCTAACGATAAACTAGAAGAGGTGTGTCACGCGACATCCGCACAGACCAAATGACGAAAAATGACGAAGGAAGAAATAGATAGAAGTAAAAGGGAAGAACAGAAGTGTCAGCGCCGTAAGCTGCCTTGCGGAGGACCTGGGTTCGATTCCCGATACTGCCAATGAGTTTTCCTTGTTGGAAGGACTGGTACTGGGTACACTCAGCCTCGCGAGGTCAATTGAGGAGCTACTTGACCGAGTAGTCGCGACTCTTGCTCACGAACATTGACAATAAACCCCCATCTCGGATCCAGTGACACCTTTGGCTCAGGATGACACGGTGGTTGGCCGGTACGGATGGACACCACCGGGCTTGTGGATGGATTTTACGTATACATACATTTGGAACAATCCAAGACTGTAAGTATGATCTTTTTCTCTTTCTGTACTAGCTTTCTTCCTTTTCACATTCCTAACGCACTGTTCTCGCCTTTTATCATCTAGAACAATTATTTATGTGCTTTCCCTACTACTGCATACCAAACTTTCAGGCAACTTCAAGCTAGATTGTTATTTTCTGTTAAACGTATTTCATCTTTCGTACACCATCATCTAAAAATGAAACTACATCATAAACACCAACAATAAGTTTGTTTTTTCCATCAAAAGTGTTTTTTGGTAGCCTTCATTAAAGCAAAGCAAAACAATCTCATTTTGGTTTTGGATACATCTGTACAGACATTTCATCAGCACGTATTCGTCTGGAAGGTAGGTTTTAGGTATCGCTGTACATACGTTTCATCAGCAGGCATTCATTTGAAAGATGCCTCAATAAAACCCTGATTGTTCCCGTTCGAGCTGTCGGCAGAAAAAGTCTGCAACGATGTTCCCCTCGCTCAGCAACTGATCAGTCACACTACAAATCATTTTCCCTTCGGCACAAATTGTGTGACAGTTGTCGACCCAGAAACGTTATTTTCGTCGGAATAAGACTTCTAGGCATATTGTGCGATAGTGTGTTACAAGAGCACAAAAGAATACAACTAAACTACACCCAATTAGAAATCCACAACAGACAGTTAATAATGATTCCGACGATTGAAATTGTTGATCCAATGCTTGATACTATATTTCATGGCGTATGTGCATGTGGGTAGTCAGAGTGCTGATTACACTAAAAAACAGAGCTCAGGTTGGTAAAGAAACACGACAGAACTACTCGGTAGTAGCTGGAAATGCTACTGTTGTTGACAGTCCTTTGTGTCAGTCTTCCAAACATCTGGCAGAAACATTCCACTCATCTGCATTTCAGAGAGGGAATTATGTTTTACGGAAGGCCGCTGCACCAAGAAGTATGACACTGCCCTACGGCATATAACATGTCATAGATTACCTCAAACACATATGTATTACACATGAAATCCTACAGAAAGAAACTTCAGTGTGACACTGCATCTCATCGAGCTCGGACGCCTGCACTTATTCGGTACGAAAAGGTATCACAGAGCTATTGACCTTTTCCTGAGGCAAGATAGCCCACAACTGTTGTAACAGGTTCTTGATATCCTGGGATGGCGTTGAGGTCCGAGATGGTCCCAGAAAACGTCCTTTCGGCGACATATCTCGGGATGTTGCTGGTCATGGGATTACGTCAACATCATGTAGACAGTTCCCGAACACGTGACATTTGTACACGAGTATTTTCAGGTTGAAAAACGCCATCTACTGTCGCATGGGAGATAAAACATGTGGACGAAGGACGCCCATAACATACCACTGTGGTATCAGAGTTCCCTCAGTCAGCACCAGTCACGACCTGAAGTAATACCCGATGGTTCCTTAAACCATAATGCCAGGAGTAACACCTCCGCGCCTCTAAAAAAATAAAACACTGAAAGTATGAGACCTCTCTCGATGTACCAACCTTACTCTCTGATGATGGTCGTCTGGGGCGGTGCAGTACCGTGATTCATCGCATAACACAGTGCGATGCCATCCGCCAGCTGTCCATGCTTCCCTGTCACGGTACCACTCCAAACGCTGCTGTTTACTTGCGGTGTTAACGGCGGCCTACGCATGGGACGGTAATTCCCTGGTCTGACTGCTAGCAGTCTCCGACCAATGCTAGGGATGATTCAACATCTTGCAGGGAGTCAGTGACGTGGTCCTGGATAGCAAGCGCAAATGTGAAGAGATTACGATGTCTATGGTGAACAGTACAATGATCCTTCTTTGTGGTGGTCAGACGTGGTCGACATGAACGTTGACGATGAGTATGCCTTGCCTTCAATCTAATAAGCAGTCGAACAACGGATCGCTGTCATCTCCGAATTCCCCACAGATCTAGATGTTACATGATATGACTAGCCAGCCAAACAGAGACACACAATGAGGCCCCTTTGAAACTGTTTCTCCCGATAACGCTGTTTCAGAGGAGTACGCAACATCTACATGTCGTTAATAGTTATCACTTAATATGTGACACTGTACCAGTCCTGGTAGCAACACTAATCACAAACAACACCAACGTAATACGGTGGCCGTTCTGTCTGTCAAAGAGAATCGCAACTCTGATCATTCACATACCTGTCAATTCTGTGTATATGTACGAACTTGCATTGACACCTGAACATGTCTTCGAGTGCAACACTTTTTTTGTCAGGCAGTATGAAATGCTTGTACGTGAAGTTGTCGATACCTCCGAAACCACTGAGTGCTAAGTATTGTTTCCTATATTTGGTTTACCATTGGTTCTCCCTTGTACGCTTAAGCAATATAGTGTCTTTGAGGCGGTATGTATTATGACTGTGGATATATGAGTATTTGATGTGGCTGACATCTCATCATAGTGTTCATCATGATATCTTCTGTCTCTTTCGCAACAGTGTATGTTCTCGAGCTTACACTAATATTCTCGAATATTCCCGAATGCTCTAGGATATTAATACTACATAATGTATTGATCCATACTCTAGTAAAATCGTCTTAAGTGATGAGTTGTGCAACATGGTATAGACAAGACGAGCAACTCATCAAGAAAGAATAGCAATTTATAGAGAGAACTACATACACAAAGACTGGTGTTATGAGAGAACAATTTTAACAGCAAAAGATGGCGTAGTGTAATAAATGAATCAACGACTGCAGAATATAGCACAAAGGGAAACAAAATCATTTAAGTACATTGATAGACTTGAGATCCCTGAGCTAGTAGGACAGAGCGGATGAGGTTATATTTGTGGAAAGGGGTCAAAATAAGTTACTGTCAGTTGCACTCAACATATAAACTTTATTTCTTAAAACAGATAATCACACAAGCAAGAATCAAAAACTCTCAAGGTTTTAACGAAAGACCTCCTGTGATTTAATTTAGATCGGCTGAAGGCCATATCGAAAATCCAGAGCACAAGGCCTAAGCAAGGAATTGAGGTACAGGAGTTCATCTGGAGGTTTCACTTCTTTAGAAAAAACTTTTTTATCTTCAATATAAATAGGCTGAAAGCCTTAGCTTAAATGTTTCGCATAGAACTCGACTGAAGTCCTCACATTAATCAAGAACAGTGTTACAGCTTAAAGCCGAGACAAACATTTTCAGTGTTTAATCTAAATAGGCTGAAAACTCGGCTGGAGGCCGCATACGAAACCCAAACAATCTCACAGTTTAAAGCCCAGACAAAGAAATTTCCAATTTTTAATTTAAGCTGGAAAATTCGGCTGAAGGCCACATACAAACCAGAAAATATTTCTTACGGCTTAAGGCCTAGGCATATGTTTCAACTGTTGATGTGAAAAGGCTGAAAACTCGGTTGAAGGCCACATACCAACTTGAAACAAATTTACGGCTTAAGGCCTAGGCACAAGGAATTTTCAATTTTAATTTTGAAAGTCTGAAACTCGGCTAAAGACTACATACCAGACAAGAAACAATTTTTTTCGGCTTAAGGCCTAAAAAGAGAAGCCTTGCAATTTTGATAAGCTAAAACTCGGCTGAAGGCCACACAGAGTACTTAAAAAGGAAATCAATATGTAAAATACAAGGAGCGGCGCTCAGAAGGTTCCAAGGATCGGCCTGGGAAGGTAACACTAACGCACGTTTAGGTGAGACAGGCAGCCAGACCTACAACCTCTTAATCGGAAAGCAACCCAACCGAAAGCCGGCCGACGAACCAAGCAACAAGATCAGTTCTGCTCCACCCGACCAGCAAAACGACAACAAGATGTCAATAGCACAACGCTCTGGATACTGGTGCCCTATCCAGCCAAGTCAGAATAAACGCCCAAAACTACCAACAGCACCTCAGCTGTCGAAATACTCGCCGTGCTGGGCAACATCAACACGACGAGGAAAATACACTGCTGAAAACTACATCAACGACCAGGGCCGGTCACCGGAACGTCAACGGCCACAAGGCAGAAGATACCGCTGGTACACTTCATTAATGAAGGTAGAAATTAAATTAAGTTAAACACGACACAGGAAGATGGCTGCAATTCTAGCCGACTTCAATGCACACACATTCATGCTCGCTGGAATCGCCCAGAAAGCAACAACCATGATCAAACGAAGAGATGTGATAGCAGTCGAGGCTTGATAGCAGGTTAAGTGAGCACACAACTTTAGTGTGCAGGATCGGTGGGCGAAGAACTTCGTAACCCTCGCAAGAAGCGCCTCACAATTCCATTCGCGCATGTACGCCACCAGCGGCTCCGGCCTGACTATGCGCCACGGAGACTTCCTCGCTGCTCTGCCCCAACCGACGGACTGCCTAGACTCGGAAACGGTCAATGGACCAAATACACGTCGACCGATGAGACGACCGACCGAACGACCCACCAACAGTCGGTTCTGCTCCAGTCTCCTTCCGTCAGACAGTTCATGTGTGTCGCCAGCGGTCAGCGAGCACTGTCTGTCCGCGCCTCACCGGCGATCCATCCCCGACTTCACTGCTGCTACGCCCCGACTGCACTCCTGGTCCGTCTCCAACTGACTTCCAGACACACGACGACCCAGAAACACTATCGGTCGCTCCAGAGATAGTACAACAGTGTACTTATCGATAAGCGCTGATACTGCCACTCACGGGCAAGTAAGGCAGAAGTTAGTGACGCCAGTAAATGGAATGAGAAAACGAGGCGGCAGTACCGTAAAAGAAGATGAGGAACAATAAATGGCATGAACACGAGCCGCGCACGGATCAACACTGACTAACCAAGACCATCGCTAAAACTTACAAACGAATTTCTAATTTTGCTCAGTGTTCTCGGTATGTCCTCGAAAAAATTCACAACTTCATAGAAGCGGAAATATTAGCCAGAGAAGAATCATAATATAGGAATACATAGAAGTCCAGTCCCAGAGTCCTATAGCCATCAGGAGAGGGCCAGGTGGGATGTGTTTTTGAGGACCCATCTAAACCGAACACACCAAGAAAACATCATTAACAATAACACATTTATTAAGCAGCAATACACGATTGTCTTTCAGAGTGCTGCGCCACAGCCTGGCTGGCAAAGTTGTGGTTTCGTCAATAGACGAGGGCCAGTATGCACTCAACTTGCAGTTCTGCCAGTGCAGCGAAACGTAGGGTGGCAATGGTTACACCACGAGGCAGCCGTCGACCTGTGGATGTCGGCGGCCTCCAGTTCTATGTATCCATATCCAAAGCGCTCTCGTTCATGTCGAAAATTTGCACTCAGGAATCACTCCCCCAGGTGTTGCGTAGTATCTAAGCTGCTAAAACTAAAGGATATTAGTCACCTAGGACGAACTAAGCCTCTTGTGTACTCCATTGATGCAAATGCGAAGTCAATATTGTGGCATAGCCTCCTGACTGATGATCGCGAAAGACAACTAGAAGAAGCCGTTACGGGACAACCTACAGGTATCGAATGCACCTTACAAGCAGCCAAACTACGAAGGGAGGATCCGAGCAAAGTCAGATATTGACGTCACTTTAGAAAATACGGCAGCGGCGAGTCGTGTGAAAGACTGGAAGGGTGCGAATGGAATGACATCGAGTGACTACAATATCATACACAATACCATCACTGGGAAGGAAATCCAAGATAACACATAAAACGTGCGCATAAGGCCCAAATATAAGATCGAGGACGCTGACTGGGAAGAACTAAGAAGAGTGTTTCAGTGTCCAGGAACCCCATCGCTGTGTGATAACGTAGATCTTAAAGTGCAAGAACTGACAGTAGCTATATATAGAGCAATGGAGGCATCGATACCTATCAGAGCAGAGGTCATTCTAAAGGAGTACCTTGCATCTGAACTGAGGCGCTGTAGAAATTAAGATGCGGAACAAGAAGAGCCAGATACTCTGCAGAAGCCAAGATACTCTGCAGAAAGAGTCCAACGGTTGCATAGATACAGGTATTTTAAACAACGTTTTATGGAAGAGTTGTGGAAAACAAAAATGGAACGATGGAAGCAATTCGAGAAGGCTAACTTAAAACAGATCCCCGGGGCGTACCGTATGAAATAGTCTGCGAGAAAATACGACCACCAACAGCCTTACCCACTCTCAGAAGGAATGATGGGATGGTAACAGAAATCTGGGAACAGTCAGCTGCCCTGCTAATGGAAACACTACTTAGTGACGATGAAGAAGAAGGTGAGACATATGATCAGCGTAGGTTAGGGGGTATGTTATGGGAAGAATATAGGAGCAATAAACTGGTGCACCCCTTCGCACAAGAAGAAATTAGGCATATAATTTTAAGACTGAAAAAGAAAAAATTTCCAAGACCGGACGGGATGCCTGTCGAAGTAATACAAGCCGTATGTGACAAATTAGATAGTTACTTGTGCGATCGGTACAATGAGTGTCTCTTGTAAGGCAGGCTCCTTGCACCGTGGTAGAAGCCTGAAGCGGTAATAATTAGTAAAGGGCAGGGTAAGGATCCAATGATACCAAAATCCTACAGACCCATTTGTATTTTGAAAGTTCTAGGCAAGATATTTGAAAAACTATCATGGAAAAGATTACAAGATCACAAACTGCTACACGGGATGAGCCCTCACCAGTATGGGTTTAAAAGAGGCAAGTCAGATGAAGACGCAATTAACAAGGCGATATCGCTAGCGACAGATACTAATTGTACGTACGCCCTAGTGATGATGACTTATATTGCTGTCGCTTTCGATAACCTAAGGTTGTCGTCTTTCTTTGATCGCCTTAGGGATTTGGAGTGTCCAGAAACGCTGTGTAATAGTCTGAGAGATTATTGGCACGGGCAACATGCTTCTTTAGCATGCCCAGGAAAGAAAACAACGAACACAATAACAAAAGATTGTCCACAGGGATCAGTGAGTGGTCCGGTAGATTGGGATGTAGCACTGGAGCCCACACTACAGAGGTTACATGACAGTGGTAACACAAGCGGTCTGGTGGCATTTGCAGATGACGTGCTGTTCGATGTAACTGGTGACTCCAAAAGAATTGTAGAAGACAAACATAATGCGGCCCTCCACGAACTCGAGAGCTGGTATCGAAGTGTTGTCACTAGCACCTCACAAAATAACATTCCTCCTGCTGAAAGGGAACTTAATAAAGAACCATAAAATAAGATTAAATGATGTAACTATTAGAAGAAGCGCAGTAACGAGATATCTAAGGGTATTTCTTGACGAACGTCCTAAATTTACACATCATGTAGAATAAGCAGACAGGAAAGGTACCAATGTAATGAATAAAATTATAACCATTGCAAATAAGCAATTTCAGCCTCCCTTGAAGTCAATTAGAGAGTACCACCAATCTATATTAACATCAGTTGTAGGATATGGTTCAAATGGCTCTGAGCACTATGGGACTTAACATCAGATGTCATTAGTTCCCTAGAACTTAAACCTACTTAAACCTAACCTAAGAACATCACACACATCCATCCCCGAGACAGGATTCGAACCTGCGACCGTAGCTGTCGTGCGGTTTCAGATTGAAGCGCCTAGCACCGCTCGGCCGCTCTGACAGGTTGTAGGATATGGTACGAGCGTCTGGGCTCATTGATTGCAGCTAGTGAAGTCAGCCTCAATAGTGAGAAGAGATCAACGAGGCGTGCTACTAAGATTAATAGTGACATTGTTATTAACTTTAGGAATATTCCCACTGGACTTGGAAATTAGGGAAAGGGGAGCCTTTTACTGGTTAAAGAAACGTAATCAAATGGAAATACGAAGGCTGCTTGGAACTGAGGCCAGTTCGAAAAAGACAGTAAAAGATCGCATATTTCAACTGTGACAAAATGAATGGGCCACTTCAGGCACTGACAGGAGAGCATATGATTTTCTTCCTGACATAAGGGAGAGATTAAAAATGAGATTTCTTAATCCATCGAGTGGGTTCATACATTACCTGACTGGCGATGGGTCTTATGCCACGCATCTATACAAAATCTGAAGCCAGATGAATGATAGCTGCGCCTGCGGCAGTGTGGGCACACCAGAACACCCATTGTGCGACTGTGCGCTCTATGAAGATGCAGCGGACAATGGACGTCCGGTGTTAAGGATGTCGGATCCCACGACAGCACTAAGGAGCGAGTCGACCTTGCGCATCTTTTGGACGTTACTGCAGCCGCAGTATCCAGGAAGGCCAAGGAAGACTTCACGAGGCACTCAACCAAAATAAGTCACCAAGCTTCCGTCCAGGCTAGACATCATACTCTGCAGACGGAGAAAAGATGAGTGAGGCTGGCGAACACCAAGTGAAATACTGTCCCAAGAATCTATATTGCAATGGTGCAAGTGATCATGGAAGTGTGGACTTTAAGAAGGAACAGTGATGGATGGAATTACTCGCTTCAGTGGAAATGCTGCTGACGTGCTGCCCGATGCCCAAAGAATCCAGCAGACTATGTCTGTTGACCGGGGTACCATGCGGGTGGATCCAGTAGCGGAAACAATCACGTACAAATTAAATGCACAAAAATAAACAAATAAGAAATTCTAGTGTTTGAAGTAGATAATACTTGGGTAATTGGTTAGGGGTTTTAATGTTGTTTTGTAGTACTAGAAGTAGCTGTAGTATTTTTAATCTCTCTTCTTTTAAAAAAATGAGAATTATCAAAAATAAATAATTAATACATCACTTATAACTATCCAAGGAAATTTGATTTGTATGGCCTATTTTAGCTTTCCAGATAATAGGCTTTAATTATGAATAATAGGTAAATCAATAAATAAAAGGTACCTAGACCTTCTTACAACACTCTGTTTTGTCACTGGTACGACAGTATCTCTCGTCTTCCATGTTGTCATTATGTTTTGCTTTGCAGACTTGGGCGCTCAGTCGTTCCCACATGCTGCAACGGCTCCTGCGTCTGCCGCATCTTGCGCAGCATTTTCCCTTGGCTGGCAATCCTAGAGTGTAACGTCTTCCCCCTACTTACTTACTTACTTACTTACTCCTTGAAGGGCCTTGGCCTGCATCACAATATCCTGCCATTCTATCCGATCCATGGCTTTCCGTCTCCATCCTCTGACACCCAGCTTTTTCATGTCTTCTTCAACTCCATCTACCCATCTCTTTCTGGGGTGTCCCCTCCACCGTCTGCCTCCAGCCTTGCCATCAAAAATCCTCTTACGTGCTCTGTCTTCTTCCATTCTGACCACGTGACTTCCCACCGCAGTCTTCTTATTTTAAAGGTAGTGACAATGTCAGGTTCTTCAAAAAGGTGTTGTAGTTCTGCATTCGTACGAATGCGCCAACCTTCTTGCTCATATACTGAGCCATATATTTTACGTAGCACCTTTCTCTCACATATGCTAAGGATCCTTTCCTCATTTACAGTCATGGTCCACGTTTCGGCACCATACATAACAACTGGTCTTATAATTGTTTTGTAAATGAGGATTTTGGATTTTCGTGATAGAAGCGAACTCCTAAGCATGGGTAATGCGGCAAAGTAGCATCTGTTACCTGCTGCTATTCTGGCTTTCACCTCACTGCCAATGTCATTTGTCTCAGTGATAGTCGACCCAAGGTACATGAAGTCTCTCACCCTTTCAAACCCCCTGTCGGCCATCCTGAGATTTGGTGGGGTTTGTTGGTTGGTCATTGCCATATACTTGGTCTTTTCGATGTTGACTGTCAGGCCAAGTTCCCTTGCACCTTTCTCCAGTTGTTGATAGGCTTCGCCCAGCACAGCAATGTTTCGTGCCAGTAATGCCACATCGTCAGCATAGGCTAGGTACTGTATTGAACGATTTAAGAAGGTTCCTCCCTTATTTAACTCTATCTGACTTATGACTTTTTCTAGGCAAAGGTTGAATAGCAATGAGGAGAAATTGTCACCCTATCTAAATCCCTTCTCTACTTCCACTTCTCTGGAGATTTCGCTCTGTATTTTTACTTTACAGTTGGTTTCGCTGAGTGTCATCATAGAAAGTTTAATGAGCGTCTTAGGGATTCCAGCCTCTTTCATTACATTCTTCAATGCCACTCTTGAGATGCTATCACAGGCGTGTTTAAAATCGATATAAAGCTGATGTATGTTAATTTGATGTTCGTAACATTTTTCAAGTAGTATGCGTAATGTGAATATCTGATCAGTTGTTGACCTACTTCTTCTAAAGCCACTCTGATAGTCTCCAACTCTCTCTTCCACATATGGAGTAAGCCTGCTGGTTAGAATCTTGGAGAAAATTTTATATGTAGTATTTAGCAGGGAGATTCCTCGATAGTTCTGGCAGTTTAATTTATCTCCTTTTTTATGTATGGGGCACATTATAGCTGTTTTCCACTCCTTTGGCATGCTCTCCTCTTGCCAGATATTCAGTATTATTATTATTATTATTATTCGTTACAGTCAACTTTGGACTACGCTAAGCATCAGTCATTTCTTGTGCTTTTTCTTGCGTTCTTCCCAGTACTTCTTCATTTTTTCTGAGTGGGCTTCTTTACGTTCTTGCGACCAGGTTGTTCCCGTCTTCTTTGATTGCGTTCGGTCTTTGAATCCCTGTATTTTGTTGATGGCATTCCTATATTCCATTCTGTTGTAAACTGTCTCTGGTATAATGTTCATTTCTGCAATGTCTTCTTTTACTTCTTTCAGCCAGTTAATTTGTGTCTTTCTGCTTTCCATGTATTCCAGGATTTTCTTTGCCATTCTTTCTGGTGCCATTCTTTTGACATGCCCATAGAAACTCAGTCTTCTCTTTTTAAAGGATGTTGTCAGTTTTTCAATTTTCTCGTATAACTCTTTATTGGATCGCAATTTATAATCCTGTCCATCCTTTTTAGGTCCTAAGATCTTTCTCAGTATTTTTCTCTCTTTTATTTCCAATTTCTCCAACAGACGTTTTCTGTTCAGTGGGATGCATTCAATCGCATACAAACTTTCTGGTTTTATTACCGCATTGTAGTGCCTGAGCTTGGCATTGATGGAGATCGACTTTTTATTGTATACATTTCGGCATAGCTGGTATGCCGTTTCCATCTTTATTGCTCTTTCCTGTAGTGAAACATTTGGTAACCCTGTCGGTGTAATCCATTCCCCTAGATACTTAAATTTATGAACTCTCTTAATTATTCCATATTTAGTTTGCAATGTCTGTGTTGGGTCTGTTTTGTCCTGTATCATCAGCTCTGTCTTTTCATACGATATTTGTAGACCTGTCTTCTCAGCGATCTCATGCAGCATTTCTATCTGAATCTTTGCTGTTTCGATGTCATCTGCCAATATTGCCATGTCATCAGCAAATGCCAGACATTCAATTTTTGTTTTATTTCTTCCTAACGTTATCCCATTTTTCACTCCAGCTTCTGCCATCTTCTTTCTCCATTCCCTGACCACTTTTTCAAGGACAATGTTAAACAACAGCGGGGAGAGCCCATCCCCTTGTCTAACACCTGTTCCAATTACAAACGGTTGTGACAATCTACCCAAAAACTTCACTTGCGATTTTGTTCCCGTAAGGGTTTCCTGGATTAGACTTTTGCTTTTATCATCAATCCCAAATTCTTCTAATGTGTTAATCAGAGTTGGTCTATCAATAGAATCATATGCTTTTTTGAAGTCTATGAATGTAATTACTAGATTTTTCGATGTGCGTGCGCGAAGTTGTATTATGGAGAGTAGACTGAATATCTGTTCACTGCATGATCTTCCTTTTCTAAACCCAGCCTGATATTCACCCAGTTCTTTCTCTACCTGATTTTCAATCCTGTTTTGTAGTGCCTTGGATAGGATCTTATAGGCCACTGATAACAATGAGATACCTCTGTAGTTATTTGCATTTGTCTTGGCACCCTTCTTATGTAACGGATGAATCAATGCTGTCTTCCATTCCTCCGGAATCTTCTCTGTATTCCAAATCTCTTCAAACAGCGCCTCGAAATTATTTATTAAGTTTTCTCCTGCGTATTTCAGTAGTTCCGCGACTAACGAATCTTTACCAGATGCTTTATTGTTTTTCAATCCTTTCAAGATCTCTTTAATTTCTTCTTTATTAGGTGGTTCAGAGTCTGGTAGCTTATTCTTAGGCTTCTCAAATGTCAAGGTTTCATCAGGTCTTTTGCAGCTTAGCAGCGTTTCAAAGTAGTTCGCTAGGTGTTGGCAATTTTGTTCCACGCTGGTGATCAGATTTCCTTTTTCATCTTTGAAGCAGAGTGTCGGTGGTTTATATCTTGTTATTGTAGTTCTGAATGTTTGAAAGAAATTGCGTGTATTATTCTTAGAAAATTCATCTTGTATTTTCTGTATTTGTTGTGTGTCATATTTCCTTCGTTCACTTTTAATGATTTTCGTCGTTTCACGTCTTTGCGTTTTGAACTGCTCCCAGTCAGTTGGCCTTTTGGTTGAGTTGTATTTCTCCCAAGTTCTGGCTCTTTTCTGTAGTGCTTTCTCACAGACCTCATTCCACCAGGGATGCTTTTTCTTTTTGGTTAGTAAAATTGTTTGTTCTGCTGCGTCTCGTATTGAGGTTGCAATTTCTTCCCATTTGTGACTTTTGATTTTATCTGTCTTTTCCTTGTAGTCGTCTAAGACTTGCTGATTGAGCATTAAGTCCTGTACTCTGTATTTGGCTATTTTTGTTTCGTCACTCTTGTGACTTCTTTCTGGTGTTAATTTCATCTTAATTTTGGTCAGATAATGGTCAGAATCAAAGTTGGCCCCTTTCACCACCTGTACATCTTGAATGTCCCTTGAATTATCATAACTTATTGCCACGTGATCAATCTGGAACTCGCCAAGTAATTTGTTCGGTGATTTCCATGTTGTTTGTTTTTTGGGATTCTTCTGGAATTTAGTTGTCATAATGTTCAATTTGAATTTCTCACAAAACTCTACTAATCTCTGGCCATTCATGTTAGTTTTAGTGTGTGCTGTAAACCTCCCTGTGCTTTTTGATAATTCGTTTCTTCCAATTTGTGCATTAAAGTCTCCTAACAGAATTGTAGTGTGTTGCTCAGGGATCTTCCCTATTGTTTCTTCCAGTTCCTCCCAAAATGTCTGCACTTTCTCTGGATTTTGTTGGTTGTCTTTATTTATTGGTGCATGGGCATTTATAAGTGTGTACTTTTTATTTTTATTTCTGAATGTTATCAATGATATTCTTGGTGATTTAGATTTAAATTCTAGTACCTTAGTAGAAAATGAGTTATGTATCACAAATGCTGTGCCATATACCCGAAGACCTTTTGTATTCTTTACTATCTGTGCTGGTTTCCCTTTATAAATCCTGTACTGGTCTGCCTGTACTGTATCCTCATCTGGGTATCTTGTTTCTTGTATAGCCAGAACTTTTAGTTTGTGTTCATCCATTAGTTTTGTCAGTTCTTTTTGTTTACCTGTTCTCAGCATTGAGTTCACGTTCAGTGTTCCTATGAACGTTTGATGTCTGTTCCTATGTTTAGCGTTAGGGATCCTAGGACCCTCCGACTGGTCTGTTGCGCAGTATTATTTTATGAATTGTTTTCCACAGTGTTTCCACACCATACTTGAGAAGTTCGGCCTGGATCTTATCTTCTCCAGGTGCCTTATTGTTTTTTAAGGTATTAATGGCTTTCATCACTTCCCCCAATGTAGGTTCTGGTGTTAAAACCTGTGGTCCATAGTAAGTTAGTTCCACCTGTTCTTCTCGTTCTAACCCTTCTACTTCTGGATTCAGTAACTCTTGGAGGTATTCTGCCCACCTGTCAAGTATTTTATTACTCTCCCCTATCAAACCCCCTTGTTTGCTCCTACACATATTTGTTCCGGCTTGGAATCCGGTCTTTCCTTGTTAAATCTTCAGAAAAATTCCTCTCAAATTTTTCAGTTTGAAGTACCCGTAATAGCCTCATCCTACACATTTTCCTCCACAAGTTACACATTATACAACTTTAGTTATTCTTACATTACCATATAGCTAATTCACATAATTTTCTACGGTTGATACATCGAATCTTTGCAGAAGTCGCTTCTTCCATACTAACACAATGATTCACATACTTCATCTTCATCTTTTAGTTTACACATAATTCCCCTATTATATCTGAGCTTTATTTGCCAGCCGCGGTGGCCGAGCGGTTCTAGGCGCTTCAGTCCGGAACCATTCGACTGCTACGGTCGCAGGTTCGAATCCTGCCTCGGACATGGTTGGGTGTGATGTTCTTTGATTAGTTAGGTTTAAGTAGTTCTAAGTTATAGGGTACTGATGACCTCAGATGTTAAGGCCTATAGTGCTCAGAGCCATTTGAACCTTTTTGAGCTTTATTTACAAACCAGTCAACGGGTATTTGGTACACAGGTAAATCAGAGAGGTGTACTGACTTTCGTCTGAAACAGAAGAAAATTACTCAACGCGCAATAAGATCCACTACAGCGCTGTAAAATGTCACGTTTATAGTCGTAATACTGTGTTGCCTACCGCGGTATTCTTGCACGTGCTGGAACATTTGTTTGGCTGTAATTATTCTTTAGGAAGGTTAAGTTTCGGATAGGCAGCACCCCTGATTACTTTTTGGGCCAGTAAAATTTAGGTTGTTCCCTCATAAGTGCGACCATACCGAAGATCGTAGCTGGTAAACGAGAGCCGGCCGAAGTGGCCGTGCGGTTAAAGGCGCTGCAGTCTGGAACCGCAAGACCGCTACGGTCGCAGGTTCGAATCCTGCCTCGGGCATGGATGTTTGTGATGTCCTTAGGTTAGTTAGGTTTAACTAGTTCTAAGTTCTAGGGGACTAATGGCCTCAGCAGTTGAGTCCCATAGTGCTCAGAGCCATTTGAACCATTGGTAAACGAGATGTCGCGCCTGATATGTCACAGGTGATACCGGTTATTATTATTCCACTATCCCGTAATTTTACTCTACTTAATTGGTTTCTCGTGTTTGTAACAGTTTACTATGACAACTCCTGGTGAAAAAACTGAGTAGACTCAGTTGGGTGCCTTCTCTATGGTTATGAGGACACGGCGTTAACACTTCCCTATGCCATGCACTTGTTTCGGCTATTCCCAGGAATAACTGGATCTGACATGCCTGTACGCCATTATGTATCATCCTGCTTGCGCAGAGCGTAACACTGTCACTCAGGCATCCTTTTAATTCTTCCAACGACATTAGAGCGTGGGCATCTCTTTGCTCAGAAATTATTAACACCTTACATCTTAAGTCCGGACTCGTAGCCATTCCCCCGCAGTTTTCCACTTGACTCGATAGGGGTGTATGGTAAAGCAGTGATACTGCATATTGAGACCTACTACAAGGAATCTAATTAACACCACCGGAACTCATTTCAACGATTGACACATGATATGATAGTGCCAAATTTCTTTCTGATGGCTTCAATATGTGTCGTAATTCTTCTGTAATTTTTTTTTTTGTGTAGGCTACTCAGGAAATGTTGTGGTGACAATAATGTAGATGGTTCAAATGGCTCTAAGCATTATGGGACTTAACATCTGAGGTCATCAGTCCCCTAGACTTAGAACTACTTAGACCTAACTAACCTAAGGACATCACACACATCCAAGCCCGAGGCAGGATTCGAGCCTGCGACCGTAGCAGCAGCGCGGTTCCAGACTGAAGCGCCTAGAACCGCTCGGCCACTGCGGCCGGCGACAATAATGTAGAACTTAGCTGCTCCTGAATAGCTCGATGCACTGCTTCTGGTAGAGTAGTTCCTCCCATTCGTGTATCATTTAGATTATCTCTCAGTGCTCCTAGCAACCTCGCTACTGCTACTCCCCTATTCAATGCTTTCAGTCGATTTTGCACTGTCGGTAAATCATTGTTTAGGGCGTGCATTGTATCTCATGTATTCTGGACTATCTGCTCTAGTTTGGCAGTTAGCTCTTGCACTATCCTGGTATTTTTTAGTACGTGCTACTTTGGCTTTGTCGACTGAGTAGTAATTCATTCCACTCTGAATCTAGTAGCCTCCACTACTGCTTGTATTCACCCCATCGTTTCATTCAAATTCCTGATGTCTGTACCGAGCGAGGTGGCGCAGTGGTTAGACACTGGACTCGCATTCGGGAGGACGACGGTTCAATCCCGCGTCCGGCCATCCTGATTTAGGTTTTCCGTGATTTCCCTAAATCGCTCCAGTCAAATGCGGGGATGGTTCCCTTCAAAGGGCACGGCCGACTTCCTTCCCCGTCCTTCCCTAATCCGATGAGACCGATGACCTCGCTGTCTGGTCTCCTTCCCCAAAACAACCAACCAACCAACCTGATGTCTGTCGTCGGTGCCAAACACTGTTTTAGTAGTTTGCACGCAGCATCTAACTAACTCCTCTCCTTATGCACCAGGGTTCGTGGTACCATGTCCATTACCTATGTAAGTTGTTTGCTTAGTTTTTCATATGAGAGTTGTAAACCTTGGTATTCCCCTTGTACTTCGGTTAAAATTTTCTGTTTCTGTGCTCCCTGATGAAATTCCCCAAATACGTCTAGCACTTCATTCCTAACCTCCGAATCGTTGAAAGTAAGTCGAAACACCCACTGATGGTTTGTCAGCGAAATGTCTGGTTGCACGGAGAACAGTACTGCAGACTCAAGAGACTGGGTCTTTAAAGATGTTGTTCCTCTCCTCGTGGCGAAGTACAGCATCAGCATGACCATGACACTCTTCCACGGCCCCTATTTTGGTATTCGGCCTGAGAGAAAGGAACCTGAAGGCAAGTTTATCTGGACAGAATTAGAGTTCCATTTATAAAAACAACATTGTGTCGATCTCTCGATAATGAAAAATAGGAAAACACTTTAAAGGGTACTGCAAGAAGAACAAAATAAAACTGCATGGCGTCGTAATAACCTACTCAAGGACAAACGAAGTGCAATATAGACAAACAACAATCTCAGATCTTATCTGTCGACGTGGGCTAAGGATGTAAGGTATTTTAGATGTACTCCGGTCACCAATCGTCTGTTTCGTCTTTGTTCCACGAGGCTCACATTCCATACTGCAAATACTGCTGGTATCTGTGCAATGTACTGACAGCTCCTTTAAAAGGCTTCCTAAGACGCACATGAATTAATCGAATTCTTGGTTGACATCTGTAGTTTAACATTGACAGGTGATGTCATTTTCACTACTCGCTATGGCCCATGGTATCAGGTCAGGAATTTCTTTGCTTTGCCTTTTGATGTATAGTATTCGTTACTAATACCCATTGGTCAACCTTGTATTGTGGTAACTTCCCTGTGCGTTGTCCTGTCTGCTCTTGTCGTTCTGAGGCGTTCATATTTGCGCGTTTTACTTGCTGCCGAATGTCTCGTAGTTCCTTAAACAACGATTTTACTTAGTCAACGTTGGAGCCAAGCTTCAACTTAATCACTTCATAAGGTAAAGGCATTTTTCTCCCATATATTACCTCGTATGGGGAAACTATGGACAAGGGACTAAATGGTTCAAATGGCTCTGAGCACTATGGGACTTAACATCTGAGGTCATCAGTCCCCTAGAACTTAGAACTACTTAAACCTAACTAACTTAAGGACATCACACACATCCATGCCCGAGGCAGGATTCGAACCTGCGACCGTAGCGGTCGCGCGGTTCCAGACTGAAGCGCCTAGAACGGCTCGGCCACTCCGGCCAGCGAGAATGGACTATACAGTTGTACGCAGCGGTTAAAAAATTTAAATATCCAGGGTCATTATAATTAAAGTTAAACTTTCAAACCACTGTAGATATAACACCACTGGTCAGAATTACGTCAAATTGCAACGGAATATTATCGGAGAAGGGGAAAAAACGCATGGCAGAAGAAAATTAAATAGTTACAAAATGTATCAATAGATGGCGCTGTAAGCATCATAATTTAATAGTGGTCGACTAAAAATGGCAAATGAATCATACAACAATGCCTAAGGTGTTCGTCTGACGTTAAACAAACCGTTCTACTTAGTGTGCATGGGTGTACAGGTGTGACATTGTTAATTACGTCAGCCCATCCACCACGGCAAGGTCATATCACATCGGATTGGAAAAATCGGTTTTTATTGTCGGAGGACAAAAACCGCGTAAAAAGCATCACTCACATCGGTTTTAATTGTTCTGAGGCCAAAAACCGCATAAAAGGCATCAACCAAAATGAAATCGGATTATTAATTTCCGTGTGACCGCCACAAAACATGTTCAATGCTTTCCACCGTTTTCTGCAACAAGTTGAAATCGAAAAACAGCATCTTCCATAACTGATCGAAGCGTTTTCGGGGTCATGTTCAGAATTTCTTGCGCAATGCGTGCCTTCAATGCAGCTAAGTTTGCAATCGGAACACTGAACACGACATTTTAAAATAGCCACTTAGCCAGAAGTCACACGGATTAAGATCAGGTGATCGGGACCGCCAGGCTATGGGGAAATGACGGCTGATAATTCTAGCATTTCCGAAATGGCGCTGTAGCATCTGCTTAACTGGATTTGCAATGCGCGGAGGTGCGCCATCTTGCACAAAAATTATCCCATCCACATATCCATGCTGTTGGAGAGCTGGGATGACGTGGTTGCGCAAAAGACATAGCGCTTACCAGTGACGATACAGGTAGCAGGACCGGAAGCACCTGTCTCTTCGAAAAAATATGGCCTTATGATAAAAGATGCCGTAAACCGGCACCACACAGTAACCTTTTCAGGATGACGTGGTAATGGTTGATTTGCGTGTGGATTTTCCGTTGCCCATGTTCGACAATTCTGTGTATTGACGTATCCTGTCAGATGGAAGTGGGCTTCGTCTGTCCTGCCGCGCGGGATTAGGCGAGCGGTCTGAAGCGCTGCAGTCATGGACTGTGCGGCTGGTCCCGGCGGAGGTTCGAGTCCTCACTCGGGCATGGGTGTGTATGTTTGTCCTTAGGATAGTTTAGGTTAATTAGTGTGTAAGCTTAGGGACTGATAACCTTAGCAGTTAAGTCCCATAAGATTTCACACAGATTTGAGATTTTAGATTTCTTCGTCTGTCCACAAAATCTTCCATGGCCAGTCATTGTCCACTTCCATGTGAGCAAGAAATTCTAAAGCAAAGGCCTCTCTTGCTGACAGGTCACCAGGAAGCAACTCGTGCACATGGGTAATTTTGAATGGATAGCAAAGAAGGATGTTTCGTAGGGATTTACCCACAATGCTTACGGGTATGTCCAATGTTAGGGCAATTCTCCGTGCACTACGCGTTTACACACCACCACTCGTCTCCTCCTGCATTGCTGTGGCCACTGCTTCCACAGACGTCGAACTAATTTGTTTCCTTCCTTCCTTGCACACCAAAAGAACCCGTCTTTTCGAATTTCCGAACCATTTTCTCCAGACCCACGGCGGTCATCGGACCAACACCTTTTTTCAAACCCTTCAGTGTCCGCAACTTCTGCAGAGCGATGTGTGCACAGTCATCGTTCTTGTAACATAGCTTTACAAGTAGAGCGCGATCCTGCATTCAGATAGTCATGGCGAACGTCGCAGACGCGCAAGGAGGAGAAGCCGTGTACCCGGCGTGTTTATACCAACTTCAATGGGTCGTGCGCATGACAGGTTTTTTCATTTACGTATTTTGATACACACAGCGCTATCTATTGATCAATTTTCACACAATTTTTTTTTTCTTTTGCCATGTGTTTTCCCCCTTCTCCAATAATATTCCGTTGCAATTTGACATCATTCTGATCAGTGGTGTCACTTCTACAGCGTTTCGGAAGTTTATCTTAAATTATAATCACCCTGTACATCCCAGTTTGCATGATTACTGCTAACGTAATAGCTCAACATCTTCGAAATCGTGCGATGAACCCTCTCTGTTCCCCCATTGACTCGAAGGTGGAAGGCGCTGGTTCGAGGCTTGCGAATTCGGAACAATCGACACAATTGCTTCATGAGATTAGATATGAAATTGGTACCCTGGGGCCGAAGTGGCCGTGCGGTTAAAGGCGCTGCAGTCTGGAACCGCAAGACCGCTACGGTCGCAGGTTCGAATCCTGCCTCGGGCATGGATGTTTGTGATGTCCTTAGGTTAGTTAGGTTTAACTAGTTCTAAGTTCTAGGGGACTAATGACCTCAGCAGTTGAGTCCCATAGTGCTCAGAGCCCCTTTGGTACCCTGGTCTGAAATTAACCTGTCCAGAATGCCAAATGTGAACAACCAATTATTTACTTATGCTTGAGCAACTGTGCTCGCTTTTTGGTCAGGAATTGCAACCATTACTATACAACGCGACGGATGGTTAATTATAGTCAAAATATATTTATTTCCTGATAGTATTTTATTAAATGGACCTAAAATGTCCATCCCAAGGAATTCAAACGGATTAGATGTTTCTGATAGACATTGTAATGGAACTGGTCGGTAGCTAAGATCAGCTCATTGTGCGTGAGGTATGCATTTCCTGACATATTGCTCGATATCTCGTTCTCCAGTCCCGTACCAGAATTCTTTGGAAATTCGTCTATCGGCTGTTCTTTGCCCACCGTGGCCTAACAACATATTATTGTTACGTGCTTGTGCCAAGACTTTGTTCTGGAAATCTGCAGTAACTACCACTCATAGTCCACACTTTGTTGTTCTGCATAACAAGCCATCATGAGTCATGTACTGCGGTTGTGACTTGAATTGTTGACAGTCAGCATCGGCAGCTTGAACCTTTCGCTATACAATAATGCTCCTGCCCAATGTTCGTAGAATTGCAATTTTTCTTCTCAAACTGTCGGCGTTAGCATGCCTTTTCCCTCGCTTGTGTATTACCTCAAATTCACTCAGATGGAGTTCCCACCTTGTTAACCTGCTGCAAGGGTCCTTCAATCCTCATAACTGTTTGAAAGCAGCGTGATCCATCACTATTTTAAACTTTTGGCCATATAAATAATATAAATAGTATGTGATGCCACAGATTACTGCTAACATCTCCTACTCTGTCGTGGAATAATTTTTCTGCTTTGTTCAGCTGTCGGGATGCATACGCTACAGTATGCTCTTTACCATCTATATTTAGTCCTAGGACAACCCAAAGAGCCAATATTATTTTCATAAACAAACAGAATAAAATCTTTTTTCAAAATCAGGGAATATCAAAACAGGGTCTGATGTCAGTGCTCGCTTTAAAGTAGCAAAGTCATATGACATTTTGTAGAGCATTCAAATTTTTCTCCTTTCTGTAACAAATGGAAAGGTCCAGAAGTTTCAATAAGTTCCTTTACGAATCGACAACAATAATTAAAGAGACCGATATTACCCTGCAACTGTTTGACTGTCTTCAACGACGAAAAATTCTGAACTGCTGAGACCGAATGTGGATTTGTTCTCACACCTTCCATGTTAATTTACTTCTATTGCAGCAAAATGACATTTATCGATGCCTAACGTTGGTCGCGCTGGTCGAAGTCTTTTGAATATCTCCTACAGCTGGCATACATCCTCTTCCATGCCCCCTTCAAAACAACGTAATGTTATGGAGATAGATCATACGTGTTTTTGGTTTCAATCTCATGAGTACACCATCCACGTATCTCTGCTTTCTCGAGTCTCAATGGCATTAGATGATATTGGAAATGACCCCCCCCCCCCCTCTCCCAGAAAAGAAACAGTTGTTGATGGTCGACCCTCTGGCATCATTTCTAGTTGACGATTGGTTCAAATGGCTCTAAGCACTATGGGACTTAACATCTGAGGTCATCAGTCCCCAAGACGTAGAACTACTTAAACCCAACTAACCTAAGGACATTGCACACATCCATGCCCGAGGCATGATTCGAACCTGCGACCGTGCAGCAGTGCAGTTCCGGACTGAAGCGCCTAGAACCGCTCGGCCACAGCAGCCGGCCTAGTTGATGACATCCACTCTTTAAATTCATTATGAAGGAATAGTTACACTGACCCAAGTTGTCGAGTGTCTCTGTTACGTTTGGTATCAGATATGCATTTGTGATCGTTTGTGCATTGACGTATTTGGATTCACAGCAAAATCTGTGTTTTTAATGTCATCCGTGAGTTCTTTGGAACCAAAATTATGGATGCTCCCCAGGGACTATCACTATACTCAATAATACCGTCAACTAGCTGCTGGTCTATAAATTCTTCCATTACTGGTTGCATACATTTCAGAATTCTATATGGGATCTTGTACACTGGAGGATTATTTCCTGTTGGCATTGCCCGCATCTCGTGGTCGTGCGGTAGCGTTCTCGCTTCCCACGCCCGGGTTCCCGGGTTCGATTCCCGGCGGGGTCAGGGATTTTCTCTGCCTCGTGATGGCTGGGTGTTGTGTGATGTCCTTAAATTAGTTAGGTTTACGTAGTTCTAAGTTCTAGGGGACCGATGACCATAGATGTTAAGTCCCATAGTGCTCAGTGCCATTTGAACCATTTTGAACCTGTTGGCATTCTGTGTTGCGTGAGTGGTCTTGTTGGTAATGGAGCACTCGGATCACACAAATCCATGAACTGCAGTAACACAACCACCATTGCTTCTCAATCATTTCCTTGTAAATATTTCATTTTCTCAAGTAATCCAGCTGCGTTGACGGTTTGCTTGTGGGAGAAGTCCTCACTTGACCTATCCACGTCATCTTCCTCCAGAAAATCCTAATTATCAATTATTAAATCTTTTGGCAGACTCACATCATCCCCGCTAAAATTATCAGGACTGATCACAACCATAAAATCTCCGTCCATGTCCCTGACGCGTAGTATACTTCTGTGTACAAAAGAGTGTGACTTATCTAATATAACGATAGTTTCCAATGGCTGTACAACATACAATACATCCTTAGGTATGTCTGTATCCAAGCTCACCCAGATCAACTTCCCTATACCTTGCGGTATCATATTACGTATACTGACCTTTAATGCCTGGGTTTGCAGTCAATGATTGGCGAACCTTGCGATATTGTAAAATTTGTAGCTGCTGGTCTTAGCGGAAACAATGCCCCACCGAGTTTAACTGAACGCTACAAAAGGTCAAATTTTACGTGATATTTAGCAAGGAAGTCGAATCTCAGGATCACACAACACCTCTCACCAACATGCGGTAGTACTTCTACACACTCTCGAAAACACTTATTTTCCATGTTAAAACTGAACAGCGTTGTCCCCAGTGACTTCACGTCATTATAACTTACACCGCTTAACCTATACCATGGCGACCTCAGTCAGTTTCTGCCCAATAAATCCAGACTGACTACTGACACGTGAGCCCATGCACCAGGAATTTATGTCCCCTACCATTTACTTTGCCCAGCAAGCAGAACTCCGTCATTATATAAGTTTCTGCAATCTTATGTCCAAGTGGTATGCTTCCGATGGAGGAGGAACCCTCGTTACCGTTTAACGATCGATTATTAGGACGTTGCTTGTTCTGTGCTTTCTTCCAAGAACACGCTCTTTGTGGCCCTCCTCCCCACATTCATCACATTTGGACCGGCGACGTTGTTTCCTGATGTGGCCTGTACATCCAAATCTAAAACACATCATTTCGGAGGAAAAAACACCGCGATCACTTTGGCTTTGTGTAACAGTGTCGATCTTCTCCAAATGTGTAACAATCCTAATGGCAGTAGATAAGTCACTTAACTTCTCCATTCTGACCCTCCTTGACTTATCAACAGAAATACCTTAGAAACACATCCAGAGCGCTATTCTCTGACTCACGCGAAATCACTCCATCGGCCTCCGCATTCTGCGTTAGTTCATACGTTTGTAAGTTCAATTTCCTAATCTTGTCAGAGAAGGATTCAACTGATTTGCCTTGCTTCTGTGGCACTCTATTTACGTTCTCCCTAACGAAACTCGTAGTGTTCTGCTTCCGATAGCGCTGTATTAGACCGTTAGCCAGTCCATCAAATGTTTGGGCCTTACTGAGGGTCTCATGGTACATAATATGTGTGTCCACGTCGACCGTTAAACTTAATTTAACCATAGTAAAGGACGTTTCTTCCGACTATTTTCCCAATTTGGCGTTAGCCTTTATGTCATTACTAAAAATAGATACATCCTTGGTTGCTTTCTCCAAATGTGGCACTATGAGGTTAACTGCTGCAGGACTGATTAAATGGGTGGGTACGCTCAACATGGTTTTATTTTCTCCTAGGAGACCTAGCCACCAACGGTCTCTCATTGCTCTATTCCCCTATGTGGTGCTTCATTGTCTTGCACCTGCTGCGTTGTAGTTTATAGCAACGCGGCTGTCTACCTCTTCAACGCTTCCATCGCTTCATTCAGAGTCGATGTCCGTGTAACTGACATGCGTGTAAGCTCCATCTGCCGTTATATAAGAAAAGAAGGATACTGCACACAACAAGCAAAAAGAAAAAAATCGAAACCACACTCAGTCTTTTCGTAGTATCACAGCCCAGGGTGATTCTGTGCACTAGTGTGCTTTGTGACCACCCCGACTTTATATACTACACATAGCGACACAGCTCGAACACATGGTGAGTCATGCCCAGACAAATTATAATATGGACGCCTCACTGGCTGCAAGAAAACTTCTCTACTGTTCCCAAGGAATGAGACATGTCTGCAGGTTCCTGCAGTCTAACTAACGGTACATTTAACTTACTGTGCAGGACCCCCAAGGCTCAGCATGGCCATAAGACAATACAGAACAAGAAAGGAAACAAATATCAGTTGCTCTCCACATCACATTGTTACGAGCTTCAACTCATGGCTGTTGACCTCACATCAGAGCTACATAGACAGTCGGCTGTTGTTGTCCTAGATGCGTGATTGTCGTACCAGGCGTAGATGTCACTACCACTGCTGATGCCTGATATAGGAATCGATAAGAGTCTTCCAGGCTCCTACAGTCGTCAGGAAAGAGACAGGTGGGATGCGGAGATGAGACTCTAGCTACAGCAGAGAGCGCCAAGAAAACATCTTTGACAATAACAACTTTATTAAGAAACAATACAGTATTGTCTTGCAAAGCTCCACGGCACAGTTCGGCTGGTAGAGCGGCTGCCTCGTCAGCAGAAGAGAGCCGGTATGTCCTCGTCTTTCGGTTCCACCAACACAGCAAAATGTCAGTTTTTGATGGTTACGTTAAGGAGCACCCGTCGATCCGTAGACGCCAGCGGCTTCCAGCTCTGAATATCGATCTCCAGAGTGCTCTCTTTGACGTCAAAGATTGCCACTCAGGAGTTACCCTCTCTGGTCCACCTGAAGTACTCGCTGACTTCCAGGGGTCGGCCGTTTAGGAAACAGGAGCCAGCAGCATCGGTGTTGGCGTCAGGAAAGGGATGAGCAGCAGAAGTGGTCCCCTCTCTCGAAAGCGGATGACGGATAGCGTTCTGATCACACAGGTCAAGCCTCCAGCAAGCCTGGAAGGTGTTGTCGCTCAGAAGCAGCCAGTGCAGCTAGTTACAGCAGCTTGTTTCCAACCAAACTCATGGCACCACAGACGATCGAAGGCGTGCCAAGGATCGACCTCCATAGCCTTCTCCCTCACTGTATAGCTGCAGCTGACACAAAGACTGAGACTACACACTGCACAGTCAGCGAACCACACGTGCCAATAAAACACTTGTTAAGAGGGATAGAGTGTTTAGGTTGGTGCTTCCCATGTGCTCTGCGACGATGGGGATGCCAACGACGTCATTTGTCCTTTAATTATTTATTTCAAGTTTCTGCTGCCAATCACTTTTTATTTTATGCTTAATATAACATAATGCAACGCGTTTCGAACGTGTTTTGTTCATCTTCAGGCGTTTATACATACATACATACATAGAGAAATGTTACTTAAAAATAAACCGTCTTAAACTAGATTAATCTAGAACACTTTGTCCATTGTTTTTTACTGTAGCTGCTGGTGTGGCATTTTGGTGGAAGGAGGGGGCAGTGTATGGGTAGAAATCGAAATCAGTGATGTCTTCCGCTGATTTCCTTCTTTGTGGTTGACTATGTATATCACAGCCTGTATAGGATGCAGATAGATTTGCATCAGTTATGTGTTACGAAAATAATGTGAAAGGCTTTTATGTGACAGTTGCTCACTTACAATTTCGTAATCTTGCTGCTTCACTCGCTCACTGGTGTAATGGCGGAGCTGTTGACTGACATTACACTATTGCACATTATAATTATGTCACTGATTGCCAACGTAATTCACTGCACAATTTGCTTCGATGTTATACACACAACACAAGATGGCGGACTGTTGCATGTGAGTCTGTATCGATTATCGAGGTTTTGTATAGATATTCTTGGTACTGACGGATTTGTAGTCAATTATTTACATTGACGTATCTTGAATCTATTGAGTTAGAACGCCTGAAGATGAACAAAACATGTTCGAAACGCGTTGCATTATGTTAGTTTAAGCATAAAATAAAAAGTTACTGGTATCAGAAACTTGAAATAAATAATTGTCCCACACAGTTACGGTTCACAAACATAGCCATTATGGCTGAAAATAATTATTTGTCCTGGTTTTCCCTCGTTGTCAGTTTTCCTGACAGTGACTTCAGGCTTTAGGAACTTCACCTTTCAGAGGCCCTCTTCTGCTGGTTCATTAACTGAATATTTATTGTTGCACGACACTCTGTTTTGTCACTAGTATCACGGTACTTAGCAGGTTCAATAAAGTCATTGTGCTTTGCTGCTGACGTGGTCGCTAAGTCTTTCCCTTGTGCTGCATTAGTTTCCGTATGTGTCACGTCTCGTTCAGCATTTCCTCCTAGCTTACTGTCTACTGGTCATTGGCAAAGGCGGTTCGGCTTGCAGGATCTGCCAAGGTAGAACGTGGACGAACTTCCAGTGTTCTGCGGCTGTGTGTTGTACAGCCACAAAGCTTGCACCAGAAAGCATAACACCAAAAAATATACTTTGAATATCTTAGATGTTTTACAAATGACGTGATTAATTTCACATTTCTTTCTAGCTCAGAAAATAAATGGAAAAAAGATACCAAGTGAAATGAGTTCTTTCCAGCTAGTAGTATAATATTGTGAGATTGTGTAAAAGAACACAGCTCTCGGTAAAGGCCTTAGGCACGTTGCGACTGCCCAGTTATTGCCAAGAAAGCAGTACGAAGAGCGATCTATGATCATGGGACATGTGGCAAGTATGTCGCCAAACAGTGCAGCGTATTGCTAATGGATTAAGCCTAATGGTGCCGTTGTTTTTTTATTGAAGCTGTTTCTATTTTGGCTGCACAAGGCTGCATGGATCCCGCTACAAACCTCCCTACTTCAGAAAATACAAGGTTTTTATAAATAAATATCGTGGTTTTAATACTTTATAATATTTATTGTATTAAACTTACAGCTATAAATGATATGTCAAATGAAAGAGCAACTCAAACAGTTTTACCAAGAACTTTATAAATGTTGAATGTGAGCGCCATTTGTCACATGGCACATATCAAGTCTATAGCCGAGTTCTTTCCAAACATTGATAAGTGTGTCTTCAGTGATTGTAGCAACAGCTGCTTCAATCCGGTTTCTTAATTCAGGGAGGTCTTCTGGTAGCAGAGGCACGTACACACGATTCTGGATGAAGCCACAAAGGAAAAAATCGCATGGCGTTAGGTCGGGTCGAACGTGGAGGCCATGCATAGCAAGCCCTGTCATTGGGCCCCTTGCGGCCTATCCAGTGCTTGGGTACAGTGATGTTCAACCAACCACGTACTTCACTATGCCGGTGAGGTGGCGCATCAACTTGCTGGAAAATGAAGTTCTCTGGCTCATCTTCTTCTACAGTTACAGTAGGTTCACCAAAAAGGAAAGGCCCATAAACTTTCAGCCGAGATATGGCACAAAAAATAGTCACTTTATGGGAATCTCTTTGCATTTGTACCACCTCGTGAGGATTTTATGAGCCTCAGATTCGCATATTGTGAGTGTTAACATGTCCACTCAAGTGAAAGGTCGATTCATCACTGAAGACAACATGATCCAGAAAATCTTCATCATCATGAAACAACATTTCGTTTGCAAATTTGGCACGTAATCCATGGTCTGCCGGCTTTAAAGCCTGTAATAACTGTAAAGGACGTAGTTGCACGTGTTTTCTTAAAAATTTCCAAACAGTCGACACGGGAACTTGTAATTCACAACTAGCCTTCAGGCCTGATTTCTTTGGGCTATGAGTGAACAACTCTCTCACTCGCTCAACAGTCTCTTCACTAACTCTTGGTCGTCCTGTGCTCTTCCCTTTACAAAGGCAGTCGGTATCTTCAAATTTATAATACCATCTATGAATGTTATTATCACTTGGAGGATCACAACCGAACTTCTCCCGGAACGCACGTTGCACAGTGACTACAGATCCGGTCTTTGCAAACTGCAAAACACAAAACGCTTTCTGTTCACTAGTCGCCATCTTCTCTACTACCGCTGTCTAGCGGATTGTAGAGGAAACGTTGATCGCTGCGCATGCGCACTGGTGCCAAACACAACTGTTTGAGTTGCTCTTTCATTTGACATATCATTGATAACTGTTAGTTTAATGTAATAAATATTATAAAACGTTAAAAACCCGATATTCATTTATAAACAGCCTGTAGAACCCGTTTCCTTCCGCACCAAAACGGCCGCACTATCCAACCAGATTCTTAGGATACGCAGATAACATCAGTGGAAAACTTGTGGAACCTTGACTCATAGTTAAAACACCTGATGATAAAGCTACATAGCAACGTAGGTTTCAAGTGCTGCTCTGGGATGAAGAGTTTAGAACAGAAGAGGAATTCGTGGCCGGCCGCATCAAACAAGTCAGAATACTGATGACAAAAAAAAACGACATAAAACTGAAGTAACACATGAAATCAACCCCAGGAAGGATAGTGGAAGACAAATCTGTTGGAGTGTACAAAGTGCACAAAGTATGTTATGGTAACTGCAAGCGAGCCCTTTCGACTTATTTGACACCTCTGTTCCAGTGTTTTAAGGCCTCGCTGAGAGCTGGTAAATTCGTACAGGCTCGTATGAATGTGTAATGAAGATGTGGAGTCTTTGGAAGAGACGTCGCTCTCGAGGAAGGCTGCTTTTTTAGGGATAATTTCCGTAAGAATTGAGGCTTAAGTCTCATATTGTAGCATACAGAGTCTTTTTCCCTCGCTTCATTCGTGAATTCAGTCGAACAAGAGAGTGCGTAATATTGTTGTGAAGTATAATCAACCATTCACCTTAATATAGAGGACGAAATATAGAGGACGTGTCATAACTGAGGAAAACATTTCGTGTGTAGTACCACACATCGAGCTGAGGGCATGAGAGTGTTCTTGCAATATAAGGCTATCCAACGATGTTACGTAAAAGTGATAGTAGTGGAGGGAGCGACCATAAAACAGATAAATGTGAAGGGGTATTCTGAAAGCCCCTGCGCGCGCGTCGAAGGCAGGAGGAAAGAGTGGCAAAGCCGTACAAGTGGCGTGGAGTGTGCTACTGAATGAAAACAAAGGCGGTATCAAGCTCTTTCTGTTTAACTAGCATTTTACGACATGATTTATTGGAAAGGCGAAGTGAAATTCAGAATTAACAGTGTTGATGTTTATGGATCTCTGTGTGATTCGGTTTTGGTGGAGTAAAATATGAATACATGTCTTAGTCAAACAAAACAGAAGTAGTACAATAATAGGCTGTAATAGGTGATGTTCAAAATGACGGCCGTGTTGTGTATAGTAACATCAAGTCTTCGCACTAAGGGCTGATGAACATAATGCGCCGTAACAGTGTCCCTTCAAAAAATGTTACACGTGAGTTTTATTCGCTATCGCATGTTAGTAATGTAACGTGAGTCACCTTGAGTTTTCAGTACACAACATCAACGCAACAACTACCGCACCACACATACAAGTACAAACATAGATGCAGGGTGTTTCTTTTTACTTGAGATAACTAAATATCTCGAAAAAGATGCATCGTACGAAAAAAAGATCTACAAAGCTCTAGGTGGAAAGTTAATTTTAGTAGAGGAGACATCTGCCTGTGCTACAACTTTCCATCAACCAACCTATCTTCCTGCGTGAGCGAGTTCTACTTTGTATTTTCAAATGGGAACCCCCCAATTTATTGGATATTCAGATTGCACGGCCAAAAATAGGTACGGTTTGCACAAACCATTGTAATCTATTGATGGTAGATTGTGCTGAATCGACAAATATTAAGTGTGCCTCTTTTTGCAATGAAGAACCTACGCATTTAATTCTACATTTCATTTACTATCTAGATGTAA
Organism: Schistocerca americana; assembly: GCF_021461395.2. Taxonomy (NCBI): domain Eukaryota; kingdom Metazoa; phylum Arthropoda; class Insecta; order Orthoptera; family Acrididae; genus Schistocerca; species Schistocerca americana. The sequence goes on along the minus strand of NC_060123.1, from coordinate 287,622,160 downwards.
ACCTTTGTGTTCTAACGGTTGATATTTATGTTCGAAATTCACTTAGTGTTGCAAACCTTATTGTACACTACATAAAATACGATTATCCGTTTCAATTTCTGGTTAGAATCTACGTGTAGCGTGGTCCGGGGACAACGACATGGATGTAATAGTTTTTTATTCAATTTGGGATGACTGATTTCAGTGAGTAGCCTTACCTCTCACCACAGGGGTACTCGATTTCGGCTTGGTGGGAACAGAAAAGTATTGTATCCACTTCATTGTCCCCAGATCACTTTGAACGTAGTTTCTAACTAGACATTGAAACGGCTAATAACAATGTGCTATACAGTCAAATTTGCAACACTAAAGTAAATTTCGAACATAAATATCAACAGTTAGAACACAAGGATTTTCGTTTACATATTAAATGAAATGTATAATTAACTGCGTCGTTTCTTAATTGTTAAAACCGTACATATTTTTGGCCTATAATCCTATAATCCTAAAATTCAATTCAAGCAGGTGGTACCCACATGAAAACAAGTAATTGAAATAGGCCACGCAAGGGGGGGCGGGGGGGGGGGGGGGGGAAGGGCGGATGGTGGATGGTAAGGAAGTGACCGGTTGTAGCACAGACAGTTGTCCCCTTCACTAATATTAGCCTATCACCTAGAACATTGTTTTCTTACACTGCTTCGTTTTCGAGATATTTAGTTGTCCCAAGTTAAAAGAAACACCCTGTATAAAGATACATACACACCCCTGAATATTTGAAGTTTTGCTTGTATCGAAGGATAAAATTTTCGCAGAAATTAAGTAAAATAATTCCAATCCGCCAATACCGATCAAGGTTTTTGGGGGGTTCCCCGGGTTGTCATGGAAGTCGCTTTCAAAGTATTCCTATTCGAGACCAACTCTCCCTCACTCCCACCTTAATGGTGTACTGTTAAAAAATAATCATGCCCCATAAAAGTAAGGGATCTCAACTAGCCCATTCTATTCCTTGGCGTAGTGAAAGAAAATTTTTAAAAAATCAGTAGGATCACAAGGAAAAAATTAGAGGATTTAAACTTTTGTAACATAGCTTGAAAGTGCCCATTATACTTGCCAACATGCAGCTTCCCAAGGCTCCTAAACTGCGTGCAGTTTTCCGTTCTTTGGTGAGCAGTAAGATCAGGTCAATAGGAACTCAACGTGGCCAGTGTGGGAGCAGAATCTTATGTGTTTGAATGGAGAACAAAAAGCTGTAGTTCTATCCTGTTCTATGGTGTATTCGATGCAAGGCGGATGTGTGGCTGTTCTGAGGTATATCGAAAAAGAAAGATATTGGCTGGTGATTACAGTTTGGGTTTTTATGTGAAAACTTATAATGAGAATTGCAATCTGCTACTCCTGGACATGAGAGACGAGCGACGAGTGATGAAAGTAATATACGCGGCAATGGCCTGTTTGGATTGCAATATCAACGCAAGATATTCACGTCTGTACTCAGCCATTATGACTGATACTGTGTGTCATCCTTTTTCGACTAATGATGGCCAGAATTCGTTTTATCCATGCTACACACTTGATCTGTAGGCGAGCTATACAACATGTGCCAGGAGATGTGCAGGGATATGACAGGAACGATCATTGAAAAAAAATTATTACAGAAAAACATGGGTTTTAAAATGCATACCTTAAATGTTATGATCACTTTTTCATCTTCGATACTGTGAAACAAATCTCTTCCACTACAAGCCCTCTGTTTTCCGTACTTCGGGGAGGAGATAGTATGGACCAAAATAAGAAAAACTGTAAAGTAATCGTGGGATCTAAAATGCTTATCTTAAGAGCTGTGAGCACTTTTTCAGTGGAAGACAATTATGTGTTTTACAGTATTTGAAATCAACAAGTGCTCAAAGTGATTAAGGAATGCACCTTAGAGCACCTGTTTACGAGAATAAAAACTTGTTTTGGTTAGTACTACCACTTCTCAAAATTTGAAAAGCAAGAAGCTTGCAGTAGGAAAGATTTGTTTCATAGTATCGAAGATGAAGAAAATCTAAGACGGAGGAATGCTCAGAACTCCTAAGTTAAAGCCCACGTTTTCTTGCCTTTTTTTGTTTCGAATGATCGTTCCTGTCATATCCTGAATAATGACCATTCCTCCCGGGACACCAGGTGTAATTCTGTTCATCATTCAACTAATGATTCTCACTTTCGTCAGCTGCATGAGGACTTTGTGAGCATAATCGTTGTCTTGCTGTGGTGTGGAAACCACATGGCTCATGTAACTTCAGCTGTGCTCTTCATGTTCGTGCGTTTCACTAATTAAAACTCACACAAAGTCTTTATTTATTCCCACACCTTGCTTTCTTCAATCTGCGACTATTTCTAACCCATTTCTTTTCAAGAAGCCATGTGCTCATGAAATTACAAATTATTCAGTAATGGGGATCATATTGGGATCATTTGCCATCAGCAAGAATATGTATTCGATGAGAATTGTTTTCCATGAGTTGCGCGCATTTAGTCAGCTTAAGAGTGCTACGAATATTTTTCGTACGATTCTTCCAGCTTTCAGAAGGCAAGATTTTATTAAGGCCTTCGGAGCACCAAATGATGAAGTTTCTTACAGCGTTTTTCTGTTATCCATTATTTTTAGTTCCTTCGTTGGAAAGTGATAAATTATAATTAGAGACATGCATTCTCGTTTAATGTGTTTTTCCCATAAGGCACAGCGTATTAAATATTTCTTACCGTCAAATAATAGTTTTACTAGTAGAAAAGCCGATCGCTAAAGAGAATTTAAACTTACTTTAAGCCCAAATTAACCGTCGTGCGAAGTAAGTGGTATCTGTGCTAACTTGAAATGAAGTAAGGTCGCATTAAAATAATACCCTCGTGGGTCAGTAGTCACCGATAAAAGGGGTCATTCTAATCGAGGCAATTTTTTGTTTTTGTAGTCATTTTATATGCACTCATAGTTTTGCCAAACAAAGGCCAGTACAAGTTGTCCATGTTACATGGCTTCCTCCATTAATCAATTTTGAAGGAAAATACGTATGCAGGTGATGCCTCGTATTGCTGCTAAGAGAGCGGGACTTCCAACAAGCATGAATCCTAAGATCATATTATGTGGAAGACTAAAATATTGTGTTAATGTATGCAAATAACTTTCCAGTTTGTAGTGGTACGCAGTTTACGTCACATACGCAGGATGTTTCGTAAAAAGTTACTATCCTGAGATGAAAGTGTTTATTTGGTTTCATGTAACATAAATGTTTATAGATAGCAGATACTCTGTATCAGTTCCAGATATTGGGGAATTTCCCAACGAATGATTCACTTCACTTGTAGCAAATAGTAAGAAAAATGTTGTCTTATAGTGTTTGCAAATCAGAAACAAATTTGACTCTGACTGAACTGTTGCAAAGTCAGTGACGTCGTAGAGATCCGTTCTAGGCCTACTGATTTTTTTTTATCAATGATACGCAAAGAAACATGACAGATACTTTTGAGCTATTAAAATAAGGATTTCGTGATGACTCATATGACTGAGTAGTTCTGAATGAAATTGGTTGTTGAAACCTGGGAAAACATGAAGAAATAATATAAGGAAAATATTTTCAGACCGTCTATTTTGCTATTGTGTCAAACCTTGTAGAGTAGAAGAAACCCTGTCTGTTGGACTTATTCTTCAGTCTAGATAATTAGCCACCTGTTTCCTAGCGAAAGCTGCCTTTAAACGAAGAAAAACTGAACAAAAACCATTTCCTTTGTAATCATTTATTTTGTTGGCCACTAACGATGTCTTCTGTAGATCATTATCAAATATTAAGAATAAGCTTCCCCACAGGCAGCAAATGACAGTAAGAAGTACAAAAATATCAAAAATATGATAGGTACCCACCGTCATAATCCTCCTACAAGGATAATGAGTAACATCCTGCCTATCGAGTCAGCCCCAATAAAAAGAGATATTCAAGAGAGAATAGCTCGTCGTATGACGGATAAAAAAGAATGCCTCGTGCAGGCTATTGAATCGCCTTGCAACATGGCATACACACTGGAATAAAAATAGAGTAAAAACATAATATCGTCTTCGTAGATATTTCAGTATATAAACTACTAAAAGAAAATACGAAACTAACATCAACTATGAACTTTAAAAAGTTGAGAAGACTCAATAACGCGAAAAAGTTGGCGCACCTTTTTAGAGTCTTTATGCCATTGAAGAATTATTTACGAATGAAGGTCTTCGCAGTTTGCAGAAAACTACACGTAATAAGAGAATCTGCACACTAGGCTTAAATATGATCGAAATAAAACAATAATTAAATCTACTGTACACCTGTAATAGAATAAAATCATAAATAATGACGTAACACTGCGTTGGTAAATATGAGGAACATCTTTTCTAAAGATGTGGACTGCGACAGTAATAGTGTGATTAACACTGACTATAAAATTTGTTTATAACATAGTTAGGAAGAAACAGAGGAAAAAGTGCTATTTCTCTTGCACCATTAGTATATTTTACTAATAGTTATAGACATGAATCATTGTTATAAATTTCATTAAGTTGCATATGTCTATCACTGCTAATCTCTGCATAAGACGAAAGGCAGTTTTAGAAGTTAAAAACAGATAAAGGAGAGTCTAAATGAGTCACGTCTCTCAGCTATTTAATAATATCTCCTTCACAAGTCACATTTCGTGATGAAAGGACGAGAAACACGCGATGACTGACGAGTATAAAACTAGGCTTTATGATTTACAGAGTTTCCTTAAATGAGACATTCGAACTTACAACAATGACTAATGAGAGAAAATAAGAGATCATTTTGGAGATTTGTTTATTTACTCAAGCAAGAATAGACTGTCACTAATTTAAAAAGCCGTAAAATGGATGCTTAAAAGCGCTTTCTGTTCACCATATTCCCGTATGCTGCGCTCCAGACAAATGCAGTTCCTGTAAAAGTCTTTGCTTTTATTGATTGTTTTCTTAGAAAACGTTTCAAATAGTTTGCTTTCACTCTCTACCTCTCTCTTTACGCTTCACTCTCACCCTCTTGCTGTTCTCTTTCCTGCTGTTGCCGCTCCTCTCTCTCAGCAGGAAACACGATAAAATCTCGAGACATCACAGAGCCTTTGTTTCGCTACGCCCGTTGTTCACATTAATGAGGTTTAAACCGTCGCTTATTTCTATCTCTGGCGCCATTTCTGTTTTATCTCATTAGAGACGCCCAGCTCGTTGAATTGTAAATGCAATCAACGGGGAGGGAACGCCAACAGTCGCGTGGCACGCCGCAAGAGGCGCTGCTGTCGCCAGCGGCCTTCCTTTCTGCGGTCATTTTAACAGCGACGCATCGACAGACCGAATGCCAGGGGGGTCGATTTCCACGGCCGACCAGCAGCCCGAAGCAAAAAGTTTCTTTGCAGCAGATTATGTTTGCTCAGAACAGCGTATTTGGTTCGCTGGAGGTGGTGAAAGGGTTCAGATTAAATTACATTCGTCCGCCAGGCAACAGGACAAACAGTAAAGGGAAAAGTCGGAACAATAAGTGTGCAGTGGCAGAACGAAAAGAAGGATTTCAGAAAGCAGCTGTTTGACTTTACTTTCTAATTAAATCAGGCGTTATGAATGAAAAAGTTCTCTATACACAAACCCAGCAGTTTTATTTCCTGTTTGACACAAAGTAAAAAAGTAAAACTGGCGTAAAATTGCGTAAGACGTCTGTTTTTAAATTTTAAAAAAATGGGAACATATTCAGTGCCGTCCTCTCGATGATAGCATCCAATCACTCACGTGCAAAGAATATTTACGGATGTCCGTTTGTTGCAGTCATGTGGTAATATTATTAAATATTCACTAAAAATGAGCTTTGTAATGTTCCAATTGCCTGGACTTATTAAACCTTTTATTATGATTTTGTATCTTGGCTTAAAGTGTACAGATATTTCATCAAAAAATTAATTAATGTACTAAACTACAGCTTAACTTTTATAAACAGTTTCCATTATTACAGTTTGCAAAGTATATATTCGTTTAGTTATGACTGAAAAGTTAATTTCATGTAGCCAAATACATTCTTTTCAAATTTTGAAGTCGCAGTAGTGAGACTGCTCTATCTGTTCATTAATGAGAAACTAAGGAACTGATATATAAAACTGACGGGAAATGTAATGTCTCTTGCAGCGGTCTCTACGCGATATTTTCAGAAATTTTATAAATTATATAACTCAGTACATATCTCGAAATATCTCTTCTTATCTTACCGATTATCAATGCAAAGTAGTTTCAAGCCGAATTATTCCTTGGAGCTTCCATTTACTCCATGGAATAGCTTCTCTACTATCTATGTTTTCTCTTATGAAAAGAATGAAGGAATTCTTGCCGATTAGTCGTGAAAGAAGGAGGATGTATATGTATGTATTGTTGAGCTAGTCGCCATCTTGATGAGATTTTGTATGAGAAGGAATTTAATACATGAACTAAACTAAAGTAAGTGTGTTCGCGTATTATTTAACTGATTGTTATTGACAGTGTCTGCTTACTACGCTGTGTTGCACGGGATCAGTGTGGAACGTCTGATTTACACTGGACGAACCTGCCGTTTTGTATGCTCAAGATATCCAGTTACTTCAAATAAATAGGCTAACACGGTCTTAGCAGCAGATCTCCGGTCTTCCCCATGTGATCATCGAAAGTTAATAATTATTACAAATGTTTCCAGGAGATCGACTGACAATTTTCGTCGCACCGAGACTTCGAAATTGCTTCACTGCCTTATGGAATTTAAGTTAAGCTCAATTTAATCAGGATAGAACAGTATTGAACTGTGTGAATGTGATAAGCCTGCTTTGTGAATAAAAATTCCCTTAACATACGCATGTTTTTACTATCCTGATCAGTGAAGCTAAAGTAGGCCGGTGTGAGAGAGGTTTTTTAAATTGTAGATTCCACAAAAAAATATTAAAGAAAGACTTGCTAGTTTTCGAGCACGAGTAATCATAAATGAAGTGTGTAACGAAATGTATGTTACCATGGAGTAAAATAATCCAGGTCAATCCATCTAAATCATCTGACGGTTAATTACTGTTCATTAATTAGCTAAATTTTTCACAAAGTTATAAATTAATCCGAAATTTCTGATTTTATAAATTTTAGGTTGGCCAGCAAGTCGTGGCATTTTCTTTTTTAGTAAACATTTTGAGTGAAAAATTAAATGTTTTGACAATGCGTTTTAAGTTATTCGATGGACAATTATGTGCTCTGCATGATAACGCCTTTAATTTTTTGTGTTGATATACTTTCTGTTCTTTTCAGGTCATTAAAATGGATTGTGAAGTCTATACAAAAGAGAATTTGCGACGTGTTCCGCTTTTTGCGCGTCATCGAGGTGCCTTAGTGACAGAAGCTGCTCGAGGGATTTATGAAGTGTATGGCAAATAAGGGACGCCTCTTAGGACGGCACAGAATTGTTTTATCTATTCAGAGATGGAAATTTTGACAACAAAGACATGTATGTTCTACCACGAATTGTGTGACAGGAACCAAACGTGAATGCGGAAATTATTTCCAACAAATACGACGACTCAACAACGCTATCCAGCAAACTCAACTACATGATCTCCTGCAACACGAAAACGCCCTCGCATCGCCAAGGAAGCCATTGAGACCTTTGGTTGGGACATGCTGCCACATCCTACATATTCTCCTGACTTGGCGCCTTCAGATTTGAGTATTGGGCCTCAGGCGTGGCGCCTTATATCGCTCCTGTCAGAAGCCTGTGTATCGGGAAATGACTCATGCGTGCACAGTCACAGATGGTCTGAAGTGGGTTCTGTCGAGTATGTGAGTACGTAGTTCTAATTTGCATCCACCAGAGTCCAGTAGTCCACAAAGACATTAAAGAAACAAGTCAAGAGAATGGTTTTGTGAATTGTTCCACTTATTTATTTAAGGATTTTTTGTTTATTTGTGTCTGTACAGTTTTGTACATGGTTTTAATAGTGTGAATGATGCGTGAATGTGGTTTAAAGTAAATATGTAGATCATTGTTCTGAGCGTTGTACGACGGGGAATTATGTATCATAATATGTTAAGTAAGTTTATGGTCAAAGGAAAGCTAGTTGGAGTGTAAATGAAAATAGTTAATAACGTGAAGTATAAACAAAATATCAGAATGTTAAATATTTATTTCGGGAAAAGTGCAGTTAGAAAGTATGTTATTTGTTGATTGGTTAGTCATGGAAAGCGAGGACTTACGCGGGAGGATAAAGTTTTTCTATTGGCCTTAAAGAAAACTGACGAATCAGAACGGAGTATTCTTCGCGCATTTTTTCTCTTGGAGATTAGAATGCTTTTCGATGGTACGGTCGTGTGTAGTATGAGTTCCCAGGAAGTTATAGTTTGCCGGTTTTAGTTGTGCTGCATGTTTCAAAAGTGTTTTAAAGTGAAGACATATTTATTCCGGGGTGTTTTTTTAGAAAGTACGGATTTTTTAAGTAATTTTGTGTATGAGAAAAGACTGTAATTCCGCGTGGCATATTCAACAGATCGGTGACTAAAAACTTGAGTGCATTAGACACCGATATACTTAATATTATGGCGAGCATTTTCATTTAAGAACAATCCGTGTTTAGTAGCTGTTCAGATTTCGGCAAATACGTTACCATAAACTTACTAACATGAATGAAAGAGTTTGTGCATGACTGTGTTAAGATTAGCACTGGCTTGGCAGTGAACTTGTACATTATCAGAATACACCAAAGTCTTGCTAGTATTTCCACCTTTCATTCAAAATTAAGACCTTTTCCCGATTCTTGGAACAGTTACTTTGTATGCAACCCGGTGCGAGTTGCACTACGGTAGGTTCTGGTCGGCTTTCCTACAAACGATATACTGCACCAAGTTCACAGGTAGGTGCAGGAAAAGCACAAAAGGGACGGTGCCGCCGCAGGCCGCGTCATTGTAAACTATTAAATAAATTCCCGTCATTCCTACAGACTTGCTGCTCTCCTCTTCAGGACGGTTCACTGCGATTTCCGAGTGAGCCGCACTCAAGAGGGCCACAATAAGTTGGTCATAACGTCGACAGTGTAGTTATTTTAATAGGTTACAATGACGTGGGCAAATACCCAAAACTATTTTATCCAAAGTAACTAATTTAGTCTCAAACAGTATGTGTCTTTATGGACTGACGATCTTTTATTCACATAATTTAATATTATAACGTGTAAGTGATTTAAGGATATCCCGTGTTATTGCATTGTGCTCTAACCTCATGTATTGTGTAGGTATTAAAAGAGCTTTATCCATTTCATTAGGCAACCCACAATGATGGTCATTTCCCTGCAAAACAGAAACATTGGACAACTCGCAGCAAGATTTTGGCACGCGGTGTCCAAGCAGTGCCAAACATTTGCATTACAGCCTATTCAACGAAGACCAAGAAAGATCGAACAGTGGAAAAAGTTCGTGTAGTCGCAAATTTTTCTGCAATGATAGGAGGGAGTGTTACCAACAGCGTACTACAAATCCCGATTTTGTGGTGCTAGCGTGAGCGGGGAGGGGGTGTGCAGGATCACTTTTTGATGTTTTTCTCTTATAATACCAAAACAGCTGCTGGCAAGGAAAATGAAACTACATTAAATTTCCTACAAAAATGCGTAGTACATTTTTTTCTCTAGGACTGTTAGTTTCCGAGTTGGACGGGACGAAAAAATCGCACATTATTTAAATAGTACGCATGAGATACTCCACTGTTTCTACCCCATTACGTCACAAGAAGTAGCTACAAGGTCTTTCACACAGTTACGCGGACCCTCCACAGTAAACCTTGTGAATCACTGGCAACACTATGTCAGATGTAACCCGGGGTTGGGAGGGGGGTGGGAGAAGGGTGTTTATTTTCCACAAAGGGCATTTACACTACAAGGAATCCAGGAATGAGATACCAACAATACCAACACAAGGAATAATATATTTAAATCTTAGCAAACTGTTCGACATTGCTTGACTGGAAACTGAATCTTGGTAATCCTTTACGGTAGGTGCAGCTTTCTTTCAGAAGATGCATATTCCCTCACCATGAGTTTGCAAGACAGACTGTATCTCTCCAACATTCCTCGTCCAGATATCTTATGTGAGTGGACAAAATAAATTCAGTGACCTCATGTTTATGAAGTGGAGTTATTTTCAGTTTATTAAATGAGTAGTTATTTGCAATTTTTAAGCGAGCTATTATGTAACTATCAGGTCAAAAATCAAAACAGCTGGAGCTGTCAACTGTCTAGCTCACTGAAGAGCCTGTCACAAGCGTAACATGCTGTCAATATTGATACGTGGTACTTACTGGAATTAAAGAAAACGAAGAAGGGAGAACCCACGAACATAACTTCGTTTTCCTACAACCTATTTATTTAACAATATACAAACTGTGTTTTACGGACAATCGAAGCATTTAACCATAAAATTCTCTTTAACAAAATGAACAACTTCGCAAAATTATTTTGACCTTAAACCTTAAGTTGAATAAGCTTTTAATCTTTGCAAAAGAAATCTGAAGTGCTGTATTGCAAAACAGCAGACAATATGACAATGATTACAAGACGGCCGGACCTGCAGCCCTCCATTATCGGATGAAACGGCGCTGTACACAGTCTGTCATATTAAATGCCCTTTTGCAACACATGAAAACTATGTAAGCACCATTGACGACAAGAGTGATTCATTTACTCAAAACAGATGTCTTAACTTTTAATTTGAAAGCTGTATGGCGAGAGGTTCGAGGTTAAGATGCGCACCTGTGCTTAAAGGTTAAACAGATTAGCAAACAATACGACAATGATAAGGCTTACTTCAAGCAACCAACCTCTTAATTTCAATCGGCAAACAAGGTGCGACTGGATCCCAACCCGTCCCTTCTGACAATTTTATTTTGACTAAAGCCCTGGTGACAGTTCACTATTAACATTTTCATAGTTAAACTCATTGTCAGTTATTAAGAGCGCTCTGAAGGAACGTCTTAAAACATTACTTGTGAACACTTATTGCAAGAGAACTGCCGGCCGCGGTGGTCTTGCGGTTCTAGGCGCTCAGTCCGGAACCGCGTGACTGCTACGGTCGCAGGTTCGAATCCTGCCTCGGGCATGGATGTGTGTGATGTCCTTAGGTTAGTTAGGTTTAAGTAGTTCTAAGTTCTAGGGGACTGATGACCACAGATGTTAAGTCCCATAGTGCTCAGAGCCAGAGAGCAAGAGCACTCACTCGGCGGAACCACAAGATCCAAGTAAAATACGCCAATAATGAGTCCGTCTTTCAGACACAAAAACGAACAGATAATACAACATGTTGTTCATAGTATGATTAATGACTGAGAAATGCAGCTACAATCAAAGAGTTGAACCGGTTAACAGCAAAATCTAGCCACAAGGACCCTGTGCCTTAGTACAATTGTTCCGGCTGTATTTACGACCAAGAGTTGATTAATTAGAACACTAAGGATCAGGTACAAACCATAAAGAAAAGGCAATATAATAGCGGGACAAATTTTCAAACGACAGCTAGTGTCTTAGTACAAAACTACTGCCTATATTTACGACCAATGAGCCAACCGAGTAAAACTCTGAGGGTCAGGTACAAACCAGAAAATAATGAGGGCAGGTAGACAACGAAACAAACCACCACGAGGACTACAGAATGTTACTCCTCTTTATCAGCAAGCAGTTCCATGGATCCTCGGTGCGTCGCAGCGGTTACTGAGCGGTGCCGATGAAAGCCAGGTAGAAGAGGGCAGTCAGACCACGAATATTGCCAACCAACCGACGGGATGTCGATCTTCTGCTTGTAGTCGATGCAGACCCCGATGAAGTCCTCCATTATCTTCGCTCTGCACAGGCCCTCCTTGAGCAGCTCGTGGCTTCGGCCGCTCGGACCTCGTGACCACCTCTTGTCGCGATGCTACCGCCAATCCCCAAACTTCGTGCCTCCCTCGCGGGCCAGTGAACACCGAATATATGTATATTTTTTGGTCATCAGTCTTCTGACTTGTTTGATGCGGCTCGCCACGAGTGCCTCTCCTGTGCTAACCTCTTCATTACAGAGTAGCACTTGCAACCTACGTCCTCAGTTATTTGCTGGATGTATTCCAACCCCTGTCTTCCTCTACAGTCTTTGCCCTCTACAGCACCCTCTAGTACCATGGAAGTCATTCCCTCATCTCTTAACAGATGCCCTATCATCCTATGTCTTCTCCTTATCAGTTTTTCCAACACATTCTTTTTCCTCTCCGATCCTGCGCAGAACATCCTCATTCCTCATCTTATCAGTCCATTTAATTTTTAACATTCGCCTGTAGCACCACATCTCAAATGCTTCGGTTCTCTTCTGTTCCGGTTTTTCCACAGTCCATGTTTCACTACCCTACAATGCTGTACTCCAGCCATTCGTTATCAGAAAATTCTTCCTCAAATTAAAACCAATGTTTGATACTAGTAGACTTCTCTTGGCCATGAATGCCCTTATTGCCATGCCATTCATAGTCTGCTTTTGATGTCCACCTTTCTCTGTCCGTCATTGCTTATTTTACTGCCTAGGTTGCAGAATTCCTTAACTTCATCTACTTCGTGACCATCAATCCTGATGTTAAGTTTCTCGCTGTTCTCATTTCTACTCCTTCTCATTACCTTCGTCTTTCTTCGATTGACTCTCAATCCATACTGTGTACTCATTAGACTGTTCATTCCGTTCAGCAGATCATTTAATTCTTCTTCACTTTTACTCTAGATAGCAATGTCAGCGAATCGTATCATTGATATCCTTTCACCTCGAATTTTAATTCCGCCCGTGAACCTTTATTTTTATTTCCATCACTCCTTCCTCGAAGTACAGATTGAACAGTAGGGGCGAAAGGCTACATCCTTGTCTTACACCCTTTTTAATACGAGCACTTCGTTCTTGGTCGTCCACTCTTATTATTCCTTTTTGGGTGTTGTACATATAGTATATGACCCGTCTCTCGCTATAGCTTACCCCTACTTTTTTCAGAATTTCGAACATCTGGCACCATTTTACATTTTCGAACGCTTTTTCCAGGTCGACAAATCCTATGAAAGTGTCTTGATTTTTCTTTAGCCTTGCTTGCATTATTAGCCGTAACGTCAGAATTGCCTCTCTCGGCCCTTTACTTTTCCTAAAGCCAAACTGATCGTGATCTAGCGTATCCTCAATTTTCTTTTCCTCCTTCTGTGTATTATTCTTGTAAGCAACTTGGATGCATGAGCTGTTAAGCTGATTGTGCGATAATTCTCGCACTTGTCAGCGCTTGCCGTCCTCGGAATTGTGTGGATGATGCTTTCCCGAAAATCAGATGATATGTCGCCAGACTCATACATTCCAAACACCAGCCTGAATAGTCGTTCTGTTGCCACTTCCCCCAATGATTTTAGAAATTCTGATGAAATGTTGTCTGTCCCTTCTGCCTTATTTGATCTTAAGTCCTCCAAAGCTCTTTTAAATTCTGATTCTAATACTGGATCCCTTATCTTCTCTAAATCGGCTCCTGTTTCTTCTTCTATCACATCAGACAGATCTTCCCCCTCATAGAGGCTTGCAATGTATTCTTTCCACCTATCCGCTCACTCCACTGCAGTTAACAGTGGAATTCCCGTTGCACTCTTAATGTTATCACCTTTGCTTTTAATGTTACGAAGGTTGTTTTGACTTTCCTGTGTGCTGAGTCTGTCCTTCCGACAATCATTTCTTTTCGATGACTTCACATTTTTCCTGCAGCCATTTCGTCTTAGCTTCCATGCCCTTCCTATTTATTTCATTTCTCATCGACTTGTATTTCTGTATTCCTGAGTTTCCCGGAACATTTTTGTCCATCCTTCTTTCAGCAATCAATTGAAGTATTTCTTCTGTTACCCATGGTTTCTTCCATGTTTTCCCTCGCAACTTCTGTGATGGCCCTTTTTAGAGATGTCCATTCCTCTTCAACTGTACTGCCTACTGAGCTATTCCTTATTGCTGTATCTATAGCTTTAGACAACTTCAACCGTATCCCGTCATTCCTTAGTACTTCCGTATCCCACTTCTTTGCATATTGATTCTTCCTGACTAATGTCTTAAACTACAGCCTACTCTTCATCACCACTATATTCTGATCCGAGTCTATATCTGCTCCTGGGTACACCTTACAATCAAGTATCTTATTTCGGAATCTCTGTCTGACCATGATGTTATCTGACTGAAATCTTTCCGTATCATCAGGCCTTTTCCAAGTATACTTACTCCTCTTGTGATTCTTGAACAGGGTATTCGCTATTACTAGCTGAAACTTGTTACAGAATTCAATTAGTCTTTCTCCTCTCTCATTCGTTGTCCCAAGCCCATATCCTTCTGTAACCTTTTCTTCTATTCCTTCCCCTGCAACTGTATTCCAGTCCCCATGACTATTAGATTTTCATCCCCCTTTACATACTGTATTACCCTTTCAATATAGTCATACACTTTCTCTATCTCTTCATCTTCGGCTTGCGACATCGGCATGTATATCTGAACTGTCGTTGTCGGTGTGGGTTTTCTGCCGATTCTGATAAGAACAACCCTGTCACTGAACTGTTCACAGTAGCACTCTCTGCCCTACCTTGCTATTCATAACGAATCCTACTCTCGTTATACCATTTTCTGCTGCTGTTGATATTACCCTATACTCATCTGACCAGAAGTCCTTGTCTTCTTTCCACTTCACTTCACTGACCCCTACTATATCTAGATTGAGCCTCTGCGTTTCCCTTTTCAGATTTTCTAGTTTCCCAATCATATTCAAGCTTCTTTCATTCCACGCCCCAACCCATAGAACTTTATCCTTTCGTTTATTATTCAATCTGTTGGTCATGGTAACCTCCCGATTGGCAGTCCCCTCCCAGAGATCGAACTGGGGGACTATACCGGAATCTTTTGCTAATGGAGAGATCATCATGACACTTCTTCAATTACAGGCCACATGTCCTGTGGATACACGTTACATGTCTTTAATGCAGTGGTTTCCATTGTCTTCTGCATCCTCACGCCGTTGATCATTGCTGATTCTTCCGCCTTCAGGGGCAGTTTCCCACCCCCAGGACAAGAGACTGTCCTGAACCTCTGTCCACTCCTCCACCCTCTTTGACAAGGCCCCGTACATATATCAGCAAGCAATGACCTTCTAAGCATTTCAGTGGTTGGATCCCCTCAATTCCAAGTCGACGGATTACACTGCCTGGGCTACCCTCATGGTGCAATCTACACTTTGGAAGAGTCCCTTGCTGTCGTCGTCTGTCTGTCTGTCTGTCTGCCTGCCTGCCTGCCGCCCACAGTCGTCCGTCACCGTCACCGTCGCCGCCACCCGGTGCTCGCCACCGCCTGCCGCTGTTGTCGCCCGTCCATCCATCCACCTGCCTGCCTACCCGCCCATTCGTCTGTCTGTCTGTTAGCCGCCACCTCGAGCTTGCCGCCGCCGTCCAGCGCTCTCCGCCGCTTCCCAGTGCTCGCCGGCGCCTGCTGTCCGTCCGTCTCTAGCCGTCCGTCGCCGTCCGCTGCCGTCCATCGTTTCCATCCATCCCTCTGTCGCTGTCCGTCCGTCATGAGCCTTCTCACCTCCACTGTCATCTACACATCACCCTCCCCCACTTCCACTGTCACTTCCTGGAATGCCGCACCTGGCCTCCCCCCTCATACCTCGCCCCCCATCCCCACACTCACCCGTTCTCCTGTCCTCCCCTGCTGTTTACCCCCAGACCTACCTTCTCCCCAAAGTCCCCACAACCGCAAGAGCTCCCAATCTTGCCCACACTCCTTTCCCCAAACCTCACGTACGCCTCCACTGCCGCCCCTCAGGTGGTCAGCTTCCCCTCTCTCACCCCTTCCCCCCCCTAATCGCTTCATCAGCCTCCCCTGCCCACATCACATTATGCTGGGCAACAATTGCCATAACTGACCTGGCCACATCTCTCAGCATCTCCACCACACCTACAGGATCTGCCACCCAGCACCTCCCTCTCCTCCCCATCCCTCTCCCCTCCTCCAAGCCTACATTCTCCAAAAATACCCAGAAGCGTGTCGATGCTGACTCTGCTCCCACCACTTCCCACAAAAAGTCACCGCCTCCTCCCGTTCCCACCATTGTCTCCATGGATACCACCCCTCTTCCTGTCACCCACACCCCAGCCCCCATCTTTGTCCTGTCAACTCCGGGCCCCAAGTTCCTTGATGCCTGTACCTTCACCATGGACATACAAAAGTATCTCCCAGGTGCTCCCTTCTCCCTATTGATTCCCTGCGGGGACTAAGTCCTTATAAAGTCCCCCTCCCCCTCCATTCATATGGGCCTCTTCCATAAACTCCTGCCCATCATGTTTGGCCCCCACCCTTCCCTGACATCCATCCTCTCCTCTTCCTCTCCTCATCAGCCCCAGCCTCCCCATCACCCCCCAGTCTACATCACCACGATCACCAACCTCAGCCCGGTGATCACAGAGGATAAGGTGCTGGCTGAACTGAACTCACATCCCAACCTGGGAATCTGCTCTGCCCACTGTATCCACAATGCCTTCAGTCCCACTTATCTCATGCAGGTCTTTTCAGAGTCTGCACCTTCCATCGACTGCCTCCTCACCCAAGGTGCCCTGATTTTCCACCACCACCACCCTGTTAAATCCTCCAAATCCCTTCGCCAATCCTACTGCTGCCAGTGCTGCTTCATGTTTAATGATCACCTGACCCCCAACTGCTAAAACTCCCCACCTGTCCGCATTGCAAGGCCTCCCATATTCTCAAAAACTGCCCCAACCTTGCCATCCCTCCTTCTTGTAACACCTGCAATGACCCCCATCCCATCTACTCCCACAAGTGTAAATCTAAACCTCTCCTGCCACCCCCACACCCTCCAACAGATATCCCTCGCCGCCCACTCCATCTTTCACCTCAACACCTTCGCCACTTACTCCCACAATCAAGCCCACTTCACCTTCACCCACATTGACACCCTAGTTTAAGCCTCTTCCCTCCCATCTCTTCGTCCTCCCCTCTCCTCCCATCATGGTGTGGCACGAGTGCTGCATCCTCTTCCAGAATATCTGCTCCTTCCCCACTAACTAATAAGTACTCATAAACACCCTCTCCCACCACCGGGTCGATGTCTTCCTCCTGAACAAAACCTTTCTCCAGCCCCACCATACTATCTGCACCTCTCCTTGTATCCTCCATTCAAATGATGCTCCTGGTCCTCGAGTGCAGGGTGGAGTCGAGTCGCCATCGGCCACCTTAAACACATCACCATCTGTCCAAAACTTCTCCTCAATGACCACACCAAACACCTTATTCTCGGTGTCTTTTTCCTCCCTCACCATTACCTGCATCACCATCTATATCCACTCAACTGTTCCTATTCCCTATGACTTCATCTCCCACATTGACCACACCTTCTCCACCTATGTGATTGCCACCAACATCAACGTCCATAGCTGCTCCCCTGCCGCCCTACGGCAGTGGCATCAGTTCTTCCTCTTGATCCAACGTGACCTTGTTAACCTTCCCCAGCGACACCCATCCAAAAAGCAACACCACCCTCAATGTCATTGCCTTGGCCAACCTCCTTCGGCGCATCACCGTCATCTTTAACCCCACAGGTAGCGACCACCTCACCATCCTCACCATAATGTCTGCTCACTGCCCCCCTCTCCCCACTGGCTCCCCGCCCTGAACCCCCTCCCAAGGTAGTCCATGACTACCACCATGCCAACTGGGATGCCTGCTTGGAATCCATCGCCACTCAGGATGAAAGCTACCCTCTTACCTATCATCACCCTGACAACATCATCCATGCCTCATCCTTCCTTCAGAAGGCCCATGTTCCTGCTAAAACCGTCCACCACCACCATCCCACTCTCCCCCTGTGGGCTGTCCTCCTCCTCCGTGAATCCTGCCACCTCTATCGCTCCTTCCTTCGCACTTGTGACAGGGATACCCTCCAATGCCACCAGCAAATACAGCAACATGTTCGGAAACTCATTACACCAAAGAAACGCCCAGACTGGCGCCAGACCTGTACACAACTCAACGCCACCCTCCCTATAAACTGCTCCAAGTACTGGTCACCCTTCCATTGCCTCACTGGTTCCCATTCTGCACCCCATTACCCCCTTCTGCATATCGCTCACCCCCTTCCCAATAACATCAGTAAGGCCAACCACTTCACTTTCCACCTTTCTGAGGTCTTCTCCAATCCTGATGGTCCTAACTTTGATTATTCCCTTTTCCCCACCGTCATAGAATCCGCCGATACCTCGGTCACTTCACTTGCTCCCAGTCGCTCTTCCATTTTTGTTTCCCTCGACCTCTAAAATACCTATGACTGCGTATGACATCATAGTCTCGTCTTTAAACTCCAAACCTATGCCCTGCCTGTCAATTTTGTCTATTTGGTCGCTTCCCTCCTCTCACGCCATCCTTCCTATGTCACCCTCCATGATGCCAACTCCTGAATCTTTTATCCCACTGCTGGCGTCCCCCAGGGCTTCATTCTCTCCCCTCTCCTCTATCTCTTCTACACTGCACTGCACTGCAGATATATCAAAGCCACCCCCACCTATCCACCACCTCCAATATGCTTATGACACTGCCTTCCTGGTTTCCCATCCTTCAACAGTCCCAATGCACCTCCAAACCCACCTTGACCAGTTCACCACTTGGCGTAACCAGTGGTTCCTTCGTATCAACCCCTCAAAATCCAGGCAATCATCATAAGTTGCACCACCCATTTCTTCCATCCCCATAATTTCTATCTCACCATTTATGGTCATCCCATCCAGCTCACCCCCCCTCCCTGAGATACCTTGGCCTCACCCTCAACTGTCACCTCACCTGGACCCCCTCATCTCCTGACCATCCAGCAGAAAGCACATTCTCACCTGTGCATCCTGATACTTCTTTCTGGCCAGACATGGGGATTGCAGCCTTCCACCATCCTCCACACCAACAAATCCCTCATCCGTCCTATCCTATGTTATGCCAGCATTGCCTGGATCTCTGCCTCCTCCCTCTCCCCCCCCCCCCCCCTGCTTTTATAAGGCCCTCAAAATCCTTGAACGCCATGTGCTCCACCTTGCCTTCCATATCCGCCTTCCTTCCCCCACACATCACCTGTATGACGTCCTCCCCTTCCCTCACCTCCTCCTTTTCCTCCAACATATCTGCATCCTTTACACTGTCTGCAGGCTTGATCCCCCCACCCCCTGGTGTGCACCTTCTCCACCACCCACCACTCCACCACCCACTCATTGCTGCACATCTATTGTTGTATCCCTCCCTCTCTCCACCTCCACAGCCAGCCAGTGTGGCCGTGCAGTTCTAGGCACTTCAGTCTGGAAGTGCACGACTGCTACAGTCGCAGGTTCCAATCCTGCCTCGGGCATGGATGTGTGTGATGTCCTTAGGTTAGTTATGTTTAAGTAGTTCTCAGTTCTAGAGGACTGATGACCTCAGATGTTAAGTCCCATAGTGCTCAGAGCCATTTGAACCAATTCCACCTCCACACCCTCCATCTCCTTCATCAGGGCAATTTCCAGCACCTCACCCTCCCAGACGTTGAACTTCATCGTGACATCTACCCTTCCTACGAATTGTAGCCTGGCCTTGTTACCACCGCGCTTCCCCAGGGTCCTTTTTCCTCTCCCCTCCTTCCAGATCTAATTTTCCTCCTTCCCCCCTGAGTCACTGCACATACTCCTCGACTGTTCCCTCCCACGTCCTTCCCTTCCCAGCCCCCTTCGGCGCGCCCCCCTGTCTCCCCCCTCTCCTCCCTCTAGCACCAGCCCTCCCCCCTCTCTTCCCTTCTCCCTAATCTCCATCCCCCCTGGCAGATCCTCTCAATTTGTTCATCGTCGTCAATGTGCTAGGTCAGTGTTGTGTTTGGTGCTGTTCTCCTGTGATGTCAAGAGCTGTGATTGTAATCATGTGCTGGACTAATACCTAGTGTTTCTGTAAGTGATTGTTATGTGCTACGTCACCCATCACTACTTTTATGCTCCAACCGTACTTCACCTTGTGTTTCTTTTAATTACAGTGTGTGGTCTTTTTCGTGTACAGTTTTTAGATTTTTATCACCATTTTTATGCTATCTTCCATTATGTTTCCCCTTTTATATGTATGTTTCGCGATATTTCCTCCTTATGTTGTTTTAGATGACTCCATGTTCTGTACTTACTGTTTGTCTCTCAGCTGAAGAGCGGCGCCTATGATGCTGCCAGCCCGTCCTATCTGGAGCATTGAAATACATTATAGAGAGAGAAAAAAAAAGACCTTCTAAGGACACAACCCACAGATACCAACTCTTCCTCAAAGATATTAGCAGCGGGGCTGCAAGAGGGATAGTCGATATTACACCTGAGCCAGTGGCGCCAGACAGCTCTGCTAACTCAATGGTGCCACAGCTCAAATATGTGTTCGGAAATGTCGATTTCTTCAGTATCAATAGCTTGAATACTTTTCGCAGCTTGAGGATATCAAATGCGCAACGCCAGCCTCACCTCCCCCAACATCTGAATAGGCAGAGAGGCTTAAATTTTTGCCCCCTCTACAACAAAAGTAGGTCACCTATGTGTTATGAAACTTCAGATATTAAAACAATGGTCGAGCAATGCATTTCAGCACAATACTGTTCTAGAATTCAACATTATCAGTCCCATTCCAGCAGAAATATTCACACCCATTTCGGGAGGAGTACTGTGGATATGTGGTATATAGTTCCACTCAGTGCAACCCCCTGCAGAATTGTCATCGTTAGGTAATAGAGCAGATTTATGTAGTCTACCAGTCACACAAAATGAGAGATACAGCACTTTCCGATCATTCAGTGATTCACCACCAAGCGACTACAACTCAATCATAGGGCTTAGCACTACGCTGTCAATGACAAACATCAGTAAGATGTCACATTTACCGCTCCTTTTCCCACCAACACAACATAGATCATTGTCAATATCACACTTCTAAAATAAAATACTTCTCAGCCATTCTTTATATTAACATACTTCACATAAAAGCTCACTTAACAATTGCAAATAACTATTCAGTTAATAAAAAGAAAATAATTCCGCTGTACAGACACATGGTCATTTAAGTTGTTCTGTCTAGTCTCGTAAGGAAATGCTGGAGAGACGTGGTCTGTAAACCGTAAGCGAACAGCGCTCTTGTTGGGGGGAGTTGCCTTTCCTGGAAGAACGTTACAGTTGACGTACAGGATGACTAAGAATCAGTTTGTCCCCATAAATTATGTCCATATGTGTTAATTGCGTTAGTATTATTAGTAACTCTGTACTGCATGTAGTGTTCACGCACTTTATGCAAAATAATACCCCCGAGACATGTCTGCATACTCTGTTGCCAGTCATTCACAAGAGACGCTGCGGACTGTCGGTATAACTTTGTGAAACATTTCTCTACGCTACATCCACCCCCTCTCCCTCGGCCCTGTTATGCCCCCGAAAAACAATTTCTCTCTTAAGGCAGTTCTCCTGCGCTTAGACGTGGTTCTTAATACAATGCGTTTAACAATAAGCACTAATTTTATACCACTGAAACACCATTTCTAATAATCTATGTTTCTTCCATCCCCTGCAACGCGCCAACTGTTACCCCTAGAGACCTATTTTGTAGAAAAATTTAATGTATTTCACTTTTGTACGGGGAAACACCTTCACTTGATGCTGCGGTTTTCGAGTTATTCATGAAAGGCATAAAAGAGTCACTCTGAAACCTCGCGCCCATGTTCACCCCAACTGGTCGGGATTTTTTTGTGCGTTGTTCGTGGCACTCCCTTGTACCACTGTACAAAAATTAGCGAGTACACGAATTTTGTCTCTAAATTTTCTTTGTAGACTCGACTATTAAAACAAGCTGTAGACCCTGACGGGCCTTTAGCAGCACTTCGTCCGGTAGGACAGGAGAAACATCTTTGAGGAGAATGAGGTAGATGGGCCCTGTTACTCTGGTTCGTATTAGTTACGGCCCAGTGATTAAAACATCAATTATCACAGTCCTTGCGTAACAATGAACATGTTTTAGTTAATGCCAACCACTTGCGAATGTAAATTTTTGTCTGCCCATATCAGAGCGTTATGGAAGTTCACAATGTCGTCTAGAGTGAACTTGAATTCATTGATAAATAGCATTACATTCGCGAATTGTGAGCGGAGCATACAGTATTGTAAATACGATTAGGTAAACTGTATTTGTCGTATCTGTTCCTCCACTGCTACTGCCTGGACATTATACTCCAAATGATGTCCATGTAGCTTTGTTCACAGACAACTCTTCAAACATTAGCACAAGATATGAGCAATGCTTCTGTCACCTGGTGGATGCTGGTGGACGATTTCTCTTCAAAGTATACCTAAACGTCCCTTTCAAGGAAAACCATTTGAAAGGAGTGTGCGTTGTCCGATTCTGTTTTAGAGACCTAATACTAGGCAGAAATGCACAATAACTGATACAGTATTTAAGACGCTTATGATACATACTGTGTACAGGATATTAAAAATGATTCCATGTTTTGAGAGGTGATAGTGTGGACCAAAACAAGACAAGTATGTGATACTCCTTGCTGTGGCCGTCAGTATTTTACCTTGCTAGAAACTCGTCTTGATGCAGCTTGATACGCGCGAAGTAGCATATTGTACAAAATTGGAGTGATGGTACAGTATGTACCAGTCCATTGGTAGAGTGCGCCAATTGTACTGAACTTGCTTCTGATTGGTCGGCACATTCGGTTGCTAGGCGCCAAAACACCTAACTCCTCTTGTTAATTATTTATATACTTTTCATTGTATTTTTCCCAGTTTTTAGTATGACAGTCTCTCTTGGTTACCCTACGACTCTATCAATTTTGTTTATTAAATTTCGCTAGTTCTGAGAAACATAAGAGTAATGATAGTGCTTCGGACACCTTTGGGTCGCCTTGGCGCGCCTGGGAGACGAAGTACTTCGGCTGCGCTAGTCACTCTGTTTCGGGCGTTCTAGAGGGACGGACGCGTAACTATGTTTCGGTCGTTCTGGAGGGACGGACATCCCGTACTCTATATCGGAAGTGGATAGGAAAGTTACCGTACAATTAAGAAAGCCATGGCGAGTGTTGTAAAAGACAGTGTCAAATGTGTGAATATTTAAATAATAACCAAACGGGATACATTAATGAGAAATGTTGCCTACCAACATCGTTAGTACTACAGATCTGTAGATACAGAGACTAACCTGGGCAAGTGGCGTCCCATAGAAAGCACAATCACAGGTTCGAGATGACAGCTTAGCAGCCTCCTCAGAAGAAGATCCCACCAGCGACGAGCTGTCTTCTGCGCTGGGGACACAATTTTAGAAGACTATAGGTTGGTGGAAAGAACGGTTAGAAAATCTTATTCAGTCTCTTCAGATATCTCCAGCTTCCAGATCTTACTTCCAAAGAACGCATAATTTATAACTGCATACCTTAAGAGCAATGAGCATTTGTGAAACACATCTCTTGTATTGTATGACCTCTGCTATGACAAAAGGCCTGCGGAATGCAGTAAACAAACGAGGATACATTAATTTGTTTGCTGTAAAACAGCAGAACAGCTAATGTAATCTGCTTGCTATTACGGTACATACCTGAACAACCTACAGTTTTGAACCATGGCTGAAGGAGGTGCTCAGTAGGTGTGCACTCGCAGTACGGCATGCTTCTGTCCTACACCTTACGGAATCACGCACTCTCTGAAAAACCGAATAATTCTGGAGATGGTATCCAGTGTTCTGGATAGTTTTCAGCATACAGGACACGGGCTCTACGGTTGCTCCATCTGCCAGATCATGACAAAAGATCATGTCAGCCGCTTCCAATAAGCTGGTAACTGCAAAGATAAAACCACAATGTAAAAGTATTTCACAATCATATCACAACACAAATGGATCTGTTAGATGCAGGTTATGTGCTCCACTTTCCGAGAACTAACAGTACTGTTTAAAGAAACAACATTAACAGATCTTTATTTCATGCTGTACCCCTGACAATAACAGCACAGCGAATTCGAACAAGCCCTCATCTCTCTGAAGGTATGCATTTTAGAGTCCATATTTGCTGGGAATTTTTATTTTTTTTTGGTCCATGCTATCACCTCTAAAACTATGGAACACTTTTTCCTAAAGCCTTGTATTTCTCAATGTCACACGTATTTACACAAAAATATAGGAAGTGTAGCAAACACGCGCTGCTCTCCACACCTGCTACAATTTTGGAAAGATTTCACGCGGAAAATACTGTCTCTACTCGCAACGTTCTACAAGGTGATTATAAATATTACAAATGAATTTTCGCTACTTGAGCCAGTTTAGAAGGAAAAATGTTTACTGTATGGGTACTCAAATTTTTAGGAGTGAAGATCAGAAATTGCGCTGCAGGATTTGCGATGTTAGTTGTGTTAGTGCCATGACTTGCTGCTAGGCATCGGTGCTGGTACGGCGACCTACACTATGTTATCAAAAGTGTCCGGACACCCTCAAAACACATGTCTTTCATATTAGGTACATTGTGCTGCCACCTACTGCCAGGTACTCCATAACAGCGACCTCAGTAGTCATTAGACATCGTGAGAGAGCAGAAAGGGGCGCTCCGCGGAACTCATGGACTTCGAACATGGTCAGGTGATTGGGTGTCATTTGTGTCATACGTCTGTACGCGAGATTTCCACACTCCTAGACATCCCTAGGTCCACTGTTTCCAATGTGATAGTGAAGTGGAAATGTGAAGGGACACGTACAGCTGATCTAGTCTGTTGACTGACAGACCACCGACAGTCGAAGAGGATCGTAATGTGTAATAGGCAGAAATCTATCCGGACCATCAAACAGGAATTCCAAACTGCATCAGGATCCACTGCAAGTACTATGACAGCTAGGAGAAAGGTGAGAAAACTGGGATTTCATAGTCGAGTGGCTGCTCATAAGCAACACATCACGCCGGTAAATGCCAAGCGACGCCTCGCTTAGTGTAAGGAACGTAAACATTGGACGATTGTACAGTGGAGAAACGTTGTGTGGAGTGAGGAATCACGGTACGCAATGTGGCGATCCGATGGCAGGGTGTGGGTATGGCCAATGCCCGGTGAACGTCATCTGCCAGCGTGTGTAGTGACAACAGTAAAATTCGGAGGCGGTGGTGTTATGGTATGGTCGTGTTTTTCATGGATGGGGCCTGCACCTCTTGTTGTTTATGGCACGATCACAGCACAGACCTACATCGATGTTTTAAGCACCTTCTTGCTTCGCACTGTTGAAGAGCAATTCGGGGATGGTGACTGCATATTTGAACATGATCGAGCACCTGCTCATAATGCACGGACCTGTGGCGGAGTGGTTATACGACAATAACATCCCTGTAATGGACTGGCCTGCACACAGTCCTGACCTGAATCCTGTAGAACACCTTTGGGATATTTTGGGACCCCGACTTCGTGCCAGGCCTCACCGACCGACATCGATACCTCTCCTCAGTGCAGCACTCCCTGTAGAATGGGCTGCCATTCCTCAAGAAACCTTCCAGCACCTGATTGAACGTATGTCTGCGAGGGTGGAAGCTGTTATCAAGGCTAAGGGCGGGCTAACACCATGTTGAATTCCAGCATTACGGATGGAGGACGCCACGAACTTGTAAGTCATTTTCAGCCAGGTGTCCGGGTTCTTTTGATCACATAATGTATCTGTATCAGTGTGCATTACAGCTGCAGGCAGTCGATATGGATCTGGACCAGGTGAGCAGGATTTTACTCATAAAGCTGTTTTATCAAAACAACAGCAATAATGCTGTTGCTCTTCGCCAGTATCGACGCTTTAAAGGAATACGGAGAGGTCCTCTTTCCGTAATGGAATTGAAAAACATGATTCGGAGTAACTGGAGGTTTGGGAATTGCTTCTTGGGGAGGCCGATGGTTAATTGTACCAAAAATTGTTGAAGAAGTTACTGTTGACATGGCTGAGAATACTGGACGCAATGTGCGACCTTCAAGCAGTACGTGAGCCGTGTCACGATAGCTGAACGTTTTATGGTCCACATCCCACCTGAGATGTTTCGGACAGCAGTAGAAAAATCTTTAGTGCCGTTCCAGTCTGTAGTGGGTGCAGATGGGCGGTATGCTGAGTAACGTTTGTAACCTGGAACATAAGCATGGCACGCAAATAAGAAATTTTGCCCTCTCACGTCCGAATAAAAATTTGTTTCTTTGGGTGAATTGTTCTTTGTTTCTCTTCCACATGGCCTTAAAAATCTTTCCACAAAGTTTCATTGACCGTCGATCACTCGTTTTTCTTGAGGGCCCTCTCAGGTAGCGAAAGTTTACTGCTCGTATCATTCTCACAGCTGATGCAAACGTCAAATGATGCGGAGTATTTCTCTTAGGAAACCTTTATACATTCAGTCATGTAGGTGCTCTGCTATTTCCGACAACTCCGTTATACACAATCAGCATTTCTATCATTTCGTTTCTTGCGTACTGGTACGTTTTTTAATCCTTGCAACAACGTTACTGCACTGTTACAAAAGACAGCTAACGAATTATCTGGCTGCCATCAGTATACCAGTCGTCTCTTTTCTGGTGTACTGGTGCTTGTTTCAGTACCCCTAAAAGCGTTACTGCACACCTAACCAATTACGAGGACAAAATAAGACTATGGGTCCATCTGTGTGTGCGGGAATGCTATTAGATTCAGTCTGTGAATCCATCAGATACTGACTGAGAGTAGATGGCATAATTACAGATAGTAGACCAACTGACACCACTGTTCTCATACTTCAATGCTCAGTTCACTCAAAGTATGCTTCCCCTTGTATAAAAGGTTCGCATTCCTGCACAATATAATGTAATGAGACAGGAAATGGAGCCTGAAAGACAACTCGCATCAGCGTGTGTTTTTCGGTCTGCTACAGGCACTCAGAAAATTGTAAATTTGGTTCCTATGGGACCAAACTTCTGAGGTCATCCGTCCATAGGCTTACACACTACTTAATCTAACTTAAACTAAGTACAACACACACATCCATGCCAGAGGTGGGACTCGAACCCCTGACGGGCGGAGCCACGCGAACCGTGGCAAGGCGCCCCTAGACCGCGCGGCTACCCCACGCGGCAGGATCTCCGAAAATTACACAATAAATGCTAGTGAGATCTCTCAAAAAAGGTATACAATTAGCCATACAGTTGTACAGAAATTCAAAAATTTTTTGTATGGGGAAGTGGGTGAACTCAGAATTCAGATTGTCAACACAATGAAACAACTGCCTCAGTTGAGATGTTGCATTTCCCTTCATGACCATTTGTTGCGACACAGCAATTAAAAAAATATTCTAAGAATTTTATAAAAAACTCTTAAAAATTTCTAAAAAGCTTTTGGTAACCACATTAGCTGTTAGCACGTCCTTTACGACAGGATCATACACATCCAGTTTTGTGATGATTTAAAGGCATATCCAGATGTAGAAATCTATGAAAAAATACAATATCAAACAACAGAACATCCAGAATAGAATGTAACAGTATAAAGAAAAGGATAGTTGCTATTCACCATATAACAGAGATGCTGAGTCGCAGATAGGCATATCAGAAAGACTTTCAGAAAGCGAGCTTTCGGCCAACAAGGCTTACGTCATAAGCAGACAATACACACACACACACACACACACACACACACACACACACACACTCATGCAAGCACAACTCACACACACATGATTAGTCTCTGACTTCTGAGCCCAGACTGCGAGCAGCTGTGCATGATAGGAGAAGCAGCTGGGTGGTGGGGATAAAGAGGAGT
Organism: Schistocerca americana; assembly: GCF_021461395.2. Lineage (NCBI taxonomy): Eukaryota > Metazoa > Arthropoda > Insecta > Orthoptera > Acrididae > Schistocerca > Schistocerca americana. Next base: position 287,594,310 of record NC_060123.1, on the reverse strand, counting down.
CTGGGGCGGGGAGGGGAGGATAGCAGAGTAGGGGTGGGGAACAGTAAAGTGCTGCTTTTGGGAGGAGACAGGACCGAGATGCAGAAAGGGTAGGGCAGCTAGGTGCAGTTAGGAGGTTAGATGGAGGGCAGGGGAGGCGGGGATACTGGAAAAGGAATGAAGTAAAAATAATGTGGGTTTGTTGGTGAAATATAGTGCTTTGTAGTGCTGGTATGGGATCGGGAAAGAGGTTATTTGGTAATGACAATGACTAACAAAGATTGATGCCAGGAGCGTTACGGAAACATAGGAAATATTGCAGGGAGAGTTCACACCTGCACAGTTCAGAAAAGCTGGTGTTGACAAGAAGGATACAGATGACACAGACTGTGAAGCAGACTTTGCAGTGAAGAATGTCGTGTTGGTTGGCGTGTTCAGCAACAGGGTGGTCCAGCTGTTTCTTGGCCACAGTTTTTCAGTTGTCATTCACATGTGTGTGAAATCTTATGGGACTTAACTGCTAAGGTCATCAGTCCCTAAGCTTACACAATACTTAACCTAAATTATCCTAAGGACGAACACACACACCCATGCCCGAGGGAGGACGCGAACCTCCACCAGGACAAGCCGCACAGTCCATGACTGTCAGAAAGCGAGCTTTCGGCCAACAAGGCTTACGTCAGAAGCAGACAGTACACACACACACACACACACACACACACACACACACACACACATGTAGACAGCTTGTTGGTTGTCATGCCCACATAGAATACAGCACAGTGATTGCAACTTAGGTTGTAGATCACATGATTGGTTTCTCCAACAGGCCTGCCTTTGATTGAATAGATGATGCTTCTGACTGGACTTGAATAGGTGGAAGTGGGTACACATATGAGACAGGTCTTGCAACTAGCGCTATTACAGGGATATGAGCCATGACACCAGAGGTTGGGAACAAAGGTTGTGTAGGGATGGACGAGGATATTATGTATGTTTAGTGGATGGTTGAATACATCTGTCAGCAGAGTGGGAAGGGTAGTGGCTAGGACATTTCTTATTTACATTTCTTATTTCAGGGCATAGTGAGAGGTAGTCGAAACTATAGTGGAAAAAGTGATTCAGTTGCTCCAGTCCTGGGGAGTGCTCCTCATGACCGGACTGTGGGACTTTGGGAGGTGGTGGGTGACTGGAGAAATAAGGCATAGGAGACCTGGTTTGTACAAGGTTGGGAGTGTAATTATGATCTGCGAGGCCCCTGTATATTTCGAGAGGATCTGCTGGTCACTATAGGTGCGACAGCCATGGATGGCTAGGCTGTGTGGAAAGGACTTCTTGGTACAGAATGGGTGATAGTTGTTGAGGTGGAGGTATTGCTGTTGGCTGGCAGATCTGATATGGATGGAGGTATTGATGTAGCCATCTTTGAGGTGGAGGTGAACATCGAGGAAGGTGGGTTGTTGTGTTGAGTAGGAACAGATGAAGTCAAATGGGGAGAAGGGGTGGAGGTTCTGGAGGGATGTGGAAAGGGTGTCCTCAACCTCAATCCAGATCACAAGGATGTCATCAACGAATCTGAACCAGGTAAGAGATTTGGGATTATGTGTGTCTAGGAATGAGTCCTCTAGCTGGTGCATGAATAGATTGGCCTAGGATGGTGCCATGCAGGTGCCCACAGCCATACCCCAGGTTTGTCTGTAGGTAATACCTTCAAAGGACAAGTAATTTTGGGTGAGGATATGGTTGCTCAGGGCAACTAGGTTGTAGGTTTGGAATCAGTTAGTTTTCAATACCAGTAAGGCCATCGGCATTAGGGATGTTAGTGTAAATGAAGGTTTCGTCAGTAGTGATGAGCAGGGCATCATATGGTGAAGGAACAGGAACTCACAGGGCCAATGGAGTAAATAGTTGGTATCTTTTATGTCGGAGAGTAAGTTGTGGGTAATAGGGAGAAGTTGTTGGTCTATGAGAGCAGAGGTTCTCCCACTGGGGCCACAGGTAACTGGTCACAGTGGAGCATCCTGGATGGTTGGGTTTATGGAATTTAGGAAGCATATAGAAGGTAGGAATGCAGGGGATGGTAGAAGTGAGGAAAAGGATAGACTCTCGGGAGAGGTTCTGAGATGAGTCTAAGGATCTGAGGAGAGACAGGAGAGCCTGCTGGGTTTGTGGAATGTTGTCACTGTAGCAGGTTTTGTAGGTGGATGAACCTGACAACTAGTAGAGTCCCTCTGCCGGTAATCCTTGCACTTCAAAACAATGCCCACATGATGGAGCCTCTGTCAGCAGGTAGGGTTATATTGTCAGATCAGATTTTAGGTTCAAAAATGGTTCAAATGACTCTAAGCACTATGGGACTTAACATCTGAGGTCACCAGTCCCCTAGACGTAGAATTACTTAAACCTAACTAACCCAAGGACACCACACACATCCATGCCCGAGGCATGATTCGAGCCTGCGACCGTAAGATTTTAGGTGGTGGATTGCAATTCTTTCTGTGAATGTAAGGTTACTTTGCATTTTGAGGGACTTGGGGAATTATGGCGATGCAATGTTCAAGGTTAAGAAATTATGGAAAGTTAACAGTGGGTGATTTGGGGGCAGTGCCCCTATTGTGGCTGCTTGCTGTGCACCCCCACTGAGAGAATCTCTGATCTCATAGACTAACACCTTCAGCCTATTATACGCAACCTTTGTCCCTATATCAGAGATACCGCCAACCTACTCTCCATAGTTCCTGTTCCTTTACCACGTGGTGCCCTGCTCATCACTACTGATGCCACCTCTCTTTACACTAACATTCCCAATGCCCGTGGTCTTAACGTTATTGAACACTACCTTTCCCAAAGCCATAATGATTCCAAAACTACAGCCCACTTCCTATTCACTGTGACTAACTATGTTCTCACCTATAATTACTTCTCCTTTAAAGGAATTACCTACAAAAAAATATGGGGTATGGGTATGGGCACCTGCATAGCACCATCCTATCCCAACCTATCCATGGGCCACCTAGAGGAATTCTGTTCCACAAAATTTTGGGCGAGCTGCCAGATGTTTGCAACTGCCTGCCACAATACTTCCGTGCAGAGTCTTCTGGCCATCTTCAGGTGATACTGAGGAATTCTTCCTAAACACCCAGAATCCCAAACCCTCACCTGGTTCAGATTCATTGATGACATCTTTGTGATCTGGATCGAGGGTGAGGACAACCTATCCACATTCCTCCTGGTCCTACTGAACCCAAAAACCCATCTTCCTTGATGTTGGCCTTCATGTCAGACGACTGAATCACATTCGACTACCTCTCATTATGCCCTGAAATGAGGGACGTTCTACCCACCAGAGTTCTGACCTCTCCTTCAGTGGTACTCCACCATCCACTGAAACTACATAATATCCTCATCTATCCCTACACAACCCCTGCATCCAACCCCTTGCCTCGTGGTTTATATGCCTATAATAAATCTAGATGCAAGATCTGTCCCATACATCCTCCCAACACCAACTACTCCAGTCCAATCACAAGCACACAGGTGGAAACTTTCCCTGCCATATATTCTATGTCTCTCTAACCATACTGGCCTGTCTTCATAAGTCATTATCCTCACTCATAAAGCTTCTTCCCTGTTCCCATTCCTGCACTACACAACCCTGTATTCCACCAATGCACCCACATTCCTTCTCTCCTTTTCCTCTACCCCCCCCCCCCTTCCCTCAAACCTCAAACCTGCGGCACTTTACTGTCCTCTGTCCATACTCAGTTATCGTTTATCATAACCCCCCCTCCCCATCCCAGCTTCCTCTTTGTCTCACTACCCAGTCGCTTCTTCCAACATGTGCTGCTGCTCACAGTCAGGCCTCATCAGCCACACTGTGATCATGTGGGTGTGAATTGGGTTTGTGTGAATGTGTGTGTGTGTGTTTATTTTCGACAAAGGACTTGTTGGCCGGAAGCTCAATTTCTTAGAGTCTTTTGTTGTGCCTGTCTGCGACTCAGTGTCTCCACAATATGGTGAGTAGCAACTAGACTTTTCATAATATTAAAAAAAATATACTATGAAACAGAAGGTATAATAACTGTAAAAATAATGCAAGTAACCAAGAAGACAGGGAACGAATACTCATGTAACTAATTTAACATTGGTTACTTCAAATGGTTCAAATGGCTCTAAGCACTATGGGACTTAACATCGGAGGTCATCAGTCCCCTAGATTTAGAACTACTAGAACACACGTCCATGCCCGAGGCAAGATTCGAAATTGCGACTGTAGCAGCAGCGCGGTTCCGGACTGAAGCGCCTAGAACCGCTCGGCCACAGCGGCCGGCCTTAGACACACAGTCCGACCTGTACTTCATTCTTTGGGCCTTTTTGCACAACGGACACGCCCACCGCACTGCATGAAGCAAGTACAGCAACACCCTTAGAGAGCCATAAAAGACTAAGATTACCGGAGTCCCAACATGGAATAAATTATGCTGTTTTTATCATAGCTTTATATGTCAACTTAAAATACGAATCCCCAACTTACTTTGCTGAAGTCCTGCCACTGAACGCCTATCATGGTGCACGAGTGCATGATCCCAGCTGCAAGTTGCCTATGTAACGCCTCCAAGGGCAACAAAATTTGATTTACTGTAAGGTAAGAGGCCGAAATTTTATCACCTTAGTCCTCTACAAATTGGTGTATGTGTTCCTCAATTAATCATTCACTTATAATCAAGTTACAATTAAACCATCGCAACATACTAAAGCAAGCGCTTGTCTTAAACGTTAACGCCGGAAAAACACAAATACCATAAAAGTGTTCCTAATTTCTTCTCCCATAAAAACTTTCAAAAGCACAATCAATTCAATGTACACACATAAAAAAAGGTTTGCATAACCTCGGTTCCGAGAGTTCCGGAACCTGTACAGAAAATTGGAATAGAGGTCAATATAAACCTCATTTCCGCCCTTTTTTTATTGCTCATGAAAACCACACATTGCATGTTGTACCACCTTACAACGAGACCTTCAGAGGTGCTGGATAGTGTACTCTAGTGCAGCAACCACAGCAATGACTCTCAGCTCTTGAAGTAGTTATCATATCAACAGACATCGAATGAACCAAGAGACTGTAACGGATCAACGCAGTCAATACAGAACTTTAACAGAGATGTTCATTAATCTCAAGTGGAAATCTTTGGAAGAGAGGTGACATTCTCTTGGAAATCTATTGTACAAGCTTAGAGAAGCAGTATTCAATGAAGACTGTGCAAAAATTCTACTCCTTTCATCGTATAGTTCGATTAGAGGTGAGCCGTCGCGTACACCCTCGGTCCAAAATATTTCGGGACTGGATTACGAAAGGCGTTCAATAAGTAATGCAACACATTTTTTTCTGAAGCGGATTGGTATCATTCAGGGTTCCAATAGTCCGCATTATTTCCCACTCATTTAGCTACAAAACCATATTTTTCAACATAAACTTCGTTCAATACGACAGTCTTACGCCACCTCACTCGGAGAGCCTGTGTCCTCTCTTGGTACCAATCTACTGGTTGGCGTCGAAGCCAACGTCTTGCATCAGCAATAGCCAACCACGTACCGTTTTCCGCGGAGTGCTTCCTTCATTGGGCCAAACAGACGGAAGTCGGAAGGTGCACATCCTGGCTGTATGGTGGATGAGATTTGTGAACTCCGCTCGGTGTTATGTGAGGGTTTGTGTTGTTATTTTCATTTTTGTGGTGACGAACAAGCTGAAGTCGTTTCTTCAGTTTCCTGGGGGTAGCGCAGCTGTGTGCGGTCGGCCGGTACGTGGGAAATCGGACAAGTTTTCGCGACGTTGCCGCGATGATGACAGACGCCTCTCCCAACGACTCATCGTGGTTTGTTGAGTGCTAGGGCTCCGTAGACTTTCTGCAACGGTCTATGAATATATTTGATGCTCTGGTTTCCCGCCAAAAGAAACCCAATCTGTGCTTGGAAGGCACCTCATTCACAGACGCCATTTTGAAGACTACGTATTGAGGCACCACATATCGGAAGATCATGAAACTACAGGAGCTGAGGCGAGAATATTCCACGATGTCCCACAACAAATTTCACATTTTTTACAACCAATACTGGCCAAGAATAAAATGTGTTTCAGCGCTTATTGAACGCCCTCGTAATAAAAATGAGAAGAAACTTGCAATCATGGTTTTAATGCTTTAGGTGTTCTCCACGATCTACCCCACTTGCGTCAACGTACAGGATGCTCATGTAACCATGAAATGGTCAGAAATGTTCTTCTTTGGGATGTTGTTAAACTAGCACCTCGCATTGCCACTAATGTCGGTTATGTCGTCAAAGCGTTGACCCTTCGTGTGAATTTCTGCGCTTTGTTCTTTTGTGGTAGGTTCGTATTGATAACACGAAGTCTCGGCAACCATGGTGATTTTTTAAGAAAAAGTTTGACTCGTTAATCATTTCAATCAAGCCTTGGCAGGCCTTCACGTGACTTGTTTTTGTTCAGGAGTCAAATGGCTCAAATGGCTCTGAGCACTATGGGACTTAACATCTACGGTCATCAGTTCCCTAGAACTTAGAACTACTTAAACCTAACTAACCTAAGGATATCACACAACACCCAGTCATCACGAGGCAGAGAAAATCCCTGACCCCGCCGGGAATCGAACCCGGGAATCCGGGCGCGGGAAGCGAGAACGCTATCGCACGGTTCAGGAGTCAAGATACGCAGTACAAACTTAGTACACACTTTTATTTTCTTCGAAACATTCTGGAGAACACTTTATTTCGAGATACTGCTTCATTGCTATTTGTGATACAACACGTTGACACACTGCGGCCTCACGTCCACAGCTTGATCACAACTGACTTGTCGAATGCATATACTTTGCTTACAATTGTTAATTCAAGCTGCCGCCGTAGTTAACTGATCTGACGTCGCTTACACGACAGGAATAAAATCAGCCTCGAACTTTTTTTGACGGATGGTGTACATCACTAGCACAAGCAATGCAGTAGCTAGCAAGATTCCCGAGGGTCTTACATCTGTGGTCTTATTACTACTGTGTTTTAGTACGATTTTGATTATGCTCCTGCAGCTCCTGTTGCCCTACTGTCTATTGTGGTCGCTCACAGTTCTCAGAATGGTAGAAATTAAATGACATTCCATGAGAACCATCTCTGCAACCAATTTGAAGGACGATTTCCTCGGAATTTTTCAAACAGAGTTCTGTTCGTGCTGTCGTCTTTCATTCCTGTGTCGATTACAATCCTCATTTTTCGTTTCCCAGGCAATTTTTTGTGTTAGAAACAGTTGCTGCGAAGTGAGTTCGCATGCTTCAGCTACATTTCGTCCGTTTCGTATTTTTTTAATGTAGAGTTCTAGTCCCTTATAATAGATCCTGTATGGGTGGTAATTTCTCCAATAGCATTTCATCCTCCAATTGTTTGATGTTCTTTTTCATTCTGGAAGAAAATTGTTATTGGTGCTTTCTGCCTGTTTTGTTCCAACATTCCTCGATTTGCAGTCTTTGGATTTGGGCAGCCACAGGCAAATCCGTCACTGTAATTTATTCTTCTCAAGTAGCTCGTTTGTTGACCATGATGTATCTGGTAATGCACCAGTCCCCGTTGTAGGCTGCGTGTACGAGACTAATCTTACTTTATTTTCGTGTTTACTTCTCGAACTGGGACTTTCTTTTTATATGTCGTAGCAGACCTAGACGACAGTTCTGCGGTTTTACCTTCCGAGGTGGTTGAGAAGCATCTACGATATGTATATATTATTAGATAAGTTTCACTAAAACACTTTAATAACAAATACTTATTTTTAGAAGTCATCCATGTCAGTATGTGTGATGATAATACATAATGAAATCTCACTACCAATGATGGCTGTTCTTTACATTGATTAATAGTACTGCAATTGCCACAAACTTTTAGAGTTCTACAACTGAATAACTGTTCTACACGGAAATGATCTCAGCCTGACAAGACAGTCAAATATAATTTAACTCTGAACTTTAGTACGTTGTTCTAACGACAGCGGCTCGCTGCTGGTTCTGAACTACGATGAGTCTCCTATTAGAGTGGGGAGAGCGGCGCTGTGAGGTGACGTGAGTAGACTTCCACCAGCGGCGCCATACGGACCTTTCTGAGGAGATGTCTACGCCGACGTCTCTCATTCGTGGCTGTGAGTGTCTTTAGCTGGTGGTACCGTCGTAAGGTACCAACTTTACCATGGGACCTCATCGTCGGACACCACCTCACTCTTAGTAAGCAAATGATTTGTTGTGTGTAAATTGAAGGGGATCGCTCTGTCAACTGCAGCGGGACATCACGCGAAATCAGCGGCGACGAACGAAGATGTGTACGGGACAAGGATTAGAACCCGGGTTCTCCTGCTTACTAGGCAGGTGCGTCAATCACTGCGCCATTCGCGACACAGCGTTATCGTATCTGCGCGGTCTATCTCGGGACGACTCACGGCCAATCCACACTCCATGTTCGCTACTCTGATATTTGCACAGGAGATAGGATTTATTTGTGCATCCGAAGTGAAGAAGGTGGATCCATTTCCCAGGTAGGCGTATCAGTTATGAATGCCTGGTGTCCTTTCTTTCGGACATGGCCGAAAGAACAGACACCACACATTCATATAATATGTGATCTGCTACAAGGTACAACTCTTGTTTCAGCTTCCAGCCCATACAGTTTACCCTCGTGGTTGGAGTTTGTAGCCATCGATAGAGTAGGATCGAATATTTCCGTTAAGTGAGTCTTGGTGCACGAATTCCTTGGCATCTAGCAGAACTAATTACTCCCACATAGCCTGTACTTCTGTCTTCGGAGCCATCCGTCCAGCTAGGCCACTGGACTGAACTTTCACTCATGAAGTACTCCACCAGATAAGAACAGATCGATCATGTTTGTTAGTAAAGGAGGCAAGATCAGTACAGATGTACACCATAAACGAATGGACATATTTGTTTCTAACTGAAATATTTTAAAAATACGTTTTGAAAATGATGGCTCACGCCACCTGTGAATATTATGGTACGACAGAGGCAAGGGAGCTGCTTGGAAAAGCCCAAAACATGAATGAGTATAACGTCAATAAAGGCTACTACCATCGCTAGTGGTATGACGTAGTCAATCGTAGCCCTTACGGATCGCTGATTTTCTGGAACATTTCTCGCTGTTTCGTTCAACAATACGCAAGCTCTCTCGCTAGCTCTGCTTTATGTGAGGCATGGGCAGTCTTGTCCAAGTAATTAAAAAATGATGAGTAGTTAGGAGATGTTGATAAATCGTGAGCTTGGAAGATATTCGTACACATGAAATCAATGGACAAATCAGTATTGTCATTCTTAGCCAGTAGCATTATTTGGCGGGTTATATCTTTATTTAAATAATTATTAAGGCCGCTGTGAACCGTTATAACGTCCAGCTTAATTTGGAAAAGCAATGCAACAATGGCAAACAGAGTGAAAGCAGAGCTTTAATAAACAATAGTATGTTCTGTTATCATTTAAAAGCAACATTTTACCGCTTGAATTTGAAGAAGTTTAATGTTCACAAAGTAAAGAGACAAGCTTTTAGATTTAGGCAACTCAGTCAGATTTTTCAGCGAAGCGAGTTCTCTCTATTAACCATCCCTTTATCATGTACGATCACCGAGAAAAATGTCTCTTATAATTAAAAACAAAATAGTTCGGGAGGGAGGTTACACACTCTGTCAAAGACTAGCCCATTGGAGACGGAGTAAAGCTTGGAAAGGACAAGAATTAGGAAATAAATAGACTGTGTCCTCTCTAAAGGAATCATTCCAGCCTTCACATTAAACGGTTTAGGAAAAGCACTGAAAATCTGAACCCGATGCGCCTGAATACAACTCCTTCAGAATGGTAGCTCAAAGTGCTGAGCACTACAATACCTTACTCAACCGTTGTTTGGAAGCACAACATACTGGGAGCGGGCAGATCAATAGGTATCCGCTGACACAGGCTAGATGCACCATCATACTCAGAAGTATCCGAACAATGTGAACCGCTTTCGGTCTGATCTTCATGCAGTTGACACACGCAGGTTCTCTAATCTCTTTTCACTACGAAAAATAGCCACCCCCAGTAACCACCAGAAATCACTGCTGTGCTTAGCAGTTGGTCCAGATTAAATTATACCATGGTACTGCAAATGCCAGTAATACCTGAGACCACTAATATCTGTAACTCTGTCACATATATATTCAGCAATCTTTACTCAAAAATATTTTTTTTTTTTTTTTTTTGTAAATAAGAGATTTTGCAAAAATATGTAGACTTCTTAAGTTCTACGATAATTCGAAGAATTCTTGCTCTCTACAAGATTTTCCAAGCAGCTATTAACCATCGTTCATATGACCCACATAGAACTGGATGGCACTGGTGACTGTAGTTTATAAACTACAACACCGGAAACTTCACAGTTGATTTTTTTTGCAGTTCTTCAGTGGGAGGTGTGCTGACGCCGCGCTGGAGTGTGTGGAGTGGCTGGCCGCCCGTCGGCAGGCAGCCACTTGTTGCCGTGTCTCGCGTGCTGGCGGGCCGCCAGTTTGGCAGCCGCCGTATTGAGTGTTCGCCGTGATACATGTGCCTCTCCAACGGGAGCTCTCGGCCGTGGAGGTAAGAGCAGCCCCGCGAGCTCTGCCGATTTCCACGCTCCTGTATCCCCCGTCCTTCTTCAATTACAGTACAGCCACAAGGACTTTTGTCAGCTTCCTGTTATACTTTAGAATTGTAAATGTGAGGGAAAAAAATGAAAAAGCTCTACAAATGTTCATTTGTTCCTTTATTATCTGCAATAACTCGGTTTGTGCTTATTTATATTCGTATACTTGTCTTGTGCCTCCTTTATGACTAGCCGTGCGTCCTACACTACTGGCCATTAAAATTGCTACACCACGAAGATGACGTGCTACAGACGCGAAATTTAACCGACAGGAAGAAGATGCTGTGATATGCAAATCATTAGCTTTTCAGAGCATTCACACAAGGTTGCCGCCGGTGTCGACACCTACAACGTGCTGACATGAGGAAAGTTTCCAACCGATTTCTCATATACAAACAGCAGTTGACCGGCGTTGCCTGGTGAAACGTTGATGTGGTGCCTCGTGTAAGGAGGAGAAATGCGTACCATCACGTTTCCGACTTTGATAATGGTCGGATTGTAGCCTATCGCCATTGCGGTTTGTCGTATCGCGACATTGCTGCTCGCGCTGGTCGAGATCCAATGACTGTTAGCAGAATATGGAATCGGTGGGTTCAGGAGGGTAATACGGAACGCCGTTCTGGATCCCGACGTCCTCGTATCACTAGCAGTCGAGATGACAGGGCATCTTATACGCATGGCTGTAACGGATCGTGCAGCCACGTCTCGATCCGTGAGTCAACAGATGGGGACGTTTGCAAGACAACAACCATCTGCACGAACAGTTCGACGACGTTTGCAGCAGCATGACTATCAGCTCGGAGACCATGGCTGCGGTTACCCTTGACGCTGCATCACAGACAGGAGCGCCTGCGGTGGTGTACTCAACGACGAACCTGGGAGCATGAATGGCAGAACGTCATTTTTTCGCATGAATAAAGGTTCTGATTACAGCATCATGATGGTCGCATCCGTGTTTGGTGACATCGCGATGAACGCCCATTGGAAGCGTGTATTCGTCATCGCCATACAGGCGTATCACCCGGCGGGATGGTATGGGGTGCCATTGGTTATACGTCTCGGTCACCTCTTGTTCGCATTGACGGCACTTTGAACAGTGGACGTTACATTTCAGATGCGTTACGACCCGTGGCTCTACCCTTCATTCGATCCCTGCGAAATCCTACGTTTCAGCAGCATAATGCACGACCGCATGTTGCAGGTCCTGTGCGGGTCTTTCTCGATACAGAAAATGTTCGACTACTGCCCTGGCCAGCACATTCTCCAGATCTCTCACCAATTGAAAACGTCTGATCAATGGTGGCCGAGCAACTGGCTCGTCACAATACGCCAGTCACTACTCTTGATGAACTGTGGTATCGTGTAGAAGCTGCATGGGCAGCTGTACCTGTACACGCCATCCAAGCTCTGTTTGACTCAATGCCCAGGCATATCAAGGCCGTTATTACGGCCAGAGGTGGTTGTTCTGGGTACTGATTTCTCAGGATCTATGCACCCAAATTGCGTGAAAATGTAATCACACGTCAGTTCTAGTAAAATATATTTGTCCAATGAATACCCGTTTATCATCTGCATTTCTTCTTGGTGTAGCAATTTTAATGGCCAGTAGAGTATGTAACAACTCACCGTTTCGCATTTCTCAGCCAACTATAAAAGTACCCCAACGACCTGTCCTTTCTCTGCTATACACAATCGACGACCCAAAACCACCCCCTCTTGTATATCTGCTCCAATACGCTGAGGATACCGTCTTTTTCGCCACTCAACTTACGTTTCAATCATCACAACGAGCCTTTTAACTTCACCTCAACAGTTTCATCTTCTGACGTAACCAATGGTACCTCTACTTAATCCCACAAAATTTAACTCAGTCATAGAAAATAGCTGCCGAGCTTTCCTTCCCCGAGATGTTTACCTCAAACTTCACAGCTGCCCATTCATCCTAACCAAACACTGAAATATTTTGGACTAACACTCGATCTGAAACTAACCAGGAAGAAAGCCCACAATAGATTAAAACTACTATCAGGTGATACAGGGACCAAACCCAAACCAGCGGCTGATTAGCGAAAAGGATAGACACACAACCATGGATTCAACAATTTTTTAAGACATAATAATGTCTGCTCTCCTTGGGACAGAATAACATTTAGGCAATTAATATTTTTCATTTATCAAAAAACATTAACAGTAGTTTCTACTATCATCAGTAGACTAAAATAAAGATTTATTTGAGAAAAAAACTCTCAGTTACTCTCAAATGTAACCCATTAAGCATCGATACCGTTATGAAGAGCAGTCACGATTTCCTTTTTAACAAAACAAGTAAAATCTGTCATATAAATTTTCAATTAAGATACCTACGCTGATCAATAATGTTCAAACTAACATGTTAATTGAAAACAACCCTCCACAGGAAATTTAAAAATCACAATATTTAAAACAATACTTAGGGACTTTAATCACATCAATATTATCAACATTCAGTCCGTCATACTGCTTTTTACTAGAAATAACTCCGAGCTTCGCTCTATCATATGAACATGTTGGCATGTATTACTCTCGGTTACTAACCAACAAGAAATCAGGTTCATAGACACGTCCCTTGTGCACACCAACAGGATTATTTACGTGCTTACATTGTGACAGTTATAAAATCATTATAACTTCTGAACGGTTTGCGTTAGGAAGTTCAAACCGCACTAGTAGGCTGCGGGGAATGATGGAAAATAGAACGCGCAGTATGGTTTGGTTTAGAGACGAAGCACACTTTCATTTGGATTGGGTCGTCAGTAAGCAAAGTTGGCACATTTGGGGGACTGAGAGTCCGCATTTCGCGATCGAGAAGTCTCTTCACCGTCAACAGGTGACTGTGTGGTGTCCAATGTCCGGTCATGGAATATTCGATGCGATATTCCTTGATGGCACGGTTACTACCGAACGGTACGTGAAGGTTTTGGAAGATGATTTCATCCCCATTATCCAAAGTGACCCTGATTCCGACAAAACGTGGTTCATGCAATGCGGAGCTCGACCCATCGAAGCAGGAGAGTGTTTGATGTCGTGGAGGAGCACTTTGGGGACCGCATTCTGGCTCTGAGGTACTCAGAAGCCATATTCTCCTGATCTGAACGCACGCGACTCCTTTTTGTGGGTCTACATTAAAGTCAAGGTGTATAGCAATAACTCCAAAACCATTGGTGAGCTCAAAACAGTCACCGAGACTTCCGACACTTCAGCGGGTCATGCAGAATTTTGCTATTCGTCTGCGCCACATCATCGCCAATGATGGCAGGCATATCGAACGTGTCATAAGCTGAATCTGAATATCTGTAGTGACGTTTACATGTTGAATATAGTGTGTGCACGCCGTAGTTTGTAACTAATTTACGTTTTTCTTTCATAGAGTTCAATAATTGTCACTATGTAAGTGTAGAGTTTCCCTGAAACAAAAGTATTGTAGAAATAGTTCAAGATAATCGGTTTATACACAGCCTCTAGGTACCTTTCGCAGTAAATGTTGACGTGCTATAAATGCTATAACGTATGACTATTGTATCTCTTCCAGCCAGAAGAACTTGAACTCCGTAACACAGTCACTTCTGAAACAGAGGGGTTTCCTGTAAACAACTGCCATGTCGTCACTTTGGAGCGCGTTCTCTGTACTGTCCTACTACCCGGCCGTATCCCGTTTGCAGCATGAATAATTGTCACTCTGTTCTCTCTCCAACACTACCGAACAGGGGCAACTCATACACCACTGCTCAACCACAGCAGTAGAAACAGACGACCACACAATTCGACTGCCCAGAAGTAAACCATTCCTTTCTACTCAGCGGAGATGCGCCTCTTACCGTCACATGACCTTTTAATCTCTCTCCTCCAGCGATAATATCTCATAATGGTGTCAAACCTTGGCGCATTATGCTAATGAAGCATGTACCTCTGACGCTCCAAAATTGTATCATCCCCTCCAAATCCTAGGAGGTCATGCATTTCGCCATACCGTCCACATATGTCTACTTTTTGCTAACTATTTCCTATACCAGTTAATCAAAGTTCCACATCTCCTCCGATACTTGGAACACCTTTGCCATTACTACATCTCCCCCAAACCGGACTCCCAACATGCTACAATCTCTCCTAGCCTTGAGAACACTGTCCTGCTGCCATGTCACTACCAATAGATCCCACATTCCCTCCATCTCGAAGCTACCCATATCTTTCCGAATAATTTCAATCGCCTCCAACTCCCAGACCGTGAACTCATTCCTGAGTTCAATCCCAGCTTCCAACTATCGCCCACCCTATCCACCCGACCCCCAAATAAAAGCTTCATCTCATCCTTTCCTTGTCCAACTGGCATCCAACCCCTACTCTGACACCTGCATCCGAACCAGTTCCTTCTCACAAAGACACGCCTCATCCTTCTCCACCCAACATCCTCCCCAATACCTCCCAATCTGCAATCCTCACTCACAGTTACCTCGACACCACATCGCATTATTTCTTGATTTAGAATATACATCACAACATTATAATCATTTTCATAAACATCATCAAGTATATTTTAACATTATAAATTGCTTGTTATTTTAATCTTAACCGTTGAATATAAATCAATGGCTCATTGTCTCCCAAATGTTTGGGGGTGGAGGGTGGTGCAGGAAATGTAAATAATGTTTAAATAAAAAAGATAAATTTGTTTTATGTATAAATGACTAACAGATAAGTAAACACAGTGGTAGAGATGTCAAAGGTAAGTATCTTGATTAAACCTTTGTAAGTGAAAAGATTCTTCAAACTGTTGCTGAAGTAAGTGCACAAATTTCAACTTTATAAACATGCAATAGTAAGAGTACATAAATAAATAAAGTGTTTTCGATTTTGTAGTAATTTACATGATGCTCGTAAGGCTGTTGTGAACATACGAAATACTCTGAAGTTTGAATCTTGAAAAACTTTAAATTCTTTCCTTCATTAAACCTGTATGTGCAACAAGAATATGGAATCAAATCTGTTATTGTTAATTCTCTTACTATTCTTGCTTACAATCTTACTTTAAAATAAACAAACTTTTTTCAATATAAATAGAAAACTGTGAGAAGAAACTAAGTTTATTTGACAGAACTAAGTTTATTACTACTGTATGAAGCAATTGTGTAATCTAATTTGTGATAAACTATATTTAGTACCCAAGCTACCTAAACAACGCTACTGTAATGAAGAGGGCAATAATGATTACATCTCATTAAAATTCATGTATTTCTTGGTTACTGTATTTGCAGTATTTCTTAAATCAGAACAAAGATAATATTGGAACACATGATACGTGTCAATATTTAACATAGCACATTTCATTTTTGAAATAAATTCCGTACTGTCTGACCCTTTCAAGATTACCTGAGTTGATAAAGTATTATGTTAATCTTATTACAGTTCATCAGTTCTTTTTCAGCTTCCATCTCTTTCGAGACAACGAAGCTATATTATAATGAAGAAACAGTTCCACAGACTACGTGAACACCAATATCACATAATATAATAAAATTAGTTTTAGATTATCCCCGGAAACAGAAATATCGACTTTTCTGGTGATGTGTACCTGGCGGCTTTTGTAACCTTAAAACTAAACGCTTGCGAAGATATTGAAATTATAAGATCTTAATGCAATTTTGTCTAATAAAGACATCGTTAGAGACTGTGGCTACTATATGAAATACTTTGTTGATATTGAATGCCATCAATAGCTTGGACTATGTTATAATTTTCTCATATCTGTGATTAAAAAAAGAATCATATGCTTAAATATTTATGTTATATTTGTATGCTTACAGCATGTATATAATCTAAAACTGTCTTCATAAGCACATGGAATACCTTTTCGAAATAAGTCTGTAAACTGGAGCGTAGTTTGCAGTGCTGCGAAAATAAGTTTGCTGGACATCATCAGCAAAGAAACATTAATGTACAAAAACTGTGCAATGATAACATTATCGTCTCACTATTTGAGTCGTCTACAACTCTCTGGGATCGAACACATTATGATGTTGGCACTAAGAAGATACAACATTTATTTGTAGTTTCTTTGTGGCAAAATTTTCACATTTGGTTATTAGGAGAAGTGCCTTTGTAGCGTGCCTAATTATTTTCGATACGAAATGTTTCCATCTTCCTACGTAATAAAATTAAGAGTTATCTACATTCTGATCAATGTTTTCAAAATATTTGATCTACAACTGAACTCGAATATACGGATGAAATTTTGAGTATGTGCTAGCCACAATAACAGATTACTTCACACAGTGCTATTTCTTGACTGAAAAAAGAAGAAAACAAACGAATATGAGAGCGAAAAGTTCATTTCCTTGCTCAGTCTCTAGATTTTTTGAAACGATGATTAATGTAAGAAGTATTTGTTCATTTTTATATTATTGTGCAACTCCTTAACCGAGGAGTTAGCGTGTCTGAGTGTTACGTGGAAGGTCCACCTTCAGTTCCCGGTACTGTCAGGGATTTTTCCTTTGTGGGAGGACTGCGGACATGTGCACTGAGCTTCGTCAAGTCGATCGAGAAATTACTTTAAAGAAAGGAGCTCCCCTCGATTTTATTTGGGACGGAATGGAGCTAAGTGCGTTCGTACTTTACCATGCGGCGATCGCAATACCTTTCGTCAGAATACTTCCACGTAAACGTAGATCAACTTAAGGAATACTCGTAATAATTAAAAAAACCGCAGTGGATGTCTCTCTGTGATAAGGGCATGTGGGTTTGCCTTGAGAAAACACGATTTTTCTTGTTTTATTACATCTACATGTTTCGGAGAAGTCTCTCTTTCTTCAGTGGGTTTTATTTATTATTACATATCGGTGTTCACAAGTCTACTTGGTATTTGCAGCACAGCTACAAATATTACCTTTCAGATGTCATTTTGTTTTGTACATCTCCCATTTTCGTTCTTCTGCAAGGTGTCTGAGTGGATCTACCAGAGACATGCTATTTCACAGTGAAACACTGTGTATTAGGAAGCTCCAGTCGACATTAAATACCAAACAGACTTGTGAGCACGAATATGTAAAAATAATACAATAAATAAACCCACTGAAGGCGGAGAAACTTCTCCAAAACATGTATAGGTATTAAAACAAGAAAAATTGTGTTTGCTCAAGGCAGAACCACATTTCCTTATTACGTATTAGGAAGCAAACGTGGCCAAGGAAAGAGCTTTGGTCACAAAATGAGTGTCTCTTTCTTTGTACAATAATATAAAAATCTCCAACGTAAATATGAGCTGTTCACTGCTATAGCCCAGAATTTTCGTATCAAATAAACGTATTGTGGATGTGCAATTTTCTCAGCAATTCAGTGCATACAGTCTGCACGAGCTTTTGTGCTGCACCGAGGAACAGTTTAGTTATCACAGTCCGAAGTAACGTGTCACCTTGAGCATCAAAGTCACATGTAAAACTGATTTACATCGACAGTTAGTTTATTTTACCAACAGTTAACCGGAATTTTCTTGAGAACTATGAATAGTAAAGAATCGAATGTTATGGTAAGTAGAGTGTACACAAAATAAATTGACCTGTAAATGCGCAGACACCCAATAAGGAAAGGGACAACGATACATATGGGGACTCCGTTGTGAATGTTCATTGAGTGGTATGGGAGTTGCAGTCAACAGCTGAAGCCGTCGCATAAACTCACATCTCGCAAACCAGTGAGCTACAGCTAGCGAGTCTGCAAACGATCAACAGGTTATGTCAGTACAACCTATAATTCGACATATGTAGACTTTCAAAGTCAATAGTTTGCCCCTGGAGTACCAAAAAAGGAATCATCGCATAAACAAAAATTGAAACAAAGGGAAACAATTCGCATCAAACGTTGCTAGAAAGAAACTGAATGAAACAAAAATGTGGTAAAATGTAGCAAAAAAGAGAACGCCACTTACCACGTTTATGACTATGTAAAATAAAGAACATACGCGACGCGGAAACTGTGTGTCAGACCCCTGACAATTAGTTCGTCCATATCATCTAAATATAAAGACTGCACTGTTGTGTTAGGTAATAAAGATATGTCAACGTGGAATCTTTGAATGCGCAGGTCGGCAATAGGCAGTCAACTGAAGTGGCTGCCCCTTTGCAACGCAGGGATGGACTCGCCCAGTGCTCATTACGAGAATGCGTGTCTGCACAGGAGCCGTGTTATTTTGTGTGACCTCTGCAAATGATATGATTCACTTAGTCACGACGAATGTAGCGCCGTCCCATGTCCCCACCTGCTCCCATAAATCTGGCATATTAACTCTGATGTCGCAAGAAAATGTTTCAGATAAGGTTATTTCACTTCAAAAGCCATTTCTGTCTAGGCTACCAATATGAACTTGATTGATAGCATATTTTAAAAATGCAACCGTGACTAGCGGTCTGTAGCTAGGAACACTTGTTCATCTTATACGCAAACACTTTGGTAGTACGGACTGAGAAAAGAAAATGTGTCAAGTACACGTCGGCTCTAAGATGCATGCCCAAAGAGTTATGAGCACTTACTTGTTTGGTAGAAGAGATGTGTTTCACAGTAACGAAGATGAGCAAGTGCTTTTCGTTACTAACATCAAGGTATCTGTTGGTTGTCAGATATTCTGGAGAAGTTTGAGATTAACAGCTTACGTAATTTTACAGTATTCAGTGTATAACTATGTCCTAATAGCCACACAGGAAATTATTGCTTAGGTTTGCACCGCGAACAAAGAGCACATCGGTTCAGTGATACCAGTACAATTCAGAAAGAATCACAACGCTGGTGCATAACTTACTCACTATGGTGATGATAACGACAATGGTGCTGCTGCTGCTGATAATAATGATGTGTGATGCCGAAAGAGAAACTGTGGAAGAGAGATGAGAAATTCTTATTGGCTTTTGACGTATGGATATGGAGAAGAATGCGAAGTGTGAAATGGAGGGATGCAATACAGAAATATCGTATCGTAATAAAATGGAGGACCAACAAATAATTCCACCGTCACGCCATTGCTCATTCACACATTCACTCAGTAGAACAAGTGGTTAAAGATTATTTCTCTTTACATCACTACCAATTAAAAAATACGGTGGCTTTCCGAGGAGCAACAGCTCTAAACAAGACACATCGTACTAACTTTGATTTCCATTATCATAACCAAAATATTAAATATTTTCAGGTAAGTAACATCCAAAGTAAGATTAGCGTTCAGTTCCACAATAAAGCGGTGTTTCTGTTCAAGGCATACTAATTATCAGATACGTCATTAAAAGAGTCGCAGCCGTACACCCGTCTCGGACTTCCCGCGCCATTGTCAATGCAGACAGCGTGCCACGGTCGCGCGACGTATATCGGTCCCCGTTACATGTTATTTATGAAGGGTACCCTACAGTGAATTTCTTACGAGAAAGAACACGAGATAGAAATATACTTAGCTCAGAGGAGCTGCACATGGATACTAAATTTGAACAGATTTCAGGAGAAGGAACAATGCTTGGTTTCCTTACATGTCATTTTAACACAATTTCTAGAAGAGGATGCTACGTTTAACGTAATTTAGAGCGGAAACATGTTAACTGGCTAAGCTGAATTGTACTGGATGGCTTTCTACATGGCAATCTAATTCTCTATGGCCCATCATCCACACTATTTGCAAAAGTGCTACTGTATTATCCCAGTTTAAGGGGATGCACCAATATGAAACCTAATTTAGCGGGAAATCCAACAAGAAAACATTTTTCTTTGTACCACGCACCACGTAGCCCATCCGGTCTTACAAAGGTGTCCTCACCTTCAACATAAATTCACCTTTCATTACTCATAATACCACTTTTTGATTTAGAAATCACTAGGGCTCTCTAGATTGCTGTGTCTGATTACAGGTCGCAGTAGGTCATTTATTAAGTTACCACAAGCAGAATATTTTCACTCACACATTTTGCATAACAGTGGACCTGAAGATCGGAATTTACAAACACTTTGTGCCCTTGCTCGGCGCGAGTGAGAGCATGGACTCTCACTATGATTCACAAGTAAAATATCTTAATCATCAACACACGTATTTATACGACACACAGATTTATGAAGTTGTACCTAACAAACTCAACTTGAAAGAGATCTTAACTTAAAAAAACTTTTGCGGGCTTATTCTACATGAGTGAGAACATAGTCCCAAACAAAGTTTCACACGAAAATGAACTAAAAATTAACACTCGTAGTTATTCCAGACACACAGAATTTTAATACACACTATTACCTAACATTCTAATGCTGAAAGAGAAATGTTCGTACCAACGGTTCACCGAAGGTGAATCGTGCAGTCTCACCTTACCTTCCGACCGTCCGCTGCAGCCACGTCCGCTTACCATCGTTAACACTCCAGGGTGCTGGAAGGGTGGCTGACTCTCGTTTGTGCGTCCTGGAAGTCTGCTAACCCCGATTTCATTCCAGAGAACCGTTATTCTTGCCAAACTAATTCACCGCTACCTGACTGGCGTTTTACTATGTGCCAGCGGCTAATGTCCTGTTGTACCTGGCACGCCCTTTGCAGCAACACTCCACCCGCTTTTAGTACACCTGCAAGGCAGACGCTATAGCTTACCACCAGAGATGCCTGTGTTATGAAAAGTATCCCAAACATTCATATCCACACAGTATACAGTTACAAACGAGTACCAAAAGGAAAATGAAGTTAGCTTCCTCTTATTGCAATTTAAATGTACAAACAACGAGCTCTTTCTTCCTCGAGTTTGATAAGGCTCTCAAAATGACAGAATTGGTCATGAGGGGGTGTAGGCCTGAAGTGCGCTGAGGTGATGAGAGAAACCAACCAGGGACTTCTCACGGTTGCCTGATGACTTGTAACTGACTTAGAGACACATGTTACAATGATATTAACCTGAAGAGCCAAAGAAACTAGTACACCTGCCTAATATCGTATAGGGCTCCCGAGAGCACGCAGAAGTGACGTAATACGACGTGCCATGGATTCGACTAATTTCTGAAGTAGTTCTGGGGGGAACTGACACCATGAATCCTGCATCGATGTCCATAAATATGTAAGAGTACTAGGGATGTAGATCTCTTCTGAACAGTACGTTGCAAGGCGTCCTAGATATGCTCAATAGTGTTCATGTCTGGGGAGTTTGGTGGCCAGCGGAAGTGTTTATACTCAGTAGAGTGTTCATGGAGACAATCTTTAACAATTCTGGACGTGTGGGGTGTCCCATTGTTCTGCTGGAATTGCCCAAGTCCGTCGGAATGGACAAATGACATGAATTGATCATTCAGGACGGTTACATACGTGTCACCTGTCAGAGTCGTGTCTAGACGTACCAGGGGTCCAAATCACTCAAACCACACACGCCCCACATCATTACAGAGCCTTCTTTGGCTTGAACAGTCCCCTGCTGACATGCATGGTCCATAGATTCATGAGGTTGTCTCCATAGCTATACACGTCCATCCGCTCGATACAATTTGAAACGAGACTCGTCCAACCAGGCAACTTTTCCAGTCATCAACAGTCCAATGTCAGTGTTGACGGGCCCAGGCGAGGCGTAAAGCTTTGTGCCATGCAGTCATCAGGGTACATGAGTGGACTTTCGGTTTCGAAAGCTCATATCGATAATATTTCGTTGAATGGGTCACACGTTGAAATTTGTTGATGGCCCAGCATTGAAAACTGCAGCAATTTGGGCGAGGGTTGCACTTCTGTCACGTTGAACGATTCTCTTCAGTCGTCGCCAGTCCTCTTTTTGCAGGATCTTTTTCCGGCCGCAGTGATGTCAGTGATTCGATTTTTTACCGGTTTCCTGATATTCACGGACCACTTGTGAAATGATCGTACGGGAAAATCCTCACTTCATCGCTACCTCTGAGACGCTGTGTCCCATCGCTCGTGCGCCGACTATAACATCACTTTCAAACTCACTTAAATCTTGATAACATGTCGTTGTAGCAGCAGTAACCGATCTAACAACTGCGCCAGACACTTGTTATCTTATACAGGCGTTGCAGACCACAGCGCCGTATACTGCCTGTTTACATATCTCTGTATTTGAATTCGCATACCTATACCACTGTTTTTCTCGCTTCAGTTTTTATTAGTATATAGCGTATTATGTTTTGAAATGTGTGATATTTTGAGGTTTGTACAACAGTGTTGGGGCTGCGCGGTGACCCCAACAGTGACGGAACAAACGGCTGTGCGAAGATCAAGATGGGGGACCGATTCCTTTGCCACGACTTCTATTGAGAGTGGTGGTGGTGACAGGATGGTAGCGGCGGACCGCTATTATGACATCCGTGAATAAACTGGACGTTTATCCAAGCTAGGTACAGAGATGTGATCGCTGCTGGAGAGAAGGCTGTTGACACCGAGAGGACGTAGTGAACAGGAGAGCACAGCGAGCCACCGTCAGCAGATGCGCCTGGGCTGTACCGTGCATAGGCAGCGTCACCTGCTGATGTCAGCAGGACGACAGTTACTGGCAGAACCGCACGTGGAGACTGAAGAATAGCAGCCGCGTCCAGACTGCTGTACCGCTTCGGGACGGGGAATACAGCGAAAGGAAGGACTATAAGCGAAAGGAAGGACCATACTTAAGCCGTAGCCTCCAGCGTAATCAATGTTGAAGGCTAGGCGATACTGTAGGCAGGTAGCTAGCAGTCCGAATTTGAACTCACTTTCCACCAGGGAGTCGGACGCACACGAAAGATAGTCGTCTAGTAGTCGAGTTGACGGTGTGAAGACGTCAGGTAGCCTGCATACAATCTCCTGCTCAGGAGGATGCATGTAGCTTCAGGAGCCTAAGTCCGCAGTAAGTGACTAGCTACATCATCGTGAACTGCAAATGGTCTTCGTCTCGAAGCTAGAAGCTGGTGCTGGCGGCCTAGCTTGGCATCACATACTCACCAGGATCATGTCACATCGGAGCACACCAAGGGAGGAAGAGAGAGAGAGAGAGAGAGAGAGAGTATGATTGAAATATTATTTATGCGTACCCGACCGGCTAGTGATTTCCTCTTCCAAGCACTTTAGCCTAAAAATCAAAACAAGTTAACATGCCATCTCGCCACTGTGCAGCAATAGCGATTTCACTTGGCTTGCTTTTCTTGTCCACTAAAGTTCTAAGCTTCTCTGGGTGCCCATTCGTAGCTGAAAGGTGTCTCAAATTCACTTTTCAGAAGCAGTGGTGACCGTGTTTTGCTGCGTCACCATATAGAATAAGTGCTCCTGCAGTCTGAAAATGCCAACTAGCAGGTGAGATTCGATGTTCACTATGAACACTTACGTTTGAAGTTATATTTCGTGCATGATTATATGAGTCCACTGGACTTTGTCTTGCACTGAAGATGGTCACTCTGTGATTGAAATCAATGTACAATGATAAAAAGAAACCGTTTTAGATTTACACGACCAGTGATGGTGTTTCCCTTTTTTACAACACTTGTTGCACAGCTGTGGTGCACAACTTTCCTGATGAAATCCAATCTCAAATATATCAGTGTGTTGGCTGTGTCTTCTCAGTGTCGAACAGTCTTCCCGAAAATACTTAATTTGCTATCTGCACGGCCGCAGCTGCGCCTCTAAGTGGACAACTTCTGTCAT
The DNA here is from genome assembly GCF_021461395.2 of Schistocerca americana. NCBI lineage: Eukaryota > Metazoa > Arthropoda > Insecta > Orthoptera > Acrididae > Schistocerca > Schistocerca americana. The sequence continues at coordinate 287,569,985 of NC_060123.1, read as the reverse complement.
TATGAATTTGGCATTTTTCGTCGACGTGTCCATACTTCAAAACATGACCTGCTGCCCAGGGGAAATAAGCATTAATGGCTTGCTCTTGCCACATGTACTTGGAGGTACTACCTAACCTAAGAACATATTACTTCTAATAGCTATAATCATTGGTCTTCAAATGAAGTAAATACTGCTGTAATGTAATTTAGTACACCGTCCTCAGACAGAAGTAGAAATATGTACACTTATAAGTACTGTCCATCGAGCGCATCAGGATGGGAGCTGACGCGGTATCCAGTTATGAAGTGCCTCGTCTAACTCGTAGACCTGGTGCCTGAGAATACGAGCTGAAATATTTTCAGATAAGGAAACTCAGTGGTAAACGGATGAGGAACTCTGAATAATAACTGAGACTGAACAAAAAAGTGGGATTGCAATCTACTGTCGAATCCTACGAGACACTAACACATTGACTATGTCGTGCAATCCTGCATGTACTCTGTGCAACTAAGTGCCACGAGAAACTAAGTCCCGTCCCAGGGGCAGAACAACTCAGGTCCAGAGTCTGTGGCTGGCAGGTTGCAATCGGAATCTCCCAGCAGCGCTGAGGGCGCTGCTTATATAGGTTCGCATGACGCGTCTGTCCTCTTGACCCTGGACTGCTTCCAGAAGCTTCTGTGCTACTGGTCACGTAGCCCACACTACCCTGATCACAAAAGCACAATTCCTCCTGCTTCCTAACGTCCCTGCTGACTCTGAGTTACTCCTTTTCTTGCACACCTTATGCAACATTATGCCCTTAGCTATACACTCACAATATACACGCTACTCATTCGCCACACATACGCGACAATTCCTGTTACACCCATTATATTGGAAAATAATAATTGTTTTCTCATGTGAACTTGTAACTGCAAAAACTACTGGTCTGCTTGACGCTTCAGCTGTTTACATTCCTTTGTTCCCTGAACCTTTGAAGTTCACTACGGGATATTTGTCTAGCAATGTTACTTACAGTTGCCCACGGAACAAAGTGTCTAAACGCAAGTTCCACATCTACAGGAATGCTGTGATATCTGAGTTTCTCCCAACCTAAACAGTATTCAAATGATTTATGGGAACGCAGCAGGGTGACGTCGTCAACAACAGCCCCACAGAAATTTTGAGTGTAACACAACCTGCCATTTTCAGGGCAAAATTGCAGTAAGTAAGCTCTGTGCAAAGGAATTTAAATCCTCAGTTTTTGTAGAAACTCCGGAAAGGTTACACTCACACACCATGTAAACACTAGCGCCATCACAAAGCAAAGACCACCGATGTCAGAAGTTACCGATGGGGAAATTAATAATTAGTGCATGAGGAAGCATATACTCTGTCCATCGCCGGCCGATGTTGACCGAGCGGTTCTAGGCGCTTGAGTCTGGATCCGCGCGACCGCTACAGTCGCAGGTTCGAATCCTGCCTCGGGCATGGCTGTGTGTGATGTCCTTAGGTTAGTTAGGTTTAAGTAGTTCTAAGTTCTAGGGGACTGATGACCTCAGATGTTAAGTCCCATAGTGCTCAGAGCCACTTGAACCAACTCTGTCCATCCGTTTTTTTTTTTTTTTTTTTTTTTTTTGACAAGGGATAAAGCATGATTCCACGCAGAATTTAAACAAAACCCACCATGTCTACACTATTGGCCATTAAAATTGCCACAACACGAAGATGACGTGCTACAGTCGCGAAATTTAACCGACAGGAAGAAGATGCTGTGATATGGCGGCGGCTGTGATATGGTGGCGACACCTACAACATGCTGACATGAGGAAAGTTTCCAACCGATTTCTCATACACAAACAGCAGTTGACCGGCGTTGCCTGGTGAAACGTTGTTGTCATGCCTCGTGTAAGGAGGAGAAATGCGTACCATCACGTTTCCGACTTTGAGAAAGGTCGGATTGTAGTCTATCGCTATTGTGGTTTATCGTTCTCGACATTGCTGCTCGCGTTGGTCGAGAGCCAGTGACTGTTAGCAAGAATATGGAATCGGTGGGTTCAAAAGGGTAATACGGAACGCCGTTCTGGATCCCAACGACCTCGTATCACTAGCAGTTGAGATGACAGGCATCTTATCCGCATGGCTGTAACGGATCGTGCAGCCACGTCTCGATCCCTGAGTCAACAGGTGGGGACGTTTGCAAAACAACACCATCTGCACAAACAGTTCGATGACGTTTCCAGCAGCATGGACTATCAGCTCGGAGACCATGGCAGTGGTTACCCTTGACGCTGCATCACACACAGGAGCGCCTGCCATGGTGTACTAAACGACGAACTTGAAGGCACGAATGGCAAAACGTCATTTTTCGGATAAATCCAGGTACTGTTTACAGCATCGTGATGATCTCATCCGTGTTTGGCGACATCGCGGTGAACGCACATTGGAAACGTGTATTCGTCATCGCCATACTGGCTTATCACCCGGCGTGATGGTATGGGGTGCCATTGGTTACATGTCGCGGTCACCTCTTGTTCGCATTGACGGCACTTTGAACAGTGGACGATACATTTCAGATGTGTCACGACCAGTGACTCTACCCTTCATTCGATCCCTGCGAAACCCTACGTTTCAGCAGGATAATCCACGACCGCATGTTGCAAGTTCTGTACGGGCCTTTCTGGATACAGAAAATGTTCGACTGATGCCCTGGCCAGCACATTCTCCAGATCTCTCACCAATTGAAAACGTCTGGTCAATGGTGATCGAGCAACTGGCTCGTCACAATACGCCAGTCACTACTCTTGATGAACTGTGGTATCGTGTTGAAGCTGCATGGGCAGCTGTACCTGTACACGCCATCCAAGCTCTGTTTGACTCAATGCCCAGGCATCTCAAGGCCGTTATTACGGCCAGAGGTGGTTGTTCTGGGTACTGATTTCTCAATATCTATTCACCCGAATTGCGTGAAAATGTAATCACAAGTCAGTTCTAGTAATAATATATTTGTCCAGTGAATACCCGTTTATCATTTGGGTTTCTTCTTGGCGTAGCAATTTTAATGGCCAGTAGTGTATTTACGAGATTACTTGCTGATTTAATTTCAACAGCTTCCTTAATACAAGTATTGCAATAGCTGGAAGTGCGCACCAGTTTCTCAGTGTCATTATATTCAGTGGGATGTCCGGCTGCACGACAGCTGTTGTAGGCGTGTGTGTTGCTTATGCTCAGTATGCCGATCCTTCAGAGTCTTGACAGTCTGAGCAATATATGACACGAGACAAATGTCATATATAGGTGAGACGACCAGGGCTGTGGAGGACCAGTGTACTGAGCATAAGCGGCACAACTACAACAGCCGAGCAAATGCAGCACAGCTGAACATTGTCTTGGCACCGGTCAGCCCATGGAATATAGCAACACGTATATTCTGGCTTGCACATCACGCTATTGAAACAGTATTATTAGGGAAGCAGTTGAAATTAAGTTAGAAAGTAGTCTTATAAAGAGATGGCAATTGCTGTTCAACTTCTACATGGAATCCTGCTCTCTCCCTTGTCAAAAAACAGAGAGACAGGTTTATGCTACCTCACCTACTGATTATTAATAATTTCACTATCGATAACTTGTGACATCGCTCATCTTTGTTTTGTGATGGCGTTGGTGTTTATAGTATGTGAGAGTGTTATACAGTACTGGCCATTAAAATTGCTACACCAAGACGAAATGCAGATGATAAACAGGTATACATTGGACAAATACATTATACTAGAACTGACATGTGATTACATTTTCACGCAATTTGGGTGCATAGATCCTGAGAAATTAGTACCCAGAACAACAACCTCTGGTTGTAATAACGGCCTTGATATGCCTGGGCATTGAGTCAAACAGAGCTTGGATGGCTGCCCATGCTGCCCATGCAGCTTCAACACGATACCACAGTTCATCAAGAGTAGTGACTGGCGTGTTGTGACGAGACAGTTGCTCGGACACCATTAGTAAGGGGACAACCTTCGCGTCAGCGCACGTTGCATTGTTGTCAAATTTATTCAAGATGGCGGCGATGACGTCATCCAAGATGGCGGCATGTAGACTTGGCAACATCGCATGACGTCATCCAAGATGGTGGATTTTGGCGGGAGATTAGTCCAATTGTGCTACGTCCACTAATCTAACCTCAAGAAAAAATTGCGGGATGTTTCAATTCCAACAGGATAATGCATGCAAAGACTGTACTTGTCTTTATTATTGATTATCATCCATTAACATTCATTATCACTTATTAACATTCATTGTCATTCATTATCATTCATTATCATTCATTATCATTCATTATTATAGGCCTACCTCCACTAGAAAATTGCGCCAAATTCAAATTCCAACACGATATTCTCTCGAAAACTGTACTTCTATGTATTATTATCATTTATTATTAATTCAAGAAGTCCGATTTTTCTCAGTGAGAAAGCCATTCTCCTTACATCCATAGCAAAAATCTATCACAAGTTCAAATCCCCAACACTATAATTGATCACATGTACGAGCTTTCTCCGTCACTTATCTTTTTCTTCACTGGTAGCCTATCATAATCGCGCCAAATAATAAACTGCACTTATAGTAATGTAATTCACGCCCTTTGATTTTGCAGGGGGGAAGGGACTGCAGACTTTATTTCAAGCAGTACAGTCATCACTTGTTCTCCTACACAATCAGCACACACATCTTTGATATCGCAGTGCAGTCACCATGATGTTCGCGCTCCAACTGAATTAGTTCAAATCTTCGCCACCCCCTGGCCAGCTCGCGGAGACACTGCCTACGCCTGTCCGCATGCCGTACAAAGGACACGTTCCACCCCAATTTCTTTTTTTTTTCTGAACAGGTTCCAACCTGCCGATACCTACCTCACACAACCGCCCGAGATGTTTGGAAAGTTCTATCACATGACACACTAAAAGCTATATCGGTCCTAAAGTTCGCAAATTCCCAGCACCGACGGACAGGAACAGACACGCTTGCTTTGTCCAAACCACCCTCACGCCACATGCCCGGCACTCCACGGCACCACCAGCACATGTGATGATGGAGCACAAACTACGCTCTCGCCCCATAAACTCTGCAGTTCTCTCACCGATATACAGGAACCGACACGCTCGAACTGGAATGTTTGCTACCGAGTTGGAAACTTCCTTGACGTCACAACGGGCGATCGTGCACGTGGCTCTGTGGAACAAAGAACGTTCTCACTAAGTTAACTGATCACCCGATTCTCATTATTCACCCCACATACCCGATTACCTAATCCAGGATCTTCGCAAAAACACACACATATGCGTGAACCGTCGCTCCCGTCAAGATACGTACCTCCACAAGTCAATCTAACACGAAGCTCGCAACTCAAATAAAAAAAAATTAACAAGTCAATATCAGCGCGCACATGCGGGAGCCATCTCACGCACCTAGCAAACTTCTCAACTCACATACCTATCAACTCACTCAAATTCTATATGGTCCCAAAATACTGAACCTCCCCCTTATTCATTCAAAATATATTCGCTCCCTACCATAAACTCCTCGCCAATAAAAAAAAATAGCTAACAATATTCATTTCCAAAAACATTACCTTCAACCCCATTCTTAATACCATCAACCTCGAATTACGCCTATATAACATACTTTTAAATAATAATAATCATTCAGCCTAACACACACACACATAATGATCTCACTATCATCCTATCTCTAATCTAAATAAGATCTTCACTGATACTATGAATTAGTTGTGTATAGTTTTATAAATTATAAAATGCTCAGCCCTCCACCATGTCCCGGAACCGTCTGACTAATTCAGCTTTCAGCTAGTAAGGGCGCTAGTGAACTCATTCACCACCCCTACAGAATTCTCAACAGCCATTCGTCCATCCTAAGATCATGTGATACTACGTCATCACACTTATATAAGTAGCCACCCCTTGGTCTTCTTTCTCACTCTTCAGTTGTCCACTGCATCGTGCGTTTGTTCTCGTGTGTGTGTGTGCTGTATCTGTTTTATTAAGACGAAGCGAATTAACAACATCCAGGAGTCTGATGCGAAGAGACTTAGACTCCGTGATTCGCCATTATCGAGTAAGTAAATAATTTTTATTTTTAATTATTATTTTTCCTTTATATCTTATATATTCTCCTTATTAATTATATATCTCATTGTTATAGCTGAACTCGCGGACTTTATTATTGAGTCTGAGGAGCGAGCAGGTGGCGTCAATCAGCCTTGTCCTGAACAAGTTCCATTACCTGGCAAGTATATTTTTTCAATGTTTTGATATCTCAACCCTTTAACTCCGTGTACGAGCGCCTCATCTGTTTTGAATAACTCTATATAAAGATCCGCTTTTCACTTGGTGTGTGTGTGTATGTGTGTGTGTGTGTGTGTATGTGTGTGTGTGTGTGTGTGTGTGTCTGTTATACTCGCTCTCTATAAAGATTTCATTTTTTTATATATATATCTGCCTTCGTCCTCTCATTTCTATATCACCAAACTTCTTCTACTAACATTTTTTACTTTGTATTATACCCATTATATTCCATCTTTCTAGATTACATCGGCCCAGCGCTAGAAGAGCTTGATCGCTAACTCTAAATGGAGAGAGCTCATCGTGAATGTAAGTACATCTCTAATAATAATAAAAATCATACTCGCTAAAAAATTAAATAATTTCTTCTTCTTGTTCTTTTAATATATAACCTTCTTCCTAGTGTATTGATCTAGTCTTAACACATATTTTGTTTCTAGATCATCCTAATTCCACGCAGAGCGAGGGAGCCGAACACAGTAATAACTTTTTAGATGAGGACGAACTGGACATGCCTGACTGGCTTGAGGGGCTTGTGGAATGCGGCAATGAACTGCTGAAGCCGTGGAATGAGATCGGAGAAGGTGAATAGTGTTCATCATTAGTCCAAAATAATTACCATTATTTACTGTTATAATAATTATTATTATTTATCCCTCTTTTAAATCGAGATCATTAAACTTTTATTTGTGTTACAGGTATACCACACGGCATTGCGCGTGTTCCGCGAGCGGCGGTTGCAGGCGCGGGGCTCGAGGGTGGGCGAGGACACGCCCCACCTTGCATCGCACCGATCACTGCAGCTAGACAGGCCGCGGCGGCGGCGTCGGCGCAAACTATCTGGCGTCCATGGGCGTCCCAACAAGCGGGTAGTAGCCCTGCCAGGGGTCCCTCGCAGCGGCTAACACGTGTGCGCGAAGCTGCAGCTGGTAAGATCGCCGAACCTCTGCCCGGCCGCTCGCACTGGCCGCCTACAGCCGCCGCAAGGGGGGCGGTCGCCACCGCCGCAACCCCTCCCGAAGCTGACTGCCCACGACACCGCCAGCGCAAGGTTCGTGTACCAAGACGCATACCCCTCCCATTAAATGATTATGATGACGCACCATCGCCAACACCGTCATCCACCGGCTGGACCCCCAGTATCATTAGCAGCAATAGTATTAGTGATCACCCTGTGGCTAGTGGCAGTTCTCTAACCCGCCCTTCTAGTGAAGTAGATCAGGTCGGTGACACCATACCTCAGTTGCAGTACTCGGCGATTGCTGACGCCTTCGAGGAGCGAATCTCGGTCACTCGCATCGAAAACCCGGCAGGGGGGTACCGCGATCTTGTTGGATTTTTTAAACGTATGCCTCCCTGTCCTGGAAACCGAGCTCCTCAGGGTAGCCGATAATCCACGTTATCCCGCCGTTAAGTGCAGTGCAGTGCTCTGCATTGAGTTATCGCATCCCCCCCAAAGTTCAGTCTGGTCAGGAAGAGACCAGCATTCATTATCTTTGGGGGGATAATGGCGTGATAACGCGGAGCACATCGAGCGCCGAGTGGTTTCGTAAATCCACATTGAGTGTCATAATGGGTCGGTTTTCCGAGATGGAAGTCAAAGGCTCAGCTAAGGCACTCAGCAGAATTCTACACCTGGACATGCATATACATGTCCACGATCCATTAAATGGAGGGTCTAGCTATATCAAGCTCCCTAAAGATATAGCTAACAAGAGGGCATGCATTAATGTCCAAAATACAAAAGATCAGGCTTGTTTTGCATGGTCAATCCTGGCTTGCCAAAGAAACTACAATTATAGAGATTGCCCTTATCGTCCAGGTACATACAAAGTCAGTGATATTAACACGCATTATAACTTTGATGGTATTGAGTTCCCCGTCAAGATCCAGGACATACCTAAATTTGAGGCGCTGAATACCGGAATATCGGTACACGTTTATGGCCTGGAGAAGAAAAAAAGCAAGTCAGTCGAGCAAGACAAGCATGTCGTAGTCGGCCCCCTCCATTTCTCAAAATTTGCCGGTGAGCGTGAGCTGCATGTAAATATGCTTCTCTTTTCTGAAGGTGACAATTATCACTATGTCTGGATCAAGGACATGTCCCGACTCCTTTCCGCCCAACTATCAACTGATCATAATGTAAAACATATTTGTTTAAGGTGCCTCAATTATTTCTCCTCTGAACAGTTATTAGATACGCATCTAGTAGACTGTACTTCCAAGGATGCGGTACGTGTTATTATGCCCACTGAGGAAAACAAATTCATAAAGTTTAGGAATGCTCACAACCAGGAGCGGTGTCCGTTTGTTGTGTACGCCGACTTCGAGTGCCTCCTCGCTCCTGTGACCCGCTGTGAAGGCGATCCTACGACCTCACACACCACCTTTACAGAAAAACACGTACCTTATGCCGCAGCGTACCAAATTGTATCCTCATATGACACCAACCTTAACCGATACAAATCTTACGTCGGCGATAATCCATCGATTTTGTTGCTCTCTGAGCTTGAAAAAATTTCACTGGAAGTTGATAAGCTGTACAGCGGCAACGTTCCAATGACCAGATCGGAGGAGAACGAAGATTAGTATAATAAAGCCGCCGAGTGTCATATTTGTGGGCTGCCTTTGAACAGAAAAGCGGAAACTCCTCGTAGGGACCACTGTCATCTTACAGGGAAATTCTGTGGCGCTGCTCACAATGCGTGCAATTTGAAGTACCAATTACCTAGGCACATAACAGTTTTCTTTCATAATTTAAGTGGGTATGATGCTCATTTTCTAGTTGAGCACTTGGCCGATTTCGGTTTAGAGAAAGATCAGGTGAGTGTCCTACCTGAGACCATTGAGAAGTATATATCATTCTCCAAACGAATGACGTCAAGTATTACGCTGCGCTTCCTCGATACACTACGTTTTATGCAGGCACCACTACAGAAACTTGTTGAAACTCTACCTCCGGCGGATATGCATATCACTCGAGCTGCATTTCCCGACCTGGAAAAGTTTCAAATTGTGACTAGGAAAGGGTTTTTCCATACGAGTATGTGAATAGTATGGTCAAACTCGACGAAACCATGCTACCCGACATAATTGCATTCTCCAGCAACCTCACAGGCGACACGATAACGAATGCAGAGTATGAGCATGACGTGAATGTCTGCGGGAATTCAGTATTTCTAATTTAGGAGAGTACGCACGTCTTTACATGGACACAGATGTGCGCTTGCTTGCGGACATTTTCGAGAAGTTCCGGAGTCTATGTATGACCACATATTCTCTGGACCCTGCCTTTTATTACACGGCACCGGGGTTGTCTTGGGACGCGATGCTCAAGAAAACGAAGTGCAGTATCGATTTATTGACCGATCCTGACATGCTTCTTTTCTTTGAGCGAGGGATCCGTGGGGGGCTCTGCCAATGTATTCATAGACACGCGAAAGCAAATAACCCACGGATGGGTGACAGGTTTAACGCATCCCTTAATTCAAGTTATATAATGTATCTAGATGTGAATAACTTATACGGACATGCTATGAAGGAATGTCTGCCCATTCGCGAGTTTCGCTAGCTGTTCGAGGATGAATGCAAGGGATTAGGTCGAAAAATCAGGGGGGGGGGGGGGTATGACCGCCGATTCTGATGTAGGGTATGTTGTGGAGGCAGAACTCAAATATCCTATTAGTTTGCATGACGCGCATGCCGATTTGCCGCTGTGTCCAGAGCAACTAGTTCCGCGAGGAGGTTCCACACCGAAACTGATGACAACGCTGGGGGGCAAGCAGAGGTACATCATTCACTTAACCTCCAGCAATGCCTCAGCTTAGGTATGGAACTGTTTAAAATCACCCGGGCCATCTCCTTCAAGCAGTCCCCCTGGTTGAAGGAGTATATTTATCTGAATACGAGACAGAGAACTTCCGCGTCGTGTGACTTTGAGAAAGATTTTTATAAATTAATGAATAATTCAATTTTCGGAAAAACTATGGAGAATTTGAGGGAAAGACGTGAAATTTTTATTAGAACGCAATGGGATGGGCGTTAAGGCGTACGAAAATGCATTGCCAGACCAAATTTTAAACGGGTCACTATTTTCAATAAGAATTTTGTTGCTGTGGAGATGGCTAAAACTGCAGTAGAGTTTACTAAACCCATCTATGTGGGGATGTGCATATTAGACCTATCCAAACTCCACATGTACCGCTTTCATTATGAGTTTGCGAAAACTCATTTCGCAGATCCTAAATTACTTTATATGGATACACATAGTTTCATCTATTGGGTGAAGAGCTGCGAACCATATGAAGTAATTAGGTACCACGCCAATGAATTCGACACGTCTTCTTATGCGGCCGGTAATCCTTATGTATTGTTCCGCAAAACAAGAAGGTTATCGGTCTCATGAAAGACGAGACGAATGGATTGCCGATTGTGGAGTTTGTAGGTCTTCGGTCCAAGATGTATGCATATCGCACATTGGAAGGTCCCATTCAGAGACGGGCTAAGGGGGTACGATGGCATCACGAGCTCTGTCTATCGAAGACTATTTGCAGTGGCTACGTGGTGGTGTTCGCGGTGCTGAGCTGCAGCCGCCGCATATTGTCCGGCAAACTAGTATTCGATCGGTAGCGCACGAGGTGCACACTGTGCTGCAGTTTAAAATCGGTCTGTCGCCTCATGACGATAAAAGGGTAATCTGTGATGATGGCATTGAAACTCGCCCGTACTCACACTATTCACTTGTAGCGAGAGAAGGGGTGGGGGACTCTGATTGAGAGAGGGAGAGAGACGGCGAGGGTGTCTGCAGAGTAGTAGTATGACCCTTTTATCATAGTGTAAATATTGAATGAGAGTGTTTTGTAGTGTGTATCAGCTTGCGTACTTCCGTGTATGTCTGAGTGTGTGTGAATGTGTGTGAGCCTGTGTGTAGTGTGTATGTGTGTAAATATTATTTATTCTATAAAAAATCATAAAAAAAACAGAAAAACTAAAATAATTCCATTTATAAAAAAAGTCTTTATATATATTTGTATATTTTTTCTCCACTATTACTAGTCAATGGCTATATGACTGAAAGCAGATAAAAATTTTACACCTCTTATAATCAAATAGAAGAAGATGAAAATACAATTTTCGCAGTTCGTATCTGCTTTGATCTTAGTAGTAGTTGTAAGTTTCACCTGCCGCTAGCCATCCAGTTGGAACTAGTTTTTTAAGAATGTGAGTTCCACCAATTAAATTCTTTATATATACTTCACTGTGGAAAAAAAAATCTTTATACCCACAAATATGTGTTTACCCGCTTGTTGTAGTGGAAAATGTCTAGAGCTACTTACTTCAATGAAATATAACTTAAATTGCTAGTGGAAAATGTTTTAGAGCCACTATCTTGAACTAAAAATACGTTTGCCTTCAGTTAAAAAAGTGCTTCCGGTGGAACTTCACTAGACTTATTATTTACCTTGTAAGATAATATAATTACGTTCTAGTACCTCTGCTTTAGTTTTATATATATATAGTGCTTATACACTCCTGGAAATTGAAATAAGAACACCGTGAATTCATTGTCCCAGGAAGGGGAAACTTTATTGACACATTCCTGGGGTCAGATACATCACATGATCACACTGACAGAACCACAGGCACATAGACACAGGCAACAGAGCATGCACAATGTCGGCACTAGTACAGTTATATCCACCTTTCGCAGCAATGCAGGCTGCTATTCTCCCATGGAGACGATCGTAGAGATGCTGGATGTAGTCCTGTGGAACGGCTTGCCATGCCATTTCCACCTGGCGCCTCAGTTGGACCAGCGTTCGTGCTGGACGTGCAGACCGCCTGAGACGACGCTTCATCCAGTCCCAAACATGCTCAATGGGGGACAGATTCGGAGATCTTGTTGGCCAGGGTAGTTGACTTACACCTTCTAGAGCACGTTGGGTGGCACGGGATACATGCGGACGTGCATTGTCCTGTTGGAACAGCAAGTTCCCTTGCCGGTCTAGGAATGGTAGAGCGATGGGTTCGATGACGGTTTGGATGTCCCGTGCACTATTCAGTGTCCCCTCGACGATCACCAGTGGTGTACGGCCAGTGTAGGAGACCGCTCCCCACACCATGATGCCAGGTGTTGGCCCTGTGTGCCTCGGTCGTATGCAGTCCTGATTGTGGCGCTCACCTGCACGGCGCCAAACACGCATACGACCATCATTGGCACCAAGGCAGAAGCGACTCTCATCGCTGAAGACGATACGTCTCCATTCGTCCCTCCATTCACGCCTGTCGCGACACCACTGGAGGCGGGCTGCACGATGTTGGGGCGTGAGCGGAAGACGGCCTAACGGTGTGCGGGACCGTAGCCCAGCTTCATGGAGACGGTTGCGAATGGTCCTCGCCGATACCCCAGGAGCAACAGTGTCCCTAATTTGCTGGGAAGTGGCGGTGCGGTCCCCTACGGCACTGCGTAGGATCCTACGGTCTTGGCGTGCGTCCGTGCGTCGCTGCGGTCCGGTCCCAGGTCGACGGGCACGTGCACCTTCCGCCGACCACTGGCGACAACATCGATGTACTGTGGAGACCTCACGCCCCACGTGTTGAGCAATTCGGCGGTACGTCCACCCGGCCTCCCGCATGCCCACTATACGCCCTCGCTCAAAGTCCGTCAACTGCACATACGGTTCACGTCCACGCTGTCGCGGCATGCTACCAGTGTTAAAGACTGCGATGGAGCTCCGTATGCCACGGCAAACTGGCTGACACTGACGGCGGCGGTGCACAAATGCTGCGCAGCTAGCGCCATTCGACGGCCAACACCGCGGTTCCTGGTGTGTCCGCTGTGCCGTGCGTGTGATCATTGCTTGTACAGCCCTCTCGCAGTGTCCGGAGCAAGTATGGTGGGTCTGACACACCGGTGTCAATGTGTTCTTTTTTCCATTTCCAGGAGTGTATATTTATGAATGATGTAAAAACACGTATCTGCAAAGATCAGAACATTCATATTTTTACTTGAAGACAAATAATGTATCTGTAAACTCATATAATGTGAAAAAAGTGAATCATTCTACTGTAAACTGATATGTCGCAAACAAAATCTGAATTTAATAATAAATTCAATTATTTTATTGTAAAAAAATGCCCGAGTTTTATATTATTTGACCCTCAATCATGATCCATACACGTTGCACTGGCACAGAGAGAGGCCTATAAGATTTTTACTAATTTAAAGACAGAGATGAAATCTGAATGACGCGTGCTGGACTTCGTCCGCCGGTCACAAACAGACCCCGCCGCTTTCTTTGTGGCCCTGTCACTTTAAACGGCGGGCATCTGGCGAAGCCGACCCTAGCACTCTCTCTTTCAGGTCCTGTTGCTTTCAACGGTTGACTCATCGCCGCGCCGGCGAGGTGGAAGCAGGTAAACTGACTCAGACAGCTCCAGTGGAATGCGTTTCACGAACAGTATCACCAATAAACTTACTTCTACGGAAGTAGGTGTCACAGAAAGAAAACAACAAGAATTCTTATGGAGAAAAAATTATTTATTTATTTGTGAGCCATTTTAAAAGTAATTTTACATTTTCAGATGCTGACACAAAACTATATTTTTCTTCTTCACACGTTCGCTGTCAAAGTTCATGGATAGGTGGACAATCGTAGTATTCCAGGTTCTGGATAGCCGCATATTTGAAGATTCGACGCAGCCAGCTACTCTTCTCATCGCCTTTAACGTAGATTACTGCCTCCTTGTGATCAAATACTCTCAGCAATTGCAGCAAATGTTTATAAGAGATTCCAGGGGCGTCCCATTTAATCCCATGATAGAATCTTGTGAGCCACATCGCGCTTCTGACTGTCTTATTGCACTTGACGTCTTTAAATGGTTTCGGCGATTCAACTCTTGATACAAATGTTCCTATTACTCCATCAATTTGCGTGAATGCTATTAATGCACAGTCTTTAATTATGAAACGCCTGCACTCATCATAGTAAAATCCTTGAACGTCAGCTACGATCCTCACACCTTCAGGCAACATCGTGATCTACGCTAGAGCTAGCAGAGTGCGTACTAATTTATACAACTCGTTGCACTACACCAGTGAGCGTACAGTAGTTAACGAGACGATCATGCAAAACGAGAGCATATGCCGAAGTCTGATCAGGGAAGTTTGCTGAAGATTCAAATTCAATCCGTACATCTATAGGTCCTGATTTAATTATCTCATTGTTTTGAACAGTCAATTACGATTATTGGCGCTAGCTTCTTGAAACTCTGTGGGCTGAGTAGGCATCCTTGATTTTCAACACCTTCGTAGTAAGATGCTCGGAATCTCGCATACATGTCAAATGCCATACTGTATACATTGCTGTCCCACTGTAGATGTAGATTCTCATATGGGTAGTATTCTGAATTCAAGTAGACTCTGGCGTTAGTTAACTTGCAGTGGTCAAATTCAGTTGAGTCCTTTGACACATCAGCACGCCTGTGAGTTTGAAATGCTAGTATGATGAATCGAGGTGCTTCCAACTGCACTGATGTTTTAATAGCCCAAGTATGTGTGGACGCTGTAGGTAAGACTGGGTATTCAAAACACTCCCATGATCGGAAAGTTAGTGGTAGGTAGGTGCCAGCATTCAGAACTTTTAAGAGCTTCAAGCGCTCCTCGTCGGCAACGGTGATGTGAGGCATTTTCCATAATATGCTATTAATCTTGATTTGAACATTCCCTGCAGCTGTTTGAGAGAATGAATTCGCTTCATTTGCACTTCTCACTAAAATAAGTTCCTGTTTAGCGTTGATAATTATTCGCTGCATATCCTCAAAATAACCCATAAGCATTTTTAGTGGCACGCACGCGGTAAATCGGCTTTGTCTACCCTCCCCATCCGCTGTATCTGTGAACCACCCAGCGTTATCCAAACTGTTTGAATCAGAGGGTAAGGCTGAAACATACGTCTTAAGGGCTGATGTAATTCCAACATTTCTAGTTCGGTCTATTTCAATTCCGTTGAGTTCATAGCGTATCTCTTGAAACAGGAATGCTACGGCATTTCGAGTGAGCTTCGAGAGCGCTACGGCAGTCCCGTCAGCTTTCTTAAATGTGTAGTCCAGATAGAGGAAGCTCTTGCTAGGCAGTGTTACCGCGTCCTGATGCTGGATAACAATCCTAATTTCATCATTTTTGTTAAATGTGCTTGAAGCGTAGGGTTTGTGTGAGTGGTATTCATGACGAGTAATTCGGTCACCATACTCTACTGACTGAGTTACGTTGAGCAACGTCATTCTGCGGCTTTAAACCTGCTGAAACGAGGAATTCGTAATTAAGGCGTGTTATCACCTTGCCCTTCCACGTTGCACTAACGGGTTGTGAGACTGGTGTGCTAGCTTTATACCTTATCCCCAATTCGCCTTAGATGCAGGCGTACAATGATCTCTTCTCCTCTAAGGTTAACAAGCTGATTATTCTGATCCACAATACGCAGTTCAAGGTAGTCCAGTGTCTGAACAGTCATCGGGAGATATATAGCGTTTGTGGGGGCTTGAACTATTTTATACCCTGTGCCGACTGTAGGAAAGAATCCGCAAATTGAATGAATCAATTTATCGTTCAGGTATGAGTTTGTAGCAATATTACACTCAACGTGGATTGTACTCACTGGGAGTATATCTACAGCATGATCTGATGGGTAAAATTTACTTCCGTCCTTCACCAGAACACGATCCTTCGCAAAACCTAGCAGTGGACCAATTGAATGTCTCTGTGTAAAGTCGATCGTAGCACTCTCTGTCCGTATTTCAGATTTAAGGGTATTAATGTTTGCCCGTAGTTCAATACCTTTTTCTGACTGTTTTAAGAGTTCGTTTAAATCATCAATATCGTAGGCACCAGGTTGTATTTGTAGAATCTCCTTCCGGCCGTCGATTTCAAGATGTAGTTTACTGTTGCTCTGTGTAATATTTGGAATGCTGTTATACGTCTCTAGACCAATCAGTGCAGTACTCCAGTCCCCTGCACTTAAATCAATCGGCGGAAAGTAATTTGCGCGTAATACTGATCCTCGCTCTTTTAAAGTCAGAGTGTACGACATTGCATCTAAACATCAAATGATGGTCATGTGTTCAATGACAGCTCTTTTATACAGGGTGTTACAAAAAGGTGCGGCCAAACTTTCAGGAAACATTCCTCACACACAAATAAAGAAAAGATGTTATGTGAACATGTGTCCGGAAACGCTTAATTTCCATGTTAGAGCTCATTTTAGTTTTGTCAGTATGTAGTGTACTTCCTCGATTCACCGCCAGTTGGCCCAATTGAAGGAAGGTAATGTTGACTTCGGTGCTTGTGTTGACATGCGACTCATTGCTCTACAGTACTAGCATCAAGCACATCAGTACGTAGCATCAACAGGTTAGTGTTCATCATGAACGTGGTTTTGCAGTCAGTGCAATGTTTACAAATGCGGAGTTGGCAGATGCCCATTTGATGTATGGATTAGCACGGGGCAATAGCCGTGGCGCGGTACGTTTGTATCGAGACAGATTTCCAGAACGAAGGTGTCCCGACAGGAAGACGTTCGAAGCAATTGATCGACGTCTTAGGGAGCACGGAACATTCCAGCCTATGACTCGCGTCTGGGGAAGACCTAGAACGACGAGGACACCTGCAATGGACGAGGCAATTCTTCGTGCAGTTGACGATAACCCTAATGTCAACGTCAGAGAAGTTGCTGCTGTACAAGGAGAGTGCTACGGGAGAACCAGTTGTTTCCATACCATGTACAGCGTGTGCAGGCACCATCAGCAGCTGACTGGCCTCCACGGGTACACTTCAGCGAATAGTTCATCCAACAATGTGTCAATCCTCATTTCAGTGCAAATGTTCTCTTTACGGATGAGGATTCATTCCAAGGTGATCAAATTGTGAATTTTCACAATCAACATGTGTGGGCTGACGAGAATCCGCAAGCAATTGTGCAATCACGTCATCAACACAGATTTTCTGTCAACGTTTGGGCAGGCATTGTTGGTGATGTCTTGATTGGGCCCCATCTTCTTCCACCTACGCTCAATGGAGCACGTTATCATGATTTCATGCGGGATACTCTACGTGTGCTGCTAGTACATGTGCCTTTACAAGTACGACACAACATGTGGTTCATGCATGATGGAGCTCCTGCGCGTTTCAGTCGAAGTGTTCGTACGCTTCTCAACAACAGATTCGGTGACCGATGAATTGTTAGAGGCGGACCAATGCCATGGCCTCCACGCTCTCCTGACCTCAACCCTCTTGACTCTCATTTATGGGGGAATTTGAAAGCTCTTGTCTACGTAACCCCGGTACCAAATGTAGAGACTCTTCGTGCTCGCATTGTGGACGGCTGTGATACAATACGCCATTCTCCAGGGCTGCATCAGCGCATCAGGGATTCCATGCGACGGAGGGTGGATGCATGTATTCTCGCTAACGGAGGACATTTTGAACATTTCCTGTAACAAAGTGTTTGAAGTCACGCTGGTACGTTCTGTTGCTGTGTGTTTCCATTCCATGATTAATGTGATTTGATGAGAAGTAATAAAATGAGCTCTAACATGGAAAGTAAGCGTTTCCGGACACACGTCCACATAAGATATTTTCTTTCTTTGTGTGTGACGAATGTCTCCTGAAAGTTTGGCTGTACCTTTTTGTAACACCCTGTACATCGCGCACATGATCTGACGATGACGCATTCTAGAGGGGGTTCGCCGTCGCTGTGATCAGGAACATAGCCCAGAGATGACCACAGAGATATGTGTTAAAGTCCTAATATCGCCGGACATTGTAGAAGACGCGTCTTTTGCTGGTGAAGTAGCGTTGTAATTCTTCAGGCGGCTGTAAATCGCCGAATGAATCGAAATACTGAACTGTATTTCGACTTTCCTTAACATACGCAACCCAATGGGTCCCTGGACCCCCAGCAACATCTAAATTTACAATTCCGCACTCATTAGTCCGCCACATGGTCTTCGGTAATGTATTCCGCATAAAGACGCCACGGAATCCACGAATGTGAAGTTTTTGTTTAATAATTTTAACTAGATCTTTATTCGTGAGCGCTCGGTCGGGTAGGATAACTAACGGACTTTTTTTTTATTTATGAAGAGACATAGTCGTTTCCTGTATGGTTTCAAGTAGAGACCTTTTCCAATAGCTGCTTCCTCCATAGCGCGATTATGTCTTCTGGCTTCCTCTAGTTGGGTTTGTGCATTCTTTGCGTTTTTGACCGTTTTGGCTACAGCTGCGGCACCGCCTGTGAGTGAACCTATAGCGGACCGTGCTGCAAGGACTGGAACGAGGAACGGGATAATTCCGCCCGAAGTCTTTGGTAACGGTAGGACCCCAGGTGGTTTAATTGAAGTCGTGTTTTTCTTCTTGTTCCCACCGTTGAACACACGTTTACCTGCAGACATCGAGGTGAGAATACAGTTTTTCAAACAACCGGGTTTGTTGTTCTTCTTCCTGTTCTTCTTCGCTCGCAAAGCTGTTCGCGCTGCTTTCATAATTCGTTTGAAATTCATCACACCCAAGCCCATCTTAATTTTCCCACGCATGGTTTTATCAACCACGAATGCAGCAACGCGTTGACCTATTCCGAGACCTTTTCTTCACCTTATTTGCTTGGCTTTATCTGCTAATATACGGTCGGCGACGTGGCGTGCTGGGAGATCCTTATTTGCTGTGTATGCGAGGTCGTGCTCAAGGCAGGCTTCGTCTAGTAAGTTAATACCTTTATCGCCTCGTGCCAGGCGCTTCTGAAGCTTTGTTCCAGGCCCACAGAAGTTATATCCGGGAATGTGCAATTCAACAGGCAGCTTGTCGAGAACACCACCTCCACCTCTTATTATGATGTGCCTCCTATCGTGCATGGTACACTACTGAGGAGATAGAGGTCTACTCTCCCCGTTATATACTAACATGTCAGCTTCGATCCAACTGTTTTCTGATGATGGAAATCCTAGCCATTTAACCAGTGCTCTACTCCCACGACGTCTTATCACGCGCTCGATGAGAAATACATCTGGTTCAGAACTCTTCTGTAATTCCTCCGAGTAAAAGCCTCCTGCAATTTCTTCGCCCTTGCCGTCCTTTAAGATATATGTCCTAGGGTTGGTTCGCTGCACTTCGGATACTGTGAATACCTCAGCCGACCAATTTGGTAAGTACGATTTCTCGAACGCTGTCTTGTGTTTTGAAATACGTACTAAGTCACCTATATTGAACCTCTGTTTGCGAGGGTCGAGCATTTTAATCCGGAAATATACTGTGTCCATGAGTGAATTATCGCGTACATCGATCGGTCTCATTTTTAATGTACTATGTTTGGTTCGATTATACTTTGCAATTATCTGTGAGAGGATATCTACCCACTTGTACGAACCGTGAAGATTAAACTGCATCCACATTTGAGCTTTGATTGTTCTGTTCAACCGCTCGACGATACTAGCTTTAAGGTGGGTAAACGTGGAGTAGTGGCGTATGCCATACCGCGCCATCACAGTCTTGAAATGGTCATTGTAAAACTCCCCACCGTGATTGGTTTGAAGATTGGTCGGGCATCGATTCGTTCCTGTCTGCAGCAGACGCTCAAACACCACAGCAATATCTCTACCGGTTTCCGTTTTCACAGGTAATGCCCAGGCGAATTTAGAGTATGTATCAATAATCATTAAAATGTATTTCAATCCATTATTATGACGTAAATATCGATTCATATCTACAAGATCAGCTTGCCAGAGGTCATCCATCCCTTTAATCATGACATGTCTACGAGGGTATGTTTTGCGTGCTGGCTTGTGCAGTTCTCGAGCCACGGTTTCCATACTAATTCGATGATACCTCTCTCTCGAAGCTCTGAGATTATGGATACAACCTCATTCGAATGAGCTGTATTGCCCGCAGCAGCCGAAACCATCAACAGTCGAAGTCTGTCTATTAGTTCATCTCGGTCATCGTAATGTATATATTGCGGGACTTGATTTATCACTCCTTTATGCTGAAAGTCTACACCCTCACCGACACTTTTAGCTTCCTCATTGAGTAAAGGTTGTATAATGGTAGTGTATTTAGAGTTTTCAGGCTTTTTCAGTGTTCCGTCGGGATTTTTGTACAGAACAGTCAAGTTAAGTATTTCGCGATAGACTTTGCGATCATCGGCAGAATATTTTAAGTTTTTTGATGGCCTTAGGAAGTTTAGGTTCATTAAGCCAGGTGTTCTTTTAAACTCTGTATTCCCGATGCGCATTGTGCTATCGGATAAAGTTATAGTTTGAAAGCCCAGCATGTACGGTCTCGCCCTGCTGACACCAAATGTTCTATCTATCTTAACGGTCGGATATTGGTTGGTGAATTCTGCGATTGGGACATTATTACGCAAAGCTATCTTGGTGATAGATTCGGTAACAGGTTCAAAAGTTTCATTTAGTGTTTCCTCGCGATCTATATGCCCCAACTTCAGCAAACCTAATTTCTCTCGAACTGCTTTGCGCGTCTGAATGACTTTATGCTTTGTCGACATCTCGAAGGATACCAATCAGAGCTCTGAATATCACGTGGTTTTATATATGCTTTGTTGTACTTTTTCTTCTCCTTTTTTCCTACGCCACCTTCTTCAATAACAACGGCCTCGGCTTCTGTCACGCCCTCAATTGCTCTAATTCTGTTCTCTATCCGGTTTTGGTTAATGGCAAGAAGTGTCTGGGAGTCCTTTAATTCCCTTGCAACTTTAACTAGTCTGGACTCAAGGTTTTTAATTTGATATCGGTGTACATTCGGGGACTCTGTCTTTGCACACCTAATCTCTCAGACTGAGCGTCCGCCATGCGTGCGAATTTGTCCATGGTGAAATGTTAACTGATGGGATAAGGTATTTTCGTACGTTTATATATGGAGAAAGTCTTGGAAGTTCCGGCTATACCTACCGTCATTTAGTTTCTGGGTTTTATCAATAACGAGAAAGCCGTATTGTGAGTGGTTCCAGCAATAGCACATATCTTTACAAATTCATTGTACGACATGTCGGTCCCTACGTGAGCATGGTAAATGTGCTTTAAATTGAGGTTGTCTTGTTTGAATGCTATAATGAGATTTGCGTTGTCCCTCACCAGCTCTTTTGGGTTCCTGGAATACGTTTGACTCAGATAAAATACATCAACACCCATATGACGGCCAAAGCAGAAATATTTACGAATTTGATCTTGCTTTTCAACAGCAACATCGTCAAATGTGAACGCTGTGTTAGGCTTTACCTCTTCAGGTTGGGGGACGTCGTCGCTTTCACTGAAGGTTCTGTACGTTACACCGCCTACTCCATCTAATATTTTCTTCAGTAACTAGTACTTGGGCTGAAAGAGTGTTTTGGAGAAGACGAAAAGGTGCACGGAGCGGACTCCGTCTATGTGCGTTAACAGAGCCTTGAGGACATTTGTCTTACCACAGCTGGATGGACCTACAATTATAGCTCGTATGCTGTCGGGAAGGAGTAGTCCATTCTTGTTCGTCTTCTGGTCTTGGTCATCACAGTACCAGTCACCTACAACAAAGCCCTTGAGGCGAGGGTGTTTCACCCAGCCCGCCATGATACCTACTGTGATAGGTCAAGGTGTGGACTACGCTTTTATATGATTAAAAATATGTGTTTGTGTGTAGTCACTATAGCGCAGTCACCTTACCAACTGAGCTACAGCGGCTACACAATAGAATGAACTCGAGTTGGTATATTTAAAGGGAAGGCAGTCATATAGATTAACGTAGGTGACATTTTGTGTTGACAAATAAAAAACACGCAATGACAAATTTAATATTATAAAATAATATATTTATTTATTAAAATATTTACAAATATGATCAGCATGAGAAAAAAATCAGTACATTCTTTTTTAAGCGATGCAGCAGAAGTACAGTATTTGGGTAATGTTATGGGTGAATTACAATAGTCCGGTATTCCATCAGTAAATTTGAGTTCGACATTTTCAACACTTGTTCGAGGAATAGCACAAGACTTGGGCACTGGTGTTATGCACATACTAAAACAATGTTCTATATCATCTATGTGAATGCTACATGTGTGAAGCCAGTTAATTACGTCAGTGTACACTGCCTGAACGTATGGGCACCATCTATTTAGTCTCTCTATCGTACTAGTTAGAGCCATGTCTAAATTGAACAAGTTATCAACAGTGGGGTGATGCATGAAAATACTATAACCATCAGCACTTTTAATTTTTAGTGTAGCATCATCATACATTGATAGAATACTCACAGTTAGACTGCCACAGTACATGTCCTGGTAGGAGTGGGATGGATAATATTTGGTAGTCATATGATTCTTGATTTGTGTTTTTAAACGACACAGTTCATCCCACTCGTAGTCATAAAGTTCCACTTTAATATTTTTCCAGCACTAACACAGTTGAGAGGCTACCTAATTGTGAAACTTCAAGTCCTACACGGATACGTTTTGAACCACTAACTGTTAACACATAGCTTGAGGCGAATAGTAAAGGATGAGGTGATGCGGCGGTCGGTATCTTCTCATCCACGACATCAACACCAGCGCCGTTAGCCTGCTGCTCTTGCACTGATGGCGAGACGTCTCTTGTGAGATTATGATCAGTGGACGGCGCGTACGAAGGAGCCCAGTGCTGTGAAGCCCCGTCAAGCGCAGCATCTCGCACCGACATTAACACCTGGCTATCCTGCTCCAGCACGCTGAGAAGCTGAGCTACAGGATCCTGCGTGGACGAGTTCGATGCCTTCACGTGCGTGGACCGGGACATGCTGGCGTCACGGGCGGGGCTGCTGGAGGACCAAGACGAATATCCATAAGAAATGATGTGATGTTGGTAGAGAAATAATAATAATAGCAATAATAATAATAATAATAGTAATAAGCTCAAGCTCGGGGGAGAAACATCAGTAGAAGCACTACACAAAGAACTTGAACAAGTATGGGAAACCAAGAAAATCCCAAGTCACTGGAAAACTGCCCTAATTCACCCTTTGTTTAAAAAAGGTGACAAAAGGGATGTTAACAACTATCGTGGAATATCGCTTCTCCCAGTCCCATACAAAATTCTATCAAAAGCCCTGCTCAATCGTGTATCACCAATTATAGAGGGAAAACTTGGAGAATATCAAGCTGGCTTCAGACCAGGAAGATCCTGCGCCGAACAAATTTTTAACCTCAAAACAACAATGAACTATTTATCTACAAGGAGCAAGAAATATTTCATAACATTCATTGATTTCAAAAAAGCTTATGACTCAATCGATAGGGACACACTCATCAAAACACTTCGAGAATATGAAATAGATGAAACATCAATCACCATAATCAAAGAAACATTAACAAATACAACATCAAAAGCAAAATTCCAAGGAGAAATTTCACGGCATTTCGAGGTCAAAACCGGCGTCAGACAAGGAGATGCGCTGTCCCCGGTACTCTTCAACTGTGTTCTGGATAAAGTCATAGCAGAATGGAGAAAACTCACGCAAAAACATGGAGTTGAGAAAGTCCAAATTGGAGGGAAGTGCTACAAAGCCATTGAAACCAACTGTTTTGCCTTCGCTGACGATCTCGCCTGTTTAGCTTACACACAAAAAGACACAATAAAACAAATAGAATTACTTAAAGAAACTGCTGAAAAAGCAGGCTTGCAAATTTCATTTGAAAAGACAGAAATCTTTACAAATATCAAAAATCCACCAAAGGAAATAACTACGAAATACGGGAAAATGCAGGTATCTAAACATTTTAAATATCTTGGTGAACTAATTCAGCCTGTGGCAAAAGGTCATCCAGCCTGCAGGGCTAGAATACAAAAACTAGAGACAGCAACTCACCACTGCAGACAAATGTATTCAAAAAAATGTATATCCAAAAACATTAAACTCAGACACTACCAGACTGTCATTAGACCGCAGATACTACATGCATCAGAAACACTGGCAAATTTTACATACGCAGAACAGATAGAAAATCGTGAAAGAAGAATTGTGAGGACAATTCTTGGACACAGGAAAATAACAGATGATCAAGGCAAGCCTGTATACAGACTAAAAAGCAACAAAGAAGTGTATACGAAGAGCAGCAAAATTACAGACGAAATTAGAAAAAGAGGATGCTCCTTTTATGCTCACATCATGAGGATGAACCCGAACAGGCTTACAAAACAAATATTTTCGTACATCGCAAATCTAAAAAATAAAAATTTATGGTTTATCAACTCAGAAAGAGATCTAAAAGAAATGGACATAGATCAGGAAACAATATTTAACAGAAACCTTTTTAGAAAAAAACTGAATTCATTCACGGGTTTCGGTGTGAAAATTAAGAAGACTTGTGGAACTAAATGGTCTGAAGAGAGAAAAGCCGCCTTCAGCGCAAGAATGAAAGAAGTGTGGACTGAGAGAAAGTAGACTTCCCAGAAGCGCAAGAAATAACTGTTTTCACGGTCTTTAACGGCCAAATTTGTATAATAATAATAATAATAATTTGAGGACTTACTTTTCTGGTGCTGCTTGCTCCTCCTCCTATTCTGCTGTGGTGGTGACTGACGCTTCATCTTGACCGACTGGAACAGAGGTGGAGGAGCTGCTGAATCCTCCTTATATAGAAGCCAACTACGTCATCATGATGCTGTGCTGCTATTGGTTGAATAAGGTGAACACGTGACCTATCGAAGTGCCCTTTAGCGGAGAACTCGTGAACTAGATCAGTTCGTCGCTCTGCTGGATCGGAGGCAGTCTTCTCTTGTGGGCTGGGGGCTTATATGTGGGCTTTAGAAAAGGTAGACAGTTCCAACAGTATCAAATGTTTCCATGAGATGGGTAATGCATTTTTGAAGCATTTCGTTGGAGGGAATTTATTTAGAGGACTGTGTTCTTATTAATATGTTCCAGGATTAATGCACGTTTCCATTCAGCATGTAGGAGGTTATGGGGGCAGTCCTCGGCTGTATGCTTGCAAACTACACTGCTGTTAAACTCATCGTGGTCGAACACCAATAACTCATCGATTGAACACATTCTGCAGGATGCGCTTCAATGGTACATACGTTGAATACGAATTGTCACCGCGTGCTGGCCAGGGGGTGGCGAGGATTTGAACTAATTCAGTTGGAGCGCTGACGTTGTGGTGACTGCACTGCGATATCAAACATGTGTGTGCTGACTGTGTTGGAGAACAAGTGATGACCATACTGCTTGAAATAAAGTCTTCAGTACCTTCCCCGCTGCAAAATCAAAGGACGTGAATTACTTAAGTGCAGTTTATTATTTGACGCGACTATGATAGGCTACCAGTGAAAAAAAAGATAAGTGATAGAGAAAGCTCGTAATCAATTATGGTGTTGGGGATTTGAACTTCTGATAGATTTTTGTTATGGATGCAAGGAGAATGGCTTTCTCACCGAGAAAAATCGGACATCTTGAATTAATAATAAATGATAATAATACATAGAAGTACAGTTTTCGAGAGAATATCGTGTTGGAATTTGAAATGGCGCAATTTTCTAGTGGAGATAGGCCTATAATAATGAATGATAATGAATGACAATGAATGATAATGAATGTTAATAAATGATAATGAATGATAATGAATGTTTATGAATGATAATCAATAATAAAGAGAAGTACGGTCTTTGCATGCATTATCCTGTTGGAATTGAAACTTCCCGCAATTTTTTCTTGAGGTTAGGTTAGTGGACGCAGCACAATTGGACTATTTTCCCGCCAAAATTCAAACTTACCGCCATTTTTTCTTGAGGTTAGGTTAGTGGACGTAGCACAATTGGACTATTCTCCCGCCAAAATCCGCCATCTTGGATGACGACATGCAATGTTGCCAAGTCTACATGCTGCCATCTTGGATGGCGTCATCACCGCCATCTTGAATAAATTTGGCAACAATGCAACATGCACTGATGCAGAGGTTGTCCCCCTACTACCATTGACCAGCCGTTTTCAATTGGTGAGAGATCTGGAGAATGTGCTGGCCAGGGCAGCAGTCGAACTTTTTCTGTAGCCAGAAAGGCCCGTACAGGACCTGCAACATGCGTTCGTGCATTATCCTGCTGAAGTGTAGGGTTTCGCAGGGATCGAATGAAGGGTAGAGCCACGGGTCGTAACGCATCTGAAATGTAACGTCCACTATTCAGAGTGCCGTCAATGGGAACAAGAGGTGACCGAGACGTGTAACCAATGGCACCCCATACCATCACGTCGGGTGATACGCCAGTATGGCGATGACGAATACACGCTTCCAATGCGCGTTCACTGCGATGTCGCCAAACAGGGATGCGACCATCATGTTGCTGAAAACAGAACCTGGATTCATCCGAAAAAATGACGTTTTGCCATTCGTGCCTTCAGGTTCGTCGTTGAGTACACCATCGCAGGCGTTCCTGTGTGTGATACAGCGTAAAGGGTAACCGCAGCCATGGTCTCCGAGCTGATAGTCCATGCTGCTGCAAACGTCATCGAACTGTTCGTGCATATGGTGTTATCTTGCAAACATCCCCATCTGTTGATTCAGGGTTCGAGACGTGTCTGGACGATCCTTTACAGCCATGCATATGAGATGCCTCTCATCTCTACTGCTAGTGATACGAGGCTGTTGGGATCCAGCACGGCATTCCGTATTACCCTCCTGAACCCACCGATTCCATATTCTGCTAACAGTCATCGGATCTCCACCAACGCGAGTGGAAATGTCGCGATACGATAAACCGCAATAGCGACAGGCTACAATCCGACCATTATCAAAGTCGGAAACGTGATGGTACGCATTTCTCCTCCTTACACGAGGCACCACAACAACGTTTGCCCGCATCTCGTGGTCGTGCGGTAGCGTTCTCGCTTCCCACGCCCGGGTTCCCGGGTTCGATTCCCGGCGGGGTCAGGGATTTTCTCTGCCTCGTGATGGCTGGGTGTTGTATGCTGTCCTTAGGTTAGTTAGGTTTAAGTAGTTCTAAGTTCTAGGGGACTGATGACCATAGCTGTTATGTCCTATAGTGCTCAGAGCCATTTGAACCATTTTGAGCCAACAACGTTTCACCAGGCAAACCCTGGTCAACTGCTGTTTGTGTGTGAGAAATCGGTTGGACATTTTCCTCATGTCAGCACGTTGTAGGAGTCGCCACCGGCGCCAACCTTGTGTGAATGCTCTGAAAAGCTAATCATTTGCATATCACAGCATCTTCGTCCTGTCGGTTAAATTTCGCGTCTGTAGCACGTCATCTTCGTGGTGTAGCAATTTTAATGGCCAGTCGTGTACTTTCGCAGTTTCTGTGAAATTCGAGGTTTTAAATTCCGTATCTTACTTGGTGCCATTATGCCTTGAAAATGGCATGGTGTTCTCCTGTCGAAACTACACTCGGTGGCCTTTCCTTACGTCATTTGAATACAGCAATGTTGCCCTGCCAACACTGCTTGTCATGTGTACCGATCTCTCTGATCTGCCTGACTGTGAGAACACTATCCTCATTGTAATCATCATCAGTGTAGAGCTCCTGTACTTTGAGTCCTTTTCTTTTTTACAAAGAGCTGCTCGCTACATAGTACTTCGCAGAGTACAGCTAGTGAGCTGGTCGTCAAGAGCAGGAGTGGAGTCGCGCAAAGTCCTGCACTTTGTACGCCGTCACGGCTGGGATGATGCAGGCACGTTCGGACTAATCGCCGCCGTCGGGCGAAGCTCCGCACACGACGGGAGGCGAGAGTTCCGGCACGGCGGGCGGATTAAGGGCAGGGCACGAGACCAGAAGAGGCAGGGACACAGATAAGGGCCGGCTGGCGGGGGCGAGCCGCGCGCAGAGCGCGGCGCGCCTGATACGGCCGCTCCTGACTAATGGCGGCGGTCGGCGCGCGTTATTAATCGACGCGTTTCGCGGCTCGGGCGCCGGTGCGGACAAATTGCCCCAGGCAGGTGTGTGGCGCGGTGTGGGGTGTAGCCGGGGCGGCGTGTAGCGCTCTGCCTGGCTAATAAGGCAGCGCTTCCTCCGCGGGGGCGGCTGCCATTGTGACTGAGCCAGCGCCTATTAATATTAATGCTCACTCCCGGCTGCAGCGTAATATTTGTGTTCCCTGTGACAGTCATTAATCTTAATCCGACTCGCTTTTTTTTCAGGAAGCATAAAGGGCGGCAGCTAGCGGCAGTTTCAGGATGTACAATTAGTGTATAGCCTATTGTGTGCTCTATCTCGCCGATTCAAACGCGGCTGAGCCTAATAAATGTTTCTGTTGGTAGAAGTTTGCCATCTGGCGACAGATTATTTCCACAGCTGCGACGCATGTAGTTACTACCACATTATACACTGAGTTAGTCCGGCCGGAGTGGCCGAGCGGTTCTAGGAGCTACAGTCTGGAACCGCGCGAACGCTACGGTCGCAGATTCGAATCCTGCCTCGGCCATGGATGTGTGTGATGTACTTAGGTTAGTTAGGTTTAAGTAGTTATAAGTTCTAGGGGACTGATGACCTCAGAAGTTAAGTCCCATAGTGCTCAGAGCCAGCCACACACTGAGTTCACAGAAGTCATGTGATGCCTCCTAATATCGTGTCGAACTTCCTCTTTTCCGGCGTAGTGTAGCAACTCGACCTGGTGCGAGCTAAGCAATTCGTTGGAAGTGTCCTGTAGAAATATTGAGCCACGCTTCCTCTGTAACCATCCGCTATTGCGAAAGTGTTGCCGGTGCTGGATTTCGTGCACGAATTGACCTCTCGATTATGTCTCATAAATGTTGGATGCGATTCATGTCGGGCGATCTGCGTGTCCAAATCTTTCGCCTGAATAGTCCAAAATGCTCTTCAAACCAACGGCCAACAACTGTGGAACGGTGACATGGCACATTGTTATGCATAAAATCTCCATTGTTGAATGGCTGAAAATGTTCTCCAAGTATCCGAACATAACCACTTCCAGTCAATGGTCGGCTCACTTTGATCAGAAGTAGCAGTCCATTTTAGGGGTAAACACAGCCTACAGCATTATGAAGCCACCACCAGCTAGTGCAGTTCCTTGTTGACAACCTGCATCTATGACTTCGTGGGGTTTGCGCCACACTCGAACCCTAGTGCAGCAAAGTGGAGGTTCGCTGCTGTTTGGGGGTGGCATTATGTGGGGCTGACGTATGCCGCTGGTGGTACTGGAAGGCGCCATAACGTGAATGCCATCCCCCGACATATAGTGCAACCATATCGGCAGGATATTGGCGAGGCATTCGTCTTCATGGACGACAATTCGTGCCCCCATATTTCAAATCTTGTGAATGACTTCCTTCGGGATAACGACATCGCTCGAATACAGTGGACAGCATGTTCTCCAGACATGCCTCGGATAGATTTAAAAGGGCTGTTTATGGACGACGTGACCCACCAACCACTCTGAGTGATCTACGCAGAATCGCCGTTGAGGAGTGGGACAATCTGGGCCAACAGTGCCTTGATGAATTTGTGGATAGTATGGCACGACGAATATAGGCGTGCATCAATGCATTACGTGCTACTGGGTACTAAAGATACCGGTGTGTGTAGCAATCTGGACTAGCACCTCTGAAGGTCTCGTTGTAAGGTGGTACAACATGCAATGTGTGGTTTTCATGAGCAATAAAAAAAGGGCGGAAATGAGGTTTATATTGACCTCTATTCCAATTTTCTGTACAGGTTCCGGAACTCTCGGAATCGAGGTTATGCAAACCTTTTTTTATGTGTGTACATTGAATTGATCGTGCTTTTGAAAGTTTTTATGGGAGATGAAATTAGGAACACTATCCAGATAAATGTTTTCCGTTCATTATCTACATGTCTAGAGGAGATGACAGTGATTACTCAATATTTGACGCTGTTCACCCTTGTTAACAGTAGTAAACCAGAACAATACTGATGTACACTGTGGCCGTTTTACCTACAACTAAGAATTACAACTCTAATCATTATCATACCTGCCAGTGGGATGTGCGTATACCAAATTACATTGATATCCGTCCATATATTCCTGGTGCTTCACTGTTTTCGTCAGGCGGTATATAATCACATACAGTGACAAATTTTCTTGACTCGAATTACTGAAAAAATGAGCTGGCACACAATCGAAGAAATTCACAGTCTAAACTTCAAACAATTTCTCGTAAGATTTTAAATATTTTCAGAGGAGAAGTTACTTACAAACACTTCCCTCAGCCAAGTAGAATTTCGAGTAATTAGAGGTCACACAACGGCATGGTTTTTGTCTGAACGTGTCATCTAGACACTGCCTTAGAGCACCTCTCTCCGCTCTCTTACGACCACAGACATATTTTCTCGGGCTGGTTAATTTGCACAGGGACTCCCAGTCGTTCAAAGTTCGAGTAATGTGAGTACGGTTCCCACTGCGAGGGAGGCCTGACAGGCTTATTAACACTTTTAATTAACCTGCAGCTTTTTGTTGCATGCTCACAGCCGGAGAGACATACAGTTAACACACACTGGTGAATTCTGCCCCGTCATCCTGTCGCAGATGGCAAATGCGTCTGCCACGAAGACTTTTTTTGTGCTTGCCCCAGCAACAGAGGACAGTGGCGTTCTGCACCCTGTAGCTACGACTGGCTGTGAAGGGTATGAATTTCCGTTACACGCAAGCAAGCGAACTAGTATTTGTTGGTTGATATTTTTATTTATATTTTTAAACTAATACTTACATATTCATTCACATATCTAGAAACTACATGCTTTCCGTGTGACATAACTCTCTTAGTTTCCCACAGCTACAACGTCGACAACGAAGGAAGTACTTAAACTACTAGCGGAGCATCATCAGAAGGCTTTGGTGTGCCACAGTTCAAACAAATATTCCATGTGTCAAATAAATTTAGCTTCGGCTATTTACAGGCTTTTCCATCGCCTTCAATAGCAGCTTTTAATACTTTTCCGAGTAAGCTGATGTGGCTCATAAGATACTTCATTCTGCAGGTGTAGCCTTCAAATACCTATCTGGTGATTCACACGAGGATAATAGCCGACTTTCCCAATTCTCACTGCCTGAAAAGAGGTGAAGCACCCCAAATGGGGGAAAGAAACGAAACTTTGTTTGAGACGCTATCTGAAGCTATCTCTGTGATTACGAAATCCAGTCAAATGTACCGTGCAAACATCTTTGCAATATGAGCTTACTAATACACACATCCAAAAAAGGTTTGCATCACCTCGGTTCCGAGAGTTCCGGAACCTGTACAGAAAACTGGAATAGAGATCAACATAAACATCATTTCCGCCCATTTTATTGCTCATGAAAACCACAAAAAATGGTTCAAATGGCTCTGAACACTGTGGGACTTAACATCTGTGGTCATTAGTCCCCTAGATCTTAGAACTACTTAAACCTAACCAACCTAAGAACATCACACACACCCATGCCCGAGGCAGGATTCGAAACTGCGACTGAAGCGGTCACGCGATTCCAGACTGAAGCGCCTAGAACCGGACGGCCACACCGGCCGGCTTGAAAACCACACATTGCATGTTGTACCACCATACAGCGAGACCTTCAGAGGTGGTAGTCCAGGCTGCTGTACACACCGGCACCTTTAGTATCCAGTACCACGTCCTCTTGCGTTGATGCATGCCTGTATTCGCCGTGGCATACTATCCACAAGTTCATCAAGGCACTGTTGGTCCAGATTATCCCACTCCTCAACGGCGATTCAACATAGATCCCTTAGAGTGGTTGGTGGGTCACGTCGTCCACAAACAACCCTTTTTAGTCTATCCCAGTCACATTCGACAGGGTTCATATCTCGAGAACATGCAGGCCACTCTAGTCGAGCGATGTCGTTACCCTGAAGGAAGTCATTCACAAGATGTGCACAATGGGGGCGCGAATTGTCGTCCATGAAGAATGCCTCGCCAATATGCTACCGATGTGGTTGCACCATCAGTCGGAGGATTGCATTCACGGGCCGTACCGGCGTTACGGCGCCTTCCACGACCACCAGCGGCGTACGTCGGCCCCACATAATGCCATCTCAAAACAGCAGGGAACCTCCATCTTGCTGCACTCGCTGGACAATGTGTCTAAGGTGTTCAGCCTGACCGGGTTGTCTCCAAACACGTCTCCGACAATTGTCTGGTTTAAGGGATAAGCGACACTCATCGGTGAAGAGAACGTGATGTCAATCCTGAGCGGTCCATTGGGCATGTTGTTGGACCCATCTGGACCGCGCTGCATGGTGTCGTGGTTGCAAAGATAGACCACGTCATGGACGTCAGGAGTGAAGTTGCGCATCATGCAGCCTATTGCGTACAGTTTGAGTCGTAACATGACGTCCTGTGGCTGCACGAAAAGCATTATTCAACATGGTGGCGTTGCTGTCAGGGTTCCTCCGAGCCAAATTCCGTAGGTAGCGGCCATACACTGCAATAGTAGTCCTTGGGCGGCCTGAGCGAGGCATGTCATCGACAGTTCCTATCTCTCTGTATCTCCTCCATGTCCGAACATTATCGCTCTGGTTCACTCCAAGACGCCTGGACACTTCCCTTGTTTAGAGCCTTTCCTGGCACAAAGTACAATGCGGTAACGGTGGAGCCGCAGTATTGACCGTCTAGGCATGGTTGAACTACAGACAACACGACCCGTGTATCTCCTTCCTCGTGGAATGACTGGAACTGATCGGCTGTCGGACCCCCTCCGTCTAATAGGCGCTGCTCATGCATGGTTGTTTACATCTTTGAGCGGGTGTAGTGACATCTCTGTACAGCCAAAGGGACTGTGTCTGTGATACAATATCCACAATCAACATCTATCTCACGGAGTTCTGGGAACCGGAGTGAAGCAAAACTCTTTTGATGTGTGACGCTGCACCCTCTCTGGACTGGATGCATGCTTGCACTGATTCGATTAAGCAGAATGTGTTGTATCCTCTCTAGAGGCAAGCTGTTCCACAACTGTTGTAACCAGCACTTGATATCCTGGAGATGGACTTCACGTCCGAGCTGGTTCCACACATGCCGTGTTGGGGAAAGGCCAGCGGATGATGCTACCCACCGGAGTACCTCAGCGCCACACAGACAGTTCATAGTGATACGTAAATCTACATCTACATCTACATCTACATCTACATTTATACTCCGCAAGCCACAGAACGGTGTGTGGCGGAGGGCACTTTACGTGCCACTGTCATTACCTCCCTTTCCTGTTCCAGTCGCGTATGGTTCGCGGGAAGAACGACTGTCTGAAAGACTCCGTGCGCGCTCTAATCTCTCTAATTTTACATTCGTGATCTCCTCGGGAGGTATAAGTAGGGGGAAGCAATATATTCGACACCTCATCCAGAAACGCACCCTCTCGAAACCTGGACAGCAAGCTACACCGCGATGCAGAGCGCCTCTCTTGCAGAGTCTGCCACTTGAGTTTATTAAACATCTCCGTAACGCTATCACGGTTACCAAATAACCCTGTGACGAAACGCGCCGCTCTTCTTTGGATCTTCTCTATCTCCTCCGTCAGACCGATCTGGTACGGATCCCACACTGATGAGCAATACTCAAGTATAGGTCGAACGAGTGTTTTGTAAGC
Source organism: Schistocerca americana (assembly GCF_021461395.2). NCBI lineage: Eukaryota > Metazoa > Arthropoda > Insecta > Orthoptera > Acrididae > Schistocerca > Schistocerca americana. Next base: position 287,536,085 of record NC_060123.1, on the reverse strand, counting down.
CACCTCCTTTGTTGATGGACTACATTTTCTAAGCACTCTCCCAATGAATCTCAACCTGGTACCCGCCTTACCAACAATTAATTTTATATGATCATTCCACTTCAAATCGTTCCGCACGCATACTCCCAGATATTTTACAGAAGTAACTGCTACCAGTGTTTGTTCCGCTATCATATAATCATACAATAAAGGATCCTTCTTTCTATGTATTCGATATACATTACATATGTCTATGTTAAGGGTCAGTTGCCACTCCCTGCACCAAGTGCCTATCCGCTGCAGATCTTCCTGCATTTCGCTACAATTTTCTAATGCTGCAACTTCTCTGTATACTACAGCATCATCCGCGAAAAGCCGCATGGGACTTCCGACACTATCTACTACGTCATTTATATATATTGTGAAAAGCAATGGTCCCATAACACTCCCCTGTGGCACGCCAGAGGTTACTTTCACGTCTGTAGACGTCTCTCCATTGATAACAACATGCTGTGTTCTGTTTGCTAAAAACTCTTCAATCCAGCCACACAGCTGGTCTGATATTCCGTAGGCTCTTACTTTGTTTATCAGGCGACAGTGCGGAACTGTATCGAACGCCTTCCGGAAGTCAAGAAAAATAGCATCTACCTGGGAGCCTGTATCTAATATTTTCTGGGTCTCATGAACCATGTGTAGACGAGCATTATCCTGTTGAAAATGGCACCATGATACTGTCGCACAAGACACGAGGACGCAGGATGTTCGTGACGCACTGTGGTGCTGTCAGAATTACGTCAATCACTACCAGCCGTGACCTGAAGTCATCCGCGGTGGCTGCCCACACCATGACGCCAAGAGCAATACCGCTGTGCCTCTCTGAGACACTGGAAGAACTGAATCTCTTCCCAGGTTGCCGCCATGCTCGTGACGAAGGGCATCCGCGTCAGCGCAAAACCGCGATTCTTTTGCAGAAAGAGTTTGGAACATACACTTTCAAACATCATCAGTTATCATGGGGAAAAATGATCTTTTGCCACATATTGAGCAAGGATTCACGAAATACTGTTGTTGTGACACACAGCTAGCTCTTTATTCACACGAATTAATGAGTGCTTTCGAGAGGGGATCTCAAATTGATTCCGCATTTATAGATTTCCAGAAGGTTTTTGCTACCGATCCTCACAATCTGATTCTAATCGAATTGTTTGCCTCTGGAATTTCGTCTCAGTTGTGCGCCTGGAGCCCTGACTTTATGTCAGAAGGGTCACAGTTCGTAGTAAAGCTGAAGCTATACCTGGCGTACCCCAAAGCAGTGTTAAAGAACCTCTGCTGTTTCTGATCTACGAGTATATAAACGCTTTAGGAGACATTGTGAGCAGTCATCTTAAATTGTTTGCAGATGATGCTGTCATTTTCATCAGCAGATCAAAACCAACTGCAAAATGGTTTAAGCAAGGCATCTGTGTGGTGCGAAAAGTGTCATTTGACTCTAAATAATGAAAAGTGTGACGTCATCCGCATGAGTACTAAAAGAAGTCAGTGAAGTTTCCGTTAAACGATAAATCATTCTAGTCTTAAGGCTTTCAACTCAACTAAATACCTAGATATTACAGTTACGAACAATTTAAATTGTAACGATCACACTGATCATGTTGTGGGGAAGGCGAACCGAAGACTGCGTTTTATTGGCAGAACACGTAGTAGATGCAACAGATCTAGTAAAGACGCACTACACCAATCCGCCCTCTTCTTAGGTACTGATACCCGGTATGGAATCCGTGATAGATAGTACTGATAGAGGATATAGAAAATTCAAAGAACACAGATTGTTTAGTACCGTCGCGAAATACAGAAGAGAATATCAAAAATATGATATGCGAGTTGGGGTGACAGTCATTAAAACAAATGCGTTTTTCGTTGCGGCAAGATCTTTTGTAGAAGGTTGAATGATTGAAGGATTAAGTTGGGCAAAAGTAGGAGTTTAATAATAATGAAATTAGTTAAAATGTGAAGGAATATTGGTAGTCAGAAATCGTAAGTGTGTTACATTCTGTTACTCAGTTCAGTGCTACGATAGTGTGGCGTTATTGGGTCGGCGGTGCGCCGAATCAAACAACACGAATAAGAACGTTGTTTCACCGGCCAGCAGAGGCCGTGACAAGAAGCAACGCGCAGGGTGTCAACATCGAGGGCCGCAATCTGGTCAGTTATGCCAGCCGAGCAACGCAGAATATTCCACCGACCTACTGGGGAAGAAAAACCACAGACATCAGCGGCAGGAAGCCGTATTTAAGGACCGTCGTGAGAAATTGGAGTGACGGAGAGCCTGTGTCACTTAGCGCCCCCACCAGTTCGAATTCGTAACTGCCATCGCAGTCATCGTAATGCACCGTCGTAATGCAGATCGTGGCCTGGAAGTCGCCAGAGTGACGCCGCCGTAAGTATCGTCGGACGCCGTCAACAGCCAGCCGCCTGTCATGGGAGTCATTGTTTGGGGTGCGCTGTGGTAACGCACTTTGCCATGGTCCTAGGACGCTGCCGCCACAGACGCCATGACCACGCTGCCGCACGAGCCGGCGACATTGGCCCGCCTACGCCACACAGCCGCCACTTGGGATAGTCGCTTAGGCGAGGTACTGACCCGTCCCAGTGCCGCCATGCCCCCCTCCCCCCCCCCCCCCCCCCCCCCCCCGCGAGCCGCGTTCACAATGGAGGTCCGTGGCGCGTGGTTCCAGCCGCCACAGTACGACCAGGCAAGGCTGGAGCGCGCAGATTCGAGTGACGCCACCGCACTTGCAGATGCAGCAGTGGGCGCCCGGGCGAGTGTCTGCCGGTGCCTTCGCCACCGCCTTGGATATTACGAGCAGAAGTTAACCTCGCCCAGAAGGCCCACAACCAATGTGTTGCAGATGACCAATAAATGTTATTATCCTGTCATCAGGAGCCATCGGTGGACACATCCCCACCATCCCCTTCCTCGCACACAGCGGAGAACCCACGTTCGAACCGCATGACGGGCAGTGGAGTCTCGCGTCTGTTAACACGGCCCGTTTGCACTGGTATCAAATGTGTCCATTTACACCTTTCACGAAATTTGAATTACCACTTTCTGTTCCGAATGCGAAAATATTTTGTTGACACCAAGCTATATCATATTAGAAAAAGAGAAATCGGAACTCGTACGGACAGATTTAAGTGGTCGTTTCCCCGCGCTCTCTCCTAGAGCAGAATTTTAGAGAAAGAGTCTCAAGTTGTTTCGATGAACACTCTGCGAGTGAAACAATGTGTGTTCTGGAATTAACGCTCGGGTCGTTAATTCCCAACCACGGCCGCAGCTAGTCTTCGACTAGCCACAGAATATTTCAAGGAGTTAATTACTTATTCTCAGAAGCCAGGCGCAGATGTGAAGTGGTTTCGTCGTTCTTGGTGCTCAACATGACGAGCCTCCCTTGTAGCTGTCACACGTGGTCGACAGAAACCTTGTCGACAATCAGTCCAATATCGGGCCACTGTCTCATTTGGACGCACTGAAAATCTGGATATTCCATGATACAGCCAGCTGGCCAATTGGAGACCAACAACGAGGCCTTTTTTTTTAACTCTGTAGGTGCTGAAAACGCTTACGCGGCATCCCCGTCTCCTCCAACACGGTCACTTACCGTCTGACGTTGTTCACGTTCCTTGTACACCCTACCAGCCTTGATAACAATACTAAACACGAGGAACACTATACACTAACCACACTGATATACTCCGGCGGATGTTCTACTTCTCACAAAGAATTGTAACTCTAATCATTTATGTAACCGCCGGTGGTTTGCACGTACAGTAAGTCACATAGACAACCTACTAGACGTCCTTGTGTTTCACTTTTTTGTCAGGTGGTGTGTGTGTGTGTGTGTGTGTGTGTGTGTGTGTGTGTGTGTATTGTGTATTAAGCTGGGAACGTAGAAACGACGGAGATGGTTCATCCCGCCGTAGCCCTCAGTGGTTCACAACTCCACAACAGGCCACAGCAGTCCACACACCCCATCGCCGCCCCACACCGAACCCAGGGTTATTGTGCAGTTCGGCCCCCAGTGGAGCCCCTTGGGAACGCTTCACACCAGACGAGTGTAACCCCAAATGTTTGCGTGATGGAGCAGTTATGGTGTACGCGTACGTGGAAATGGTGTTTGCGCAGCAATCGCCGACACAGTGCAGCTGAGGAGGAATAAGGGGAACCAGCCCGCATTCGCCGAGGAAGATGGAAAACAGCCTTAAAAACCATCCACAGGCTGGACGGCACACCGAACCTCGACTCTAATCCGCCGGGCGGATTTGTGCTGGGGACCGGCACGCCTTCCTCCTCAGAAAGCGGCGAGTGAGACCGCGCGGCTAGCTGGGCGGGCTCAGGCGGTGTATTTCTGGTGAAAGACGGGACGAAAAATTTTCTACTTTTTGTTAACAAGAGCACGAGCAATCTCCTCTCTAGCATCATCATCTCGTCCAACCCTCTACAGCTCCGTCGCTAGTGATCTTAATGTTAACCTTTGTACTTGTATACAAGGTGCAAAGATTAGAACATTTTATATGGAGAAGTGTCAAAAACAAACAATAATAAATACAAGCTTGCAATGTCCGTGTATCCTTTGCTGTAAAACATGTGGGCGGTCTAGCTCGCATGTCTTGATGTCTTGTCCAAGTTATCTGCCACTGTTGGGACACGGAAGATCAGATCACTCAAAGTCTTTTCACTGTCTACGGACAGTCGTTGCGAAATTACGTCTTTATCTTCTGAGATTCCTCGCGACTCCAGTCTGTGCGATGTTGCATATCAGTTCTGTTACGAGAAGCAACAGGTTAAAGCAAATGAACATTCAAACACTGATAAATGGTCAAACGTGTAGCATACGAAAAAGGTTGCACTTCTTTCAGTGGCTCGGTGAATGTCTCTATATTAACCCTTCTCTCGTTTTATGTATTCCTCTCACCTCTCCTACCTGAATATTCATAAGTCAACGCAAATTCTACTAAGCTACTAACGGCTATCTGTCCTTAACTTTCAGAGATCGCCGTGTACGAATTTGGCATGTCTTTGTAAACTTTTCAGAACAAGTCTTTTTATTTGAAATATTGCTGCAATCGGGAGCCGTCATTCTTTTGGAACGTTGGTGATAGACGTGAACAATGTCATCATATGCCTGGAAATTTAGACTGTTAAGGAGTAATTGTCGCTTTGCCTATCGCTCTACCGATGCTGCGATCCAGTAACAAGCAAGTTGTGAAAATGGTCTTTTTATGTAAAAAATTAAATACTTACAAATCATATCGAACTTGCAGTTTAACTAGATGATTTTTCACAACCGTTAGTTAATTTTGAAGTGAAACTTCTTTCACATGAGGTAGACCACGCGAACATACATTATTCACCGATGTTACTGCTTATGAAGCACCTTTTTTCTCTGTTAAGGAGGTCAGACACTTCAATTTTATGAAATGCCATTGTTATAAGTGAACTTAGTGCAAGGGTGACTTCGCGGATGAATGTTGATTTGGATTTTATTAGGTAAGTAAGTTTGGGCAAATGGAAACTAAGGCACTCCATAAGTTGGATTTTGTGCTGGGATGAAAAAAAAACCACAGTATTTAATGGTTGAAGCTTCTATCGTACTAACTGCTTCTTCATCAGTCATAAAATAAATTATTTGTTATGTGTATTCGAAGTAACTAATCCCGTGCAACTGTCCAACATGAGAGAATTTTTATCAAATGTATAAGGAATTAACAAAGCGCCATACATACACACACACACACACAAACACACACACACACACACACACATGCGCGCGGGCACACACACACACGCACACACACACACACACACACACACACACACACACAAACGGCGTCAAGTGACAAATTCAATTAAAATGCGCCCAAGAGTAACTTTATCATTGGGGAAAAGATTTCAAAGAATTGGAGATAATCGTAGGAAACAAGGAAAAACTCTTCCAAGAGTACGTTTCCTACACCCTCGTAGGAATAGTCGGCAGAAAAGCACTGCAGCGAATTTTTGCTAACAAAATAAAGATTTAAAAAAACGATCAAACGTTTTGTGAAATAATCTGTCGAAAGTTAAGAAATAAAATAGATGAACCATTTGGGACATCTCTGAATGATACTCGAAATCATATACAGCAATGACGTGCCGATTAATAAATTCAGGTTCATTGTTTATGTTAGAATTTTAAATAGCAGTAGAGGATATTTTTCGGGTGAATTATGTAGGCCGTGCAGTCTGCTGTTGTGTGACCTTGAGATACTACAGTTTTGTAAATTCAAGAGATTAACCATTACACCGATGGAGTTACTATTGCTATGAGAATCAATAACCGAAGCAGCTGAACCGATCGTGCGTTAGCGACGTAAGGAGATTACCGAGTTCCAACTGCTTTCTTATCGAAAGTTCCAGTTTTAATCAATTTTACCTAATAATCCTGTTTCACTGACATACGTTAGTGGGCAAGAGCAATGTTGTCAACAGCACTGGGAAGAGATGCACTGCTTCTTCCATCGCATGCATCCCTTTGCCTAGTGTTAATAAAGTTCTCCAGTGAACCATTTTTCACGCTCTAAAATTGTTAAAGCTTTTTCACATCTATTGCTGCATATCAGAGATATATGTCTTAGCCACACAGAAATTTTGATTTTTGTGAACAATATTCACTAGGCAAATATTTGCTGAAACATTTGAAAATTTCACTCCGAACACATAAGCAAAAATGTGGTTCACGTTGCTATGTGCGAAATCAAGTATTTAAATATTCAGAATCCGAAGCAAAGAACAGTAGCAGCTGGGAAACTCATACTTCCGTGTCGTAGACGAAGCAATAAGTAGAACCTGCGATTCGATTGGAAGTGTTCTCGGGTTTTCGGTTCAGATGGTATTCTAATATTTTTATCTAGAAATGTGAGGAGCGAGTAAGAACTATGATATCATAGCACTTGTCAGAGAGACACTATTTCCTGCGCCAAAAACATTTTCTTTCCTGATATTAGCAGGATTCTCTTTTTAAAACCTTCCGAGACCGAAAAATTGTTGGAATTTTTTACGCTTGTGGGCATGAATGACAAGAATATCAAGGTCACACAACAGCAGACTGCACGGTTCACATAGTCCACTAGACAAGTATCATCTAGTACCCTAAAATTCTGAGATTCTAAGTTAAACATTGAACCTTAAATTCTCAGTCGCACGTTATTTGCTGTGCTCAATTCGAGCATCAAAGTAGCGCCAAATATTCCTCTAAGCTATTTCATTCCTTATTGTTAGACAAATCATTGCACAAAATATTTGCTGTTTTCTGTCAATTTTTTTGTTTTCAGGTTTTGTTCAGAAAGCGAGAGGTATAATACATCTAAATACCGATAAGAGTATGTAGATAAAAAGAAAGCAACTCTTCTTGAAATATTTCAGTCATCCCACAAATGATTAATTAAGTTTTTTATTACCATATTACTTTCAAGCAAATAAACCCTTTTTTGCAAACCTAGACCTCATGTTGGTGGATTTAATAACCTATTTGCCTATTTCCCACACTTCGTTTGGACATGAAAATTCGAACAAAAAGCCATTGCGTAATTTCTGGGAATTCTTCTTTTCGCTTCGCACAAACTTTTGACTAAGATTAACGGGACACAAATAACAATCCCATCTGTTAGCAGTCCTCTTCGTGAAAGCAACTTCCATTAATAAAATGACGCTGTAGTGGCTGATGGCATTGACGGGAGGGAAATTGTGTGTATGATCACAACGAATCAATCTGCTTTTGTTCCACGATCCTCGGAGTTTTGTTATTACTATTACAGATCAATTCCTTCTTGTGTGGTCCAAACTGCCGAGCATACGCTAGCACTGCCTAATGCTCCAGAACAATAGCAATGCCCAACACTTAGAGAAGTTCAATATGGCGACAGATGAAGTAAGAGTACTATTTCATCGTCTTCACACCAGATTTTACATCCAAGAAAGTTAAAATATTTTACCTGTTCAATTGTTTTTTCTCCAACAACTATCTTAGTTTTCAATGAATATTTTTCACAGAATGCCAACTACTTAGATTTAATAGAATATACGTCATATTATATTCTGTACATATTTTATATAGTTCATCAATTCATTTTTGTAAATCTTCTTCTCTTGAAAATCAGTGTAAGGTTATCGACATACAGGAGTGATTTTACAAAAGAGTTTAGTTGTACCTCGGTGTTTCTCATGGAATTCCATCCATGGTCATTGCAAATGCAGAGCTACGTAGGGGATAAGCTACAGCCTTCCCTCACTCCTTTGTTTGTATCGACTCTATACATAAGCCTTCTAATATATCGATGATTACTGATGTTTCTTTATACAGACTCTTCAAAGTTGAAATAAGCTGTAAATGGTAACCGTCTCTTCCACTACTCTCCTTAACTTTTTTTAACGACATTATCAAAAGCTTTCTCAGAATCTATAAAAATAATGTGTCTCTTTCTTAAGCTCTCTCTTCTTTTCTGTAAGCTGTTACAAAATAAAAAGAAAATTGCATCAGTCGTTGATCGTACCTTTCTACATCGGTCTTGCTCCATTTTGCTGTTGTTTTTAACCTAATGTTTAAAATTAAAATTATATACTGTGTCAAGTAGGCCTATCCTTCTCTAGTTTTCACACATATATTTTTTTCCTTTCTTATGTATCAGTATTACTCTTGCTTTCTTCGAATCTCTTTTTGCTTTTAGCACATGTTAAACAGATGTATCCGTTTCCTGTGTAGCGACAATCCTCCATATTTGATAAGCTCTGCATTAATTCAGTCTAAAGCTGTTATTTTCCGATTTTTTGTGATTTTCAAACCTGCTGACAGTTCTTTTATTGTTATGTCAACTTCCATGTCTAGATCTTTGTTTATGTTAGAATTTTAAATAGTAGTAGAGGATATTTCCCTTCCGTCCTAGAATCATGCCATGGTTTTCTATAGTATTTAATCCACTTATCTTGCGTAATACTATTGATATGAATTTTATCCTCTTCTGTTTTATTTAATGTTTTCAAAGATGCAGATGCTGGCTGCTGATGGCAACGAATATCATTTTTTATATTAATAAAGTATCTCTCCCAGGCTTTCTGCTGGGCGCCCTTCATATTCCTTTCGTGCTACGCTTTTCTGTCTATAGATCTTCCGTGGTAGTTTTTTTATATGCTCTTTGTTTTTCTTTTATTGCTTCCGCGTAATCCACGACTTTCGTGATATTTCTTTATCTTTCCTGATGCCTCATTTGAAGCTTTTCTTATTGCTTTTTTCAATATTTGCTTCTTCTATATTGCGCTAATACTTCAACTAAAAAATCTGCAGTGGGAAGTTTACCAGGTAATAAAAAATCTAATTCTTACACCAGACAACCCCTGATACTCAACGGACGGGCACTCATTAGTTCAACGTTCAATTTTAGTAGAAACTGCGTATACTTACGAGTATCCACTTGGTCTCATATGAGACGAGTGTTTCAAATGGCAGAATCACCAACGTAGATACATCCTCCGCAGGGATGATTCATTTGAAAATTGCACTGCCTTATTCGTCTCATACTTATCCTATCCGTATCTAATGAATTACTCGTCGACGCATTGTTAAACCCTCACTTTGTTTACTTTCCTTTGTGTATGTACAATGGTCTTAAGTTAACCACTCGATAAGTTTGAAAGAGGCAGTAGAAAAATGTAAATGAGAGTGCATTAGCAGTGATGGCTCTCTCTACGCAATTAAATGTCGTTCTTTATAAAATACGTCATCCTATGTTTGACAGGTACGAGTAGACTATAAGCTTGTCTGTTCATAATGATTTTCTTAATGTTTTCTCTAGTGCACTTGCAACTTTTAGTTCGTATTATTTTTTTGTAATTGCCGTCATTCTGCAAGTCTATAATCGAAATAAGAACATAGAATAACGACGTTATCTTTTCTTTCTTGACTGCCCCATTTATTGCGACAAGTGCAGCTTGTACAGTACTCTGAAGTTCGAAGGTGATAGTTGCTATAGATCAGCAATGCGGAGGACGCCAATAATCTTTGGAAATGATCTTTGGATACGCGACGCGTTAGCTTGCAGTGACCCGAAACTTACCACGTGAAAAGAAGCGGTAATTTTGTGAGCCAACCTAACGTATCCCAAGGTTAAATTACGAAAGGGAAAGTTTTCCTTTGGCTGCAGAGTGAAGGCATCAGCCCATAGATTCATTTCAGTTTGCTTATCGGCGCTTGTTTGCTTTGGCAGAACTCTGCTCGCTTCTGAATACGAAATAGCCAGCGAGATTCCAGGACGTAAAATTCCCTTTCGACTAAGAAGCAGACTTAGTCAATTCATAATTCAAGTGCCACTAACGTGGTCATTCATCTGGATAGGAAATTTTAAAGAAGTCCTATTAGTGTGTTCCATTTGCCACCTCTATTTTTCCTAGTTTATTCACCCCTACAATTTTAACGTATTTTTATACCAGTACGTTCTACATCCTTGTGCCTCTTTTCTCGGTGTTTTTCTCTGCTAATTTTTCACACTTAAAACCTGGCGTTATCTTTTGTGAAAAAAACTTTCATTACCTGCCTCATAGACTTCTACTTTTGGTTCCATTTTTTCAGTCAAATGTGTGAGCGGATCGGAAACGAGACCTTCTAAAAATTACACAATGAACTTTTGCTCGAATTTTCGCTGGTAGGTAATTTGGAGTTCATTTTAAAGCGGGACTCGCCACCGAAAACAATTCTACTCCAGTGTATGAGATTCCATGCCGGAGACATGTCTAGGGAGGCCTTGGGATACCAACCGAATGTCACCCTCCATACGGCCCCATGTCCGAGAGTGATGGTCTGTGCTGCCATTTCTTTTCTTATCAGGAGCCCTTTAGACGTTAACCGCGGCACCCTCACAGCACAGCAGTACGTCGATGATATTCTACGCACCGTTTTGTTGTCCTTCATGGTAAGCCACCTTGGGCTTACATTTCAGCAAGATAACACCAGCCCGCACACGGCGAAAGTTTCTATTACTTCTCTTCGTGCTTGCCAAACCCCCTTGGCCAGCAAGGTCACCAGATCTCATTCCAACTGAGAACGTTTGTAGAATTGTGGACAGGACCCACCAGCCATCTCGTGATTTTGACAATCTAAAGGCCAGTTGTATTGAATTTGGTATGATATCTCTCGGGAAGATAACCAACAACTCTATAAATCAATACCAAACCGAAAAACTGATTTCAGAAGGGTCACAGATGGAATAACCCGTTATTGACTTGCTCAATTTGTATAACTCTTTCTCTTGAATAAATTATACAATTTTTTTTCTGAAATTGTAACCATCTGTTTGTCTGTACACGTGCACCACATCTACCGATTTCCAACCCATTCAGTTACTTCCTTTTTAGTGCTTAGTTTTTTATTGTATTGGAGTGTAAGGTTAAAATTTTGCAGATGATTTTAAAATCCGTAAAAATATGATTTTTTTACTCTTTCATAATCACTACAACTGGTTGTTTTCCGTGTTGTTTAATTAAAATTGGTGGATTAAAAGATACGGATAAAATATATCTTTAAAACTGACCACCACTACACTTTCACTAAAAGTCTGAAGAAACTGCGCTAGGAAGAAGGGGTTTTGGAAAGAGACATATGTTGTCTAGAGATGAAGGGCGTGGGTAAATATATAGAGGTTTGCTGGGTTGTATCCATCGAGACGAGAGTAGGTGTTGAGGTGGATAACGGGAAGATTGAAAGTGAGGTGTCAAGTGGTTGGGTAGGCCCGTGGTATCAAGAGGATAAAGGATGGGGAAAGATGGAGATGGAAGAGGAAGGGAGGAGCCCTGATGCGGAGTGGAATAGGTGAGGAAGGGCTACAGTTGGTAAGACAGATAGATATCGGGGTGTATTCCATTGCCTGCAGAGGGAGTCGGTTGAAGTAGCGTTGGAACAGCAAATAAGTGTGTGTAGGTGTAGGGACGGTGGAACACGTTGGAAAAGGCGCGGCAGCATACCAGGATCGGTGATAAGAGCTGAAACGATGGGGTACTGGAATCTGACTTGAAGACGTCTGTGCAGTAAACGGACGACGCCTGCTTCTAGGCTATCCGTGAGACGCGGGTGTACTGCGGTTGCTCTGCATACTGGTGTAGGTGCGGATACCGCAACTGCATTTCTGTATCATTCTCCACAGCCCCGAAGACCCATCCAGTCATTAGCAAATATCTCGAAGAATTCCTTCACAGTTATATGATTCTCTCTAAATGATACCGAGCCATTGCGGCTCTCTGGTTATCGATTCTCGACCATAGTACATAGTTCGTCCACGAAGTCGTGGTACACGGGTGTTGGGGCGCTCTGGCGGCGGTTGAGGGGAAGCTAAAAGTAAGTTACGCCCCGTCGCGGTGAAGAGGAGAGCTGGTAATCAACACGGAGGTGAAGCGGATACTCTGTGATTGAGAGAGTAGAGAGAGAAAGGGGAGCTGCCTGTTTGCCGCGAGTCCAGCAGAGAAAGTTGTGCGGTTGGCACCTTAACGTCACTGAAGGACTGTTGTTGATTTCAATAAGATTGCAACATCTGGAGACGAAGTCACACTATTCGGTGGTCGCTTCTGTTTCTAGTGACATACATTCTCGCCTCCGTAATTACAACCGCAGTGGACTTACTTGAAACATAATCGCAACATTTGGAAGAGACCGTTAGCTCGTTAACTGTATGTTGCGACGGGTAAAGGAAGTGAATGGTCCGTTAGCCTGTTCCCGAGCCGAGGCATGAATTGATACGTCAAAAATGGTTCAAATGGCTCTGAGCACTATGAGACTTGTAATTTTCCTCCTTTCTATATAATTATGTAGCTCTCAATTTGTTCGAGCAATCAATCATTCATGATAGGAAACACAGTCATAGCTCAGTCACTCAAAATGATTCTGAAATTTTACTTGTTAGAATGGAATCAGGCGATGATTGTTCTTCTCTGCAGGCTCATGCTCTGCGACAGTCTGCTAATCTGTACAAATAAAATGCCTCGTAATTTTGGGAGCGTTGTATAATCAGTCGGGAAACCTCATATCAAGCGGATATTTGGCTTTGATGAAGTTTAAACTTCCGAAGAAGTAATGGAGCTCTTGGATTATTAAATGCAGGTTCGTATCCAGTCTTTCGGAAGTTCCCTTCTGATTAACAACTACCAATATATCGATAAATATCATTAATTCTCAAATTTCAAATACACACCTTTTATGTGAAGGGGCATTCTATATATACTTCCTTTTAATCGTACAGTTCGTTACAGTTATCTTCTGTGATAAATCTCAATAATCAGATTACAGTTCATCCAAACCGAGCTCAGGCTAATCGGCACGAAGACAATCTCGGAAGCCCCCTTTTTTTAATTTTTTTTTCTAACAACCACCAGAGACAGTACTACAAAGAATACTTATGCGCTCATGGCATAGCTATTGTATGAGCTACTTTTCGCATGGATTCTGCGAGTATGAAGATAGAAAATTAGTAAACGCCATTCAAGGGTAGAATTGTATCTGAATAATTCATCGAATATGAAGAGATATTACAGACTCAACTTCTGAGGTCATCAGTCCCCCAGAACTTAGAACTACCTAAACCTAACTAACGTACGGACATCACACACATCCATGCCCAAGGCAGGATTCGTACCTGCGACGTAGCGGTAGCGCAGTTCCAGACTGTAGTGCCTAGAACCGCTCGGCCACCCAGGCCGGCGATTTGTCACGCCATTAAATTTCTGCTTGTCATACGCTGCCATTTATATGATCTATTTTACGAATTTGTTTGTTAAAATGTTTTTTTCCCGATGTCTTGTTTTAGTTTGTTGCAGGCTGTTTTGTGTACCGGAAAGACACGTTCGTTAATCTGTCTCTCCTGCTTAGAAGCTTAAATTATTTCACTATAGTCTCTCGCTTTGTGATCAACTATCGTATGCAACATTTAATATAACAGATTAAGTACTGTCTGCATTCCATTTAGCCGGCCGGTGTGGCCGTGCGGTTAAAGGCGCTTCAGTCTGGAACCGCGTGACTGCTACGGTCGCAGGTTCGAATCCTGCCTCGGGCATGGATGTGTGTGATGTCCTTAGGTTAGTTAGGTTTAATTAGTTCTAAGTTCTAAGCGACTGATGACCTCAGAAGTTGAGTCGCATAGTGCTCAAAGCCATTTGAACCATTTTTTGCATTCCATTACTTAAAGTTCATAAACCTTAGAATTCGTGTGCCTCTGCAGTAAGACAGGATAATAATCAAATCGGGACATTTAAGTGATTTATGTTTGTATTTTAAAACGATTGCTAATTCAAGTGGCTCTGAGCACTATGGGACTTAACATCTATGGTCATCAGTCCCCTAGAACTTAGAACTACTTAAACCTAACTAACCTAAGGACAGCACACAACACCCAGCCATCACGAGGCAGAGAAAATCCCTGACCCCGCCGGGAATCGAACCCGGGAACTCGGGCGTGGGAAGCGAAAACGCTACCGCACGACCACGAGATGCGGGCGAACCGATTGCTAATTGTTACTATATTACACTACTGGCCATTACACTTGCTATACCACGAATATGACGTGCGACAGATGTGAAATTTAACCAACAGGAAGAAGATGCTGTGATATGCATTTGATTTGCTTTTCAAAGCATTCACACAAGTTTGGCGCCGGTGGCGACACGTACAAAGTGCTGACATGAAGAAAGTTTCCAACCGATTTCTCATACACAAACAGCAGTTGACCGACGTTGCCTGGTGAAACGTTGTTGTGATGCCTCGTGTAAGGAGGAGAAATGCGTACCATCACGTTTCCGACTTTGATAAAGGTCGGATTGAAGCCTATCCCGATTGTGGTTTATCGTATCGCGACATTGCTGCTAGCATTGGTCGTGATCCAATGACTGTTAGCAGAATATGGAATCGGTGGGTTCAGGAGGGTAATACGGAACGCCATGCTGGATCCCAACGGCCTCGTATCACTAGCAGTCGAGATGACAGACATCTTATCCGCATGGCTGTAACTGATCGTGCAGCCACGTCTCGATCCCTGAGTCACCAGATTGGGACTTTTGCAAGACAACAACCATCTGCACGAACAGTTCGACGACGTTTGTAGCAGCATGGACTATCAGCTCGGAGACCATGGCGCACTCAACGACGAACCTGAGTGCACGAATGGAAAAACGTCATTTTTTCGGATGAATCCAGGTTCTGTTTACAGCAACGTGATGGTTGCATCCGTGTTTGGCGACATCGCGGTGAACGCACATTGGAAGCGTGTATTCGTCCTCGCCATACTGGCGTATCACCCGGCGTGATGGTATGGGGTGCCATTGGTTACACGTCTCGGTCATCTTTTGTTCGCATTGACGGCACTTTGAACAGTGGACGTTACATTTTTAGATGTGTTACGACTCGTGGCTCTACTCTTCATTCGATCCCTGTGAAACCCTACATTTCAGCAGGATAATGCATGACCGCATGTTGTAGGTCCTGTACGGGCCTTTCTGGATACAGAAAATGTTCGACTTCTACCCTGGCCAGCACATTCTCCAGATTTCTCACTAACTGAAAACGTTTGGTCAATGGTGGCCGAGCAACTGGCTCGTCACAATACGCCAATCACTACTCTTGACGAACTGTGCTGTCGCATTGAAGCTGGATGGGCAGCTGTACCTGTACACGCCAGCCAAGCTCTGTCTGTTTGACTCAATGCCCAGGCGTATCAAGGCCGTTATTACGGCCAGCGGTGGTTGTTCTGGGTACCGATTTCTTGATTTCTCAGGATTTATGCACCCAAATTGGGTGAAAATGTAATCACATATCAGTTCTAGTATAATATATTTGTCCAAGGAAAGCCCGTTTATCATCTGCATTTCTTCTTGGTGTAGCAATTTTAATGGCCAGTAGTGTAGATCAATTAGTCTCACCTGTGGTTATATTTAATGTTTTATTCCATTCACCTTAGGGCGGAAGTAAGCCTTGTTATTAATTATAATATGGTTCTTGTGTGTTCATGCGTAAGCAGATTATGCTTCTCCGGTTTCGGTTTGAATTTATGATCTGTTATAAGTCAGTGAGTCAGGGTAGCCGTAAGTGCTGAGTCCTACGTTAAATTGGATGGTGGGTTCTTGTTTGTTAAATCTGATCTTCGTATGCTATCTTTAACCCTGCTCATTCATTGTAATGACTCGTGGCTTGTATGCCAGGTAGCCGCCTCACGATTGTAGTAGTGATATCCCGGACTGGGAGGTTGCACATCGTTTTACCAACTTTCTCAATGCATTTCCTTTCCTGTTTGGTCTTTCATGGCCGGTCGAAAAGAATTTGACTACTACTTGGACGAGTTGTGTCCGTGCTAGAGTTTCCGTGATCCTGTGTTCGACATCGGAAATTGAGACTATACCACGCTATACCGTCCAAGAGTTCTGGGATAGAAGTTAAGTTACGTACCGTTTTTTTTTTTCAAGTATTGTTGCACCAGCCACTAGAGTCCGCTAGGTCTAATGTATCAAGAGATCATTTAATAACTTCGCCATTGATTTGTATACCTTTATAGTGGCCATTTTTTAATTGTTCTTCCCGTATGTTAAAATTGCATGGGAGCTGATTGGCGATCTTATTATCTTTTCATTAATGGATATGTAATATACATGTATCGCTGAGTGTTTGTATACCGGAAATTGTTCCACCTAACTGGTTAGGTTATCGTAAGTTTCGACCTTGCTTTATTCCGTAACGGAGTTGATGCTTTAAGGTCTGTTTTTAATGATAAAACTCTGTTCCAGGTTCTTGCCGAAGACTAAATTAATATTATAATTGTAGTTAACTAATTGGATTTGCTTTCATTGGGATTTAAGTGCCTTCCATGCTAACTGATTGGCATGCAAAATCTCTGTTCATATTTATTAATATTGTTCAATTGTTTGGCGACCATTTTCCCAAAGAAATGTAATTACTGAGTAAATTGTTAAATTTAATAATTTTCTTCAACGCCGATGCAGAAAGTGCACCTCTGCGTGTACCTTTATTGCTTTGATACTCGTGACGAGCAGTAGCGCTACTGCTAATGTTTTGATAAAACAGGTTTCACCTTGTCCAGCATCGCACAGTCTGAATATCATAGCTATTAAGTTGGGTACCTTTTCGGTAAATAGTTTTCCGTCTACAACAGCTCAAGTAGCGAAAGTTTAAATATAACACCCCGTATATAGGAGAGCATGTCCCATTAGATATGCAGGAGAATTCTGTGAAGTGTGGAACGTAAGGGAGGAAGTAAAGCTGTGGGGGAAGGAGCACGGGGGAAGGGGGGGAATGGAGACCTACCTGGGTAACTAAGTCGGTAAGTGCATTCCCGGCAAAGGCGTGATTCGAGGTTCGAGTCCCGGTCTGGCACATTGTCTTAACCTGTCATTAAGTTTCATAGAGGAATATTCCTTCTGTGGACGTTAGGGCTCCTCTGTTCTCCTCCGATTTCCAACAGTTTGATTCGACCCATTATCTCTCTCAACCAATCCTTCAAGTAAGATCCACATCACCTATAATCTTATATCACATTCGCACACTCTCCGCACCTCGCCTCACCATCAAAGTTTAGAAAATCACACACCTATACCCATTCTTACCTGTGAGAGGTCTGCTAAAGGTCATTTTCATAACAAAAATGGTTCAAATGGCTCTGAGCACTATGGGACTTAACATCTGAGGTCATCAGTCCCCTAGAACTTAGAACTACTTAAACCTAACTAACCTAAGGACATCACACACATCCATACCCGAGGCTGGATTCGAACCTGCGACCGTAGCGGTCACGCGGTTCCAGACTGAAGCGCCTAGAACCGCACGGCCACACCGGCCGGCTATTTTCATAACAAATCATCATACTTTCAGCATCTACAAAAACAGAAAATCACTTGAAAACTTTAGTGTTTCATGTAATCCGTAAAAAACATTGCGTCTCTACTCCATTAAACCAAGAAATCAACCACATACGCTTATAAAAATTTTAAAACATGCATATATTCGCTCATTTGTAATTAAAACTTTTGAAATATAAATATTTTAGCTGTCGTTAATTTTTAACGTCCTCTTTTATGCATTTTAAATGCTCAGTTTGAAGAACGGGCATAAATGTAACTGCTGCCAGCAAAAGCGTAGCCCAGGGGGGGGAATTATGTGACACTGAAACATAAAATAAAATTCTCCTTCTTGACAAGCTTCTAGCCATTTTTCGATGTCGTATAGAGATTATTGAATTATTCAATGAAAAGTATGCTTTTCACTGTTTTCGTCATGTAACGTTAATTAATAGCATTAGGCTAATAATTTTAAGTACATATAAATTTCTGGTCACTATTTTTAGCCAGGAGGTGATGCACACGTCTACAAACCAGTACTTACTTTCAAAATTACGCATTTTTTAGTGACATTTCATTGGTCTTTAGTTTATCTTTGACAGTTTGTGATATTCTCTGATGGTTTTCTTTGTAGTTGTATTTCTTATTCATAAAGTGTATTTGCACACACACGTTTCGCCTCATTTCTTCATTACTGATTAAGGTAATTTCGTCTATTTTATTTAATAATAGTAAGCAGATTACTTTCCTGAATCGCTGTATGTGTGGTTAGCTTCATGTATTGTCGCCATCTTACGCATGTTGGGCTTTCCTTCTGGGTCTCGTGCTATACTAAAAGCCAATTAGTACTTGTACTTGCATTCCGTGGAGGGTTGATATTAAAATTATATCACATTCAATGCACAATTATATCCTGAAAGCTGGATTTCTTAACGTTTCATTTGCTTCAGATAGATGTAAGGTACTATATTTATAGCACATACTTTTCCTTCGTTGATCTGGGACTTTCATCCACTACGGATATGTTCCAAAACGTCGCACATAAGAACGGGCTTTTTCTGGCGCTCGTGCACCCCCCCCCCCCCCCCCCCCCAAAAAAAAAAACGAAAAAAACCGTTTTCGCCCTTTATTCGCAGTTAGGGAAGAATATATAAATAACTATCCGTAGAAAATAGCTCAAATTTTAACAGTATATTCTCTAGACATTTATCTAGAAGTGCCACCACTTTCCCGTTTCTGCAAATCTTTATCCGTTGTCGAGAAACACCCCGAAAACTTGGTTTTTTGGTACCGAAACCGAGCAGCGGATTCGAAGACGGCTATGTACAGAAAACGGCTGAAATTTTCAAGATATATTCCTGAGATTCCGAGATCGAAAAAAACCTTGAAAATGTTCGTGGTATCTTCATTCGTTTGCAAGATACAGACGCTCAAAGTTAGCCTACTTGTACGCGTATAATAGGCACGTAAACTCCTGTAAGAGGCAAAAAAGCAGTATATGAAGTGACGTAGGACGGAAATATGCTATGAAGAGTCTCCGTTAACATCAGGATTCCGGAAACGCAATGTTGTAGAACTGAAGTACATGCAAAATTGTTGTGGACTTAAAAACTAGTCTGAGGTGTAAAATTAGTTTCGCGCTTTTCAATTTCACACAAGTAAACTATCAAAATTTTACTGACTCATAAAGCTCTTTTGATATGAATAACGTGCCCAACTGTTGCAGGGAGAAGAAGGCAGCCAGCGAAAAGATATATCGGAGCACAAAAAAAGGAGGATGTGCTCCTGTTTAAGGAGTGAAGGAGACAGTGACAGGGGGAGAGGAATAAAGACAAGGGAAAAGTGGTAGCAGGTTAGAGAGAGTGATAATGAGAGACAGAGTCTGTGATAGTGACAAAGAGGAAGAGTGTGACAGTGAGAAGGGACAGCAGCAGAGAGAAAGGATGAGACAGTAGCAGAAAGAGAAAACGAGAGGAAACAGCTCAAACGTGTGTGAATTCCTAAGGGACCAAACTGCTTAGGTCATCCTTCCCTAGACTTACACACTACTTAAACTAACTTAAACTGACCTATGCTAAGAACAACACACACACCCATGCCCGAGGGAGGGTTCGAACCTCTGGCGGAAGGGACCGCGGAAGCAGTGGCAGGGAGACGAGACAGCAAGAGTAGGACAGATAGAACAGAACGAAGGAGACTGTGGCTGCGAAGCAGGAGACAGTGACAGGAGCACAAAAAGATAATGACAGTAAGTTGGGCTGAATGAGTGAATGAGAGTGAGCAGGTGGGAGTGGATGCATACAGTGGTGGGCTAGTGGTTTCGAGCAAGCTATTGTTAGAGGAGTATGGGAGTGACGGTTGAGTTCCATGTTAAAGGGAGCGTGAATATGTTCTCACAGGAAAATTTTTTAAAGGTGCTGAGGAAGGTAGAACGTGGCAAATGGTATCCCATTTTTCAGTAAGAGATTTTTAATTAAACAGGAGCTGGTTTCCTTATTTTCGTGCTACAGCAGAGCATGTTACTCACATGAACAGAACTTCATGGGGTCTGTAAAATTTTTATAGTTTACTTATGTGAAACTGAAATAGTGCAAAACCAATTTACACCTCAGACCGGACTTTACGAGCAAAAAACTTTTTCATGTGATTCAGTAGTGCAACTACAGCATATTTCTCCGTGCTACGTCACTTTATAAACTACGTTTCCGCGTCACACCGCATTTGACATTTCCCAGTAAGGTAACTTCGAAGCTCTGTATCTCGGAAATTGACAAAGATATCAAGTTAACTTTCGAGGCTATTCGAGATCAGGATCTTAGGATTATATAAGGAAAAATTGTAGCTGTTTCCTGTCGGTGGCCGTCTTGGAATCCACGGCTCTGTTTTGGTACCAAAAAAAAAAAAAACACAATTTTTGGGGTGTTTCTCGATAACGTATAAAGATTTTTCGGAACGGGAAGATGGCACTTTTAGATAAATGCCTAGAAAATATAGCTTTAAAAATTGAGCGATTTTCTGCAGCTACTTACTTAGTCATCCGCTGCTGACAGTGGTTTCTGTGGGTTTCTTCAGGAACTACCTGTGACCTAAGTGATGACTCTAGAACTCCCTCATGGCGCACCATACACCACATCTACTGCAAAACCGATTTTCTCCATTTGCCTAAGCTGGACGATCCCTCTGTTGGGTGTATAAATGGCCCTTAGCCCAAGAGTTGTCCAAAAGATTTGACGATACCTATCACCGATAGAAACCCAGGTATTAGTCGCGGAATAAATTCCCGTTTTTATGTGCGGCGTTTTGGAACATAATGCTAGCGCACGCTGTCGGATGCCTACCGATTTTTCCAATCCTGCAAGAAGCGACGCCAGGGAAAATGAGAAGATATGTGTGCTGATTCTACTTACGTTATGGTCTTTTAACCTTTTCATAAATGTGCAGTTAGCCTCTCCATAACTTTATGTTTCTACAGGGTCCACAATATAAGAGCGGGTCAGAAAATATTTCGTACGAGACAGACATCGGACTGTCACTCGTTGCGATTTTTATTCCCTAAAGAGCTTGTTTCACGACAGTTTGCTACTATGTTTTGCATTGCAAATTTGCTAGTGGCCGTTGCCAAAACAATTCCACTCTTCAACTGTTGCGCAAACACTTCGCACAAGCTACGCGCGATGATGAACACGCGCTGGTTTATCGTGAGCAGTATTTTATGCTTCATTCAGCTGGTGACTAAACACGTGTGTTTCTCTCATTCACTCAAAGTTAATGACAGAGGGAAGAATCTGGACAAAAAATACGGGGGACGCCCACGCAGAAACTAGTGACGGTAACCGACTGCTAATCGAAATCATGTTTTCCAGCATATTCTGTAATGGACAATCCTCTTGTTCATTAACTGGTGTCAGTTCAGCGTCAGTCTATTAATTTTTTTCCGGACCAGTTTTATTTTGCCTGCGATACCGTTGTTTATCAACTTAACTGAGCACGCTGACTTCTCTACTTCTGCATCGATAAAATCATAACGTGTACCATGACATATTACTCATATATAACAGAAAATCGGAAATCAAGAAGGTCTGCAACATAACGTCTTTCGGAGAGGGCTGTTACTAGCCTCCCACAGACTACAGGAAAGATGTTGCATGTGGACTTCACTGCAGACAGGCTATATAGCTGGTATTTGTTTCGGTAAGTGTTTCAAGTGACAGCACTCATCTATTGCTAAATCTGACAGTTCTTTGTGAACAACGAGCTGTTATTCTTACACGCAGCCATTCTCAAACGGTACGTGTTGTAGAATTTTGCTGAAGATTTGATCCACAGCCTTCGTGAAATTTTAGAATGAAGTTATTTTGTTTTAAGCTGTAAAAATATTATTTACTGCAGCTGCCATTCTGACAAGCCGTCATCGTCAAGCATTCTGAAAGAAATCAGTCACCAAATACAATTCACGTGATTACACAGTTAACAAATGATGAAGAAAGAAAATCCATTGCTAGTCATGTGATATGTTGTGGCCCACTCACCAGCGTTCTGTTCTGCGATGCTGGAACACTGCTCCCAGCAATGTAAAATCAAATACGTGTAGTGGTATATATCTACCTGCTCTTTCATATACCATGCGAACACATCTTAGAAAGCTGACGAAATAATGGCGAACAGCAGACATGATAATAAAAACAACATCCACTAACACGTCAAAATCTCGTGTTGCTTTGAATTTTCATTTAGATATTTGTCAGTTTTGTAACCCCGTGTATTTTGTTTTGTGATTGATTATTTTCAGGATGCTTGACAATGACCATGTGTCGAAATTTCAATCGCAATAAATAATATTCTGATAGCCTAAAACGGAATGACTTAATTAAAAAAAGAGGTACCTGTTGTTTCCGCACCAACGGCTTTCATGGGTACTGGCGGCGGCTGTCTGTCACATTCGTTATCGATTGTGTGTCGCAACTACCAATCGGTCTCAGTTCAATCCCAAGCCCTCTCCCGAGGGTGGTGTTCGCGCGCAGTAATTGCCTCATTCTGTGCGCGCTGCTCTGCCCACCTGCCACGACTCTATTGTCCTGTTCCTCTCTAACGCGCATTTTCAGTCACAGAACTCCACAGCCAGTCATCGGTTTGCTCCACTTGCATTGCTCCACGCTGTTATTCATCATAGTTTGCGCTCTGACATGTTGAGTGTCTGATGAACAGAGTGTGTGCTTGTGTGTGTGTGTGTGTGTGTGTGTGTGTGTGAGAGAGAGAGAGAGAGAGAGAGAGAGAGAGAGAGAGAGAGAGCAATCGCACCACACTATGATACCACAATACACATGTAATAGTAATAATAATAATTATTATTATTATTACTGCCACAGCTACTACTAGTACTACTACTACTACAGTGGTGTGCAAAACATGAGAACGAAAGTAACTTTCACATTATGTGTCAGTGGCAACTAACATAGTTCGATGAAACTAGGACCATGCGCAGAACGCACTGTTACAGTATGTTACAAAAGATAACTGAAAGAAATATGCAATGAAACGAACAGCAATGACACTTTTATTCAAAGACAATAATTACACTGAAGTCATCGCGATTGACGGCGGTCCCCTGGACATTAAAAAGGTGGGACATGATTCTTATTATGGTGTGTGATCCCCTCCTGTACACAAGGCTGGTAAGGAGTTCCTGTGGCAGGGCCTCTCATTCCTCCATCAGCACAGATGACAACTGCTGGCTGGTCGTCGGTACATGTGGACGTGTTACAATACTTATCCCCGACGTATCCCACATCCACACGATGGGATTTAAGTAGCGTAAACGAGCAGGCCAGGCCGTTCGCCGAATGTCCTCTCGTTCCGAGGGCTCCGCCATGTGCGCTGTTCGGTGCGGTCGCGCACTGTCATACATAAAAATGACGTCAGGACGGGATTCACCACCGAAAAGACGCACATGGGGAAGGGGTACAGTGTCACAATTACGTTGACCGCTGAGTGTACCATACGTAACAACTGGACCTCCGAAACGATCATGTTCGACAATGTTTCTGTGTGGTTTATCTGTTGCCCCCTCTCCCCACACGAATGTACGTACAGAATCACTACTCAGACTAAATCTGCGGCGACAGCACTGCTTGTTGCTGCAATCTTGTGCTCTTGGCAGCATCGCGAACGGTGCCGCCGTTGTGCGGTGTAAATGAAACACAACGTATTGATCGTCAATCAAAGAGACCAACCCTTAGGAGTCGGCATGTCACTGTGGAGAATAAAATAGTGTGCTTTGCACTCCTGTTAAATGTGGCTGCAACTGCACCAGCTTTTTGAAGTGGGTTCCTTCTTGCCCGATGCTCAATATAGTGGTCAGCTGCTGCTGTAGTTAACGTGGTCGGTCACCTCCTCTCCTTCGGGCAGCAGTGCCTGTGATTTGCAACGCTAACCATGCCGCGTAAGAATGCTGTGAGCATACCAAACTCCCGGACTTCCCTCGCAACACTTCGTCCTTCTTCCAGTTTCCTTACTAATCGTCCCCATATGTTGCCTCCGGCCATGTTGTAAAGCAGAATACCATCGCAATACAGCGTAACTACTCGCTGATGGACTCAAACTGTATTTTTCTGTTCCTTCAACTGCCTCATGTTGGGAGGCCAGCCCCATTTGGCGCTATGATCACGCTGACGTCACACCCCGTGACGTAGAGTTCTCTGTGCTCGACTGGAAGACCTCTAGTAACATGGTCTCGTACTTCCATTCATTCCTATTGATCTTGGTTATTAATAATCGCTTTTGTTGTATTTTTGTCCTTTATTACGGTACCCCTACAGGTTTCGTGACGTTAAAGCCACATCTACAGGTGACATATGATTAAAACATTAGAGCGGAAAAGCTCGGAATCTTTTATCCCAACATTCGTTGTCTGTCAAATATAAAACACCGCTAAAAGACGGTATGTCATCGATATTGATTTGTTAAAATGTTATATTACGCTATCTGTGTCTTACTTAATTTCTGCAGAAAAGTGTATTTTCGCGGGGAGACCACCAGATTACTATCGTCGACAATAAACTTATTCACACTGAGAAAATCTGTGCTGACCTGACAGAGAAGGCGATGGAACGTGCAAGCATACTACATGAAACATCGAAATTATGACAGCCAGGGGTTTATTTAAACGAAACGTGGAGCCATACACATTGCCGTTGACTAAATATTGGCAACGTGACAGTGTTTGAGCAATATTGATAAACGTAAGTGCTGGTCAGCGTTTAGTTGTCATGCTTACACTGAGGTGACAAAAATCATAGGTTAGCGATAATCATATACACAGATGGCGCTAGTATCGCGTATACAAGGTGCAAAAGGGTGGTGCGTTGGTGGCGCTGTCAAAAAAATGACTCTGAGCAGTATGGGACTTAACTTCTAAGGTCATCAGTCTCCTAGAACTTAGAACTACTTAAACCTGACTAACGTAAGGACATCACATACATCCATGCCCGAGGCAGGATTCGAACCTGCGACCGTAGCGGTCACGCCGTTCCAGACCGTAGCGCCTAGAACTGCTCGGCCACCCCGGCCGGCGGTGGCGCTGTCATTTGTACTTATGTGATTCATGCGGAAAGGTTGCCGACGTGATTACGGCTGCATGACGGGTATTAACAGGCATTATTCGCGGAATGGTAATTGGAGCTACAAGCATGAGACATTCCATTTTGGAACCTCTCTAGGAAATTCAATATTCCGAGATCCACAGTGTTAAAAATGTGTCGAGAATACTAGATTTCAGGCATTACCTCTTACCGCTGACAATGCAGTGGCCAACGGCCTTCACTTAATGACCGAGATCGGTGGCGTTTGCGTAGAGTTGTCAGTGTTACCAGACAAGCAACGCTGCGTGAAACCGCAGAAATCAATGTGGGACCTTCAACGAACGTATCTGTTAGGACAGTGCGGTGAAAATTGGCGTTAATAGTCATGGCAGCAGGCGACAGACGCGAGCGCATTTGCTAAGAGCACACGACATCGCCTGCAGCGGCTCTCCTGCACCCGTGACGATATCGGTTGGACCCTAGACGACTGGGAAACTGTGGCCTGGTCAGACGAGTCCGGATTTCAGCTGGCGAGAGGTGATGGTAGAGTTCGAGTGTGGCTCGAACCCCACGAAGCCATGGAGCCAAGTTGTCAACAAGGCAGTGTGCCAGCTAGTGATGGCTCCATAGTGGTATGGGCTGTGTTTACACGGCATGAACTGGTTACTCTGCTCAAACTGAACCGATCGTTGACTGGAAACGGTCAAGTGCAACTACTTGAAGACCTCTTGCAACCATTCATGGACTTTATGTCCCGAAACATGTCACTGGGTCACAGCTGTTCGTGACTGGTTTGAAGGACTTTCTGGACAATTCGAGCGAATGATTTGGCCATCCAGATCGCTCGGAATGAATACCATCGAACATTTCTGGGACATAATCGAGCAGTCAGTTCGTGCACATAGTCCTGCACCGGCAACACTTGCACAGTTATGGACGGCTATAGGGGCAACACGATTTGTCGAGTCTTCGCCACATCGACTTGCTGCACTAGGCTGGCAAAAGGAGGTCCGACACGATATTAGGAGGTATCCAATAACGTTTTTCACATCTGTGTATGTATTTAGGTACGGATCCACTTGTTATATTTCACTCGAATAGCAAATCGTCGGACTATCGTTCAGAAATGGACAGTAAAATTTTTCAAAACTCATAGAGGCTCAGTTTATTCGAGAATTAGCTACTAGAAGTGCAGTAATTTCTTGTAACTACTGCGCATCGTAACATGCGAGAGCAAAATCCGTTTTTCTCTAGTTCGCTAAAAAGTGCAGATGCAGTCCAGATGCACCAATAACAAAATTTATTATGAGCCAGATCTGAGGAAAGACAATCTTTTGAAATTAACTAAGGAGCACCAGTCTTTCCCTTTTCAATCTACTGACAAAGACTTTTGCAAGAAAATGAGTTGATACCCCTCCGCTTGCCACCATGCAATCCAGGACTTATATTAAATAGAACTGATTTGGAATCTTGCTAAGAAAAGCTTTCTTAGTAAAATGCTAGCCTCTTTCTGTTCGAGATGAAAAAGATGACTGCTGTTACTTTTGCTGCTGTGACGTTAGAAGAGTGAAGAAAAGCGCTTGAACGCCATTAAAAAAGTTTATGATGATTGCTAAAGGAACGATGCTTTGATGAACTAGGAAACTGAAAATACAGGTTAACAATATCGGCCGGCATGTATTCGAAGGGTGACACAGCTGAGGAAGATTACAGCGGACGGTACATCTGGGATGATGACAGCGAAGCGTCGTGAGCAGCTACAGTGTTTCTGTTCTAAACGGGCAAAGAGTTCAGCAGGGCGTGCAGACGAGTGACTCAGGCGGCACATCTTCAGTGGTTGCCCAGTCACTCCCTGGTTATGATGAAGTACCAGTAGACCAGCTCCACATTGCCTCCCAATTGCTGGGAGAAATATAAACAGTTAGTGTAATTTTCTTTTTCTAGCACTGTCGTCTTGTTTGTTGAGGGCAGACAACTAGGACGTAATACAGTTTTTCTTTTGGGAATATCGAACTGTACGCTATTACAGCCTCCCCTCCATACTGGAGGGGAAATGGAAATGAAGTCCCATGCTTCTTTACAGAACGTAGGGGAACGATGCGGGAGTGGAGGTGGTTTGCCATTGCCTTCCTCCGACCGTGATGGGGATGAATGATGATGATGAAGACGACACAACAACACCGAGTCATCTCGAAGCAGGAAAAATCCCTGACCCCGCCGGGAATCGAACCCGGGACCCCGTGCTCGGGAAGCGAGAACGCTACCGCGAGACCACAAGCAGCGGAACCCCTCCTGGTCAGGCCTTCAGTTTGCTTTTCCAGGTATTACTCAACATACAAAGTAAATTAAGATAACTGCCGCCTATGCTCTAAATCTACCTGCAATAACCACTCAAGGCCGGCAGATGGCAGCACTAACCGTAGAGGGAGCGATTTATCTAAATTCCAAACGGGCATCTACATTTATATCTACATAGATACTCTGCAAATCACATTAATGGCCTGCCAGAGGGTTCATCGAACCACCTTCACAATAATTATCTATTATTCCAATCTCGTACAGTGCGCGGAAAAAGCGGTGAAAGCTCTGATTTCCATTATTTTACGAGAGTCGTTCAATAAGTACTGCCCCACATTTTTTTAAAAGTGATTAATATACATAAACAAACGTCCTTGTTGGTGCTTCACATTTGATTTTGTTCTGTGCGGCGGTGAAGTTTCGAACTGTTCTGGCGGATGGCAGAGTCGTAGTACAGCGTCAAAATAGCGTCTATATACGACTCAGATTACAAGCAGCGTGCTGTTATGAATTCTCATGTGCAGAAAAAGAAACTGTGGTGAGCATCCATAAACGTTTGTGTGCAGTGTATGGCGATGCTGCAGTTGAGATGAGTACATCTGAGCGATGGGTAAAGAAAGCTACATCCTCAGGAAATGCAGAAATAGAGCTCCGTGATCAGCCACGCTCGGGACGTCCTGTCACAGCCACTGCTGAATCGTGCAGATACCATTATTCGTGCCTACCGGCACATCACAGCTCGACAACTGACTCTAAAATTTCGGTCAGCATTGGAAATGCTTCTGCAACGATCGAGAACTCTCGGATATTCAAAGAGGAGCTCACGATGGGTCACACGAATGCTCACAGTGGACCACAAGAATCAAAGAAAGGCCATTTCATTTGAATTGTTGGAGCGTTCTGACACTGACGGAGGGGCATTTCTGTCACAGATCGTTACGGGGGACGAAATCTGGGCGCACCACTTCGCGCCGGAAACAAAAAGGCAGTCCAAGGCGTGGAATCATCCTCGTTCACCACAAAAGAAGAAATTCAAGACAACCCCCTCCGCCGGAAAAGTCATGGTGACAGTCTTCTGGGACTGTGATGGCGTCATTCTCGTGGATGTGATGCCAAGAGTGTCAACCATCAATTCAGAGGCAAATGTGAAGATTCTGAATAAACTCAAGAACCGTTTCCGACATATTCGATCGGACAAGAATCCAGCAGAGCTCTTGCTCCAACACGATAACGCACGCCCACACACAAGTCTGCGAACCAGGGAACACATCGCCAGATTGGGTTGGACAACATTGCCTCATCCAACCTACAGTCCAGACCTGGCACCCTTGGACTTCCATCTCTTTGGGCCGTTTAAAGATTCTTTACGGGGAACACACTTTGAAGATGACGAGTGTGTCAGTCACGCAGTGAAAACATGATTATGCCTACAGGACAAGAGCTTTCACCAGCAGGGAATACATGTTCTTCCTCAACGTTGGCGTACGACCGTATAACGTGATGGAGACTACGTAGAAAAATAGGACATGGACAAGAGATGTTGATGTATATTGCCTCCAAATTCTGACTCTTAACAATAAATATGCTCTGAGAAAAAAAAATGTGTAGCATTACTTATTGAACGACCCTCGCATTGTGGTGATAGTTTCTCACTATGCAGGTCGGCGTCAACAAAATATTATCGCATTCGGAGGAGAAAGTTGGTGATTGAAATTTCGTGAGAAGATTGCGCCGCAATGAAAAACGCCTTTGTTTTAATGATGTCCACCCCAAATCCCGTTTCATTTCAGTGACACTCTCTCCCCTATTTCTAGCTAATATACAACGTGCTGCCCTTCTTTGAACTTTCTCGATGTACTCCGTCAATCCTATCTGGTAAGGGTACCACACCGCACAGCATTACTCTAAAAGAAGGGGCACAAGCGTTCCTTCCAATTTACGTTGTTCGTAATTGTAATTCCTAGGTAATTAGTTGAATTTCTCCGATTTATAGTGTAACATAAGCTTAACGGATTTCTTTTAGCACTCATGTAGATGACCTCACACTTTTCGTTACTAAGGGCCAATTGCCAATTTTCGCACCATACAAATATCTTTTCTAAATCGTTCGGCAATTCCTTTGATCTTCTGATGGCTTTACTAGTCAATAAACGACAGCGTCATCTGCAAACAACCTAAGACGGCTGCTCAGATTGATTAAATCGTTTATAAAGATGAGGAGCAGCAAAGGACCTAGAACACTACCTTGGGGAACGCCAGAAATCACTTCCGTTTTACTCTATGACTTTCTGTCAATTCCTACGAACTGTGACCTCTCTGACAGGAAATCAAGAATCCATTCGCATAACTGGGACGACATTCCATAAACAAGCAATTTCTCTACAGGCCGCTTGTGTCGTACAGTGTCAAAATCCTTCTGGAAATTTAGAAATACGGAATCAATTTGAAATTCCTTGTCAACGGCACTCAACACTTCATGTGATTAAAGAGCTAGTTACGTTTCATCAGAATGATGTTTTCTAAATCCGTGTGGACTGTGTGCCAATAGACCGTTTTTTTTTTTCGAGGTAATTCATTTCGAATGCAATATTTGTTCCAAAATCCCGTTGCATATCAGCATTAATGATATGGGCCTGTAATTTAGCGAATTGCTCCTACTACCTTTCTTGAATATAGGTGTGACCTGTGCAACTTTCCACTCTTGGGGTAGAGATCTTCCGTCGAGCGAACGGCTGTATATGATTTTTAAGTACGTAGCTATTGTATCAGCATACTCTGAAAGGAACCTAACTGGTATACAGTCTAAACCGGAAGAATTGCTTTTATTAAGTGATTTAAGTTGCTTCACTACTCTGAGAATATCTACTTCTACGTTACTCATGTTGGCATCTGTTCTTGATTCGAATTCTGAAATATTTACTTCGTCTTCTTTGGTGAAGGAATTTCGAAAGGCTGTTATTACTAACAGTGCTTTGACAGAACTACCGTCGGTAGTATTCCCATTGCTATCGCGCAGAGAAGGCATTGATTGAGTCTTGCCGATAGCGTACTTTACATACGACCAGAATCTCTTTATATTTTCTGCCATGTTTCGAGACAGTTTCGTTGCGGAAACTATTGCAAGCATCTCGCATTGAAGTTCACGCTAAATTTCGAGCTTCTGTGAAAGATTGCAAGTCTTGGGGTATTTTGCGTCCGTTGAAGTTTGGCATGGTGTTTTCGTTGTTTCTGCAACAGTGTTCTGACCCGTTTTGTATACCAAGGAGGATCAGCTCCGTTATTTGTTAATTTATTTGGCATAAATCTCTCAATTGCCACCGATACTATTTCTTTGAATTCAAGCCACATCTGGTCTACACATATATTGTTAATTTGCAAGACGTGGAGATTGTCTCTCAGGAAGGCGTCAAGAGAATTTTTATCTGCTGTTTTGAATAGGTACATTTTTCGTTTATTTTTCGAAGATTTGGAGGTTACAATATTCAGTCTCGGTATGACAACCCTGCGTTCACGAATTCCCAGTATCAGAATTATTTGTTGCTAAGAGGTCAAGTGTGTTTTCACAACCGTTTACTATCCGCGTAGGCTCATGAATCAACTGCTCGAAATGATTTTCAAATAGTGCGTTTAGCACAATTTCGGATGATGTTTTATGGATATCTCCGAAATTTAATATATCGAGGGTAAATATAAGTGACCACCAACTATAATTTTATGAGTTTTCTTTGAAACTTTCAGCAATTGTATCACCTGAATTGTGAGGCCGATCCAATTATTATTTTATTCCGGTTGCCAAGAATGACCTCTGCCGTTATTAACTTACAGGAACTATCTACTTCAATTTCGCGACAAGCTAAACTACTTTTAACAGCAACAAACACCACACCCTCAACAGTGTTTAGCCTTTCCTCTTTGCAAAAATTTCGGCTGAAGTTATCTCCGGCATTAGCCAGTTTTCAGTGCCTGTAACGATTTGAGCATCAGTGCTTTCTATTAGTGCTTGGAGCTCTAGTACTTTCCAAACATAGCTACGACAATTTACAACTGTTACACCGATGGTTCCTGTATCTACGTTCCTTCTGTGTTCGGCCTGCATGCTTTGTGACTGAAGCCCTTTTTGTGTTTTCCCGAGACCCTATAACCTAAAAAACCGTCCAGTCCACGCCACACAGCCCCTGCTACGAGTGTAGCCGCCTCCTGCATGTAGTGAACTCCTGACCTGTTCAGCAGAACCCGAAACCCAACCACCCTATGCCGCAAGTCAAGGAATCTGCAGCCTACATGGTCGTAGAACCGTCTGAGCCTCTTATTCAGACCCTACACTCGGCTCTGTACCAGAGGCCCGCAATCGGTCATGTCGATTATGCTGTAAATTGTAAGCTCTGCTTTTATCTCACAAGCAAGACTTGCTGCCTGTACCACTTCTGTTAGCCGCTCGAAACCAGAGAGAATCACTTCCGATCCAAACCGACACACATCATTGGTACCGACGTGAGCCATCACCTGCAGCTGGCTGCATCCGGTGCTCTTCATGGCATCCTGAAGGACCCGTTCCACGTCTGGAATGACTCCACCCGGTACGCACAAGGAGTGCACGTTGGCTTTCTTCCCCTTCTTGGAAGCCGTGTCCCTAAGGGGCCCCATAACGCGCCTAACATTGGAGCTCCCAAGTGCTAGTAATCCCACCCTCAATGGTTACCCGGGTCTTGCAGGCCAAGAGGTTTCCTCTGATACAGGATAGGACGCCGCATCTGACTGAGCCCTCCATGTCAGCCGCCAGCATCTGGAACCAGGAGGGCTTGCGTGCAGCCCCCTGGCAAGTGTTTCGCCGCCTGCCACGCTCCCAGGCAACCTCCCATTCGACCACGGGTGAGGGTTCAGCCTCAGAGCGAGCAGTAACTTGACTGGCCATCGGTGAGGACCGATCAGAGGACCCAGATGTGCTGGACGTGCTGGACGTCCGTTGGATCCCCATGGCCAGCCCACAACAGTGATGCCCAGCCATTGCATCTTCAAGCTGTGTAACCGTAGACATCACAGCCTGGAGCTGAGAGCGAAATGTCACTCACTCATCTGCATCCGCACACAAAATCACAGCCCCTATCCATACTGAATACCGTGGGAAAAGTACACTACTCAGACAAACTAACTATTGACACGTGCTGTGGAACTCTAGATCCTGGCGAAATCGCAAGAATGTGTCTAATAAATTAGATTAATACCCAAGATTCAAAAACCAAACTACTGAAGCACTCAGGTAAGACTAAATAGTTCACTCCTGATTTAGAACTTGTAATATGTCACAAGATCGTTTTTCTTTCCGATGCAAACGAAAACGCGAGAACTGTGTCTATTGGATATTAAATTAAAATGGAGAAGATCGAGTAAATAAACTATCAAAAGCACACAGATGAAATTATTCAAGTCGTCCTGATCAGGAACTCGTAAAATTCACAAAATCGGTTACTTCCCTTTTTTTGCGTCTGTCTCGGCCAGCTGCTTCTGCTGCCTGACTGGCTGCCTGGGATGATCATTGGCTTTCAGGCCACGGACGCAAGCATCCGAAATGCTAAGTTTGTAAACTGTCCTTGTGCCTCTGTGGAAAGTGGCGACTAGTGAGCATACATTCTGGGTGTTAACAAATTTTTAGATTCAGATAAATATGAAAGTGTGGAATTAATAGCATCTCCTGTATAATAATTAGGCTTGTCAACATAGTTACACAACCACAGCCACTGCAAACAATAATAATAGTAATAATAATAATTATTATTATTATTATTATATGCATAACTTGTCTGAAGAAAAGAAAGAATTGTTTTTGGGTAATTTTTTAGTTTTGTACATAACTAAGTACAACGTAAAAGCTTCTATTACTCTCCGTTTGGTATTATTGTGCTTTTTTATTTTTTCAGGCAAATGTACAAGATCTCTAATACATGTATTAGTTAACAAATTAGCCTGTGCGTTGAAAATCAGACATTCTCATGTTGCACTCACACCACAATTTATGTTTGATATACATTTTCTTTGTTCGATTGTAGTCACTCTTATTTGATTTCGACACTTTCTCAATCAATGGATCTGCTCTGGAAGGCCCTAATTCCTTTGCGACTAACTTTTACTGGTGATTTTCTTTTCTGTTAGCACTTAAAACAGACCCAGCAGAACCTAAGAAGGGGAAAAAAGCTGAAGATGTGAATTGAATTTTATGTTAGGGACGGCATTGGAGTTGTTAGCTGTATTGCTGTGGTGTGTGATGGCTAGCCTTTCTACCAAGTAAATTAGGAGACCTGAGTTCAATTCCTGGGTGTAGCATACGTTTTAATTCATTTCTTCAGCTTTTATCTTAATCGTAGATTCAACAGAGTTCAAGTTGACATTACACACGAAAGCAGATTCCATCACAGTAAACAACCAACTCCAAACACAAACTACCATCTGTGGAAATGATTAAATTCATGTAGTATTGCCTTCCAACATGATCACTTGACTAGAAACTCTGAGAAGCATAAGGGCCAAAAGTGCACCGTCATCGATCTCACATTTAACTGAATATCAAAGAAACCACGGAGACAGCTTTTCGTGAATGTTCGTATGTACAACGTGGGCCTAAAGCACAGATAAAACTCACCCACCATGAGATCAACAGATATTAGAAATCTGAATAAATGCTACAGTCTCTCAATCGACGACGATGATCTGGTTCTCAGCGCCTCAAATGAATTGCTGTATGATAAAATCCAAATCTTAATAAATTGTATCTCATTCATAATTCTATAAAATAGGTTTTTCTCTCAGTATGATTGTAACCATGTATAGATGGTCGATCTAATTTTACTATATAGTGAGTGAATTGGCATAGGTGAGGAGCGTGCTACGGTCTAGCAGGATTCATGCTAAGAGAACAGGGATAGAAGTCTACTGCAGTGTTCTACCACCTGGTGGCATTGACGTAAACTTGTAGTTGAGTGGTGAGGGCAAGCTGTGCACACCGTGAACCGTACACGTTATCAAATCCGTTCGTACTTAGCCTGTAATGCAAATACGTCATGCAAATTGCGCATGCGCGAAAGCTCCTTAAAACGAATACAACTGAAGGTGTGCTCGCGACGATGATGCCAAGTTTCACGGAGTCTAGAGGAGTAGCAGTGTAGCATAGCACGGTATATTTAGAGCCGTGTATTTCAGATAACCGCAGCTACATCACGCTTAACAGTATTCAAAGAAAAAATAACCAATAACTCCGAAAGGTGACAAAAGTTAGGGTGTCTACGTGCTCTTGTGCTCTTACGCAACAGCCGCCATTGACTGTGGTTAAAATATACTGTGCATGGCAATATGACACTATACAAAACCGGCGCTGAGGTAATTGTGGTGCACCTTGAGCCATAGATGACAGGGGTGAACGACGGCTGCAGAGATGTGTACAGACGGATAGATGTGCGACTGGTGAGCAACTGACAGCCCAGATAAACCAAAGGGCTACCAACAGTGCCTCCTTAACGACTGTTCAGCGAATGTTGCTGCGAATGGGCCGCTGCAGGAGGTGCCTAGATCATGCACCCATGCTGGCTGCTCTTCATCGGCGACGAAGGATGGAATTTGCATGACGATACGGACGTTCGCTGAGTGGCAACGGGTGGCCATTTTATATGAAACACGTTTTATGCTCCATCGAACAGATGGCTGTTGGCATGTACAGTCCTACTTTGGAAGGTCCAGGTCGGAGGAGGGAGCGTTATGGCCTGCGGAATGTTTTTGTGGTTTTCCCTAGGTGATCTCGTCATTATGAAAGGCTTAATGAATCAGCACAAGTATACACATATCCTTGCGGACCAAGTCCTCCTCCACAAGTGGTTTGTTCTTTTCCTCAACACGATGACTTCTGTGAGCAGTGAATTGCAATGTATGGCATAGTTCTCAGTGTACATGCTTGGTTCAAAGAGCACTTGGATGAGTTTACTGTGCTCCACTGGCCACTAAACTCCCCGGATTTAAACCCAATCGAGAATCTATGAGATGACCTCGATCGAGCTGCTTGCACCATGGATTATCAACCAAGAAATCTACTGCAGTTGGCCACAGCACTGGAGTCGGTATGGCTCCACATCACTGTTGGTACCTTCCAGAATCTCATTGACTCTCTTCTTGCACTTCCGCGCTGCAAAAGGTGGTTATTCAGGCGTTAGACAGGTGGCCACATTAATGTGACTTGACTGCGTATTTACAAACTATTGTTTAAATTTGGCAATCAGCCGGAAATATTCGGTTTCATTTCGGGCAAATCTTTCAGACCACGTTTAAATGCATGTAGTGGGCAGTTTCCCACAGAACCTATGTAGTTCGTTCCTCAGCGCCACAGTCACCTGCAGCCCTTTCACAATCTTTCCATTTCTTCGAGATGAGGCTTCGTCCCCCTTGTCCCTTCCAGATGCGGTTGAGTTTCGACCTTTCAAAGGAGAATATCAAACCGTGCAACATTTTTTGTGTTTTGTATTAGGTGAGCGTTATAGGGTGGCCGTGGACTTGGTGGTCTAGATGGTAGAGCACTATACTCCGGCACTGGAGATCCCGAATTCGATACCAAGTGGGGGGTGGTGGTTTTTCCTCATTCCATTCTCTCTAGGATGGCCCCAAATCCACTAAACGTGCTGTCAAAATGGGTACTGGAGATCTTTCCCGCGTGTGAAAGGTGGCCAGAGTGAGGCTTGCGTCGCCCCTCCCCCTCCTTGTGCCGTGGTAGACAGAAGGACTGTACTGTATGTGCTGTCAGGTCGAAGGCCGGGTCACGAGCTTGCACCACGGACTTCACCTATACATTTGTAGGATGGATCATTTCAGTGCGCTTTCCATTTCTCGGTGGCGTAAACAGCGTCTTGACAGGAAGTTCGACACAGGGTGACTTGCGTGCCTTTAG
The DNA here is from genome assembly GCF_021461395.2 of Schistocerca americana. Taxonomy (NCBI): domain Eukaryota; kingdom Metazoa; phylum Arthropoda; class Insecta; order Orthoptera; family Acrididae; genus Schistocerca; species Schistocerca americana. The sequence continues at coordinate 287,499,405 of NC_060123.1, read as the reverse complement.
GCATGTACCAGGTGGCATCTGGAGAGCGCCATTTAGAACTGAATGATATCTGAATGGTGCGAAAAGTGGCACTTGGCCCTAAATAATGAAATGTGTAAGGTCTTCCACATAAGTGCTAAAAGGAAACCGTTAAACTTCGGTTACACGATAAATCAGTCTAATCCAAAAGCCGTAAATTCAACCTAGGTATTACAATTACGAACAACCTAAATTGGAAGGAACACATAGAAAATGTTGTGGGGAAGGCTAACCAAAGACTGCCTTTTATTGGCAGCACACTAAGAAAATGTAACAGACCTACTAAGAAGACTGCCTACACTACGCTTGTCCGTCCTCTTTTAGAATACTGCTGCGCGTTGTGGGATCCTTATCATGTAGGACTGACGGAGTACATCGAAAAAGTTCAAAGAAAGGCAGCACGTTTTGTATTACCACGAAATATGGGAGAGAGTGTCACAGAAGTGATGCAGGATTTGGGCTGGACATCATTAAAAGAAAGGCGTTTTTCGTTGCGACGGAATCTTCTCACGAGACTCCAGTCACCAACTTTCTCCTCCGAATGCGAAAATATTTTGTTGATACCAGCCTACATAGGGAGGAACGATCACCGCGATAAAATAAGGGAAATAACGGAAGATATAGGTGTTCATTCTTTCCGCGAGCTATACGAGATTGGAATAATAGAGAATTGTGAAGGTGGTTCGATGAACCCACTGCCATGCACTTAAATGTGATTTGCAGAGTATCCATGTAGATGTAGATGTAGATGTAGATTTAGATGTAGATGCAGAACTGAGTTCTTGCGTAACTCGATCTTCTTAAGAAGCTGCACCTTGACAGCTTGCATTCTTTGATCTGGACAAGCTATATTGGATAAAACAGGTAATCATAGAATCGAATGGTTCTCATGGCCTCATTTAGGTGTACATCTATATTGTTGATGGTTACGATGTCTGCGTTTATACAGTGTCTGTATATTCACATTGCAATGTCCTTCAGTGAGGCTGTGAGGATATTGCTGACTCTGTCAGATCAACTTCCATTCTGTGATTGCCCGTTTTATCAAACATTGCTCCTCCAGATCGCAGAATACAAGCTGCTAAGGTGCAACTTCCTGAAAACAACAGTTATAAATTGCGCTCTCCGGAATCCAGTGGGTGTATACCTGAGGTCATGCAAACCTCCTTGGGTCAATCTTCAGATCACAGACATTTATGTTACCGAGAAGTGTGAAGGTACAGACACTCTATACACACAGACACTGTAACCACCGATGATGTGTCCATGCCTCGATAGACTAAAATGACGGTAAAATATTTTTCTCTCGCTGTGCGGGAATCACGCAATGTACGAGACTAAGAGTTGTGGACTCTGTGACGTATCGAAGTTTGGGTCGGTTCAGGAGACGCACTAGGATAGCCGAAGTTGTTAAGGCGACCGATCGCGATAAGAGGGATGTCCGTGTCCGGGCTCGAGTTCCGATCTGGCACAAATCGAGTGAATCGATTTCGTAGACCTATCTTCTTTGTGTTTGTACAGTTTTACCGTGCAGGGGAACAGAATTCAGTAGTTGAGTGCACGAGTGAAACTGCAGCATTGCGGAACATTTATTCTCCAGTCGTTTCATACTATTTTATGAAGTAGATTCACTCTTAAACTGGGTTTCTTCGGCAGTTTCATGCAGTGTTGTTTAATTAACCGTGCCTGACCGAGAATGGCACCTAGATAATTAAGTTAGTAGTTGTGATACACTCGATTCCATTGTAGCGTAGAAGCTGGGTGAAATGAAGTTCGAGCCAGGATTGCTCAAGCGTGGGCTCAGTTTAACAACTAATTTATTAAACATAAAATATCCTTGACAACGGAACAAGAACAATTAACCAGATCCTAATGGGCAACCGAAAATAGTTCTACAAATCAGGGTTCAAACAAGAAATTAACGATTAAAATGCCTTCAGTGCAATGAAACAGAATTCAGTGCAACCAACTTCGATCACTTACAACCTCCTCCAATAGAGTCGCCACATACGCTAGATGTTAGCATGGAGTCGGTGCTTGTTTTCGATATATTGGAAAAGAGGAATGCAATAATATCTTATCGAGTTCTCTACTGAGTGAACCAAGTGGATTTTTTATAGTTCATAGTTTTTCTCTGTTGGATGGTACAAAATAACGAGGACAGAGAGAATTTTGGGTGACAGACATGAATACACCCTGGGGGGAACTCCGATCTCCTTCAGACTGCAATACCTGTATGTAGTCTGAAGATGCACCGCAGTAGCAAAACCCTCATCTTTATTCCAGTTCTCTTATGATATGGAGTCTTCCTAATTTTCCTGACAAGAAACACAACTGTAGGTGGTCACGCTTTCTTTTCTACTACCATGCGTTGCAAAAGAAAGCTTCGTTTGGCACTGGCCTTACACATTGTACATGGCTGGCAGAGCTATGACAACATGTTGTCTCTTCCACCGAGTGGTCAAAACATGGTCCTGTCGCATTAACTCAGCTGACTCTGTTTCTCCACAGGATGCACAAGGCCTTAGATATAGTGTTCTTTGATTTCCAGTTATTTCCTACTTAAATTGGAACGATCACGTGGACAAAGCTGAGGGAGAGCAGGCATAGACTGGGAAACAGTTACAAGATGCAAAAGGACTGTGTAAGACCATGCTGGAGTTTTGCTGTACGGGGTCCTTAACAGATAGGTTCGAAAAAGGTGACTCGTTTGGAGATATGTGAGTGCCACAAATATGATTCACCAGTGGAAGTAATCATTAAAAGACATATCCACAGGATTCAACGTAAGTATGTGGTTGAATGGAGAGACGTGGTTCCAAATCGGAGACAGAATTTCTACCAGTAAGTGAAACACTATAGATCTGAAAAGCCAAGGTATTCGTTGTAGGATTTGGTACATTTCTTACGACCTCAATGTAGCGTTGTATCTTTTAAGGGATTCCTCACATAGCACGCCATCTACTGTATGTGATCATTCTCAGTCAACCATCACCCTTCCTCGCCCACAACCCTGTGTGTATATTGCAGAACCTCTATTACACTATCTAAATAGTATCAAGATACAATGCATTACAAATACTGTTTGTTAGCATTGGAAAAATCTAGCACTGGCAAGAGGGAGTAGCAAATACCGGCTTAATACCACGTTCCTTACCTGAATAAGTTTCTAAATTCGGTGATAAGGGTGATTTTATTACGAACGTACACCCCTGGAGATGTGCACCCCCACTTTAGGCTTATTAATACACACCCCATGATCACCGTCTACATACAATGCCGTGGTATTTGTGTGGAAAACTTGTTCATTTGGAGGCAATGACATACCTCGATTTATAACGCATGTATAGTTTTCAACATGGATATCATTAGCATACTTGGATGTGCCTGTAGGACCAAGACCGATTTTTATGCAGGGTGGCAGCAACATGGCCGTTAAGATCATATTTTTAACATCTGATCGCTTATAAGACGATTACGTTTGTCTTCCTAAGACACACTAGTACCACTCGCAATAAAGCAAATGAGCCATGTCCAGCCATAGCGTGTTTTCTCTCAGTATTGTCTGAGACCATCAGCATTCAGTTATTATCGAAGTATTATACTTAGTAGGGGATGTGTGACAGATTCGCCGTGATCGGCAGGCTTATAAACTTTGTGTTGGGGTGTAAAGTTACTGTGGCCATTGTTTCGACATGTGCAAAGTGTGCTGGCGTACGCCTTCGCCAGTACATCGGTCGGCACTAGGAAACATTGTATAACAGGCACTGAACTAGGCGCGTATGACAAGACAAGACCGAGACACGCCCCAGGCTACTCGCCGATAACACCCCCTGGGCAGCGTGCATATAGGCCGCCGCCGCCGACCGAACTGTCACAATCTCAGTACGTCGCTTCGGGACTCAGTTCGCACTGCACCTCAATACGTCGCACTGTGCTCTAGTCTTCCACAATGATAGTCGTTGCCTCGGAGCTTAGCTAATCGTGACGGAACGTTATTCACTGCATAAGTTGTGATCTGGACACGATAAGATTCAAGAACTATTACATGTTATTTGACTGCTGTTAACCAAAGGTCGTCAGATTGGACGTCACTGAAGTGAAGTACTCACTTGGTTTTTGTAATAAAGTGTATTTTAACGTGTGTATTTTGCGTCTTAGTGAGAGAAAACCGGCCTCCTACCTATCATACCACCCTCTCCTCATCCATCCAGGAACCACAAAATATTACAAGAAGGCACAGCCACAACAAGTGACTACAAGCCTGATCGACAAGGTTTGTTTGCTTTTCATGTGTTCCAGGTTGCTGCAGGGCAGCTGTAGTCACAGTGATTCCGTTTGCTCTTTTGTTCTTGTTGTTGCATGTATTACAGGAGGGGAGATGCAGAACTAACCTATTTCTCTTTTCAGAGGCTTTGCACATAGTTTTTCTATTTGTTTTGTCATGTTTGCTGTGATTTGTTGGCGTTAAATGGCTATCTCGCCCCCTCCACCCCCTGCCCCTGCGCCACAGCTGCAGACTGCTCCTGCTATGGAACTAAATCAGATTTTTCAGTTTCAGAACCAGAAAATCGCCACATCACTGTCTGCTGTACAGCAATTACTTGGCGCACAAGCTGCGCTCGCTGCCCAACCAATCAACCAACCGCTCCAACAAGTGGCACCAAACCTACATTCCAACGTTTCGGCACTTCGATGAAAATGAAGAGCAATGGCTCGAACACCTGACACAGTCCCAGGACCAGTTCCAAGTCCATCGAATTTAAGGTACTGTGAAATCCCATTATTTCCTGTCCGTCGTGGGACCCCTTGTGTTTAGCTTTATTCAAAATCTCTTCCCTACGTTGTCTTCCTACGCCCTCTCCTATGATGAAGTAATAGGTACATTAAGTAAGTATTATGGACTGCAGATTCAGGTCGCGGCAGCCAGATTTTAGTTCTTTCGCCTTAAGAAAAAACCAGAACTGGCGTACCGTCAGTGGTGGCCCGCCCGGTTGGCCGTGCGGTCTAACGCACGACTTTCCGGGCGGGAAGGAGCGCCGGTCCCCGGCACGAATCCACCCGGCGGACATGTGTCGAGGTCCGGTGAGCCGGCCAGTCTGTGGATGGTTTTTATGCGGTTTTCCATCCGCCTCGGCAAATGCGGGCTGGTTCCCCTTATTCCGCCTCAACTTCACTATGTCGGCGATTGCTGCGCAAACAAGTTCTCCACGTACGCGTCCACCACCATTACTCTACCACGCAAACATAGGAGTTACACTAGTCTGGTGTGAGACGTTCCCCCGGGGGGTCCTCCGGCGGGCCGAACCGCACAATAACCCTGGGTTCGGTGTGGGGCGGCGGAGGGGTGAAGTGGACTGCGGTAGTCGTCGTGGGATTGCGGACCACTCCGGCTGCGGCGGGGACGGCGCCTCTCCGTCGTTTCTAGGCCCTTAGTTAACACAACGTAACCGTCAGTGGAATACCGACTTACCTGGTCTCACTAGGAAGTGTAAATTCAAGTGTAGTTGTGGCAACTTTTATAGTGACATGATGATCCGTGATGCGATCATATACAATGTCCCAGATAGCAGAATTAGAGAACAGATTCTCAAGTACTCAGATCCTTCGCCCCGTCAACTGTTGCAAGTATTAGAACAATTCGATTCCGGTGCCATAGCCGCCTATAATTTTGATCAGTTCTCGGTTTGTCGGGTCGAGTCGCCTCTTGCCCGCGACCGCCCCGCTCAGCCGCCACAACGACCGAGCACACGGACGCGCAGACGGCCTAGTAAACAAGTAGCCATACCTGTAAATCTAGTGAAGTCTTGCCCTCGCTGTTTTTCTCGCCGTAATTGGCAAGAGTGCTCGACGCGCAACGCGACATGTTACTCATTTGGAAAGATAGGCCATGACTTTGGCACAGAAAGGGGTAAATTATGCTGCCACAAAAGTCTTTGGTCACCTACCAAACAGCATCAAAAGCCTGACAGATAGCCAACCAAGATTTAGAAATAAATTAAAAGAATTTCTAGATGACAACTCCTTCTACTCATTGGCTGAATTTTTAGATATAAATTAAGGGAGGGGAAAAAAAACCAACTTAAACATTAGTGTCATGCAATATTTTGTGTAATGTAATATCTTGTAGAGACATCATTTATTAACCTGACACGTTCCACACCATTACGAAGTGTCGTATTCATGATCTATGGAACAAGTATTAATCTAATCCAATCTAATCTAATCTCTGTCCAGGCAGTTTGCTTCCAACAGCAAAAGAACGTCAAATCTGACAGCTCTCACAACAGGTCTCGTGCACATTCTGTAACTGCAGTGTTTTCAAAACCGACTATAGGTTCTAGCAATAATTAACGTTTTGTGTTAGCAGAAGAGCGAACACCGTGTTACGAGTGGAGACCGAAATGCACGCGTTTTAGCTCAAGCAGGCTAGCGTGAGGAGGGAAGAATTATGCTGACGTGAGGTCTGGAACATGACAAGGAATGAGAATTCAGCAAGCGGACGTAATTAGTTTGATACTTAACTTTAATCCATTAATGATGAACGTCGCTCTTGACGGTACATGATTCATAATATTATCTGTTCAGAATACATTCTTGAAGATATTTCTTATAGTAACTGAATATGGCACCTTACTAGATCGTAGCAAATGACATAGCTGAAGGCTATGCTAAACTGTCGTCTCTGCAAATGAGAGCGTATGTAGACAGTGAACCATCGCTAGCAAAGTCGGCTGTACAACTGGGCGAGTGCTAGGGAGTGCCCGCATCTCGTGGTCGTGCGGTAGCGCTCTCGCTTCCCACGCCCGGGTTCCCGGGTTCGATTCCCGGCGGGGTCAGGGATTTTCTCTGCCTCGTGATGGCTGGGTGTTGTGTGCTGTCCTTAGGTTAGTTAGGTTTAAGTAGTTCTAAGTTCTAGGGGACTGATGACCAAAGATGTTAAGTCCCATAGTGCTCAGAGCCATTTGAACTATTTTGCTAGGGAGTCTTTCTAGATTAGACCTGACGTGTGGCGGCGCTCGGTCTGCAATCACTGATAGTGGCGACACGCGGGTCCGACGTATACTAACGGACCGCGGCCGATTTAAAGGCTACAACCTAGCAAGTGTGGTGTCTGGCGGTGACACCACATAACGTAAAGCCTAGTTTACACGACGACACTAGGTTGCAGGCAACTGCGCTTCTGGCCACTGTGCATGCGCGCCGCGCGTTTGCGCAACTCGTTGGTGAAACTAAACACTTTCGGCGAGTTCCAACTTTGGCGACACTAGTTGCATGAGTTTTGAGTTTATGTGTGTCCATAGAGTGTAGACAAACTGAAATATGAAGTGGGGAACGGAGAATAATGCTCGCTTTTTGGATATCAATGCTTGCGTAGGTGTTTGTGGGATTTCAGTGATCCTGATTACAAAAATAAGCAACATACTGCTGCCGCTGAGACCGTCGTATGTCGACATAAAATAGATGGTTTGACAATATCTGAGCTGCAGGGCAGAAGCCCGGGTTCTCGGGTTCGATTCCCGGCGGGGTCAGGGATTTTCTCTGCCTCGTGATGACTGGGTGTTGCGTGATGTCCTTAGGTTAGTTAGGTTTAAGTAGTTCTAAGTTCTAGGGGACTGATGACCATAGATGTTAAGTCCCATAGTGCTCAGAGCCATTTGAACCATTTGCAGGGCAAAATTCACTGAGTTAGGAGCACATTTACAACTGAATTAAGAAAAATACAAGCAAGTGTAATTCTAGCTGTGGCAATGCTCTCGTCTACAAGACTAAAATCCCATCGTTCGAGTTGGCCAACTCTTTGTTAAGGAATATTGTTGACAGGAGGGGCCGGCCGCGGTGGTCTAGCGGTTAAGGCGCTCAGTCCGGAACCGCGCGACTGCTACGGTCGCAGGTTCGAATCCTGCCTCGGGCATGGATGTGTGTGATGTCCTTAGGTTAGTTAGGTTTAAGTAGTTCTACGTTCTAGGGGACTGATGACCACAGATGTTAAGTCCCATAGTGCTCAGAGCCATTTGAACCATTTGACAGGAGGGAAGGCTATACAAATTCAAGAAGCTGCATTCTTTATTCAGTATTCATCTGTTTAAAACGTCGCTGCAGTGCTCCCCATTCACACATGTAACGAGTTTGAAATATTGCCAGTGTAAAGATCTATCTTAAAGAGAGTAGTTTTCAAACCATTGTCTTCTTAATGCGGCCTGCTTCGAGTAATTATTGTTGCTAATGTTAATAATTATTACTGTTAATGTTAATAATTATTGGTGTTAATGAAGTAGCATCATCACCAACTAAAACGGTATCTTATAGCATTCCGAGTGTTCTCGATTGTAACGCACGCAATATGATATGTAATTTCAGTTCTGGCGAAAGTGCTCCATGCATTTTACAGAACCTATATTCCTTATCGCATAATTAACTCTATTTAGAAGAAACGTGAACAGTTCCGGTGACATTCTAAGATAATTAAAAGAACTTCTTAGATCTTGCATTATAAATCATTTCAGCAAGGATGCTGAGCAACCGAGCTGACGTCTTTTGTTCATCCAGTCATGAAAGCGAAACACGTTTCTTAATTTTTTTTATGCAGCGATTCCACGAACCAAGCTTTAACTCCATCACAACCCGTGCGATGTGGAGCTGCCAAAACTTTCATTTGAGACACGACTCAGGGACCCACAAAACGACGAAACTGAAGTGTATACTGGTGACACCGTGTCTACAGTCACATACGAAATCAATTGCGTGCAACTCATTCCACGCAACAAGTGGCGCAACCCAATGTCGTCGTGTAAACTAGGCTTAAGATTGTGCCCTCATCTCGCCCCAGTGAAGTGCGACGCCATTCCAACAATCTATTTGTAACACTACAAATTGCTGGCCGTCATGTTGACTTCCGATTGCACACAAGTGCTTCTGTAACTCTGATTCGTCGTGCCACGTCCGAACGGCTAGGCTCACCACGCCAGTCAAAACCTAGCACGCATCTCACTGCATACAACGGATAGGAAATCCCAGTACTAAGTCAAATGGTTCAAATGGCTCTGAGCACTATGCGACTTAACTTCTGAGGTCATCAGTCCCCTAAAACTTAGAAATAGTTAAACCTAACTAACCTAATGACATCACACACATCCATGCCCGAGGCAGGATTCGAACCTGCGTCCGTAGCGGTCGCTCGGTTCCAGACTGTAGCGCCTAGAACCGCACGGCCTCTCCGGCCGGCCCAGTACTAGGTCAGTGTAATTTGCCTGCCACTTACAAATCTCAAACTAGGACAGTGGAATTTATTGTACTGTAATCAAGAGTCAATGAAAATATTTTTGTCTTAAATTCGTTCGACTTGCTTGCCCTTAGCATCCAAGATAATGTTCTTTCAATGAGTGCTTTTAATCCAAAAGACATTGTAGCTAGCTTGCTTAAGGAATTTCTTGAACTGTTTCCTGATAGACTTGGAAAAGCTAATAATTTTGTAGCGCACTTTACCCTGAAAGACAATGCACAGCTTAAGTTTTTCCGGGCTCGGTCCGTTCCCATTGCTTTACAGACAAAGTAGCCAGTAAACTAAAAGGATTGCAAGACAATGGTGTGACTGCTTCAACACAAGCTAGTCAGTACGCAAGTTATTGGTTTTGATGCCCAAACTTTCTGGTCGCATTCACATTTGAGTCGACTTCAAAACTACAGTCAATCCACAGACAATAATTGACACTTCCCCATTGCCTCGCCCTGAGGAACTTACGGACAGGCCTGGCGCAGTCTATTATTTTTCTAAGACAGATTTGCGTGATGCTTATTTGCGAATACCACTAGACGAAGAACTGTTCACGTATTTGCGTTTGACCTTCGGCAGTGCTTCCGCATCCGCCATTTTTCGTCACTTGGAACAGCTGACTGCTCAAGTGCCGCTCTGTTCGAACTACCTTGACAATACTGTCGGCTCAGATCGTACGCCAGAGGAACACATTGCCAGTTTGCGTACTCTTTTTCGAGTGTTGCCAGATGCAGGACCCAAGTGTCGTCTCGAAAAGTGACTTTTTTCAGACAGAATTACAGTACTTACGTCATGTGATAGGAAGGGTGTGCATCCCCTAAAGTCTCATCTGCTTGCCATCCGTGACATGCCTGTTCCTAGGTAATGTATCTGAACTGCAGTCAGTGCTAGGCAAGTTGACACACCACATTCGTTTCATTCCGAACGCTTCACAAATCGCGACTCCATTGCATCGCTTGTGTTGGAAAAATATGCCTTTCGCTTGGATAAAAGACGTCGCATTTTAGAAACTTGAAAACGCCTTGCACAGTGACAGATGTTTAGTACATTTTGGTCCTGCAAAACCAGTGATTTTGTAAGTAGCCGCTTCCTCTTCGGAATCGACTGTGATTTCGCACAGAATTGGTGCAGTGCACAAGGCAGACCTATTGCTTTTGCCTCAACGTTGTTGCCTCAAACTCGGTGCACTTATTCACAAATTGAAAAAGAAGCTCTCCCGATTGTGTATGGTGTGACAAAATTCCATAAGTATCTGTTTGGTAGCAAGTTCTATTTAGTGACAGATCACAAGCCTTTTTCAGTCCTTGTTTCATCTGTCAAAGTCGGTTGCTACGCGTACTGTTCTAAAATTGCAACGTTGGGCTTTACTTCTATCCCAGTATCAGCACAAAATTGTTTATAGACCTACGGCAAAGCATGGCAACTCTGACGCCCTTGCCGATCTTCCGATCACCCCCGACCCTGGTTTTGATTCCTCCAACACATCTTGTTGCCAGATCGATACGCAGGACTCTTCCTTGCTGCAATCTTTTCCACAAAATTGTAGAAAAATTGCACAGGCCACAGAAGTGGACACTGATCTGAATATTTTGTTGCATTACATTCGCGCCTCTTGGCCTCGCTCATTGAACAGTATTTAGAACTCTTAGTGAGCCGATAGTTTGCTCGTCGGCATAACCTTTCAGTAGAACAAGGTGTGATCTTACTACAATCTGACAGTGGACAACCGCGTGTGCTCATTCCCACAGTGTTGCAAAAGTACGTGTTTCAACTGCTTCACCAAGGACATTGGGGAACTATTCGCGCCAAACGGTTAGCGCGCCGGCACTGTGCTTGACAGGGCATGGACGCCCACACAGAATTGACGTCAGTGATGCGCATGCGCGGACAACCAGCCAGCTCCGCCACAGATATTCGCAGTTTGGCTTAAGACTCCATCGCCATGACAACAAGTGAACATAAACTTTGCAGGACAATTTTGGAACACTCGTTGGCTCATAGTGGTAGGCTCTTTTAGCAAGTTTCCATTTGCGGTGCCTGTGAAGAACTCTACCACGTCACGTAGCACTCAAGTGTTGGCCTCCTTTTTGTGCTTTGAAGGATTGTCTCAATTCACGTCACATGACCTTGGATAGTTTTGTGAACGAAATGGCATTCCTCAGTCCAATGGAGAAGCAGAACGCTTCGTACGGACTTTTAAACAGCAGTTGGTCAAGCTTCGCACCACCCACTCGCGGGAACTACGCTACAACTCTTTATCGCCTCCTATCGCTCCACCCACGCGACGGACCATCACCGGCGGAACTTCTACATGGCCGCCGCCATCGCATGCTGCTTCACTTGCTCCACCCACCGCAGCAACCGGCGCCGCCGACGGTCTAGAACAGGGCCGGCCAGAAATTCTGCACGCGTGCGGTGCTGCTGCACATGTGCAACTTCCGGATCACAGCGTGCACGCCGCAGCCGTCAGCGTTCATGTAGTGCATGTTTCTACGCACAGATGTCGCTTTATCCACTTGCTGAGGTACTCTGTACCGGTGCATTCTAGTGCTCTTCCCACAGCTTGCAAGCCAACCATGGGAAGCTATTTCCCGTATTAAACATTTAAAATACTGTCACAGTCTACTCATTGAGACGTCTACTTTTATGTTAACAGTTTAACCCAGTAAGAGAAGTAATACAGTTAACAACCGTGGGTTTTTATTAAGGCAGCTTGACTGACGGCACGTAAATACGCGTAATGTTTTTGATCTAGTATTTAAGAAAGAGAGCACTTAGCGACTTCCAACGAACCTTAGTCATGATTTCAAATAATATTAAACCAATGCAAGGTTTCCTATAGCTAATTCTCGGTGCCCTCAGTTACACCCACATAATTTCTGTCTCACTGACCTCTGAACAGAATGACAACCGCAGACCTCTCGATGATAACCTGTACCATTATTGCTATATCTTCCATCAGTTCCGTCTGAAATCTGCATAATAACCGGCAATTAGATGAATGTTATGTTTTATCGACTTCAGCTGAGCGTAGCCCTTCACACATTAAAAAAAAAACCCTAATTGTAAGTATACAACAATCAGTTTAATGACCAATTTTCCTGATAATAATGTAACATGGAGCAGAGTGAGGCAATAATACACAGTTAGTAAACAATAATTTCCAGAATGAGATTTTCACTCTGCAGCGGAGTGTGCGCTGATATGAAAATCCCTGGCAGATTAAAACTTTGTGCCCGACCGAGACTCGAACCCGGGACCTTTGCCTTTCGCGGGCAAGTGCTCTACCAACTGAGCAACCGAAGCACGACTCACGCCCGGTACTCACAGCTTTACTTCTGCCAGTACCTCGTCTCCTACCTTCCAAACTTTACAGAAGCTCTCCTGCGAACCTTGAAGGTAGGAGACGAGGTACTGGCAGAAGTAAAGCTGTGAGTACCGGGCGTGAGTCGTGCTTCGGTAGCTCAGTTGGTAGAGCACTTGCCCGCGAAAGCCAAAGGTCCCGGGTTCGAGTCTCGGTCGGGCACACAGTTTTAATCTGCCAGGAAGTTTCATATCAGCGCACACTCCGCTGCAGAGTGAAAATCTCATTCTGGAAACATCCCCCAGGCTGTGGCTAAGCCATGTCTCCGCAATATCCTTTCTTTCAGGAGTGCTAGTTCTGCAAGGTTCGCAGGAGAGCTTCTGTAAAGTTTGGAAGGTAGGAGACGAGGTACTGGCAGAAGTAAAGCTGTGAGTACCGGGCGTGAGTCGTGCTTCGGTAGCTCAGTTGGTAGAGCACTTGCCCGCGAAAGGCAAAGGTCCCGGGTTCGAGTCTCGGTCGGGCACACAGTTTTAATCTGCCAGGAAGTTTCATATCAGCGCACACTCCGCTGCAGAGTGAAAATCTCATTCTGGAAACATCCCCCAGGCTGTGGCTAAGCCATGTCTCCGCAATATCCTTTCTTTCAGGAGTGCTAGTTCTGCAAGGTTCGCAGGAGAGCTTCTGTAAAGTTTGGAAGGTAGGAGACGAGGTACTGGCAGAAGTAAAGCTGTGAGTACCGGGCGTGAGTCGTGCTTCGGTAGCTCAGTTGGTAGAGCACTTGCCCGCGAAAGGCAAAGGTCCCGGGTTCGAGTCTCGGTCGGGCACACAGTTTTAATCTGCCAGGAAGTTTCATATCAGCGCTAGGAGTGCTAGTTCTGCAAGGTTCGCAGGAGAGCTTCTGTAAAGTTTGGAAGGTAGGAGACGAGGTACTGGCAGAAGTAAAGCTGTGAGTACCGGGCGTGAGTCGTGCTTCGGTAGCTCAGTTGGTAGAGCACTTGCCCGCGAAAGGCAAAGGTCCCGGGTTCGAGTCTCGGTCGGGCACACAGTTTTAATCTGCCAGGAAGTTTCATATCAGCGCACACTCCGCTGCAGAGTGAAAATCTCATTCTGGAAACATCTCCCAGGCTGTGGCTAAGCCATGTCTCCGCAATATCCTTTCTTTCAGGAGTGCTAGTTCTGCAAGGTTCGCAGGAGAGCTTCTGTAAAGTTTGGAAGGTAGGAGACGAGGTACTGGCAGAAGTAAAGCTGTGAGTACCGGGCGTGAGTCGTGCTTCGGTAGCTCAGTTGGTAGAGCACTTGCCCGCGAAAGGCAAAGGTCCCGGGTTCGAGTCTCGGTCGGGCACACAGTTTTAATCTGCCAGGAAGTTTCATATCAGCGCACACTCCGCTGCAGAGTGAAAATCTCATTCTGGAAACATCCCCCAGGCTGTGGCTAAGCCATGTCTCCGCAATATCCTTTCTTTCAGGAGTGCTAGTTCTGCAAGGTTCGCAGGAGAGCTTCTGTAAAGTTTGGAAGGTAGGAGACGAGGTACTGGCAGAAGTAAAGCTGTGAGTACCGGGCGTGAGTCGTGCTTCGGTAGCTCAGTTGGTAGAGCACTTGCCCGCGAAAGGCAAAGGTCCCGGGTTCGAGTCTCGGTCGGGCACACGGTTTTAATCTGCCAGGAAGTTTCATATCAGCGCACACTCCGCTGCAGAGTGAAAATCTCACTTTGGAAACATCCCCCAGGCTGTGGCTAAGCCATGTCTCCGCAATATCCTTTCTTTCAGGAGTGCTAGTTCTGCAAGGTTCGCAGGAGAGCTTCTGTAAAGTTTGGAAGGTAGGAGACGAGGTACTGGCAGAAGTAAAGCTGTGAGTACCGGGCGTGAGTCGTGCTTCGGTAGCTCAGTTGGTAGAGCACTTGCCCGCGAAAGGCAAAGGTCCCGGGTTCGAGTCTCGGTCGGGCACACAGATTTAATCTGCCAGGAAGTTTCATATCAGCGCACACTCCGCTGCAGAGTGAAAATCTCATTCTGGAAACATCCCCCAGGCTGTGGCTAAGCCATGTCTCCGCAATATCCTTTCTTTCAGGAGTGCTAGTTCTGCAAGGTTCGCAGGAGAGCTTCTGTAAAGTTTGGAAGGTAGGAGACGAGGTACTGGCAGAAGTAAAGCTGTGAGTACCGGGCGTGAGTCGTGCTTCGGTAGCTCAGTTGGTAGAGCACTTGCCCGCGAAAGGCAAAGGTCCCGGGTTCGAGTCTCGGTCGGGCACACAGTTTTAATCTGCCAGGAAGTTTCATATCAGCGCACACTCCGCTGCAGAGTGAAAATCTCACTTTGGAAACATCCCCCAGGCTGTGGCTAAGCCATGTCTCCGCAATATCCTTTCTTTCAGGAGTGCTAGTTCTGCAAGGTTCGCAGGAGAGCTTCTGTAAAGTTTGGAAGGTAGGAGACGAGGTACTGGCAGAAGTAAAGCTGTGAGTACCGGGCGTGAGTCGTGCTTCGGTAGCTCAGTTGGTAGAGCACTTGCCCGCGAAAGGCAAAGGTCCCGCGTTCGAGTCTCGGTCGGGCACACAGTTTTAATCTGCCAGGAAGTTTCATATCAGCGCACACTCCGCTGCAGAGTGAAAATCTCATTCTGGAAACATCCCCCAGGCTGTGGCTAAGCCATGTCTCCGCAATATCCTTTCTTTCAGGAGTGCTAGTTCTGCAAGGTTCGCAGGAGAGCTTCTGTAAAGTTTGGAAGGTAGGAGACGAGGTACTGGCAGAAGTAAAGCTGTGAGTACCGGGCGTGAGTCGTGCTTCGGTAGCTCAGTTGGTAGAGCACTTGCCCGCGAAAGGCAAAGGTCCCGGGTTCGAGTCTCGGTCGGGCACACAGTTTTAATCTGCCAGGAAGTTTCATATCAGCGCACACTCCGCTGCAGAGTGAAAATCTCATTCTGGAAACATCCCCCAGGCTGTGGCTAAGCCATGTCTCCGCAATATCCTTTCTTTCAGGAGTGCTAGTTCTGCAAGGTTCGCAGGAGAGCTTCTGTAAAGTTTGGAAGGTAGGAGACGAAGTACTGGCAGAAGTAAAGCTGTGAGTACCGGGCGTGAGTCGTGCTTCGGTAGCTCAGTTGGTAGAGCACTTGCCCGCGAAAGGCAAAGGTCCCGGGTTCGAGTCTCGGTCGGGCACACAGTTTTAATCTGCCAGGAAGTTTCATATCAGCGCACACTCCGCTGCAGAGTGAAAATCTCATTCTGGAAACATCCCCCAGGCTGTGGCTAAGCCATGTCTCCGCAATATCCTTTCTTTCAGGAGTGCTAGTTCTGCAAGGTTCGCAGGAGAGCTTCTGTAAAGTTTGGAAGGTAGGAGACGAGGTACTGGCAGAAGTAAAGCTGTGAGTACCGGGCGTGAGTCGTGCTTCGGTAGCTCAGTTGGTAGAGCACTTGCCCGCGAAAGGCAAAGGTCCCGGGTTCGAGTCTCGGTCGGGCACACAGTTTTAATCTGCCAGGAAGTTTCAAACAATAATTTTTAATTATGAAAGGAATAAATCCAAACACGTTTATCACTGGTCATGAGAAACGATGTAGTTAATATCGGGCACAAAAGCACGGCTCATTGACAAACGCAAGCAGTTGCGGGAGATTTTCATCACTGATGCTTGATCAAAACGACTGAGAACATAGATCTTCCGTTCTTTGTTTTTTCACAGTACTTACCATTTTTCAGTACTTCTCTGTTAAAGTTACGGTCACCAGGGGTAAACGAGACTGGGACTGTTGCGCTCTTGCTTGTACCACATAAACAGGGAAGAGGAGCCGCCGCCGTTCATTTAGGACACATGACTAACAACAGATGTCGCTGTCGCTCGCTGTCGCACTCGTGCGCACATGTGCAGCACTTCCGCACGTCTGCACACTGTGCAGCGTTTGGCCGGCCCTGGTCTAGAAATATCGCTTCGCACCTAATGATCATGTCCTTACAGTGTTTTCGGCCGTCATCAACGCTGAGAGCGAGGCGAGATCCAGAAACGCATTGGCATATACAGGTACCTAACTGCAGGTCCCGATGGTCTGCAGAGCTGTCGCCAGAATCAAATTTGCATTTGTGGTTTGCTCTGTGATTCTGCTGCATTTCTTCCCCAGATTCACCACTTCAAAGGACCACGCAGCCTTCGCAGCCGCCTGCTGGTGTCACCACGGCACTCCAGAGCAAGCGAATGTACGTCACGCCCTCGCCTCTGCTGTTGCTGCTCTCCGACCCGATGGACCTGAACCCGCCATTGCTGTCGCCGTCGCTGTCATCACTCCAAGAGACGCCCTCAGAACTGGATGTGTATGCTGAACAGTGTTTTCGTGGGGACCCAAGAGACGCCCTCAGAACTGGATGTGTATGCTGAACAGTGTTTTTGTGGGGACGTTCCTTTGCTCTCGCAAGCCAGATGGCGGGCTACCGCCGGGAGTATGCTGTCCTCCACAGCTATGGCTCCCGGCACATCTCTATGTCCAGCTTCCTGCCTCCCCACCCTCCGCTGTCGTTTGCATCTCCAGTACATGGCAACGGTGCGGCGTTTGAGGGCGGGAGGGGGAGGAATGTGCTGACGTACGCCTTCACCAGCACACCGGTCGGCACTAGGAAACACTGTAGAGCAGGTGCAGACACTGAACTATGTGCTCCTATGACAAGAGATGATAAAGACACGTCCCAGCCCATGCGCTAATAAAGCCCCCTGGACAACGCGCCTATAGGCCGCCATCGCCGACCAAGCTGTCTCAATCTCTCAATCTCAGTACCTCAGTATGTCGCATCAAGACTCAGTTTGCATTGAACCTCAATACATCGTATTGTGCTTTAATCTTCTACAGTGGTAGTCGTCGCCTCACAGCTTAGCTAGCTGTGAGGGAAAGTTAGTCATTCTAAATAGTTGTGGTATGGATATTGACAAGATTCAAGAGTTAGTAAATGTTATTTGATTGCTGATAACCACAGAATATCAGATTTGACATCACTGAAGTACTCACTTGATTCCTGTAATAAAGTCTAATTTAGCCATATGCGCGTTTTGTGTTGCAGTAAGAGGAAACCAGCCACCGATCTATCATACCACTCTCTCCTTATCCAGCCAGGAACCACAAAACATTACAAGAAGGCACAGACACAACACAAAGAAGACATGTCGGGTCATAAAGGGGGTATGGATATGACGTGGGAGACTGTGGTTTCAATGCACCAATAACGTCAAGGGGGTGAATGGTATGTCTAGTCATAAGAAGGATATAGATATCGATATTTTCAGAGCTACAGTGGCCATGAGGAGGTATTTTTGTTACTTGGCTCACAGTCGGATTTCGTTAGGGTTGGGGCTGCAATCGTAATATTTAATTGTAATTACAATGATAAACATGTGGCTGGATTCTATGACACCATCATCTGTTACACGGGGAGCACGGCGGAGGTAGCCTATGGCTGGAACGAATGGGGATTTTTGGCTTTGGGCTCTCACAAGCGGCAGATAGAATGAAAAGTTCCAGCCCATTGCCTAGTCGCTTCTTGCATGCAGTGACTAGTGTTGGCAATGGGCATACTGGGAAAATCCGAATTCCTATCACTCCAATCATCCCCAGATCCCCTCAACAGCTGGGCAGTTCTCTTAGGCATTGAGTCCGACTTGGCACCATTCCTGAGACATGCGTACATTGCAGCGACTAGCACTGAGTGACACTCTGGCCTGGGGACTGCTTGTGGACAATGGGATATGAGGCGGCCTGTAACCCTGGGTTCGGTGCGGGGCGCCGGTGAGGTTGGTGGACTGCTGTGGCCTGTTGTAGGGTTGTGAACCAATGGGGGCTATGGCGGGACAAAGTGTCTCTGTCGCTTCTAGGTCCCCAGTTCAATACACACATACACAGCTGTAAAAGTCATTGCAGAATTGAATGTCACACTCGTAAATTCTGTAGGCAACAAAACAACACAAAGGAGCTACATAATCTGAGAAGTGCAGGGCGAGCTCGAATTTCAAAACCACTCATCAGTGATGCAAATATCCATAACAGGAAAATGTGGTACCGAAGACATAAAATCTGGACTTAGAGCAGTGGTAGAAAGTCATTTGGTCGGATGAGTCTTGTTTCACACTGTTTGCAACATCTGCCCGAGTTTACATCCCAAGGGCTAAACATGTCAGGATTCAATGACAACTTGGGCAGTCATATTGTGCGGTATTCTATGGGCCCCATGGTTACTCTGCAAGGTCGCGTTACTGCTAAGGATTATGTGACCGTTTTGGCTGATTAGGCTCGTACCATGGTACAATGGTTCCCTAATGGGATGCTTCATTCCAAGACGACAGGGCCCCAGTTCAAACAGCTCACATCAAGCATGACTGGTTTTGTGAACACGAGGATGACTTGTCAAATGCCCATGACTATCACAATCACCAGATCTCAAGATTATTGAGTCTTTGCGTCCAATTTGAAGAGAATGGTGCGTAATTGCTGTACACCTCCACCATCGTTACCTGAACCTGCTACTATTTTGCAGGAAGGATAGTATAAGATTCCCCTGAAAACCATACGGGACCTGTACTCAACTATTCCGACACTCTTGGAAGCTGTTCTAATATCCAATGGTATTTCACCTGTCTCAGTATCTTACATACCAAGTCCAACAGTATTGTCATGCTGGCTCTTCCAAGAACTTCAGTAATTATGGAGGAATGTCGTCTACTCCAGGGACCTTCTTTCGAGTTAGAACTTCCAGTTCAAATGATTTAAATGGCTCTGAGCGCTATGGGACTTAACATCTGTGGTCATCAGTCCCCTAGAACTTATAACTACTTAAACCTAACTAACCTAAGGACATCACACACATCCATGCCCGAGGCAGGGTTCGAACCTACGACCGTAGCGGTCACGCGGTTCCAAACTGAAGCGCCTATAACCGCACGGCCACACCGGCCGGCTAAATGTGTTTCTTTTTGGTGTGTCCATAGTTTTGTCCACCACCTGTGTGTCATACTGGAGCTTGTTATCTGTCCATTTCCCCCTGAGAAGCGTACCCATATTAACCAATGGAACCCAGTTTTCCTACAAAATGATGATATCAAAATGATGAACTTCACAATCTTCATATATTTATACTCAAAGCTTTTATTAACATTATATTAAAATTTATTGAGCTGCAATGCACCAAGAGAATGGTGCGTAATTGCTGTACACCTCCACCATCGTTACCTGAACCTGCTACTATTTTGCAGGAAGGATAGTATAAGATTCCCCTGAAAACCATACGGGACCTGTACTCAACTATTCCGACACTCTTGGAAGCTGTTCTAATATCCAATGGTATTTCACCTGTCTCAGTATCTTACATACCAAGTCCAACAGTATTGTCATGCTGGCTCTTCCAAGAACTTCAGTAATTATGGAGGAATGTCGTCTACTCCAGGGACCTTCTTTCGAGTTAGAACTTCCAGTTCAAATGATTTAAATGGCTCTGAGCGCTATGGGACTTAACATCTGTGGTCATCAGTCCCCTAGAACTTATAACTACTTAAACCTAACTAACCTAAGGACATCACACACATCCATGCCCGAGGCAGGGTTCGAACCTACGACCGTAGCGGTCACGCGGTTCCAAACTGAAGCGCCTATAACCGCACGGCCACACCGGCCGGCTAAATGTGTTTCTTTTTGGTGTGTCCATAGTTTTGTCCACCACCTGTGTGTCATACTGGAGCTTGTTATCTGTCCATTTCCCCCTGAGAAGCGTACCCATATTAACCAATGGAACCCAGTTTTCCTACAAAATGATGATATCAAAATGATGAACTTCACAATCTTCATATATTTATACTCAAAGCTTTTATTAACATTATATTAAAATTTATTGAGCTGCAATGCACCAAGTTCTGCTTCCACAAACATACCCTCCCAGGTTTGAGGCCTTTGTAAGCTATATAACCGTTATTGAAAGCGGAAATCTCATCCGTCACACCAATATACAGGATGTCCCAAAAAAAAAAAAAAAAAAAAAAAAAACGAAGAACCTTCAGGGAGAGGCTTCTTACATCAAAACAAGAAAAAAATGTCCAGTAAACATGGGCTCTGAAATATATACCTTAAGAGCTATGAGCACCTCTTAAACAGAAATGTGTTTCACGCTAGAGAAGATGAACAAGAACTCACAGCTCTTAAAGTATGCATTTTAGACCCAATGTTTACTGAACATTTCATCTTGGTTTGGTTCATATTACATCTTCCCAAAATATAGATAGTGAAGCCATGTAGTGCAAGAGATCTATCTCATAGTATCAAAGGTTAACCAGTGCTCATAGCTCTTAACGTATGCATTTTAGAGCCCATATTTACTAGAATTTTTTCTTGTTTGGTGTAAAGAACCTGTCCCTAAAGCCTTTCGGTGTTTTTTTGGGACACACTGTATATGGAATCTTAGGATAAGAATTTTGTTTTGGGGTCGTTTCCTATTTAACTGCACTTAGTGATTATGCATTCAGTGTCAAAACTAAACGTTATTCACTCTGTCGATCCGTGGAAAATGGTTCAAATGGCTCTGAGCACTATGGGACTTAACTTCTGAGGTCATCAGTCCCCGAGAACTTAGAACTACTTAAACCTAACTAACCTAAGGACATCACACACACCCATGCCCGAGGCAGGATTCGAACCTGCGACCGTAGCGGTCGCGCGGTTCCAGACCGTAGCGCCTAGAGCCGCTGGGCCAACCCGGCCGGCCGCTCCGTGGAAGGATGTAAATAATGTTCTGGGCCACGCGTATGCGTAAGTGAAAATTCTTACGTGATAACATGAAAACTGTTTTCCTGGTAACTGTAATCTCGGTCTTATCCAAAAACTTAAGAAAGCAAAATTCGAAATTTTGGCCGCAACACTATAAATAGATCAAGCCGTGAAGGAAACCACGGAGACATTTTGAAAGGGATTTGATATTCACGGACAAGAAATTAAAAGTTCAAAGTTTGCTAGTGACATACTAATTTTGACAGAAATAGCAAAGGACTTGAAAGTCCAAATCAACAGAATAGATGGAGTCTTGGAAAGAGGCCGAAAGGTGAACAACAACAAAAATAATTAAATGCAGTCGAATTAAATCAAGTGATGCAGAGGGAATTTGATTAAAAAATCAAACAATGAGAGTAGTTATGAATTGTACTATTTGAGCAGCAAAACTTCTGACGATGGCTGAAGTGGAGATGACATAAAATGAAGATTCGCAATAGCAAGGAAAAAATTTCTGAAAAAGAGGAATTTGTTAACACGTATTATAAATTTAAGTGCTAGGAAGTCCTTTCTGAAGATATTTGTGTGGTATGTACGGAAGTGATCTGTGTACGATAAAACAGTTTAGACAAGAAGAGAATAGAAGCGTTGGATATCTGGTGATACAGGATAATGCCAAAGATTAGATGCATACATCGGATGACTAATGAGGAGGTACCGTATTGAATGTGAGAGAAAATAAGATTGTGGCACAGTTTGAGTAAAAGGAGGGATCACTTAATTAGACACACTCTAAGTTGGTAATTTAGGGAAGTGTATAGGGTAAAAATTCTAGAGGGAAACAAAGGCTTGACTAGGATAAGAACGTTCAAAAGCATGTCGGTTGCTGCAGTTACGCAAGGATGAGGAGGTTTGTACAGGATTGACTATAGTGGGGAGATGTAGTCTTCGGAAGAAGGCAAAAACCCCAAGTTAATGCCCTCTAAAGTTGATGGACCTACAGGGTGTTACAAAAAGGTACGGCCAAACTTTCAGGAAACATTCCTCACACACAAATAAAGAAAAGATGTTATGAGAACATGTGTCCGGAAACGCTTAATTTCCATGTTAGAGCTCATTTTAGTTTCGTTCTTCCACCTACGCTCAGTGGAGCACGTTATCATGATGTCATACGGGATACTCTACCTGTGCTGCTAGAACATGTGCCTTTACAAGTACGACACAACATGTGGTTCATGCACGATGGAGCTGCTGCACATTTCAGTCGAAGTGTTCGTACGTTTCTCAACAACAGATTCGGTGACCGATGGATTGGTAGAGGCGGACCAATTCCATGGCCTCCACGCTCTCCTGACCTCAACCCCCTTGACTTTCATTTATGGGGGCATTTGAAAGCTCTTGTCTACGCAACCCCGGTACCAAATGTAGTGACACTTCGTGCTCGTATTGCGGATGGCTGTGATACAATACGCCATTCTCCAGGGCTGCATCAGCGCACCAGGGATTCCATGCGACGGAGGGTGGATGCATGTATCGTCGCTAACGGAGGACATTTTGAACATTTCCTGCAACAAAGTGTTTGAAGTCACGCTGGTACGTTCTGTTGCTGTGTGTTTCCATTCCATGATTAATGTGATTTGAAGAGAAGTAATAAAATGAGCTCTAACATGGAAAGTAAGCGTTTCCGGACACATGTCCACATAACACATTTTCTTTCTTTGTGTGTGAGGAATGTTTCCTGAAAGTTTGGCCGTACCTTTTCGTAACACCCTTATATCATGTTTAAAGACACAAATTTTTCTTTTAAAGAAAAAAGATGTTATTCACTATGTTTGTTTAGAATACTTAATCAATCCACCCTCGGCTTAATCAGTTAATCCTCACACACGAGGCTATCAATTTTTTTTAGTTCCCGAGTTACGTACGAGTTTGATTCAGGAACTCAGTGTAGTAGTGAATGAGCAGTCGCCTGTTGCTGCAGCCCATTAACTGGCCCTGCGTGCGGACACACGACATCGCGTGGTGCTGCTGATACTCGTAGCGCTCAATACACGCCGCGCGTAGCCGGCTAATGCGACTCCGATGGGCGTTCCGTGTCTGGCGGGCAGTCTGACGGCAGGGGCAGCACTGCTGACGCCGGAGGTCGTTATACGGACCGGACACCGGCCGCGTGTGGGCGGAGAGTCTACCACTACGGCTGGCGAGGAAACTTTTGTGTGCT
The DNA here is from genome assembly GCF_021461395.2 of Schistocerca americana. Lineage (NCBI taxonomy): Eukaryota > Metazoa > Arthropoda > Insecta > Orthoptera > Acrididae > Schistocerca > Schistocerca americana. The sequence goes on along the minus strand of NC_060123.1, from coordinate 287,475,875 downwards.
CTTAAAATAATTACAGAGCCGGGAAAAATCTTCTGAATTAAAGAGAATCTTCCCTCTATTACCATAATTAAACGAAAATTGTTTTCAGGTGATCTTCAGAAAGTTTACACATCCCATAGTCTTTCGACATAATTGTACACTATTTTTTTTAATTTCTTTTTTTTTTTACTAGAAGAGCGCCTGTCGACAAACAGCGAGGGAGCACCTTGACATCATTACATCGTATTTAGCGCAGAATGTAGGTAGTTAGCACTTTTTTCCTATAGATAGTGCACTCGTACTTTTTTCTTCTTTCTGTTTCAATTCCTACTTATGGGTGACTACTGAAGAGTGCAGCATCATTCCACTTATTCAACACAGCTTGTGAGCAAAATGATTTTAACAACAAACTTAAAAGAGCACTAAAATACTGGTACCTACAAGCTGTGCTTTAGATTTGACAGCATGAGATCTCCTTGTGTTTCAACAGATAACCAATATTTTGGTATGTTGTGTCAGTGCAAACATGGCCGCCTGTAGAGAAACAGCTATAAGGAGCCTATATAAATATTTTCTATCCTTTGTTATTTTGTCCTATTCATTATACTTAGAAGCAAATGAAAGTACATTCAAATAATACGGCTTCCAGAACGTAAATATTCCAATGTACTTTTATATTTTTCTGCTATAAGAGAACCTGTTTTCGACTATCGAAACTGAACGATAACTGATGACGGGAAAAATTCAGATTGTTGACGCAACGGCGTGGTTGACACGGATAAAACATTCAAATCAATATGGGCACCGTATCGCGCGAACTACAGAGAAACAGTGGTTAATACTGACAGAACTGTGGCTTATGCACTCTGCTTTTATGTGAGGATGAACTAAGTTTTCTCGTGCACTCTGCTTTTATGCTAGGATGAACTAAGTTTTCTCGTGCAATGAACGCAAATCGGTAGGTGACTGGTGAAACAATGCATGAGTACGATAACCGGTTTGTACATTTGAAGGACTATATATTGGTGCCAATAAGACTTGAGTAGTGTCGTATCAGTCACTGAAATGAAACTATGTCACAGATGCCACGGAGTAGGACATTGTACAGACTAATCTCCTTGGTACAGACGAATATACTCCGTAAAGGTATGTCCACACGATGGCTCTTTCGTCATGCGCAATCGCAGGCGTACGCGAGTAAAAGATTATGCACACAAATGTGGAAGGGACGCATGCACGAATGGGCGTCCTCGTGTCCACACGTTCCCTCTTTGCCCAAGCAGTCTACTATGAACCCCCATTTTGTTTGGAAGCTTGTGTTGCGTTTATTGTAATGCCTGTCGTGTACAAAAAAGCGCAGAGATTCCCACCGAGGGCGGGTAGCAATGCGGTTTACGCACGTCCTACATTTCCAGGAAATTAGGTGTGAACAAATGCGTATGCGTAGTTGCGCTGTTGGAAATTAATGCGCGTGCGCAAAGTTGAACACAAAAAGGCATCGTGTGGACGCACCTTAAAATACGTCAGTGCCACGTATTTCAAATTGTTCCCAATGTGGAACGATTATCATTACTTGCAACAGACACGTAAGGAGTTTGCAGACGTTATTTACAAAGCAAAATCGTCAGATACCAGTATCGCGCTTCATCGTCATCACACCTAGGAATCGTGCAACGAGGTGAGGTGCGGCCAAAACAAAAATTTTTGAAAAATACATAAAATCAGGCTCTCAATTTCAAAAGTAATGAAGTACCTGTTTTCTTTTTAAAACATAATGTTCTTACAGTCGTAATATTATAATTTGTCGATCTGCAGCAACATTGTCATTACCAATCTACTAATATAATGTAGTGTCTACATCCCTCCCTATAATTCTTGTACTGTTTAAAAAAATAATAGTCAACATGCACCCATTCACTCAGTTCATATTCCACATTTTGTGATCGCCCACGTAGTAAAATAGTAACCGTGAGAGCAACGGATTTGCAAATCGTCATTACACGGCGTGCACGTGAACGTATCATAAATGTGCTTTGTTATGACTGGCCGAGAATCGAAGCTCGTGCTGCATTTGATACTGACAGGTGGTGTTCACGTGTTTGATGTGATTTGTTTATAATATTACGCAAATTGCATAGGTGGGGCACTTCATTGTATTTCGGGCAACTGAATCCGAGATTGGGCCCATGCATATGTATTATTCATAAACAGTGGTACAACCTACTTATGAAAACTGCTTTTAATGTCAGAGAATAATGCTTGCTTAATCTCCGTGGTCCTGATTTGTGCATGTTTGAGTAAAGGCACAGGGAAAATATATGTGAAATTAATATTTTTTGACTAAAACATTTAAGTTCAGTCAGTGTAACATGACAAGATTAGGTAACCACTTCATTACATGGTCACCTGCAATATTTAAATTTAGGTACCATTCCCACTGAATAACCAGTAAATCCCCGATTCTCTAAAGAACTGAACTCCCATGCACGAGGGTCACTCCAAAAGAAATTCACACTATTTTTTTAAAATCCATCTTTTATTCTACATGTTTGAAAGTTTTACAGTGTGTAGATACATCCTTCAGGAACAATATTGTCACTTCTCCACATAATTTCCATCCCTCTCAACTGCCTTACGCCATATTGGAACCAGCGCCTGTATACCCGCATGGGAAAATTCTGGACCAACCTGTTGGAGCCACTGTTTGGCACGTGCACAAGGGAGTCACCATCTTCAAACCTTGTTCCACGAAGAGTGTCTTTCAGTTTCGCAAAGAGATGATAGTCACATGGAGCCAGGTCAGGACTTTAAGGCGGGTATTTCAGTGTTGTCCATCCGAGTTTTGTGATCGTTTCTATGGTTTTTTGACTGACATGTGGCCGTGCATTGTCGTGCAACAGCAAAACATCCTGCTTTTGCCGACGTGGTCGAACACGACTCAGTCGAGCTTGAAGATTCTTCAGTGTCGTCGCATATGCATCAGAATTTATGGTGGTTCCACTTGGCATGATGTCCACAAGCAAGAGTCTTTCGGAATCGAAAAACACCGTAGCCATAACTTTTCCAGCAGAAGGTGGGGTTTTTAATATTTTTTTCTTGGGTGAATTTGCATGATGCCACTTCACTGATTACCTCTTCCTCTGGCGAAAAATGATGGAGCCACGTTTCATCGGCTGTCACAGTTCTTCCAAGAATTTCATCTCCACCATTCTCTTACTGTTCCAAAAGTTCGCTGCATACCGTTTTTCTTGTTTCTTTGTGATCCACTGTCAACATCCTGGTAACCCACCAGGCACAAACCTTTTTTGACGCCAACACTTTCAGTATTCTGCAAACACTTCCTTCCTCTTTCCCAACGTAGCGTGACAATTCGTTCACTGTGACGCGTCTGTCAGCAGTCACCAATTCGTTAACTCTCTGCACATTGTCTGGAGTGTGTGCAGTACGAGGCCTGCCATTGCGAGGACAATCCTCAATATTGCCGTGCCCGCTTTCATCGCGTAACCTGCTTGCCCACCGACTAACTGTACTGCGATCGACAGTAGCATCCCCACACACCTTTCTCAACCTCTTGTGGATGTTTCCCACTGTCTCTTTTTCACAGCACAGGAATTCTATGACAGCACGTTGCTTCTGACGAACGTCAAGTGTAGCAGCCACCTTGAAGACATGCTGTGACGGCGACACTCACGGGAACAAGTTGAACTAAGTTTGAAAACAAGCGGGAAGGATGTATCTACACACTGTAAAACTTTCACACATGCAGAATGAAAACTGTATTTTAACAAAAATAGTGTGCATTTCTTTTGGAGTGACCCTCGTATAAAACGCCTTCAAACTTCTGATTACTTTACAAATGAGTTTGTGTTACACATTTTACTTTACGCACATAAATGAGAAAAAGTTTGGAAAAGGTTTGAAATTACAGTATTTGTAAAGTATGTTGGAAGCACTGAAGTGCTCTCATTCTCATGTAATGGATGAATATAGTCTGGATATTTGCTTACGTGAATTACGCTGCCTCAAGACCTGTACACAGTTGCTAACAACATTACTGTTCTTACTGTGTTCAGGCCTTAACTTAAGATTTTACCTCTTAAGGAGTGGATTATGACAGCATTTAAAATTTTAAAATTCAGTCAATAATATTAAAAAGCAAATTTTAGTTGCCACTGGACGCCATTAGATTAGCAGTGTGCATCTGGGACCTGGTCACTGTGCGCTGGGATAGACATTTGGAAATGTAGATAAGTCTCTTTTTAATAAAACTAAAATAAAATCTTGGGGCCACTATCTACCTAGGTCATGTATATGCTGACAATAGAGAAGTGACTAGGGTGTACTTAATTTTGTGTTCACTATGTGGAAAAAGTAAGATAACCACTGTTAACGTCAACAAGAACTGACAACTGCCTGCCGTTTCAGATGCTGAGTTCTGATTATGAATTATTATGACTCATGTTAAAAAGAAACGCATTGTATTATATATATTATATACCTATAAAATTTAGACCAGTGGATGGAATAGAATTTTGTGATACACTACATAGGACTATGCCACGCAGTAAGATGTCATGACGTACTGGCTGTGGAAGGGTAATCTTCGTTTTGCTCAATCGTGAAAGCTGGAAATCTAATAGGCCTAATGGGATTTTTATTGGGAAAGAACGAACATACCGTCATATCTGTATACGTTAAACGTTAAAGCATTCTTGAAACTTTTGCACAAATCCTTAGAAACATGATACACAACATACTGTAAAGGCATTCTGTGTTGAATCTCAGTGAAATAAATATAAAACTGAAACACAAAACGACACTAAATGATATAGGTTGTCACTATAGCTGGCAGACTTTGGCAATATTCTGGCTGTTCAGACATTTTGCTTCATGGTTCTGAGCACTATGGGATTTAACATCTGACAGTCCCTTAGAACCTAGAACTACTTAAACCTAACTAACCTAAGGACATAACACACATCCATGCCCTTTGCTTCATGGTCTGCTTTGTTTGATGAGAAGGTGGTTCCATGTGAAACTGAGCCTGAGACTTTTTTTTAAATTCTCTGTGTAATTGAACTTATGTCATAGGTTTCTAAAACTAAAAAAGTTAATTTTTTCTCTCCTGAAAAGTTATCAAAGTTTCAAAAGTTCTTGAGAACAGATAGTTATAAACAAGGCAGCAAAGAGGATTTTCTTAGTAGACAAGAAAACGCTATCTAATAACCTGTTCAAACTAAAAGACCTTTTCACAAGTGATTAAATCAGCAGGCAAACACCTGGTATAAAGGATGTCAAGTCTTTTGCAGACTCAGCAAACTAGGAAAAGAGTTAGCTTGCAGAAATGTTATATGAATATGACAGTAAATGAAGGATTTTTAAGGAAGAAAAACCAGATATTCAAACTAAGTTCTTCAGTTTACACGCAATGTACATTCTCTCATTGTATAATTTTGAGCAGTCGTGCAAAATGTGCTCTAGGGTTTGCTCCAATGTTCCATAGTCTCATTGACCATCACCAGTGATTCCCCACTTTTTTAACATTCCTTTGGCCATGGAGTAGCCAGTTCTGATGTAATTGAGGGAGCTCCACGTTATTCTTGATTGGTTCGCTCCCAGAGGTTGGATGGTCAGATAAATTTCACCTCACTTTTTATGACATGGAAGGACGTCCATTGATTTCTCCATTCGTCTCTTAGATTATAGCTTTCTGGGGCGAGTTGGCCCTCGTTTATCCACAAAAGTCAGATATGTTGTAAGTTGTTTAATGTTTCAATAATTGAGTCATATATTTACAACATAATGACTTGTACATTGTTACGCTTAAGGTGTTGGGAGCCCTCAAGGGAACTGCAAGGTAGGAAATCAGAGACGCAATGCAGAGAGAAGGCAAAAGCGGTAGTGTTTAGCTTAGTGGAGAGAAATGGAGAGCCCTGAAGATTGCACATGTTCTGGACAGCTGTTCCAGGGAATAAGTTTCACTTCAGAGAATTATCTGGTAACTCTATCCAGCGAATAGACACTGTTGTAAGGCGTCGCTGTAGAAGATAACCAGGGAAAGGCACGTCTTAGCAGAGACAAAAGGCTTGATACTGGCTCCTGAGAATTGCATCGGGTTAGAGTGCTCCTACAGCAGTCCCCACTTACAGGGAGAAGGCGGGCGGGGCCAAGTGACGTATAACACTGTTGTTGCTGGCCATAATAGGAGTGGCAGTGACGTTTCGCTTTCAGCTGAACGCTTTTGATATCAAACTTGGAGTTTGTTAGAGTAAAAACAAGAAGCATCCCTACCTAGAGAGTAGGGTAGAGACCAGGGGCGCCCTGGAGATGCAGAGCCACTCGCCAGATTGGCCGAAGCTTGGTTAAGTGCCAGTGGATTGGTGGTCGACTATAGGAAGAGGGAAATGGTGCAGCGCCACCGTTCCTCAAAAACCCATATTTTTGTATTCAGAGGGAGTTCTCAGTCAGACCGCTGGGGCGCCGACTCCGTGTTGTTATTGGCGAGCCTCGGTAAGCTCTGACTTGTCTTTTTCTCACTTGGAGTGCTGTTCTCAAGTCTATACGTAATTTGGTGCTAGTGTTGGCTATCTCTGTTAGCACCCGCCCCTCTGGCTTCAGACACTGACTGACTTCTGTTGTGGGATCAGTTGCCTCCTTTGCTTTTTCTAATGTTTAAGAATAGCCTTCAGCGTAATAGTTAGTGTGATCGCAAATAAATAGTGTTAATCAGACCCTGAATTGCATGAGTCTCCTGCTGCAAGCATCCTATCGAGTCCGAGGTTCCGCATCTCTCGTATGTGCCCTGCGACAGTGTTTGGCACTGATCTAAGTCATCAGACTGGCTTCACTGGCAACTTGTCTTTCTGCATTTGCTCCTCACGGTCTGAAAACTGCAGACTGACCTCAAACATCCTGTCCTCCCTGCACCTTGTGACAGGACACGACATACGTAAACAATTTCTAGTGCCATGTGTGGGATATTTCCACAACGACTTTTGAGAATTATAGGGGCTTCGCACGTACTCAGCCCGACGTCATGACTGGGCTGACGGCTTTGAGGCTCATATGAGCTGCAGCACTTGCACTCCAGTGAGAAGTGGTAGATCGCGAAGAGCAGCAGAAAGACGCAGAGGTCCGTAGATGGACCCCTGACGAGGGAAGATGCGGCCAGGACAGCACTGTGTACACGACTTCACGACAACGCGGGGTCGCGAAAATTGCCGAACGACAACGAGGTGGGGCTGCGGGTGCGGTCGAGGAAGGACCGCCAGGGCAGCGACACGCGGCGACAGCGCGACCCGGCCCCGGAGGACGTGCGGCGCCATCGCGAATTTCAGCGGCAGCGGCGGTCAGCGAGCAGACGGCAGGCGGTAGCGGGGAACGGGCCGGCGCAGCACAGCTGAGGGCAACGCGACACCATGTCCTGATCGGCTAACTCACCTCACCTCAGCAGAGCGCTCCGCTTTTAGCAGCGATGCTGTCTCGTCTCACCTCTGCTCAACGTGTCAGCAGATAAAAGTAAGACATGGCCTCGTCTAACAACGCAGTTGCCGATGGTGAAGCAGTAGTATACAGCATTAGTATCAGCGATGCCCTTAAACTTATTCCCCAGACTTTCTATGGTACAAAATCGGCATTAGATGAATTTGTTAATAATGTAGACATAGCTTTTAAATTAGTACGCGAAGCTGACCATCCAATGTTTTAAAATTCGTAAAATCCCGTATTCTGGGTCCTGCACGAAGTAAACTACTCGTGCCTGAATTATCCTCCTCCTGGGAAGAAGTAAGAAATGTTTTGTCGGGAAATTATGAACGTAAGCGTACATTGGATCATTATGCTTGTAATAAATTTCTAGTAGACAATAAAAGGGAGAATCGATTGGAAAATGGGCCAGTAAAGTAGATACACTTCAACATCACTTTCGTGAAGCTGTCCACGGTGCAACGCCCTCATCATCAGCACGGGGTGGGACCTTTGTCATTAGTAGGAAACTTAGGGAGAGTGGTATTCATTAAGGGCTTCTGTTATGATCGCATACAGATAATTGTGCTTGCAAGGGGCGAAAACATCACCCTCATTGAAGCTGTTGAGGCGTCTTTGACTGAAGAATCGGCAATTATGTCCACCAAGGAGAAAGGATTTGGCGATCAAACGCTCCATCTGTCATGAAGAAAGATACAAAACTGTGTTATTATTGAATGGAGTGATCCACCTGGGTATTCGGCACAGACACAAAGCAATACAATGCACAGAGCATTTAACTGTATCACTGCACATGGAATTAATGGCCATAGTATGCAACACCAGCGGGTGCTGCTGCTGCTGCTACTATTACTGCCGTCTGTGAGATGCCCTAGTAGGTACTAGATGGGAGAGGGTGTGGCTCTGTAAAGTCACCTGCCAGGCTAGGGGCTGCCTATACAATAGGTCAGTGATGGACGCCACCAAGTCGGCAATGTGTGGCACCTGCAAACCCAAAAGGACCAGTGGCAGGGTGGCAGATCATTTTGTGTCATAGCAGGTAATGGTGGATTTTAAAGTACGATGTAAATGTTTCACCATGTCACTGGCTGCAGGGTGGTGCTGATGGTAAAATGAATGACGGTTCTGCAAGTCTCAAACAGGGTTCTGAATAAACAAGATGTGAAATGGTGCCTGCACTCCACTGTTATGTGGTGTGGGCAGCTAAAACCCAGAACCCAGACATTTATTAATGCCACAGCAACCGTTTCAGCCGAAGCGTCCAGTGTGGGAATAGCTTCTGGCCAGCATTTAAAAAGGTCTGTTATTGTGAGAAGATAGGGGCAGCCATCTGAGGATGGTAGGGAGACAACAATGTCGATGTGAACATGGGAGAAGTGGTGCTCAACAGGGTAAAATGGGGCAACAGTCAAGTGAACATGAAGGCCTAATTTACCGCACTGGTATGGGACACAGGCATGGGCCCAAATGTGACAGATGTGTTGGACATCAGGCCAGAAGAAATGTTTCTGTATGAGGGGAGCAGAAGTGCAGATGCCAGGGTGAGCCAGGATGTACAGACTATCGAATGGTCTGCAGAAAATGGAAAAGCGAAAGGACGGGAGGGGGGAGGGGGGGGGGGTAGGTAGTGGCAAATGCTGTCTTTCGAGTCGTGCATGTGGTTGAAAAGGATGTCACACCGAATGTGCAAGTCTGTGCCAGGGACCAAGTGGAGATGGAGGAATAGGTCAGAATTCAGATACTGACATAATTGAGCTGGTGGAGAGTCAGTGGACAAGAATTTTGTGAGGGCTTCGTAACGTAATGGAGGGCTGAGGGTGCCAGTGTGGCTGAGGCAGTTGGCAACAGTGTTATCAATGCCAACTATGTGGCATACATTGATAGAAATCTGACCCACCTTCTCCTGCTGGCATAGTTATCAGGCTGAAATGTGAGTGGCATCTTCCTGACGAAGCCTTACCATAAGAGGACAGTGGTCAGTGAAGATGGTGAAAGGATGTCCTCAACCAAAGGGCAGAAGTACTTCACAATCAAGTAGTTCCTGATTGTATGTGGCCCTTTTGTGTTGAGGCCTGGATAACTTAGCCAACAAGAAGACTAGCAGCCACCAAACGTCCATAATGCATTGTTGAAGGACTACACCAATCGTACACTGACTCATATCAGTGGCGGTGAGGCAGAGGGATAGGTGTGAGCCAAAAGGACCACACTGGCAAGGTCACGCTTAGAGCTTTCTAAACTAGCCATCATAAGTGGGATCTTTGGTACAGGTTTGTTAGGCTTCGTTCATCCTTGCAGTGTAACAGAGGCTGTGTTTTTAAGCAAGCAACGAACAAAAATTTACCATTCCAAGAAACTTGTGAAGCTTTTTGTACATTGTGGGATGTGGAAATCCAGACATCGTATGGACTTTCTCAGGCACAGATCATGAGCAGGAAGCAGAGATGGTGTGCCCTAAGAATTCAATCTTGGTTACCCAGGAAACGAATTTTTCAAGGTTGAGAAGGACCCCTCCTCTCTCCAGGCAGGTGAAAATCTCCCTGAGGCGCTCACAGTGTTTGTCCATGTCCCAAGAGTAGATAAGAATATCGTCCAGGTAGGCAAAATATCATTCAGGTGGCAAAACACCATCCAGTCTACTGTGAAGAACCCTATCTAAGAGATGTTGCCCTGTTTGTGCGGTGTAGTGAGAACTTCTGCCACCGAATGTATCAGCAACACCAAATGTAGGCGTAAGAGGTAGAAGGCACTGTATTAAGACTCGTCCAAGTTTCCAAGTGATTTATTGTTTCCAACTAAAGTGCCCTCGTTCCTCTCGATCTGAATCACTGGGTCCCACAATGTTGAGGACACCACTTCGCTGTCTGCTTGGCGCAGAATGGCTGCCTCAGTGACATGTGAGTCGGGCTTGTATGGCAGTGGAGTTGCGTCGTCGTCAAGATGCCGGCAGTTGACTCAGCGGTCTGACCCTGCTGACTCAGTGCCGCTCAGTGTGAGATGCAGGTGGCCAGCTGCGTGCTTCTAGCCGGCATGGCTAAGATCGCGGCAACAAAAAGCGCCCGCGATCCAGAGTCCAAATCTGCGGCCCTCGCCTCAGGATGCCCCCGGTGTGTGTTGGAAGCCAGAACGACTCCTCACGGTAGCGAGCCATGGAGTGGCCTACTACTGGCTGGCTACGGACCTCACGTCGGCCTCAGAGGATCTGAACCAGCGACCCGCTATGGACTGGAACGCTGGCCCCCCATCTGCTGCTGTGTGTAGCTGGTGGTGTGACACACCCCACTGTCCAGAAGAGCTGCCATATTTGAATGAATCTCGTTAGAAGCCCACACCTATTTATACACGGCTGTGCGCCTCTGTTTCGCCACACGTGCCGCTTCGCGTCACGTACTCATAACATGCTAGGTTGGCCAGTGGACCCCTTATGCCTGTGATTTGCGACATGCAAAACCCGTACGTATACTCTTTCAGCAATTTGACAGGCCTCTATTCTGCTTCACAACTGTTGGTATGTGTAACTCACTGCAATCTGGCCCGCACCTGACTGTAACTTGCGCTCAGAATATTGCACAAAACTAAGTTTCCCTATCGTAAACGGTGGTGCCGCTTCATTATTCCCCTCTCCGGAAAGATCCGGTCGCTGGATCGACCCTTAACTAGTTCCTAACTTGGTTGGGTCGGCACCTATGGTATATTTCCTTACTATTAGAAAATTTAAATGTGCTCTAGTGCCCCTTAAAACCATGAAGTGGAACAAAACGTGAAAATTCCTTACTGGAAGACCACTGCTCGATCAACCCCTTACCTACTCGTCTCACGCCTTCGGTATCCACTCCACTGATGCTTGGACTACCTTTGGTTCTCTCTTGGAATCAGCTCTCCACCTGATCAGAAAGAAAACAACAGATAACAAAGTTAAGGCTGCGATGACATTTGGCATAAAGGCGCTCAAATGATCGTTATTTGCCGTTGCCTTTCCCTATACTGAGAGACATGTTGTAAAAGCTGTTCAGCTGATATGCGTCCCTCTTGCTCTAAAATGAACTGGTTTACGGATCACAGCAGACCTAGCTCCAGAGTTTGATTTAACAAGGTCAGATTCTGCCTTGGCAAAAACGTGTCTTCTGGCCAATACAGCTGTGGTTGCGTACCATTCAATTGCGTGACTCCTGAAATTGACGCTGGCAGGTGGAAGGTTGGTCCTATTATGTTACACTTAGTTCCACTGATTAAAATTCTGCTCCCCTCGAGCTCTATACGTTTCGCTTCTGCAAATACTCCCCGCTCAAAACAACTTGCTACTACTACCAAATTCTCGTAGGTGGAGAAGATCCAATGCATCCCGACCCGTTGCAAGCTTAATTTTGGCTCCACAATGTCCCTTGGACAGTCTATTCCTTTCTGTCCAGCTAAACATAACTGCATCATGCATGTGTCCCGATTGGTACTTACCACCCTGGCTGGACATACCGTTACCTTCCCTCTATGGCAGCTTCGTAATTCCTCCCTTGCCATCTAGGCGTATTGGTTTCTGTTTGCCAAGATCAGCAATACCTCTTTAGTTTTCACTTCAACAAACTTGCTCAACGCTCCCCACTTCACTAGCCTGAGAACAGGGATCACCATCACCCTTCCTCCCTATTCAAAAGACTGCTGTCCCCAGTAGGCTCACATTACCCGAAGACACATACAACATATGACAATACAATGCCTAATTAATCTACGCAAACCCAATGATACATGACACGAAAACAAAAAAAAAACTACAAATACTCTACTGCTTTCTGGATCGCAAAGCATACAGTACTTCACGCTGTACTCTATCTTCCTGGTTTTCTCTGTGCCAAGCACCTCTCTTCACTCTCTCTTTCTTCCTCTTTCCTTCCTGTAACACGCCTGGAATCACATCCCCGCAACCCTTAAATGGCCGTAACCGCCCAATGTGTACTATCATTGTTCTAGTTGGCAGCTGAAGCTTAAAATGGTACAGCCCTTGATACCTCGTGAGGAACTTCTTTGTTTTTCCTTTTTGTGTATAGGGGCTGGACAGCATTACCCATTGCCCCACTCTATACTGCAGTAAACTCCCTTTCCACTTTACTGCGTCTTCCTGCCTTTCCAAAGCCTTTGTATTCGCCTTTTGTATCCGTTTCCAAACATCCCGAACTGTTCTTGCGAATTGACGTACAGATTCACCGGTCCTCCCTTTCTGTAGCCTCACCAAATCAAAAGGTAACAGCATTTTTCGCCCGTACACTACCTCATATGGAGACAAACCGGTATTTATATGGACTTTTGCATTGTATGCTCATACAATATGCTTCAAACACTTGTCCCATGGATGGTGATGAGAATCCACATAAAAATTCACCATATTCCCGATTCTTCTGTGTACCCGTTCTGTCCTTCCATTGGCCTGTGGATGCAATGCACTCATCCTCAACTTCTTTATGTTCAACAATTTACGCAGTTCCTTCATTAAATCCGACGTGAGGTGGGTCCCTAGATCAGTAATTATTGTCTCCAGTACATCAAAACTTCAAAATCCAGTTGTTTACTAACGCTTGCTCGACCATTGCTGCCTGTTGATTTGTCATAGCCACCATATCCACATACCTCGAAAAATGGTCTATTATTGTCAGAACGAATCTTTTCCCCGATGGTGTTTGCCTGAAAGGTCCTAAGACATCGATCCCCAGCATAGAGAATGGACATGTCGCTTCCGCTGTATCTGTTTCCGGCTCAAATCTGTTCTCTGTGCACATGGTATACAGTTCATGACATACTGATCCACATCTACTTTCCTACCTCTCCACCAATACCTCTCTGCCACTCTCCTATCCATCGCTCTACACCTTCCATGACCAGATAACACGTGATCATGTGCTTCCTTTAAAATCTCATCCCTCAATTTCGCTCGCACTACTACCCTTGGCCCTAACTTCGTTTCCCTGCACAGAAGACCGTCGTACATATTAAATTATGGCTGTGTCCTATACAATTTACAATCGTTGTCTGCATCCTGTTATTCTTGCCATACTGCTAGGTCATAACCTATGACTTCTGCTTTTGCCACCTTCCTACTTAGTGCATCTGCATTACAGTGCTTCTTCCCAGGCTTATGCACCACCTCGTAGTCAAATTCACTGAGCCTCACAGCCCATCTAGCGAGTCTAGTGGATGGATCCTTCAACCCCAACAGCCACTTCAATGCAGCATGATCTGTCACTATCCGAAATCTTCTCCCATATAAATAACACTTAAAATATGTGATTACATAGATTACGCTAAGCATCTCCCTCTCAGTTGTTGAGTAATTCCTCTCTGCTGCATTCAATTGCCTAGACGCATATGCTATAGGATGTTCTTTCCCATCAATTTCCTGACTGAGAACAAACCCTAATGCTTGATTCAGTGCATCGCTTGCTAGTACAAACTCCTTTTCAAAATCTGGAAACACAAGAACCGGACTTGTTGTTAACACTTCTTTCAGTTTGTCAAATGCTTTCTGACACTCTTCTGGCCTCTCAAATTTCACACCCTTCCGTAACAGTCGTGTCAAAGGCTGTGCCAAATCTGCAAAACCCTTCACGAACTTTCGATAGAAATTGCAAATTCCGATGAATGACTGCTTTTCCTTAACTGTTTTCGGTTCCCGAAAATCCCTTACAGCCTGTACCAACCTCGGATCTGTTCGCACTCCATCCTTACTGATAATATGAGCCAAATATTTTACTTCTTCCAATGCAAAATGACACCTCTCCAGGCTCAAGGTCAAACGAGCTGCTCTTAACCTCATAAAGATGTCCCTTAACCGCTGTCTACGTTGCTCCATACTACCTGAAAATACTATAATTTCATCCAGATAGACCAGACACTGCCGTGGTTTCAAACCCCTCAAGGCACTGTCTAGCAAACACTGAAACGTCGCCGGAGCGTTTATCAAACGGAATGGCATTCTAATGTACCGGTAATGGCCTCCAGGAGTAGAGAAAGCAGTTTTTGGACGATCCTCTGGAGCCACCTCTAACTGATGATAACCACTTGCCAAATCCATCGTAGAAAAGTACTGGCACTGTCCTAAGTGATCCAAAGTCTCCGATATATTTCGATATATTTGGAATGGGATATGCGTCTGTTACTGTCTTATTATGGAGTTTCAGTAGTCACAACAGAACCTGTATTTCTTAGTTCCATCCATAGATTTTTTAGGCAAAACGACAATGCCCACTCCCCAGCAACTATTACTACGCTCTAAAATACCGTCCGCAAGCTGCTGATCAATGAAATGCTCCACAATCGGATGTAAATACCTGGGTATTCTATGTGGTTTACGGTAAACAGGTGTTTCATTCCCTGTTGGTATCCTACGTTCAACTAATGAAGTTGCTGGTAACGACCTTTGTGGAAAAAACAAATCCTTAAATTCCCACAGTAATTCTTCCATATGCTCTCTTTCTCCTCCTCTCAAATGCTTAATTTTGTCATGCAATCCAGTTTTTTCGGCAGTTAGTGGTTGATCGCTTCGATTACCTCTCGAATACCATTCTTCGTCATCTGGCACATCCAAATTTGCTGCTAAAACTGGTGGGTCTAGCTTCCTTCGTCCCATTATATTCCTAGTAGCCACTGACACTTGCGCCCTTGTTTCCAACAAAATCTTAAAACTTTTTACTTCCTATGGATCCTACCACTGAACATTCCACCTCTGCATACGTATTCGTAGCATTGAAATTAAACGGGAGCTCCTTTGGGTGGGTCTTGGCCCCCTCTGCCGTTTAACGCTTGTTCACTTCTCCTACCTCCACTTCTGGATCCTCTTCGCTGCCGATTTCCACCCCTTTCTTTATTCCTTGGTGACTGGGTACATTGCCTCTGCACATGTACCGTACAACCACACTTAAAACATTTCACACTTGCTGTAAACATTGTTTGCCTCTCGCATACCCTTGTTGCCATGTCTATTTCCTCATATTGAATTACCAGCTGAATGGCCGAATACAAATCTTTCGGAGCCCCTTCACGCACTTTCCCTGACATATTCGCCTTTGAAAAATACACCAAGTGCCCTTTGCTCGGCCTCCTGCAACAGAACACTAATCGCTTCATCGCTCTGAGCCAACTAGTAAGTATCCTCATTAATTTCCCTTACCCTGTCTGCAAATTTCTCCATCGTCTCCCCCTGTCTCTTTGACATTGTACTTAATCTCTCTCTAAAGTACCGAGCACTATTCTGGTTTTTGTACCTTTGTTAATGCCCTTCCTTTAACTGCTTAAACTGTCCTGCCTTCTTTAAGGCCTCAGAACACCTCACATATGTTTTTGCTTCACCCGTTAATCTAATCTTGGCTGTATGTAACAACTGCTCATCAGACCAACTATTCATCATCGCTGAAGTCTCCAAGTCCTCCACAAATGAATGCACATTCTCAGATGCCTTGCCACAAAACGGAACAATCAAACTCGTGACAATCTCCTGCACCCTAGGCAACAACGACTGATCAGATGCGGTTCCCCGCACACTTCTAGATGTTAATTCGTTTCTAAATTGCGTATTGTCTTCTGTCAGTTGACCTAATTTTTCCAACAAAATCCGTACCGCTTATGGTTCCGACATAGCTCGCGTCCCTGACTCTGCCATTGTGTTGCTTTCGTTCCCAGTTAGTCCCGTAACAAAACATTCAAGTACAAGAATAACCCAGCTCCCTACATTTCAGTATCATCATACGCAGTAACATCATACTCAAACCAATACAAAAGTAATTAAATGCCACGAAAAAAAAATCTTACTGCCCCAAATACACTAACACTTATTATGACAAAAAAAAATAATATGCCTACGCAAAACGTCTAAAATGACCTGGCGGGAGCCATACTCAAAAATAAAAAAGGCAAGAAAACGTCCAACATCAAAAGAACACTGGTCAAAACTCACCACATCTTGTGAGTGTAATGTTGGTGGTGGGCTCAAACGTCGTACTGGACAGATGACGTCTGCTATTCTGACACCAAATGTAGTGGGAACTTCTGCCACCGAAAGTATCAGCAACACCAAATGTAGCAGGAAGAGGTATTAAGACTCGTCCGAGCTTTCCAAGTGATTTATTGTTTCCAACTACAGTGCCCTGTACCTCTTGATCTGCATCACTGGGTTCTGCAATGGTGAGGACACCACTTCGCTGTCTGCTTGGTGCAGAATGGCTGCCTCAGCGACCCATGCACGCACTGCTGTGAGTTGGACATGTATGGCAGCGGAGTTGCACCGTCATCAAGATGCCAGCAGTTGAGTCAGTGGTCTGCAACCCTGCCGACTCAGTGCCGCTCAGTGTGAGCCGCAGGTGGCCAGCTGCGTGCTTCTTGCTGGCATGGCTAAGATCGCGGCGACAACAAGTGCCCACGATCCGGAGTCCAAATCTGTGGCCCTTGCCTCAGGATGCCTCCGCATGTGTTGGAAGCCAGGTTAAACTGCCCCGGTAGCGAGCCATGGAGTGGCACACCACTGGCTGGCTATGGCCCCGCATCGGCCTCAGAGGGTTGAACCAGCGACTCACCGTGGACTGGAATGCTTGCGCCCCATCTTCTGCTGCGTGTAGCTGGTGGTGTGACATGCCCCGCCATTCAGGAGAGCTCCCACACGTGAATGAATCTCGTTAGAAACCCGCATCTATTTATACGCAGCTGTACGCCTCTGTTTTGCCATACGTGTCATTTTGCGTCACGTATTCATAACACACTAGGTTGGCCAGTGGGCCCCTTTTGCCTTTGATTTGCGACATGCAAATCCACTACGTACACTATTTCAGCAATTTGATGGCCCTGAGGCCTCTATTCTACTTCGCAACTATTGGCATGCAAAACTCACTACAACCCAGCTCGCAACTGGCTGTAACTTGAAGCCAATAGGTTTAATAATAGCTGTCTTATCAATGTCCTCACATGTGATTGGGTTCTATGGGAAAGCTTTTGCATGTTTTTTCTTGCTACCGATAGTGAGGCTGGAAATCTCATCACTATAGCTGCATAGAAGCAGAGCAGGATGGTGGAAGCACATTGAGCCACTAAAAGTCACCGCATGGGCTCCAACTCCAATCCTTCTAAGATGCTAAATGAATTATGGTGGACCAAAGGCCTTTGGATGGGCGGAGGATTACTGCAGCAGTGGTAGTCTCAATTTCTGCCGGCACAAACAGTGCTGAGGAGGAAGCAGGAGTGGGGGGGAGTAGGGGGGGGGGGGTATGGACCAGGGCAGGAATTTGAACACGGACTTGGAGAGGTCTGAGCTGGTGTCAATGAGGTAGGCAGTTGTTGAGGTGTGGTTATGGTGGTCAAGCGTGAAGAGGTTCTGGGAAACTGTTAAGCAACCACACTGACTGCAAGCAGAGCCATGAATGCTTTAGCCTTGTGGGTGGTGACCTTGGACCATGTGCGGCAGGATGGAGTACACGGAAGTGGGCAGGTGCAAATGAGCGAGGGCAGAAGTTAAGTTTGCCATCTCGCTCATGTTTTGCTAGGTAAGCAACTTGATCCTTGATTGTTTATAGTTTTAACTTTTTTCTATTGCTCAGGTACCACTCAGTAATTTGAATAGGGCCTGCAGTTGAAAGTGTCACTGCCAAAGCATTAATGAAACCATCTCATGGGTTCAGCATCAAGTGGGTCCTGGGTTCAGTGGGTGGTAATACACGTATACTGATGCACACATTGGTGGTTGTTGTGGTGAGGTGGGGGAGAGCCATGGACACTTGAGCCTTGTGGGTGGTGAGTTTGGACCATGTGGTTGGGGCATAGTGGGGGACACAGAAGCGGGCACGTGCAAATGAGTGAGGGGAGAAGTTAAGTTTACAGTCTCGCTCATTTTCAGCAACACAAGCTTTTTACTAAGACAGACAAACTACTGCAAATTGCATAACAAAAAAAAAGGAAAATATATGATATGTACACAATCTAGGTGTGACTTCCACAGTGCAAGTTCTGTTTATCAATCTCAGCACAGGAACAAAACTTCACTAAGATTTTCACAAGAATGAAAGTCAACATAAACACTAAAAATTCATCCCTAGTGGAGGCTCCGGGAAGTGGCAAATGAAATTAAAGAGGGCATATGCCTTCATGTGCAAAGGAAGGTACACAACTGTGTGATAATTGAATGAGGCAGTCCATGTTGGAGCTTGGAACTGGCACATATCAATGACCAGGGCATTTACGTATGTTTCTGAATGTGAAACTATCAGCCTCCGGAAATTGGAAGGTGGCTCTCCAAAATAGCTTAAAAAAAATAAAGGGAAAACAGCACATGAGATATACGCCACTGGACTGCAACTTCTCCTATTTGGAAGCTATGGCACTTGGAAGCTATCTGCCCGAAGCAATGCATGAAGCTGACTCACCAGATACGTCAAGCAGTTATTGTGCAGCATTCCTTGAGTCCTCAGTAAAAGAATTGGTCCAAAACAAAAGCACTGGTTCACAAACCAGAGGAGGATCATTCATGCAGATGCTGCATCGGCTGTTCACCAAAGTATGCCTGCCTGGCACATGGACAGGAATTCCAGACGGAAGCACTTGTAGGCAGACTGCAGTAGTAATGAGGGGAGGGGGGGGGGGCATTCCTGTCAGTATGTATCCACTATGGTGCAGGTGGTTTTGGTGTGCATCTAGATGAGGCTGTGAGGGCAGGGTCATCTGCTAGGGCTAACTGTGAGACTCACAAAATTTAGAATTTAGGAAGGTGCCATAGGTTCACATCTGCCATGGATCTGAAACAATACAGAAACTCACCACGAAAAGGAAATATGATATTTTTGTAATGAAGAAAAAATGTACCCTAGACTCCAGTAGGGGCCATGTCCCTTTTGTGTCCCCTTTAGGGACACTTTTGTGTGGAGTGCTTTTGTTAAACTATAACCTAAGCCTCCAATGAGTATAAAAAGAAACAGTCAAAAATGGAATTCAGTGTTTCTGCATCAGTTTGTTACCCTTCATTTTGATAGCTGCATAACCTATGCATGCCAGGAGATTAACTGTGGTGCAGCTCACATCCTTAACATACGAGCAGAATATTTTGGTGTTTGTGAATACTGTTTAAATGTGTTCCTGCAAAGCTATATGATGAAATGTAGTGATTTGAGAATTTCTGTGTAAATTCTAGAACCACTCAGCTTTCTACCATCTCGAGCACATGATATTCTGGATATGAGTGTGGGATAGTAGAATCCTACCTACTGCATGTCACATGTTTGTGTGTGCATGTTTAAAATCTGTCATGGGAAGAAAGTAGATTTGGTGGTCGGACGGCACTGACAAGTACCTGTCAGGCAATCCATAGATTTTTTAGTGAGTGTGTAGGGGAGAACCATAGATTTTATATGCAGCTCTGTGCTTATTGTGTAATTGACTATTGTTATTAAAACAAGAACAGTTGAAAAAGTACTCTTGAAGACTCTTGACACAATCTTGTTAGAGGCAAGATTCATTTTATTATTCATGTCAAGAAAGGTCATGGTATCCAAGCCAACTTTCTTTTAACTGTAACTCAATTTGTTTCTAATGTCTGACTTTATGAGAGACTTGCAGGAAGTTACATATTCATGTGGAAAGTGAGATTTTTCTTGTGTATGGAGGGCAAATACATCATTAATTAATTAAAAGTAAAGTTTGTATGTCTACTTATTTCATAACTAGAAAGAGTCTAAAAATTTCTATACCTAGCATTATTCGATGGAGAAGAAGTCAAAAGGTTTTCCAGCAGCAAGCTATTCAGTAAAGAAGAGAGGCTGCAAATTCCAAGTAAGTAATCTCGTAAAGAAGTGGAAGGTTGGGTTGGGGGAATAAGCTGATATAACCCAGATCCACAAACATGCACTTTAAGTCATCAGAAAGTTAGAAAAGCATCACATGTTTTCTCATTCAACATCTTTCTATTTTTAGTGGTACACTTTGTTTTACACTTATTGCACAGCATTCATTAGAATGATGTAGCAAGAAATCAAGCAAATGATGCAATTAGACATATGAAAATGGTACTGGGTAAGTTAAATGACACTAAAACAATTGTTGTCAACATTCCACAGAGGCATGATCTTATGAAACAGTCTATTGTGAACCGGGAAGTTCATAAAACAAATGATAGGATTAAAGCTCTATGTAGTAAATTTCAGAATGTGTCTCTAGTAGATGTCAGCTATCTAGAAAGGGGGCTGCACACATCTCATGGTCTGCACATGAACAAAAGAGGCAAAAAGATTGTTAGTAGCAAAATTCTTGAGGAAGTCAGGCGACATTGTTCACAAAGTGATGAAAAGAAGTCCATTGCCATGGGGTGGTACAACCCACCTCAACAAAACCTGCCACAACACCAGCCACCGCTGGCAAGCCAGGGAAACTTGTAACGTCTGCTGGCCTCATTGCTAGTCCAAAATTATCCTCTAAGGACCAGCAGGTAAAACTCAGCCTTAAAATCATACACCAGAATCTTGGTAGTCTTAGAAATAAGCATAATGATCCAGATGTAATTTCACGGATTGACAAACCCGATATATTAGTTGTAACTGAACATTGGTACAATGAAGCTCTGATTAGCGTTAGTCAACCACTGTGTATGAAATTCTGCACAGCCTTCAGTAGAAAAGACAAGACTGGGGAGGTGTAGCAATTTTCACTGTAAATGAAAGTAATTTTAATGTCATTGATGTGAGTGCCTTCTGCTTGGAAGGAGTCTCAGAATTTGCTGCAATAAATCGAAAATGGGGTAGAGATAACATAACAGTTATCGGTGTTTACAGGTCACCTGCAGCAAATACAGATACCTTTTTTGTAAATCTTTCTGACTTGCTTTTATATATAGACAACACATTTTCTGGGCCAAATGGTCACGTAAATATTATAGTTACAGGGGATATAAATATAGATTTCTTAACAAATGATGTCAGCACCAAAAAGTTACATCGTCTGTGTGATGAATTTAACCTGACCCCACTCATTCGGGAACCCACTAGAGAAATTGGCAATAGTAAAACATGTCTTGACAACATAATGACTAACATGACCCACCTATCCCACAGTGCTTCGGTTTTAAAACTAGCCATCTCAGATCACCATGCGGTACAGCTTAAATTGGAGCTCCATGAGGCCCCCACTGTCACCACAAAGCAACAGTTTGTAACTAAAAGAATAATGTATAATGACAACATAAATAGACTAAACTGCATGCTAGCACAAATAAAATGGTTTGAAAACAATAGCTTTTCATATGATAGCTTTTCTGTCAACTTCTATTACTGCTTTGACACCACATGCCCAGTTGTAATCACAAAAATGAAACAAACAAAAAATATAAACAAAAATATTTGGGTAAATTAAAACTACTCCACAGTGCAATGCTGAATAATAGAGAGATTCCTGGGCTAAAGGAAGCCTTCAAAATATATCAAGCACACTATAAGGACATACTAACACAGACCAGGAGCAACTGTGTTGCAAATAAGCTTCAAAACTCACAAAATGTAACTGCTGGCATCTGGGCAGTCATAAACAGTTTTAGAACCTGCAATGACAAATCCTGTATGGACTTTACTATTAACCACAATGGCATGCTCATAAAAGACCAACTGGAAATTGTAAATATTTTTAATGAATATTTTTCTTCCGTAGGGGAAGCCATAAATGACAAACATAAAAAAATGCACTACAGTTTTAAAGGTAATACATGTGACCATAGTATATATCTAGCCCCCACAAACTGTGCAGAAATAATGGGCATCATTAGCTCTCTAAAACCCTCTAATTCAGCTGGGCATGATGGCCTAAATATTAATGTTTTAAAAGCCTGTAGCCAAAATGTCTCTATACCTCTGTCTGTAGCAGTCAACAATATAACAGAATCAGGCACCTTTCCAGACAGACTAAAAATAGCACAGGTAACACCCATTTTTAAGAAAGGTGACAACAACAAATTAGAAAACTACACACTAGTCTCAATCCTTCCTGTCTTTTCCAAAGTAGTTGAGAAAGTTATATACAACAGGATTACAAACTTTCTTAACAAACACAACCTGATGTTCAAAAATCAAAATGGATTCCTAAAAGGTAAATCAACTAGCACTGCAGCTGCTCAACTAATTGAAGAGGTGTTAGGGGGTATCAAAAGCAAGGAACATGTGGCAGGTGTATACCTAGACCTGGAAAAAGCCTTTGATTGTGCGAATGTTGACATCCTATTAGACAAGCTATGGAACGTGGGCATTAGAGGCGCTGCTTATGACCTAATAAAGTGTTATACGAGCAATAGAAAACAGTTTGTTCTACTTAAAATGGAAAGTGGTGTCTACAAATCAGAGATCACTGGCACAAAATATGGCGTGCCCTAGGGCTCGGTGTTGGGCCCCCTTCTGTTCTTGATCTATGTAAATGATATTAAATACTGTACTATAAATTCCAAAAGTGTTCTGTATGGCAATGACATGTCCACTGTGTGTGAAAAGGAATCATGTAATGAACTAGAGACTGAGTGTAATAATGTGACAAAAGAAATTGTTCAGTTTTTTAATGAAAGCCACTTAAATGTAAGCACCAGTAAAACATGTTTAATGGAGTTTAACAAAAGTAGTTTGAATAATGAAATTAAATTATACATGGGCAACAAATTGGTAAAGAAAGAGTTTAGTGTAAAATTCCTTGGCATAACAATCCAAAGCAACCTGAAATGGGACACACATATTGACACCCTAGCAACTAAGTTGGCAAAAAATATATTTGCCATCAGTACTATTAGCAAGTTCTGTAGAGACACTGTAGTCCTAAAGACTGCATACCATGCTCTTTTCTCCTCTCACTTGACCTACGGTATTGAAATTTGGGGGGGGGGGGGGGGGGGGGCAACAACCAAAGCTAATCTAGATAAGCTACTCATTCTTCAAAAAAGGGGTGTGAGAATAATCTGTGGAGCAAAATACAGGGAATCTTGTCGCAACTTGTTTCCAAAAACAGAGGTGTTAACTGTTATAAACATATACATTCTAAAAGCCATATTGCTTGTGAAAAGACTGCACCCAAACACTTATTCAGTTTTCCACCAGTACAATACTAGAAATAAAGAAAGATTTTACATTGGCAGCCACAGAACAGAACTTTACGAAAAGGTGCCTCAGTACGCAGGTACAAAATTAGCTAATGCACTGCCTGGTGCAGTCTTGGCTCTTCCTACAATTAAACTGAAACATCAGCTTAAGAAATTTTTAGTAAAACACCCTTTCTACACATTAAAAGAGTACCATACTTACATGAAGAACAACAAATGCTTTGTGAAATTATGTGAATAGAAATCAGTAAACATCTTATTGTAATTTTGTTGTAAATTAATGACATATTCAGAAGAATATGTCTTGTGTATTGTACAAATAGCTTAAATCATTACTGTTTCTTTGTACATGTGCAGTGTACCATTCGATGTTGAATAAAGCTATTATTATTATTATTATTATTATTTATTTATTTATTTCTTTTCTCAGACGTTATGTCTGGTCAAAAATGGAAAGTGACGCGGACCTTGATCAAGCGTGACTTCCTTTTAACTGTACGGTATATGTTATATTGCATTTAGGAACTTTCGGGTAATTGAACATGTATCAATAATTATGGATTTCTGTAGTTGTATATATAAGTTTGGATGTAGCTGTATTGCATTGATGTACTGCTGGATATTGTGTGGTATGACTCCTGTAGTTGATAGTATAATTGGTATAATGTCAACTTTATCCTGATGCCATATGTCCTTGACTTCCTCAGCCAGTTGGATGTATTTTTCAATTTTTTCTCCTGTTTTCTTTTGTATATTTGTTGTATTGGGTATGGATATTTCGATTAGTTGTGTTAATTTCTTCTTTTTATTGATGTGTATGATGTCAGGTTTGTTATGTGGTGTTGTTTTATCTGTTATAATGGTTCTGTTCCAGTATAATTTGTATTCATCATTCTCCAGTACATTTTGTGGTGCATACTTGTGTGAGGGAACATGTTGTTTTATAAGTTTATGTTGTAAGGCAAGCTGTTGATGTATTATTTTTGCTAAATTGTCATGTCTTCTGGGGTATTCTGTATTTGCTAGTATTGTACACCCGCTTGTGATGTGATCTACTGTTTCTATTTGTTGTTTGCAAAGTCTGCATTTATCTGTTGTGGTATTGGGATCTTTAATAATATGCTTACTGTAATATCTGGTGTTTATTGTTTGATCCTGTATTGCAATCATGAACCCTTCCATCTCACTGTATATATTGCCTTTTCTTACTCATGTGTTGGATGCGTCTTGATCGATGTGTGGCTGTGTTAGATGATACGGGTGCTTGCCATGTAGTGTTTTCTTTTTCCAATTTACTTTCTTCACATCTGTTGATGTTATGTGATCTAAAGGGTTGTAGAAATGGTTATGAAATTGCAGTGGTGTAGCCAATGTATTTATATGAGTGATTGCTTTGTGTATTTTGTTGGTTTCTGCTCGTTCTAGAAAGAATTTTCTTAAATTGTCTACCTGTCCATAATGTAGGTTTTTTTATGTCGATAAATCCCCTTCCTCCTTAATGTGAATCTTTCTGTTGCTGAATGTATGTGATGTATTCTATATTTGTGGCATTGTGATTGTGTAAGTGTATTGAGTGCTTCTAGGTCTGTGTTACTCCATTTCACTACTCCAAATGAGTAGGTCAATATTGGTATAGCATAAGTATTTATAGCTTTTGTCTTGTTTCTTGCTGTCAATTCTGTTTTCAGTATTTTTGTTAGTCTTTGTCTATATTTTTCTTTTAGTTCTTCTTTAATATTTGTATTATCTATTCCTATTTTTGTCTGTATCCTAGATATTTATAGGCATCTGTTTTTTCCATCACTTCTATGCAGTCGCTGTGGTTATCCAATATGTAATCTTCCGGTTTAGTGTGTTTTCCCTTGACTATGCTATTTTTCTTACATTTGTCTGTTCCAAAAGCCATATTTATATCATTGCTGAATACTTCTGTTATCTTTAGTAATTGGTTGAGTTGTTGATTTGTTGCTGCCAGTAGTTTTAGATCATCCATGTATAGCAAATGTGTGATTTTATATGGGTATGTTCCAGTAATATTGTATCCATAATTTGTATTATTTAGCATGTTGGATAGTGGGTTCAGAGCAAGGCAGAACCAGAAAGGACTTAATGAGTCTCCTTGGTATATGCCACACTTAATCTGTATTGGCTGTGATGTGATATTATTTGAATTTGTTTGGATATTAAGTGTGGTTTTCCAATTTTTCATTACTATGTTTAGGAACTGTATCAATTTTGCCTTCAGTGGGCAAGTGCTCTGCCATCTGAGCTACCCAAGCATGACTCACAATCCATTGCAGGAGAGCTTCTGTGATGTTTGGAAGGTAGGAGGCGAGGTATTGGCAGAAATGAAGCTGTGAGGACGGGTCGTGAGTCATGCTTGGGTAGCTCAGATGGTAGAGCACTTGCCTGCGAAAGGCAGAGGTCCTGCGTTTGAGTCTTCGTCCAGCACACAGTTTTAATCTGCCAGGAAGTTTCACTCAAAGAGTACTTTTGAAAAGAGCACACAAGTGTTCACAGGTGGTCTGCTTTATAGATGAATTACACTTTCCAAGAATTCTCCCAATAAACTGATTTTAACCATTCATCTTCTGTACAACCAACCTTACATGCTTGTTCTAGTTTATACTGCTTTTCACAATTATGCCAAAATACTTAATAGCTGTGATTGTGTCAAGGAGCACACCATTGCTACTGTATTTGAATACTGTAGAATTGTTTTTCTGATTCATCTCCATTAACTTATATATTCCCATATTTAAAGCAAGGTGACATTCATGTCACAAAATGGAAATTCTGTGCAAGTCCCTTGTAACTTCTGACAGTCACTGAAAGATGACACTTACGTGTGCACTACAATTTCATCAGCAAACTGTTGCAGACTGCTGCTACCCATATCCATCGGATCAGTTACGTTTATAGAGAACAAGAGTGGTCACTTTAACACTTCCCTGGGGCACTCATAATGATATCTTTGTCCTTGATGAATACTCACTGTCCAGGACAAGACAATGGGTTCTATTACTTACATAGTCTTTGAACTACTCACAAGTCTGGAACATCTACCATATGTGCCGATATTCATTAACAATCTGCAGTGCGGCACTGTGTCAAATGCTTTCAAGAAATCTAGGAATATAGAATCTGTCTGTTGTCCTTCATCCCTCTTTACAGGATATTGTGTATTTTCAAAAAACAAAACAATGGGAAGTCCAGGGTGGAATAACAACAATATTATGAAAAGGATAGATTGCTACCCACAATATAGAGGAGACATTGAGTTACACACATGCAGAATGAAAAAAACTGCTACATATTTAAGCTTTGGACAAAAAGGTCTTCTTCTGAAGTAGAAAACACACACACATTCACACAAGAACAACTCAAACACACATGATCACTGTCCTGACTGCTGTGGCTTGGGACTTTCTGCTGGGCAAAAGGGTTGTAATAAATGCAAGCTAACTAAGCAAGGGGTCAATGCTGAAGAGTACACTTAATAAAACTGAGCTGGAATTCCATCTGGACTTTGCAGTTTTTGGCTGGGCAATAAATCACATTTTGTCTAATGTATGATTCTCTAATCACAGAGTCTCCTGGTGGAAACATCTGGTGGATATGGAATAGACAATAATGTTGCCTATCAAGAAGTCTCAGAAGGGCCATTAACACTCAGGATTCTCTCACGTAAACTTGCACTTGGGCAAATGTCTGTTATCCAGGCCCCATATGACTGTCCTGGTTTCTTGGCTAACTGGTAGAATTATAGTCTGGCAGCAGTGTGTACCTTTTCTTGTGATGCTATGAACTATCAAACTTGAAGATTTCATTTTGAGACAATACTGCTGGACATGTTAGTGGTGTTAACTTCTTCAAAACTCATACATAACTGGATCATGTACTTGATAAACCCTGAATTGATAAAGCAGTCACTTCTCTTAGAGCCCTAGCCCTCCAACACTAGTTGGAACGAAGGAAACACAGTGGCTGTGGGTGGATTTACAGCTAGCAACTGTTGGTGAACCAATAAACTAGTAACTGTGCTGCAAGCTTACTCAGCAGCTCTTTTGTTGTTTCTGTTCTGTGCAGTAGAATGTGCACAAACAGATTCTAAAGCAAGTTGCCAATCTCTGCACCACTTGGAAATCTTATCAAGATCTGACTGAATATTTATGCAGCTTCTTTCAGATAGTATTTCATTATAGATAACTGGATCATCTGCAAAAAGCCTGATTATGCTATTAATATTGTTTGCAAGGTCATTAATGTACAACATGAACAACAAGGGTCCAAATACACTCCCAGGGGGCACACCCAAAGTTACTTCTACATCTGATGACGACTCTCCAACCAAGATAACATGCTGTGTCCTTCCTATCAGAAAGGCCTCAATCCAGTCACAAATTTCACTTGATACCCCATATGATAATACTTATCATACTGATCATACCTGTGCCTTTTTCCAAGAACTGGGCACGTTTTTATTTTGGAGGGATCTTAGATTGTAGTTAGAAGAGGGGCTAACTCAGCTGCACGTTCAGTATAGTACCTGACAGGGATCCCATTATGGCCTGGAGCTTTGCTCAGTTTTAGATTTCAGCTGTTTCTCAATACCACTGACACTAATACTTATTTTATTCATCTTTTCAGTGGTACAAGGATTAAATTGGGGCAATTCTCCTGGGTTTTCCTTTGAAAAGCAACATTTGAAAGTGGAGTTAAGCAGACTGGACATTAGCTTTGGTGCTACTAACAGTCTTTACACATAGAACCAAAATTTCTTTGGATTTTTTCAAATATCATTTGACAATATTCAGCTACTGTAGTCACTGAAGGCATTATACATTGCTCTCTTTACAACCAAAATCATTTCATTGATCATCTCTCTATCTATAGCCCTACACTTTGTTTTTCATCTATCATGCAGTAATCTCTGTTTCTTTAGAAGTTTCTTGACAGTGCATGTATACCATGGAGGTTCCCTCCTGTTATGAACTGTTCTACTGGGTACATATCTACCCAGTGCATGGTCAGCTACTCTTTTAGAGTCAGAGTTCCTCTACATGCTCCTGACCTGTGCTGAAAGTTTCAAATGCCTGATTTAGACATGAAACTATTGATTTTTTTTATCTAGTTTACTGAACATATACATCTTTCTGCTTGTTTTAGTTGTCCTTTGTACTTTGGTAATCATTGTTAGCATGGCCACATCATGGACACTGATGGACACCCTCGAAGAGGTTAGGTCTATTTATTGCCATTAGATCCAATATAGTTCTGTCATGAGTAGGGTTCTTGACAGTGCAATTTTATGCTGGTAGAGGAACCAATATCAGAGGTAAATCTGATACATTACTTTGAAAGGCTGTAGTGTCAGTTTCAGCATGGTTCTATGAGTGTTTGCTGCTGATATACCAGTCCTAATTGCTTAATGGCACTATGATTTTCTCGGATTTCTTTCCAATAGTTCTCTTTACTCATTTATGTTGTTTGTCAATGTCAGAAGAACAGTCTGAAGTGTACGTGATAATTGGACTGTGCCCCCAATATTGGTTCTCACACAATGCCAGACAGAGATGTTGTACATCTAATACCCTATATTACACAGAATTCACATTATTAGGTATTGTTAGCAATATATATATATATCAGTTTGTTCTGCTAAAAAGTTTGTAAATGGAGTCAAAAAAGTTTCCTACCGATAAACTGTACTTTATTTGCAAAGAAACTTTTCATGGCTGCTGACAAGCTGTCAGAAATACATGTTCCTTAATCATTCACATCTTTTTGGACCAAAACGAGTGAACTTAAGTATTTATGAACATTGTTTTTATTCCTGATATCAAACTGAGATATTAGTTTGAAAGAGAGGAATGTTACTTAGAAACATTTCTTTTGGACATAAATATACTGAGTAGCAGCACTTACTATATGTAGTGCTTTGAAGCCTTTGATTTTGGTACAATTTTGTTGCATCAGTAAGATATTCTTGATATCACACCATAAAAAAAATTGTACATTGTTTACAGCGATACTGGATACATCAATATACATGTACAACTTACACTTATCGTATAAATTACATATTGATCAGTTATAAGGTAATCACACATACACATATATGCATAAATAATAAAATAAAACATAGAACAAAACACAACTTTATTGTTTATTTAATTTACTAGATACAGAGTCCCAATTTCACTTTCTGTTGTAGTGCTTGAGTGTTAATCAAACATAAAAGAATGGCACATGTACTTCTCACCAAAACATCATGTTTACCACATTTCTCAGGATATTGCCTAAGTATTACAATTTATTTGAAGTTCTTTTTGACTAGTATCAAAATATTCCATAAAAATGTGCAAACATGCTGTTTTTGAGTATTTTCTTAGTTTTTTTTTTAAAGACTGGCAGTGCTTTTACATTTTTTAGCTGTCTGAGTAGGGTCTTTACCAGCCAGTTGTAGTCACATACTTTGTCTTTGACTCTTGTGCTGTAAATCTGTAGTTCTTTTAGGATTGGTGTACAGTTTAATTTGAAATACACAATAGTTTCATATACAAACATAGAGGGGACTGTCAAAATTGTAAATTCTTTGATTTTGATTTGACAGGACTCACTTGATAACTTTTCAATACATCTGATTGCTTTATTTGCAACTGCAGCTATCTATTTACATGCGCATTTGCTGCCCTACCTCATAGTATTATACAGTGCGACAGATGTGAATAAACTGGTCTGTAGTACATCTTTAATAGTGTATCTATATCAACTTTTGGGGACAGCTTCTTCGTTATAAATAAACTACTGATTATTTTTGAAAAGGTCTCTTCTATACGATTTTCCCAAGTCATAAATCTGCCTATTATCAGTCACAGGAACTCATTACTCTAAGCTTCAGTTATCACTGCACTCCTGGTTTCTCTTCATTTGTTGTTCTCTTTACAAGTATTTTCATGAAGGATGTACTTTGTTTTTACTGAAATATTCATTTGTCCTTTCTATGTTCATCATAGTTCTTATTTCTCAATCATTTGTTGAGCTACTACTTACATGGAATAATGTATAATCTGCATGTTGCTATATCATTCAAACATGGAATAAACACTGCCGAACTGAGTATTGAGCCTTGTGCTTTGAACCAGTTTAAGGCTCCAATGACACAAACAGGTACTTGAGTCAGCAAATCAAAATTTGTGTACAGGGTGTATCATATGTAGTAGTGAAATCTGACATGGGTGAAAGTATATGATAAATAGAAGCAAAAATATTCCTGTAACCATGGGCCCATGAAAAATCCAATTGAAAGATTTTTGTGGATGTGTGGTTGTGAGCCACCAGTGACTACAGTAGTAAATATTGTCCTAGTTGGAATTTGAGAGCAATTAGCTGATGACATAATAAAATAGTTTAAATTTCAGATACATCTGAACTAACTAGTATAGTATTTTATACTGAAGTCATTGGCAGCTCACAACCACATATTCACTATTCCTTGCAAATGAGTTGTTCAAGGGCCCCTGTTTACTGGAATGATTTTGCTTTTGTTTATCATATATTTTCACATGTGTGAGTATTTGCTATTAATATGATTCACTCAATATAAATAATAACAAAACTTTTATTATACTGTTTACAGATAAATAAATGATAAATCTCATGTGGCTCAGAGATTTGTGAAAATATTTTCATCTGACATTTCAGTGAAAGGTGCGCCAGTTCAAATTTTTGCTGTCATCAGAAGTCAAATCCAGGACCACCACATTATTTCTCTTTCATATCACACACTAATCTGATGGAAAAATTTTTATAATTTAACTTCTTATGTGGTGAGTTTTCTTCAGGTGTAACACATGACTTACACTGATAAGTGGAGTTGGAATGCTGTGGATTTCACTCTTCTGTTGTACAAACTTTGATACTTTGTTCAGTACCAGCAGTGTTTACAGTTAAGTATTTGATCTGGGAGTTTGTGTTTTACATCTTTAGTTTTATTTGCGGCTCATTCAGAATTTGTTATCTGTCTTCTTGTACAAATGGAAAATACTAGTGCATAAAAAAGTTATGAAGCCACGAATGCAAAGCTACAGATGAATCTCGCAATATATTTGAGTGGAATTTTCTATTTTTTGTGAGTGTGTCAAGAATTGTTTATGTTGCAATCTTTGTGGAGATGCTGTTGACTTGAAAATAACAAAATCTAGTGAACTCTCCTGAAACACTGCTATTGTTTGTACCAGCTGTGACAATGAGACCTATTTTTGGACCTCTAAAAATGCAGTAGTAATGTATTTGAGAGTAATATCAGGCTCTTGTATACGCTGTAAGCAATTGATAAAGTACATACTGCTGTCAAACACTTTGTGCCCTAATGAACCTTCCACTTCCACCTGCTAAAATAAACAAATACACTGAAGTGATAGGAGGCTCCATTCAGTCTGTAGCAGATTTATCTATGAAAGCTGCTGCCAGTGAAGCCAAATACTTAAATGAAAGAAACCCAGATATCCTAGCTGCTTTTGATGGACCCTGTCAGAGAAGGGGTCACACATAAAAAATGCTGTTGCTATTGTTACTGGTGTGGACAATGGGCAAAGTTTTGGATTATGAAGTACTCACTAAGCATTGTTGCCATTGTGCATCTAATAAGGAAGACAAAGCTCACATCTGCAACAAGAATTATTAGGGTACAAGAGGAGGCATGGAAGTTGCCGATGCTGCAAAAATTTTTAACAGATCACAAAAGGAACATGGCATATTTTATACAAATTCCTTGAGGATGGTGACTCCAAGACTTAGAAAAGTGCAATAGAATCCATGCTATACATCAATAGGACAATAACTAAACAACTAAAATGCACTGATCATGTTAAAAAAAAAAGAGCACCCATCTAAGGATACTGAAGCAAAGTCTAAAGGATATATCTGCCTCCGTAGCTGAGTGGTCAACAAGGCTGACTGCCATGCTGTGGGAGTTCCAGGTTTGATTCCTGGCCTGGTCAGAGAATTTATCTGCTTGGAGATTGGGTATTGTGTTGCTCTCATCATCATTTCATCATCACTGATACCAAAGTTCCCGAAGTGGCATCAAGTAAAAAGACTTGCACTAAGCAGCTGAACAACCCCAGGTGGCATCTCCTGACCATTTCATTTTTCTAAAGGATAAAATTTTGTCAGATAGTAACAACATTAGAGGTGACGTATCGGACAAAACTATAAATGAACTTCAGCAGTACTATGCTACAGCAATAAGAAGTAATGTAAATAATTTACAGGAAATGAGGCAAGCTGTTACACATTTACACTGGTCATCGGCTGATGATTATCCTCTTCATTTTGCTTGTCCAGATGATCTACAGTCATGGTACAAATACAGAAAAGCTGAAGCTACTGGAGTTCCTTACCACCATAAAAATTCTACCATAGTGGCTATTATGATGAAAGTAAGCCAACATATACTGATTTGGGGCATCCTGACCATCTCAGAAAATGTCTTCTTGGTTGTACCCAGAATCAAAATGAGTCATTCAAGAACCTCAGATAGAATTGTGCACCTATAATATATGCTGGTGTCCAAAATTAAAGCAAAAAATGTAAATTTTGCAAGTTTGTGTTTATTTTGCCAGAAAATAATATAAGCAGGTGACAGCAAAGTAGAAACAATGTAAAGAATACAGAATACCACTCATGCTCCATGGGGTCGAACATTATCGTCTATTAATATGAAGTCTGGGAGCACAGTATCTCTTAACAACTGTACATGAAGTCCCAAGCCCTCGTCACAGTACCTGACAGCAGTTAAACCTTTCTGATTCATGCATACAATTTCATGAAGAGGTATTCGAGAGGTCAACATAATCCCTGCCCACACCATCAGCAATCCTCCTAGATCTTGATCTCTTTCCACAATGTCTGGGTCTCAAACTCATGTTCCACATCCCCTTCAGATGCAAATCTGTTGAGAATCATTCTCCAGACCAAATTAGGGGTCATATGTGAAAAGAACATTGGCCCACTCTTCGAATGTACAGGTGGATGTTGATGACTCCCCTCTAGATGTTCCCCTCTGTGAAGACATGTCAGAGGCACCCATGCAGCAGATCTCCAACAATAAGGACCAATCTGTCAAAGCCTTCCCTTCATGTTTGCCTAGATATAACACATTCAGTGGATGCTGCAAGGTCCAATGCCAGTTGCTAAGAAGAACTAGGGCGGCACATTTGTGCACATATGGCCAAATAATGGTCCTCTGTTTCCGATGTCAAATGTGGTCAGCCCTGCCCTCGTCTTTGGGATACAGTTTCAATCTCTATTAACTCTCGCGCCATCCGACTTATGTTAAGCCATCAGGTAATATGATTTTTCAATTGTTCTTTTTCCATTCTTCCTATGTCGCTTCACTGCAGAGAGTCTGGTAGGCGTCTTCTCTGTATCATATAGCACCATTTGTGACTGTGTACACAGCAATTGTGGATGTGGGACTACCTGATAAACACTACTCCATTCAATAGGTGCCCTGATGTCAACATAGGCATGATTTTCCATTGAGAAAAACGCCATCTTACATGCAGAACATGGTTGTACCAATGTCTGTTGACAGTTTGTATGATTATATTGTGAATTTAACACAGGATGTAGTTTTAATTTTGGATAATAGTGCAGTTGTTGGGATAAAAGTTTTGAAATGGGGTGTCAGTGATGTTATTTCATTCAATGATTATCACCTGGGTAGAACAAAGGTCATGCTTGGCATTGTTCCTGGTATTAACAACATCAGAGGTCTTCAGCTTCTGGACAAACTGCGAGTAAGTATGGCTCAGTATGCATCTGAATTTAATACAAGGAAAGAAGGGCAGCAAGGAGAAGAAAGCTTCTATGCAAAGAAGAACCAGAAGATGACCCTGATTACTCTGCTGAACAGTTTTGATAATATCATAAGAAGTATCTGTTAATTTTCGTAGATAGGCACAAATAAAGAAATAAATAAATAAAATAAAAAAAGATTGCGACAAATATAGATTTTGGCCAGAAAGGCCTTTGTCAAAATTAGACGACAAACACATACATACACCCTCATGCAAATGCAACTCTCACACACACATGACTGGAGTCTCAGGCATCTGAGGCCACACTGCGAGCAGTAGCACCAGACATAATGGGACTGGTGACTGGGTGGGGGTAGGAGGAGGCTGGGACAGGGAGGGGGATGGATAGTAGGGTAGGGGTGGTGGACAGTGACATGCTGTTGTGTAGAGCACAGGGATAAGGAGGGAAGAGGGTAGGGCAAATATGAGCAGTCA
This sequence comes from Schistocerca americana, assembly GCF_021461395.2. Taxonomy (NCBI): domain Eukaryota; kingdom Metazoa; phylum Arthropoda; class Insecta; order Orthoptera; family Acrididae; genus Schistocerca; species Schistocerca americana. The sequence goes on along the minus strand of NC_060123.1, from coordinate 287,441,033 downwards.
TGAGGTTAGATGGTAGGCAGCAGAGAGGTGGGGAAGGAGGGGGGGGGGGGGGGGGACAATAGCAGAAAAGGTGAGGGGTTTAGGATTCTAGGCACCCATGCTCATTGCACCTGCAGTGACGAGTGGTCCCTCTCAAAATATACCCAGGTTCTCACTGAAACCTTCACGAACCATAATTATCCTCTCACCCTTGTATGTAAACAAATTACCTGTGCCTTATCTTTCCAGTCTCCCACCACCTCACAAAGTCCCACCATCCAGCCAAAGAGGAGCATTCCCCTCATACCTCAGCACCGCCCAGGACTGGAGCAACTGAATTACATTCTCCGCCAGGGTTTCAACTATCTCTTGTCGTACTCTGAAATGAGAAATGTCCTGCCCACTATCCTTCCCACACCTTCCACAGTGGTATTCCACCATCCACTGAATCTACACAATATACTTGTCCATCCCTACACAACCTATGCTCCCAACCCCTTACCTCATGGCTCATACATCTGCAATAGACCAAGATGCAAGACCTATCCTATACATCCTCTCACCACCACCTACTCCAGTCCAGTCACAAACATGACCTATCCCATCAAAGGCAGGGCTACCTGTGAAACCAGTCATGTGATCTACAAGCTAAGCTGCAACCACTGTGCTGCATTCTATGTGGGCATGACAACGACCAAGCTGTCTGTCCACGTGAATGGCCACCGACAAATTGTGACCCTGAAACAAGTGGACCACCCTGGTGCTGAGCATGCTGCCAAACATGACATCCTTCATTTCAATGAATACTTCACAGTCTGTGCAATATGAATCCTTCCCACCAACACCAGTTTTTCTGAATTGTGCAGGTGGGAACTTTCCCTGCGATATATCCTATGTTCCCATAACCCTCCTGGCCTCAACCTTTGTTAGTCATTCTCCTCTCCTCTCCAACCTCTTCTCTTCTGTTCCCATTCCAGCACTACTTGGCTCTCATTCCTCCATTGCACCTAGTCTTTTTACTTCTCCCCTTTTCTGCTCCCCCCCCCCCCCCCCCCACATCTCCGTCTAACCTCCTGACTGCATACAGCTGCCCTACCCTCTTTTCACCTCGTCCCTACATGCTCCCCAACAGCACGTCACCGTCCGTCACCCCTATTATCCCTACCCCTCCCCGCCCCAGCATCCTCCTACCCACACTCAGTTGCCACTCCCGTCATGCACTGGTGCTGCTGCTGCTTGCACTGTGGCCTCAGATGCGTGAGATTGCAGTCACATGTGTGTGAGTTGCGTTTGCGTGAGTGTGTGTTTGTCGTCTAATTCTGATGAAGGCCTTACTGGCCAAAATCTATTTTTGTCACAGTGTTTTTTGTGCCTAACTCGGTATCTCCACTATATGGTGAGTGGCAACTTCCGTTTTCACAATACAGTTACATTCCATCCTGGATTTTCCATTGTTTGATTTTTGCCTGATGGCTTTTCTTCGGTCCTATCCCAGTGCAGTTTTCCTTTGTTACTATTTTCAAATGCATCACTATACTCAATGTCCATCCTTCCTACTCTTCTCTCCTGTCTTTCTCTTGTCGTCTTACAAACCGCATTGCATGCTCTGCTTATGAGCCACACTGTATCAACCATCTTGGCCGCGCACAACAGACGGCTACAAGACCACACTGATTGTTGGTGCAGATCTTATATCTCACATCAGTCCCACTGATATCACAATCCATACCTTCTAATTGATCACTCACCCTGCGTCACTCTCACGTATTTTCACATGTTTTTCCCACACCCTTCTGGTGCCACATGATTTTGTATCTTATCCCATGAACCCCTTCTCACGCCCCACTCTTTCTCTGTTCAATCCCAGTTTGCAGCCACTAATTCCACCTCATCCAGTTACATCTGCCATCCCCCTTCTTCATACTTATCTACCCTCAGACCTGCTACCCACAGTAAAATGTATATTTATATATTATTTATATCTTCTATTTGATCTTGTGACTTCTTGCCAATTTTAGTGAGTTTTCACGTTTCACTTTCATCAACTCCCACAGATTTCGTATTGTCTCCAACTTTGGCCTTTGTTTCATCCTTCTCGTGATTTTTCACACATATTTGGGTGTATTTTTGCGATTTTTTGATGTAATTTTACGTCATTTATATAATTTTTCCCTTTTTTCCACCACCATGGATCCTTGCTCCTTCCATTTGTGTCAATATAGAAAAGTTTCCTCATCCATAGCTAGAACCTAGCCCCATATACTGTTCCTGTGTTGTTGCTTGGCTCATGGAATCCCCCCAAATGGCCTTACCATCAAATTATCTATTTCCAACTGCCACCACTCCTTCCACAATGAACTCCACCTGTTCAGATTCTGCCAGTCCTTAGCCCTCACCAACACAGTCCTGCAAAACCATATCAACCAAGCCCAAACCTCCTTGCAGTACCTTCTCTCCATCCACAAAATTCTACTGCCATGCAATCCCAAATTCCTGGAACCATAACACACATTGAAACTCTTGTCCTCCAGGAATTAGAGCAACATGCACAACGCCACCTCAAAATGCTCTCCAAAATGTTCACTTCCCACTTCTGCCTTGAAGTACCACTGCCCACCCCCTCTGCAACAGCCTCCGAACCTCCTCCATGTCCATAGCTGACAAACCCTGTCTTGCAGATCTACTACATTTACCCCATCCTCCAAAACTGCCTCCCACCACCACACAGAATCCAGAACCTAAACAGACATGAAACACAGTCATAAACCTTTCCTCCAGAAGCCTTAGCCCCACAGAAATAGCAGTCCTTTCAAAAGCCTCACCTTTGCCCCACTGCCAAATTCAATCAAGCAGGACTTGTTAAAGACCTCCTCCCCTTCTCCCGATCCCTACAGGAAAAACACTTTTTTGCAACCAACCCTACCAATCAGACTAAACCAAAGACCAGTGCTGGACCTTGCCTAATTCAGTTCACTCCTCCATGCAACCGTGATCCATCCCCACTGTCCCCAGATCACCCCCTGTTAACTTTTCAGATTTCTTAAACTCGAACCTTGCCTCACCAACATTCTCCAAATCCCCTCAACCTGCAAACCAATCTTACATCCACAGAAAGAACCACAGTCCACCATCTAAAAACTGATCCCAACCTTATAATCCTACCTGCAGATAAAGGCTCCACCACTGTTGTTTTGAAGTGCAAGGATTACCTGGCAGAAGGACTCCACCACTGTCAGATACCTACAAACCTTGCCACAGTGACCCCATTCCTGAAATCCAGTAGCACTTCCAGCCACTCCTCAAATTCGTAGGCCCATCCCAGAACCGCTCACTGGAGTTCAACTCTCTGCTCACCCCAACCACGCCCCATGCTCCTACCTTCTACATGCTTCCTAAAGGCCATAAACACAATCACCAAGGACACCCTATTGTGGCCGGATATTGTGCCCCCACTGAGAGAATCTCTGCTATCATAGACCAACACCTTCAATCTCTTAACCAGAACCTACTATCCTATATAAAAGATAACAACCATTTCCTCCACTGACTCTCCTCAGTTCCTGTCCTTTTACCATATGGTGCCCTGCTTGCCACTATTGATGCGACCTCTCTTTACACTAACATCAATTTGGATCGAAGGTGAGGACACCCTATCCACATTCCTCCAGAACCTGAACAACTTCTCCCCCATTTGCTTCACCTGGTCATATTAAACCCAACAAGCCTCCTTCCTAGATGTTGGCATTCACCTCAAAGATGGCCACATCAGTATCTCCGTGCATATCAAACCTACTAACCACCAACTATACCTTCACTTCGACAGCTGCCACCCGTTCAGTACAAAGAAGTCCCTTCCATACAGCCTAGCCACCTGTGGTCGTTGCATCTGTTGTGACGAATGGCCCCTCTCAAAATATATCAAGGGTACCACTGAAGCCTTCACGAACCATAATTATCTTCCCAACCTTGTACGCAAACAAATTTCCTGAGCCTTATCTTTTCAGTTTCCCACCACCTCACAAAGTCCCACCATCTGGCCAAAGAGAAGCATTTCCCTTGTAACTCAGTACCACCCAGGACTGCAGAAACTGAATTATATTCTCCGCCAAGGTTTTGACTATCTCTCGTCATGTCCTTAAAAGAGAAATGTCCTGCCCACTATCCTTCCCACACCTTCCACAGTGGTATTCCACTATCCACCAAACCTACACAATATATTCATCGATCCCTACACAACCTATGCTCCCAAACCCTTACCTCATGACTCATACCTCTGTAACAGACCTAGATGCAAGACCTATCCTATACATCCTTTCACCACCATCTACTCCAATTCGGTCACTGACATCACCTATCCCATCAAAGGCAGGGCTACCTGTGAAACCAGTCATGTGATCTACAAGCTAAGCTGCAACCACTGTGCTGCATTCTTTGTGGACACGACAAACAGCAAGCTGTCTTTCCGCATGCATGGCCACCAACAAACTGTGGCCAAGAAACAAGTGGGCCACCCTGGTGCTGAGCACGCCGCTAAACATGACATCCTTCATTCAATGACTGCTTCGCAGCATGTGCCCTATGGATCCTTCCACCAACACCAGCTTTTCTGGATTGTACAGGTAGAGACATTCACTACAATATATCCTATGTTCCCATAAACCTCCTGGCCTCAGCTTTTGTTAGTCATTGTCTTCTTTCATCCAGCCCCTTCTCTGTTCCCATTCTGGCACTCTCATTCCTCCATTGCACCTAGTCTTTTTACTTATCTCCTTTCACACTATCCCCCTCCCCCTTCTCACCTCTCCGTCCAACCTCACTACTCTACTGCATACAGCTCCTCTACCTTCTTTCCACCTCGTCCCTGCATGCTCCCCAACAGCACGTCACTGGCCATCACCCCTATTATCCCTCCCCCTCCCTGCCCCCGCCTCCTCCTACCTGCACTCAGTCGCCACTCCCGTCATGCACTGGTGCTGCTGCTTGCAGTGTGGCCTCAGATGCCTGAGACTGCAGTCGTGTGTGTGTGAGTTGCGCCTGCATGAGTGTGTATGCACGTGTTTTGTTGTCTAATTTTAACGAAGGCCTTACTGGCCGAACGCTGTATTTGTGACAGCCTGTTTGTTGTGCCTATCTGTGACTCACCACCTCCTCTGTATGGCGAGTGGCAACTTTCCTTTTCACAATACTGTTACATTCCATCCTGGATTTTCCAGTGTTCAAATTTAACAAGGACAAGATAGGGCATTTGACTTACCTTCAATGCTGTCTTTTATTTAAAACAGTAATATAAAATTAAGTTACATTTTTTGTATTTATGTCTCACTTCTTATGATAGAAGTAGAATTGTAGAATTAGGAAGTTCAAGTATTAAACTAAAAAAAAGATTCATTCTTTCCACAGTTTCATAGATAATATATTTTCACTGGAGGCAGAACAGTACAGTAGGTCTAGTTCTTTCTGCTTTCACTAAAAGCTTCTTTTGAAGCTCCCAGAAATTACCGCAAATGAAAATGAATGTTTCTTCTCTTGTATTTGGCACTGGAATAAGATTTAGAAATTTATTCTTTTATAGAAAAGCATTGATGTAGTACTTATTAAAAATATGTATGTATATATACCTCAATCCCATGATTTAGATTTACTTTTAACTACTTTATGAGGAGCCTTAGTGGTGCTAAATAATACGTTTTGCTTTTTTGCTACTCTCCAAACTGTTTACCTTGTATCTTAATTCTTCACTTTCACAGTGGTCAGAAAAGCTTGTAAGCGTGTTATAGAGGAGGTTTTGCTGAAAATTAATGTTAAGAAAAAAATTCAATCTGTTGTATCATTTCTGAGTTATTTAGCACTGAAGTTAACCAACTGGGTCATCACACTCACAAATTCAAGCACTTGCACACACTAAAATGCGCAATAAATAGACGTGTGGGTCCATGAGTTACCACTGTTCAAATTCTCATTACCAATTAAAATGTGCCTTTTTCGGAAGTGATAAATTTAAGCTAGATGAGCAAATGCTGAGTTTGTTCAGTTTAAGGAAACCAAATGAAGGACACATTTGGTGAGACTGCCTCTCATAGGTTGCTTGAATTTGCACACACAATGACCGACTTGCTAACTTCAGTGCTAAAGAACATGAAAATAGTTCAATGTATCAATTTTTGTAGCAATTATTTCTCAGCATAACCTCCCCTGCAACGCCCTTACAAGCTTTTCAGGTTGTTTTTGATAACCCAGTACATGTAACAGTGTTGTGTTACATATACAGTCAAAGGTTTTTCAGAGATCCAGGAATACACTATAAAAAATTTTCTGTTCTTCTAACGCTCTGATTATGTGTGTCACGAAGCTTGCTATGGCTGTTTTGGTAGATTTTCTTTTCCTAAATTTGTGCTCTGTTTCATCTAGGGTATTGGTTTGTTTACTGGTGAATTCTATAACTATGTTTGTAATAAATATTTCTACAATTTTTGATGAAGTAAGTTTAATAGTTTAGGTCTATAGTTTCTGCAATCTCCCTTTTTGCCACCTTTATAAACTGACACAACTTACTCTTCTTCAGACATATTGGAAACAGACCTTGTCCATTATCAAGCTTACAAGATGATGCTTTGCTAGATACATTGAGCAGTGTTTCATCACTTTTCAAGTATTTCATCTCTGTCCTCCATGTTTTTGTTTTTCAGTGACATGAGTACATTTGTAACTCCTGTTTCATCCATTGAAAAAAAAACGGGAATGGACATTTTATTATTTCTGATGAAACAGTACTCTTTTTAACCAATGCTTCACTTTGTTTTGTTAGTTTTGAAAGTATGTTTACATAATAATGATTTAAAGTGGGACACACCTAACATGGGTCAGTCAGTTCATTCCCTTGAGAAGTAAGTACTATGTTCCTACTTTCTAACTTATTTGATTCATTCCTGTTTGTATTTATGTTACAAGACTGTCTTATAAATATTTTACGAGGTTCCAGTTTGATTTTATATATCTAGGTACTGCTTGCCTTATCATCCTGCTACAATATATACTTTCTTATTATGCCTATACATTTAACTATTCACTTCACTTTTACATTTCCAATATCTTTTATTCAAATATTCTAAATCTTTTCTGTAGTCTTCATGCTGTCTGTGGTGAGTCATTTCTTATTATGTCTTATGTTTATCTTTCTGCAGACATTTGAACAAGCTATGCTTACGTGGTGACTTAAAACTGAAATGAAAGTTTTCCAACTCTCTTCCCCATCATTGTTATATATGGCCTTCGTGTCATCTGATCTGAGTAACATTTGCAATATAAAGAGGTTTTCACCATTTGTCAGCCTTTGCTATAAAACTACATTTCCAGTTTAAGTTTTCTTTCTCTGTAGGGCAATTAAATGACCATGGTGATTTGAAATGACTGTTTTAAGTTTTTGTACTTTCAATTTATTTAAAGATATGTTCACAAAAATATGACCCATTCTTGAGTCTGGTGATTCAGTGCTTGTTGTTGGGCTACTTACAAGCAGCTGCATACTATATGTATTTACAACATCATGAAAACATTTTGTGCAACTGCCCTGTTTTAATGTTTTTATATTTAGGTTTCCAGGTATTATTAGGTATGGGATTTCTTTAAAGACTTTGTCAAGAAGTACTTTACGTTTTGTTAGGAAATCTTTTATCCCATAGCTTTCATCACTAACACTAGTCATCTTCCCACCTGAAAATTTGCTTTGATCACTATGCAGCTTCTTAACACCTTTCTCTCTAGTTGGTTGCCCATTGAACAAATTCATTTACACTGCTATCCACGTACAATACTCCCCTACCTCTGCTATGTCCAGTTCTGCAAAAATATGGCACTATATTATATATAACTCTGTACATTGCACACCTTTGTTTCATTTTCTGTTAGTCCATGTACAGTCATTATGAAGATCTTTGAGACTCCAGCAGCAATTAACGCTTCTGTATCTTATGATTTTTTTAAGCATATTGAACATTCTTATGAAATATTTGGAAATCAAAATTAGTTTCAGTTTATTTTCTATGTTATATTTCATTTTCTTTTTTACTTGTGGCTGTCAGAATACCTTGTCTGAAATCCTTCAGATGACTTGGCCGCTTCATGTTCCTTCTAATGGGGCATGCTGAACTTCCTTCTTCTGCCCGGGTGTGGTGCTAATACTGAAATAGTTGCAATTGTTGAAGAGATTACTGCTTATTCTAGAAAGGTCATTGCAGATCCTGAAGTTTCTTGTGCTGTCAGAGTGCTTAGTGCTGATGCTGGAGTTATTGCCATTGAGGTTGGAGATCCTGCAGCAGTATAAGGTTCTGCAGTTGCTGATACAACTTTATTTTAAAATATAACAGGTTCACATCAGCACTGATGGCCATCATGAAATCATCTTTCTCCTGAGTTGTTTGTACAGTCAAGATCAGTGATAATTCCTCAAATTTCTTCTTTGCTGTTGATTTGGACCATTAGCCAATTACACTTGTACTGTTTTGATTATTTTATTTTTTTATATCTTCTGCCTTTTTCTTTGAATGCCACTAACAAATTGTAGTTTTTAATGTCATAATTATTTTCTTTCCTGTGCCTTCTGCTTTTCTTTTCTCATCCCTCTGTCAGTAGTTTACAATATTAACACTTGGGATTTTTAATACATTCATGCTAAAAATGCCAGTATTTCATATTCCTATGCGTTAACTCTGAATGCTCATTTTTTGTATTTCCTAGTCCACTGATTGTCTGTATCATAGTTATAGTTTGTTGCTTCAATTTTTGAATTTAGGTATTGTGCAGGGATAGGATGGATTATTACATTCATTTTATGACCTACTTTCAACACTGTCTCTAATGTTTCATGTAAATATTTTTTAGCTGTTTGAAAAGAGGGCTATCAATCTCATTTGTACCTCCTACTACAACCAATATATCATCTAATCTGAATGTTTTTGTGAGCTTCATCATGTCTTTTATGATTTCCTTTCCAAGTGCACCTGGTTTGATTATTGTTTCCACCTGGTTAGAAGAGTCTCACTCCTCCTGTAGAAGTGATCCACACCCTCTTCCTATGGTGTCCACTAAAATCTGTACCTTGTTTTTTATTTGTATTCACCCTTCTTTGAACAAAGTTGTTTGTAATAGGGAAACATTTGGACAGTGTCACTTCATATTGCATTGGCATCCAGTCACTTCCACTGGTTGTTTCTGCATCTGTTCAATAGATTCTTGACTGCTGTTGTGATCTAGATTACAAATAAAGTTGGACTTTTGTCTATTTTGGTGTCCTTAATGTTTCTCTGAAGCTCACTGATATAAGTAGTTTTATAAAGATTTTTTACCTGCCATTTCAGTGTTTTCTTCATGAAGAATACTTATTAATGTCTTCTTTTCTTGCTAATTTACTTTCAAAATTTCTGAGCACTAGCTATAGAATGACTGCTTTTGGTACTGCTACTCATGAAATGTCATTAATGTACACAAGAAAAACTAACAACCCTAAGTTGAAAACCTTTCAAACACCTCATGTAATTAGTTCCCATTAGGACAAAAACTGATAGCTTAATATGTTTCTGCTGACACAACAGCTTGACATTTACATAAATGTGATTTATTTACTATAAATTATCGACCTGTCAATCTGTTTACAATAATCAAATACAGTACATACAGTTTTCAACATATCACAGCATTATGCTTCTGTGTCGATCTGAAAAACCAATACTATGCTTCTAAATATATGTACAACTAATGACTGCATTTTATTCTGAAGTATGTACTACAGTTGCTGAAAAAAATAACAGCTCTGAATAAAATAATAACACAAGAATCTTTTCTGTTGACACCATTTGTTTCCTTTTGGACAGATATGACTTGAACCACTCACAAAATTTCCTGTGACACCACAATATTCTAACATACTTAAAAGGATGCACTTGAGATGTTGCAGAATATATCTCTAGTCTGGAATTTATTGTATAACGAATTAAATACATTCTCATTGTTGAGTAAATAGCTTTCTCAATATTAGAAACATTTAGAAATTCGAATTATGACTTTAAAGATACATTAGTTGCAGTCATATGGTCAAGAAGACACTCGGTATTAATATTTCTAAAAATGTTGGGTATGCTGGAAAAAGTTAAACTGGTTGAAAGTTCAGCAGCATTTCTTTATCCTCTTCCTTATCCAATGGCTACAATTTCACACATTTCAGCCAAACAGAAATGGTTCCACAGATGAATGATTCGGTACACAAATAACACAAGAATCCTCTCAACAGAGAATGTTAGTTTGTTTCTCAGTACAAAGAATATGTTTTATAAAGTTGAGTATTATGCAACCATTTGACAGCAACTCAGTGGTACCTGAAGCACCTCTGAGGACGTCTGACACAGCTCTGAATGAAACATCAGGAACAATAAAGTTGCATAGACCATGACCATGGAGCCCAGAAGTTTCACCAGCAAATAAATTTATCTATCTGCTACCACTGGCTGCCCAAATATCATCCATGGGAGAACAAGTTCTTTTCTCCTTTTTCTCTGTGGCTTAGCAAAAGTTTCTTTTTTTTCATAAAAAAATAATACTGCCCATCTGCTGTTATTAAGTCTAAAACAGGCAGAACACATTGTACTGAGGCCAGTCATATGTATTACAACACATTTTTCTTGTCAAATTTCAGTTGAAAAAAGGTAAAATTTGCTGTGGGACACTGTGGAATATTCCTACTTCAGCCCCAACAGTTTCATGAAGTTCTGATACATGGCAGTGCCGTACGTAGCCTTCAAAACAACATCTGTAATGGAGGTGCATTCCAAGCCAAGAGCTGTCATTGAGTTTCTTCTGGCAGAGAATCAGAACATCGTAGATATTCATAGGTGCTTGCAGAATATCTATGGAGACCTAGCAGTGAGCAAAAGCATGGTGAGTCATTGAGCAAGGCATCTATCATTATTGTAACAAGGTCATGAAAACTCGTCCAATCTCCCAGTTGCTGACCGGTCACACACAGCTGTTTTTTCTCTACTGTTGGAACATACGGACACTTTCATTCGAGGTGAACTACGGAGCACAGTCAAACACCTAACTGCTCAAGTGAATGTCTGTGCATCTGAGAGGAGCTCACAAAACTTCATTGGACTGTTCTTCTGCATCTGACTACAGCCTGGATCCTGCACCTTCCAACTTTCATCTGTTTGTCCCAATGAAAGATGAACTCCACGGGAAGCAGTGTGTGGATAATGGGGCAAGACATTGGCTCCAACATCAACCAATGGAATGGTACCATATGGGCATACAGGCCCTCACAGTAAGGTGGTGTAAGGTGACTGCAGTGAACAGAGATTAGGATGAAAAATAGGGTTTTGTCGCCAAAAGTGAGGGGAATAATATTGTATTGGAATCCTGAACAAAACCAGCCAGCTTTCAGAAGGAAAAAAACAGTGTTGCATTAATTATTGAATGCCCCTTGTATAATGATTCGTCCTCTCTTAGTTTCTTCGCTAATTTCAGTGCATTTTCCCTCATTTTTGTTTTCCAAATACTGTACATGAAATTGTACTTAGCATAGGGAAGTTGACTTTGATCATCCTGGAACTGTGATGTTATACTCTGTACAAGAAAACAACTAGATCTGCTTGTAAAGCCATTAGTGTAAATGTTGGACCAGACCTTGTTGTTAAAGCTGGTTTGCATGGGGAGTAATCATATTTTATTGACATATTGTTTCTGAGGTTTTCTGTGAACTGTCGCAAGATATCATGCTCAGTCACATAAGAGAAATCATCTTATTAACTGTTAGGGATGCAAAAACCTGTATTTGGTGGAACGGAACTTTGTCCTGCCTGGATCTAATGGGTTGGTTTTCCTCAACTTTGTCCTGCCTGGAGCTAATGGTTTGGTTTTCCTCTAGTCACCAAGAAGTGTGTTATGGCTGGAGCCTCTATTGCTGAAGGGTCTAAACAGTTTAACATCTTCAGGATAGATCTGATCTCCCAGATTTTCTCAGCATGAGTTATTAATAGTTTGCTTCCAGGTGTTTTGCCGAGCTGTTGTTTTCATTTTGTACACATTTCATACTTGCAGTCCCTGCCTGGACACCAACCAGACTTTCATCTATTATTGGCCCAACAACTATTTATAACTGAGTTTGCAGAGATTGCACATAACAGCAAAACTCGTAGCATCTGAAGAAGATGGTTGGGTTGGCCATCAAAATACTATGCATACAATGAAAATAACAATTTGCAGAACACTCAGAAGCAGGCCATTTGTCATCCTCAGGAGGCATGTCATGGGCTCTCTGTCATGGACACTGTCAGAAATTAATCATTCAAAATAATTGTCTAAGTTATTCTTCCAGTACAGAAAGCTTTCAGGAATTCTGTGCTAGAGAGTCTTGCCACAATGTCTGTATGTGATTGCTGAGAAAAGGTTTTGTGTCAGATAGTGGAAAGGAGTTTCTAAGATCTGATTGGTGACAACAAAGTGCATTTGTTTCTGCAGAAACTTGAAATGCAATATTTTTGTGTGAATTTTGACCTACTGACATTTAATTGTTGTTGTTGTTGTTGTTGTGGTCTTCAGTCCTGAGACTGGTTTGATGCAGCTCTCCATGCTACTCTATCCTGTGCAAGCTTCTTCATCTCCCAGTACCTACTGCAGCCTACATCCTTCTGACTCTACTTAGTGTATTCATCTCTTGGTCTTCCTCTACGATTTTTACCCTCTATGCTGCCCTCCAATGCTAAATTTGTGATCCCTTGATGCCTCAGAACATGTCCTACCAACCGATCACTTCTTCTTGTCAAGTTGTCCCACAAACTCCTCTTCTCCCCAATTCTATTCAATACCTCCTCATTAGTTATGTGATCTACCCATCTAATCTTCAGCATACTTTTGTAGCACCACATTTCGAAAGCTTCTATTCTCTTCTTGTCCAAGCTATTTATCGTCCATGTTTCACTTCCATACAAGGCTACACTCCATACAAATACTTTCAGAAATGACTTCCTGACACTTAAATCTGTACTAAACAAATTCCTCTTCTTCAGAAACGCTTTCCTTGCCATTGCCAGTCTACATTTTATATCTTCTCTACTTCGGCCATCATCAGTTATTTTGCTCCCCAAATAGCAAAACTTCTCTACTACTTTAAGTGTCTCATTTCCTAATCTAATTCCCGCAGCATCACCCAACTTAATTCGACTACATTCCATTATCCTCGTTTTGCTTTTGTTGATTATTACCCTTTTTTATCTTTGTGGTGATTCTCAGCAGAAGTTGCAGGTGGCCCTGTTGAAGGCAATGTATTGGCTGTTACAGCTATGGCACCGCAGAGGAAGATACAAAGGAACATTTCACTGTCGTTGATGTTTACCTCTTGAAATGACTGCCTTTCTCATCCTTCCTTTTCAAGATTACTATAAAAATGTTTCTAACCCTGTTTGTTTCATTTCTGCCATACCACCTGTTAACACAGCATCATCTTCTAATGCACTATCACAAACAAACAAACAAAAAAAAAAAAAATTCCAACTAATCATTTTTTTCAAAACGACCAGTGCACAGAACACAATGAATGCAAGATTTCAATGTGTACTTGCTCAATAACAATGTGCAACAAAAAGAAAATCTTCTCTCCACATCTCCAATTCCCCAATCCCCCAGATTGCCAAACTGACTATTCCTTGATGTGACATGACATATCCTATCAATCAGCAACTTCTTTTAGTCAATTTGTGTCAGAAATTTCCCCGTTCACCAGTTGATTCAGTACATCCACATTAGTAATCCAATCCACCTACCTAAACTTTAACATTCTTCTGAAGCAACACATTTAGAAAGGTCATATTTCCCTCGTCTATATTATTTATGATCAGAGTATTTCACTCCAAATCGGGCTACCCTCCAGACAAATATTTTTGAGAATACTTTCTAAATTTGCATTACATTCTTAAATTTTTCTCTTTTTCAGAAACCATTTTCTTGCTATTGCCAGTCTGCTTTTTATACCTACTTTGGCCACTGTCAGTTATTTTGCTGCGTAAATAGCAAAATTAATTTATTACTCTTAGTGCCACATCTCCTAAACAATTCTCTCAGTATCACATGATTTAATTAGACTTCATTCTGTTACCCTTGCTTCACTTTTGTTGATGTTCATTTTTTATCCTTTTTTTCAAACACTTTCCATTACATTCAACTGATCTTCTCACAGTCCTTTGCAGTTTCTCATAGAATTACAATGTCATCTGTAGATCTTGTATTTTTTATTAATTGTCTCTGAACTTTTAACTTCCATTCCAAATTCCTATTCATCACAATTAAACTTTCGTAACTCTTAATGAACTGAATAATTTCCTTTATCTCAGCATACCTTCTTTCAATCCTTTCATCACCTGACGAGCTAACAGGCACTTGTTGTGGGTCTTTGTTTTATGTCAATCGTGGCTATGGTAATATGCTCACCGCGCTGTTCACAGAAGTTGACCTGCATTCCTATTTTCGTAGTAGTTGTTAAACCCAAACCTCTTTTACACTTCTTTTTTGTTTATAAAATTTATTTGTTATTAAATGTATTTAACAAAATTGCAACTGAAGGGTAACGGAAAAGAATGAGCTAAGTACATTTTAATAAATTTTACAAAACATTAATAGTTCTACACTGAAAGAAAAAAATCACAACACCAAAAAATAATTAATGTAGAGTAATAAATTTTGGGAATATATTGGTCTAGGTCACATATTTAAGTGGAGGGACAAAAGATCTGCTCACCAAGTGGTGGCAGAAGAATGCACATATAAAAGGTATGATGTATGAGACTTCCGGAGCCAGTGGCTCCTTCTTCTGGCAGAAGGGTTGATGGGGGAGGAAAAGCAGTGAAGGAAAAGGGCTGGTGAGGTTTAGGAAAACGGGTAGAGTTCGGATAAGTCACACCGAACCCCAGGTCAGGGGAGACTTACCACATAGGATGAGAAGGTAAGACTGATTTGAAAACCTGAGAGCTTAAAGGTGGAAGATAGTGTAATATGAATGACAGAGACTACTGCTAAAACATTGTGCATGCATTAATAAGAGCGAAAGCTAAGTACATTGTATTTGATAGAGGTGAGAAATAGACAGATCAGAAAATGAAAGATTTAGAAAACTAGAATGTAGTAAGAAAGGAATTTACTGTGAAGAAATGCTGAGATACAAGAAATTAATGTAAATTCCCTACAACAGGATATTGTGTGTTGCCATTATATGCCCTCTGCCTGCCCCCAGTATCGACCCTCTTCCTATACCCATTCATCCTAAATGATAACTTTGTGATAATCGTGCCAAACAGTATTTACTTAACAGCTGGTACATGACATGTGTCATTTCACAGGTGGCTCTCGCTTTGATTGTGTATTTCTTGCCAGTTACAGGGCTGCTACAGGTGGTAGTAGGAGGGTACATAGGGCAAGTCTTGCAGTGGGGATGGTCAAAGGGGTAGGAACCATAGGATAGAGAGATGGGCGCAGAAGGATCATAGGGTCTGACAATGATACTGAAGAGATTGAAAGGGTGGCGAAAAGCTATTCTACGTGTGGCAGACAAAGACTCAGACAGATTGTACATCATTTATGGGCACGATTTTAGGAAATCACGGACTTGTTGGAGTAGCTGATTAATACGAGGGGCATTTGAAAAGTCCGTGCAAAGTCCGAGAGATGGCACCACCGGCGCATATCGAGGTCTTGTTTAGTTAGTAGCATCTTTGGAAAGAACACACGCCAAGTTTCAGCCATATTGGTCTATTTCTTTGTGTTTCACATTTGTGTGAACCAAGGAAGTCAAGTGATCGTCAAAAAATGCACAAAAAAGAATTTTGTGTGGTGATTAAACATTACTTTATGAAAGGCAAAATGCCTCAGGAGACTAAAGAGAAACTTGATAAACATTACGGTGACTCTGCATCTTCAATTAGAACAGTTTATAAGTTGTTTCAAAATTTTCGGAGTTGCCATATGGGCACAAGGGATGCTGAAAATTCTGGACGCCCTGAGGAGGTTACAACTCCAGAAATCATTGATAAAATCCATGATATGGTGATGGATGACAGAAGAGTTAAGGTGTGTGAGATTGCTAGTGCTGTGGGCATCTCGAATGAATGGGTACATAATATTTTGCATAAGAATTTGGACATGAGAAAGCTATCCACAAGATGGGTTCCGTGATTGCTCACGCTTGACCTAATCAAGTGAAATGTTGCAAGGATGGTTTGCACGTGTTCAGGAAGAATCCGCAGGACTTTAAGCATCGTTTCGTCACTGTGAATCAAACATGGATACATTACTGTACTCCTGAGACCAAACAAGAATCTAAATGATGGGTTACCAAGGGAGAATCTGCACCAAAAATGGTGAAGACCACTCTTTCGGCCGGAAAGGTTATGGCTACTGTCTTTTGGGATTCACAAGGGATAATACACATTGACTATCTGGAAAAGGGTAAAACTAATACAGGTGCATATTATTCATTGTTATTGGACTGTTTGAAAACCAAGCTGCAAGAAAAACACCAGCGACTGGACCACAAAAAAGTCCTTTTCTTTCACGGCAATGCACTAGCACACACCTCAGCAGTTGTGACCACAAAATTAATGGAAATTGGATTCCAACTCGTTTCACATCCCCCTATTCTCCAGACTTGGCTCCCTCGGGCTACTATTTGTTCCCCAATTTGAAGAAATGACTGGCAGGACAAAGATCCTATTCAAACGAGGAGGTGATTGCAGCAACTAATAGCTATTTTGCAGACTTGGACAGTTCCTATTATTCGGAAGGGATCAACAAATTAGAACAGCGTTGGGAGAAGTGTGCAAGTCCAAAAGGAGACTATGTCGAAAAATAAAAAAGGTTTACCCCAAACACGAAAGTAGTTTTTATTTTTGCACGAACTTTTCTAACGCCCCTCGTACATTCAAGGTCATGATAATACTGTGTGACAAGCGGTGTACTCCTAAGTTGCTTTTGGGAGGCATCATCAGTACCAGGATTTGATATGATGGCCTGGGAAATCTGCTTTCGAACTAGGTTGGTGGGGTAATTACATCCAGAAAAGGCTGAGGTGAGAATGGTGGCATAATTTGTCAAGAGTCTGCATCTAAACATATATGTTTGCCTTGAATACCGAGGCTGTATGGGAGGGAACATTTGATATGGGGAGGATGGCAACTGTCAAAATGTAAGTCCTGTTGTTTGCTAGTAGGTTTAATGTGGATGGAAGGGTGAAGCTGGCCTTTGGTGAGTATGGGATCAACATCAAAGAAATTGGTGTGGGATACGGAATAGGACCACGTGAAATTTAATTGGAAGAGTACAATAGATTCCAGGAATTTTAAAAAGTCACCCTCATCATGAGTCCATATGCCAAAGCTGTCATAAATGTATCCAAACCACACCAGGGGCTGAAGGCTTATGGATCCCAGGAAAGCCCCCAAGTGACCCATGAAAGGGTTAGCATATGAAGGAGCCATCCTGGTTCCCGTAACTATACCCTGAACTAGTTTGTACATCTGTCTCTCAAAGGTTAAGTAGTTGATCGTTAAGTATAAAATTGATTAAGGTGAACAGGAAGGATATCATAGGTTTAGAATCAGGTGGGCACTGACTGAGGAAATGTTAAGCAGCAGACAGATCATGTAAATAGCGGATGTTGGTACAGAGGGAGGTGCCATCAATGGTGACAAACAAGGTGTGGGGCGGGAGTTGGATGGGCACAGATTTCAGACGATCTAGGAAACGGTTGGTGTCTTTAATATACAGGTAGGAGGGAAGTCTTGGTACTATGGATTACAGGTGTTGATCAACTAAGGCAACTGATGCTTTCAAGCCAGCAACTATGGGACGGCTAGGATGATTGGGTTTGTGGATCTTAGGAAGAAGGCAAAAGGTGGGCTGCATGGTTTGGGGAGGGTACGAAGTTCTATGGATTGAAGTGGCAGTCCTTGTGAGGGGCCTGAGGTTTTATAGAGGGACTGCAGATCTGTTTGAAACAAAGGAATGGGATCTTTATGTCAGATGCTGCGGGCAGAGGTGTCAGACAGCTGGCATAGATCTTCATTTACACACTCCTGATGGTGAAGTACCGCACTGGTTGATCCCTTGTCTGCTGGGAGGTTAATTATGGAGACATCAGCTTCTAGGGACCAAAGGGGCCTGGAGTTCTGCAGAGGACAGATTTGGGTCATGTTGCAGGGACCTGGCTTGAGAAGCAGTGCTGGATGTGAGGAATTCTTGGATGGCTTGTAAGGGATGATTTTGAGGTAGTGGCAGTGATCATGTTGAGAGCATGATCAGAACTGTTCAAGGCAGGGTTAGGTGTCAGGTTTGCTGTTTGAAAGATTTTGGGATTGGGTTGCAAAGTCATATTTCCAGTTGAAGTTACTTGTGAAGCAAAGTAGGTCCTTCAACCAAGCAGCATGATTAAATGCAGGTTTAGGGCTGACATACAAACAGATTGTGAACCAGGATGGATCATTCCTATGCTAACCTTTTAAAGGGGCGTCTTCAGCCCCTGGTTTGGTTTAGATGCAGTAATGACATCTTTGCCATATGGACTAATGATACTGCTGAACTGTTAAAATTCCTGGACTCTCCAAATGCATTCTCCCAATAAAATTTCATATGGTCTATTCCAAATCTTATGTCACTTTCCTTGATGTTGATCTCATCCTCATCAAAGGCCAGCTACACACTACCGTCCACATTGAACCTATTAATAAACAGAACTACTTACATTTTCACAGCTGCCATCCTTTCCATGTCAAACATTCCTTCTCACACAACCTCGGTATTTGAGGCAAATGTAATTATTCAGATGCACCCTCTTTACAGCAATACACCACCAGTCTCACCTCAGCCTTAACTGGATGTAATTATCCCTACAGAATAGTTTCAAAAGTAGTTTTCCAAGGCCATCACATCCAATCCTGGTACTGCTCATGCCTCCAAAACATAATTTAGGAGTACACCACTTGTCACCCAGTATTACCCTGGTCCTGAATGTACTAGTCAATTGCTTCGAAAATACCATGACCTCCTAAAATCATTCCCTTAAATGAGGTCCATTCTGCATGAGATTTTGCCCACCACATGTAGAATAGCTTTTTGTCACCTTCCCAATCTCCACAATAACCTTGTCGGACCCTACGATCCCTCTGCACCCATCTCCCTAGACTATGGCTTCCACTCCTGTGATTGTTCCCTCCTACCACCACCTGTACCAGCACTGTAACTGGCAAAACATATACTATCAAAGGGAGAGCCACCTGTGAAACAATACATGCCTTATACCAGCAGTTATGGAAACACTGTTCGGCCTTTTGAGTGGGCCTGACTACCACTCAGTTATTGGCCAGGATGAATGGGCATACGCAGAGGGTGTATGCTGGCAACACACAATATCCTGTGGCAGAGACTGTCCTACAACATGATCGTCATTACCTCAGTGCCTCTTTCACCAAACATACCATCTGGATTCTTTCCCCAAACCACCAGTTCCTCAGAACTCCACAGGTGGGAACTCACACTACAAGATGTCCTTGGTTCTTGCCACCCACTTGCCTTAATTTACATTAATTATTTCTGTCTCAGCATTTCTTCACAGTAACTGCTCCTTTCTTCACTCCATTTCCGTTGTCTACATCTTTCACTTTCTGACCTCGATCACATGTAAGGCACTTAGCTTTTCACTTTTTTTAACTCGGACACAACATTTTAGCAGTAATCTCTGTTTTGCATATACCTTATCTTCCACCTTTAAGCTCTCAGGTTTTCACATCTTGCACAGTGCAGTGCTCAACGATCAGTCTTTCTTTCTCATCCTGTATGGTAATTCTCCCTTGACCTGGGGTTCTGGGTAACTTTTCCAAACTTTACCCCTTTTCCTAAACCACAGCAGTCCTTTTCCTTCATCCCTCTACTTTCTCCTTCAACCCTTCCGACAGAAGAAGGAGCCACTGGCTGCTGAAGCTTGCATTCATAATACCTTTTATATGTGCATTCTCCTGGCACCACTTGGGGAGCAGATCTTTTACCTATCTACTTAAATATGTTACCTAGACTAACATATTCCCACAGTTTCATTACTCTACATTAATTATTTTTTGGTGTTGTGATTTTTTTTCTTTCAGTGTAGACCTACATTCTTCAGCTGGATTAGTCGATTTCAAAGCAGCAGTCTCCCATGCTCCATTGTGAGTCATACTGAATTTTACAAACTTTGTGTGAGTTCTGTTTATGATGAGCTCTCTAACTGAACATGTGGGAAAGGGACATTTCTGATTGTAGGCTTCAGGAATGCTGTCCATTGGTGAAAGATAGATTCAGCAAAATTTGAATGAGCTGATATGAACACTATCTGCCCTCTGGAGGCTTCTACATGAGTTTTCTAGTTTATATGCCCCATGTTTTTATCACTTTCCGAATAAGAATGTTCTATTTTTAGATGTGTTATTTTTGCAGTGTCAAGTCTTCTCTCTACTGTAACCAAATTGCGCAAAAATCAAATAAGGGGGTCGCTTTTATTTTGGCCAGAGCGTGAATCACAAAACATAAGATTTTTCATGGCCATGCCAAGCTAATTGTAACAAAATGCATGAATCACTGAACAGACAACACCCCCATCTTTTCTAGCATCACATTCAGGATATAGGAAAAATGTACTCTCTGCATTTGATAAACAGTGGATGTTGAAAGCGTACATACACTATGTGATCAAAAGTATCCGTACACCCGGCTGAAAATGACTTACAAGTTTGTGGCACCCTCCATTGGTAAT
This sequence comes from Schistocerca americana, assembly GCF_021461395.2. Lineage (NCBI taxonomy): Eukaryota > Metazoa > Arthropoda > Insecta > Orthoptera > Acrididae > Schistocerca > Schistocerca americana. The sequence continues at coordinate 287,420,239 of NC_060123.1, read as the reverse complement.
GCTGGAATTCAGTATTGTGTTAGTCCACCCTTAGCCTTGATGACAGCTTCCACACTTACAGGCACATGTTCAGTCAGGTGTTAGAAGGTTTCTTGGGGAATAGCAGCCCATTCTTCATGGAGTGCTACACTGAGGAGAGGTATCGATGCTGGCCGGTGAGGTCTGGCATGAAGTAGGCATTCCAAAACATCCCAAAGGTGTTCTGTAGGATCTAGGTCACAACTCTGTGCAGGCCAGTCCATTACAGGGATGTTATTGGAGTCCAACCACTCCGCCACAAGCCGTGCATTATGAACAGGTGCTTGATCATGTTGAAAGATGCAATTACCATCCCCGAATTGTTCTTCAACAGTCGGAAGCAAGGAGGTGCTTAAAACGTCAATGTAGGCCTCTGCTGTGATAGTGCCACGCAAAACGAGTGCAAGCCCCCTCCATGAAAAACATGACCACGCCATAACACCACCACCTCCAAATTTTACTGTTGGCACTACACATGCTGGCAGATGACATTCACTGGGCATTCGCCATACCCACACCCTGCCATCGTATCACCATATTGTGTACTGTGATTTGTCACTCCACACAATGTTTTCCCACTGTTCAATTGTCCAATGTTTACGCTCCTTACACCAAGTGAGGCGTTGTTTGGCATTTACTGGTGTGATGTGTGGTTTATGAGCAGCCGCTGGACCATGAAATTCAAATTTTCTCACCTCCTGCCTATCTATCATAGTACTGGCAGTGGATCCTGTTGCAGTTTGAAATTCCTGTGTGATGGTCTGGACAGATGTCTGCTATTACACATTATGACCCTCTTCAACTGTCGACAGCCTCTGTCAGTCAACACACGAGGTCAGCCTGTATGCTTTTGTGCTGTACATGTCCCTACATTTTCACTATCACATTGGAAACAGTGGACCTAGGGGTGTTTAGGAGTGTGAAAATCCTGTGTACAGACGTAAGACACAAGTGACACCCAATCACCTGACCACATTCAAAGTCCATGAGTTCTGCAGAGTACCCCATTCTGCTCTCTCATGATGTCTAATGACTACTGAGGTCGCTGATATGGAGTACCTGGCAGCACAATGAACCTAATATGAAAAACACATGTTTTTGGGGGTGTTCGGATACTTTTGATCAGATAGTGCAGATAACTACTGTTTACAATATACAGTGTTAGTTGTAATGCTAGGCAGAGGCAGATTCTTGCCAAAATCCATACTCTGTTTCCAAGCTCTTTCAACTTTCCTTCTTAGTTTTTTCCTTTTTCTCATGCAATATTTTGGCTTTCAATTTGTGAACATCATTTAAAGTTTTGAAATTCTTCAACTGAGACTCAATGCCTCTTACTTCTGCTAGTTCAGCGCACTTTTGTTTTTTCGTTTCCAAGCATTTCAGTTTGACTCTATTTTTGTCACAGGTACTAAATGCATTTGTGAGAGGATACCCAAAGGAAATATTGAAGTTTGTGTGACATATATCTCCATTTGTTTCATAAGATGACTTAATTGTTGTAAGCATCTGTGAATAAACTGGACAATGTGCTTATAGTTAGAACCTCAGTGAGTATACTTTAGTTGTATCTTTTAACCACTAATGACTATGTCTATCCTGGAAGGAGGCAATATGCTACTTAATAGTATTAACTGTTTCATCACTTAAGACCCAGGGTCTGTTCCAAGACTAGACACTAAATAATGAATCTTACTTTTTGACATGCCATGCACTTTTCTTTCACTCCTTCCCATATTTGTCCTTGAACTCTGTACTTGTAGGTTGCATTGTTTAATCTTGCTTCACTTTCATCTTTCCTAGGTCTTCTAACTGCATTGGAAGTACAGAAATGACTGCTTATAAATAAGCATTCTGCAAATTTACAGGTTCCGTTAAGCCTTTGGTTTCCCTGTTTCATATGGACTGAGCTCTGTCTTTCCCTGCACAGCTGCTTTTCACAGGTCATTTACAGTATGACTAAGCTAGTTTTCTCCCACTTACTAGAGTAGGAAATACTGAGTCCGTTCCATACTCTCATATACTAGTGAAAACTTAAAAAATGAAAAATATGAACTTAGCTCTTTCTGTTCCTGGACCCTCCGGTTTTGTCCTATTATGCTGTTTTCAAGTGACAGCTTCCCTAGGAGTGTGTCAATAAAAAAATCATTCCATTTAAGAGCACATTGTTCTCATGTCGACCACATTTTATGTATCTTATATGCATAATAATACAGGACTCTTACTATTAAATAACAGTCCAGGTGGGAAATGTCATTTTTAAGGTAATGCCCATAGGACTGTGGGCACTAGTACACAGAAAAGAAAGTATTTTTTGTAATCATTACCCTGTACTCACCTGACCAGGAATCCTGTTTTCATGTTATGGCCAAGTAACCAGAAGAAAATTAAATATTTTTGTCATCTTTTTTATATTTCTCAGGAAAATTTGATGTGGCCAAGTTGAAATTCATAACCAGCACACCAAAAATGTAAGGAAAAATTATTAGAAATGCTTCCAAAGCTTTATGCTGAACTTCTTTCTGATTGTCACATGGCTCCTTCAATTAACTATTGATATTACTATTCCACTGTTGATACTTTATTTGAGCATCACGAAACAAAGAAATATCATAGTTCTATGTGAACTGATATATAAGAATCTCATTTCACTAAACATTGCCATTATATAGGTGGTCATGAGTCAGACATATTCTATGTATTATGACTTCCAAATTTCCTGCAGCAACACTATTAAGGCTTTGAATGAAATAATCCTTCATGTATCAAACCAAGGTGTTCGAAGAGCTTTCTGAAATGGTAATAAGGGGTTATATCTGTTGACTCACAACACACCACTGCGTCTTCTGTTGCAGACAGGCTGTGTTTGTTCTTTTCATGAGAAGAATTTGCTATCATTATGTCGTATTCTCCCTGGTAAGTGTGCAGCAGTGTGTAACATTTTCCCCTTTACTATTACTTTATATACGGGGTGGTGATAATTAAACTTTCACTACTTGAGAGGGCATGTATAAAAAACGAGTGAGTGTACGACAATGCAACTTCGTGGAAACATTTGTAAGATTATGCAGAAGAGACATAATGATAAACCATTGAAAGATATATATTTTAATTTCCACATGAGAAGGTAACATTTGTTAATTGTATACTATGTAAATGTTCCAGGTTACAAACTTAGCTCAGTGGGATGATTATTGTATCCATGGCAGCCTGGAGGTTTGTATGGACACCATTTCACAGTTATTCGCAGTGCTTTTCAAATGGTGTGCCTTGCAATGTTCTGCTCTTGTGGCACAGCTCGTGTGCCACTTGAAGATCAAACATTGTGTCCAGCATTCTCAGCATTCCTTTAATGCATTGATACTTGTGAAGAGCAGCAGCACTATTGCTGTTGATTTGATAAAGCAGCTTTATGAGTAAGGCTCTGCTGACCTTGTCCAGTCCCATGTTGGCTGTCTTCAGCTGTAATGTACAATGGTCCTTGAGTTTCAACCTTATGTCGCCATACGAGTACCTAATGGCAAGTCAAGACACTAACACCACTAACAACACAAATCCTGCAATGCACAGTTTGAAAATCATTCCTAGCAAGTTCGGTGCCCATACAATAAATAACTTTCCATCTACACTGGCTCAAGTAGTTAAGTGGAATTATAACCACCCTGTATGTTTTTTATTAGTAACAAAAACATTCAATAATTTGCTGGAAATCAGAACCACAAATTAAAGACACTAAACACCAAACATTTATTAATTGAAAGAGCCTTACTGATGTTCAATAAACAGAATTTACAAAATTTCCATAAAATGAAGCCCATAAAGCAGTCATCAACATATCAACAGTGATATATTCACATTTGTAGTAAGTACCAATTTTGTTCTATATACAGAACAATTGAATTTTAAAATATTAAGTAACAGCCTATACAAAAGTCACACTTACATGTACCTTTCACAAATTAAGACAACATCACAAAAAATCAAGGAAAAAATACTGTAATAATACTGGTTTTTAAATATTTGATATTTTGTTATTGCTTTAAAAACACAGACACAACAATCAGAATTGAGATCATTTGAATTCACACAATTTGTAATTAGCTTTGTAAAATTTTCAATAATTTTGTTATTCGTAGAGAGGATAAAAGTGAAATAGGTGCCCAGTTACAGGATGACAGTAGTTCACATTCATTGCCATATTAGCCAAATATTTCCTTGGTGGGTGGACTGGGTGCACTCAGCCTCATAATACTAATTGAGGAGCTACTTGAGTGAAAAGTACTGGCTTGAAGGTCTGGAAAATTGGCAGTGGTTGGAAGAGTGGTGTGCTGATCCCATGCACTTCCATACCACATCCAATCACATTGGCAGAGGATGACACAATGATCGGTCAGTGTTGTAAGGCCTGCCAGGGTGTTTGTGGAGCTTTGCCATTTTTTAAGTGGCCCAAATATAAGCCCCAATGTTTCCCCAAAATTTGGCCATGAAAAATTAGGAGGCTTTCTGTGCAAGTTTACAAACACAGGGATATTTTTGCATAATAGAAACTACAACATTAGTTTTCACTTCTCAGTTTGAAATGAAGCAAAAATACTACAAGTGTTTAGAAATTTATCATTGTTGAAAATGTAATCAACTTCAACGGCTGACGTTTCATTTATGTCTTGAGTATTATCAGGTTCACGATTTCGTTACATTACACAACAGGACAGGATTAGTTTTTCTCTATCTAAAGTGTAAAATTTAGTCTTTTTCCAATGAGTGGCGATGTCAACAGAAAAATCATCAAACTCCCAAATACAGTAGAATTATAATGCAAATTTCAAACTTGCACTTATTCATTATGTGAAGAGTACATCTAATACAGATCATGGCAAAAGGTATAATTTTGTCCAATGTAATGTGTGGTGTCAACCACATTTTAGTATGATCTGCATATTAACATTTTGTCAAGATAACCCTACATTTTTTGTGTCATCAGTCTTCTGGCTGGTTTGATGTGGCCCGCCATGAATTCCTCTCCTGTGTCAACCTTTCCATCTCAGAGTAGCACTTACAAACCTACAGAGGGTCGAAGCTGCAAAATAACCTGAACTTGAAACTGGGCTTCTTTCCTTTGTGCCAGATTAAAGAAGATGGGCTACCTACCCCTTGACAAATAATCTTGTTAAAGATCTTGGAAATTGCAAGGACTTTTAACATACCACAGTAAAATATTATTGGAATACTGCCTGTGCAGCAGTTTATGTGTAGAACTGGCCTCCCTTTCTGGTGGAGTACTACACTAGCAGAAAAATTGCCCTAAGAATTTGTAAATAGGCAGATGTGTTGCTCAGTACGTTCTGTACTAGTGATGGTTGCCTTTAAAAGCCAACTTACATCTCAAGTACAGAATAAAATTGCTGCAGTGAAGACTGATTTAGTCATTATAATTGGAGGTATGACATAAAACCTGCTGATGCTTGATGTCATCATAAACAAAAACTATTCCAAAATGTTTTTACACAGGGATTATGCACTCATTACATCTGGCAAGATTAAAAAGCCATCAGTCAACTTCGTGCGTGAATGGATTACCTCTTCATGGCTCACATCACCAGATTCAGTAGCCAACATGTTAAAATAGTGTTGTGTGTCCAGTGTCTTGGATGGCAGTGAGCACATTGTACTTTGGAGGAAGAGTGCCAAAAATACTGACAGTAAGGAAGAGAAAAGATAAGTAAGTTAACAGTGACATCAGTAAAAACAGTGATAAAATGGCTGGCATTTCTGTGTAATTTATCTATATGACAATACAAAAAAATGTGATTAAGAGTGACTGTTCTTTGAAAAGCTTTTGTAGGTGGGTAATGTGATGTAAATTTTTCTCCTGACTTGTTGTCTCCCCCCCCCCCCCCAAGCATAAAGGGGGGGGAGGGTCATGGCTTATATTCAGGCCAATATGCAATATGGTGCATGGTTTAATCTAAATTTCTGAGACAGGCAGGGGGGGGGGGGGCACTTCAATAGACGTTGTTGGGCAACAATAATTATGCATTCAATAGACGTTGTTGGGCAACAATAATTATGCATTCAATAGACGTTGTTGGGCAACAATAATTATGCACACTCCACATTTGTCTTGTGGCCAGATACTAGAAAGTAATTTCTGTGAACATTCTATGCATGCAAGAAAAAAGAAAGTGAAGAAGTAAGACTATAGCTGAGAAATAAGAGAATTACAAAGATATATTAATCAAAACATGAATGAAAAGGTTACTGAATGGTAGGAACAAAAAGATGATAAAATATGGAGAATTAATTTAAATATAATGAAATGTTTCAGTTTTATCTAAAAATGATTCTTGAACAATAATATTTTATCCTATTGGTCTGGTGAATAGCATGAGCATCATATGGTAAAAATGAACCTCTCATTCATATGGAAGCTAGATATAAGTGAATTGTATTTTTAACAACAACTCAGTGAAAAATCTTGTACCTTGAATTAATTTATTTTTGAGTTGAGATCATGAATAGGGAACTCTGAATTACAAGGTGCCATACCAGCAGTCTAAAACTACTCAAATTAACTTTTGACTTTACAGGTATTTGATAATACACACACTATTTGACTCATCATCCATCACTAACCAGCTGAAAGAATATATTTGTATATTTACATGATTTAATAAATCTCATTCAGATACAACAGTTTTTATGGCCACCCTTATCTAACTACTATCAGTGGACACAAGCTTTGAAAAAGAAAAAAAAAAAATAGGTCCACTTGTTTCCTAGAACATAACCAGTTCTTCAAGTGATTGATATTCAAAATAAACAGAGTTACTGTTTCCAGGGCATTATTGTGGATGTATATCTGTTTGAAATTTCATATTAAAACTTATATAACGCTTTGAAACAAAATTGTAACAGTTTTCACAGCACGCTATATGACTATTAGTACAATAGAATTTTAATGTTTTTACTATCAATTCCTCAAAAGAATTTTGGTTTGTAGGATGAAGAGTAAGCATTTCCAGTACATTCAACATACTTTCACATTAGTGAACAACGATGAAATGATACAGTCATGCTAGTTAAATAAAGTGCCTTACGGGCCTGTAGGAAAATTAATCTAAGATATAGCAAAATTGTTAACCTGATGTTACTTTGCTGCTTGGTGTATATTTCAGCCATTTAAATCTACAAGATCATCTAATAATTCCACTTTTAATGTGTTGAGAAGTTTAGGGAAATAAATAAGTGAACAGTGACTTTCACCAGGATTGGTACATCTGATAATGATGATGATGTTTAAGATAATAACATAAGACAATAACAACTCAGGATTATTTCATAAACAAATAGTGTCAAAATGTTAAAACATAATTACTTGTAGGTAGTCATGTTTATTTGAGTGATCTGTAAAGAAGTTGTTAATGGTGTTTAAGAGTGGGAGATTGGACAAAGGTCTGAAAATCCTATTACACTTGGTAAAAGAAAATCACTGTTTCAATGAAGAAATTAAATAGGATCATAGTTCTGAATATACTAGCAGCAAAATTCAGTCTTTTATACGTTTCTCAGAAACACGTATATGTTTGCTGAAAACAATGTCCATCTCAGTCAAAGGATGATGACTAGTTTAGCAGTTGACCCTCATATCCTGAACATGAAAAATTTAAAGCTATTTGCCTTATAAAAAAATCTATTATTTAATTATTGAGGAGTCATAAAATATTCACAAATTGTGGGACAAATACAGAGGTCTTACAGACTGAAACAGTACTACTTGTACTGCATCTCCCATCAGTATAAAATATTATTTACATCAGCATAAATAATATGTGGAAGTCTAAGAGGTGTAGACATGTAGAAGACATCATTACTCATATCAGTCTACTTCTTGAAAGGCCTTGTCTTGACAGCTGGTGGAGGTGGTGGAGGGGGATCAGATCCCAGCCAAGTCATCTTCTGGAATCTCCCCTTCATCACTGGTGCCTGCCACTTACTGCCAGAATGTGTGGATACTGTATCATCAGATGGTCGTATGGAGGCTGCTCCTGGCAAACTAAATAAATACATCAAATTGTAACTTCAGAACACTATGAACTGACATTCCCTGCCAGCACTTCACTACCAATAATTATCAGTCCAGTAAATGTAAATAATACTGCTCTGTCTTACAATACATTGCCAATGCTCTGAAAGACTCAAACATAAATAATAAAGCACAACCAATAACAACTTTTGAGGCAAGGAAGGTACATCTAACACTTTATTATATAACAGTTCCAATGTAGTAGTCAAGTGATACTGCCTAGCATTCTTTAATTTGATTTTTCAACACAAAGCATACAGTTGGCAGGATCAAAACAGTCAGACATATCCATCAGTATTTCATTTATGGAGACAGGAATGAATGCACACATAAAATGTAATAATTAAGTTTTCATTTCTTCACTCAACACAGTTGCTACAGTGCAAGCTCAACAGAAGTATGTGAAGAGTGGGATCACTTCATTTAAAACCCATGACCTTTCAGCTAAGTTCTGATTATTCATTGTCAAGTGGTACACAACTACAAGGAGCTTGATAGTTAGTGTCCATTTGTAGCCATGTTATGAGACAAGAATTCACTTCTGCCTAGTCCATCTCTATATACAAGCATAGCAGCTAATTTTTCTTTTTCCCCCCATGAAGTCTGTGCACACTGCAGCTGCATTAAAGCTAAGTTTTGGGACAAATTTGTGGACCAGTTATGGTTTTTATTGAGGTGGTTGTATCAAATTTTAATTTCAATTGTTTGTTTTGAAGTGGGATATCAACAGCTATGAGCATGGGGGCCAACAGAGGTATTGTCAGAAAGACCAATTGAAATTCATATTCAACCGAAATTAATGTATCAGTATAAAACCAATGCAACACCTTGAACATTCCCTTTGATGCTGTTATATTATATATTCCATCTGACAGAATTAATAATTTCCATACACAATATGCAATGACAGTCTTAATCAGTGGAAAGTCTAGGATGAAATAACAACAATATGAGAAGGATAGACTGCTGTTCACCACACTGAGGAGGCACTGAGTCACAGGTAGACACAATGAAAAGATTGCTGAACTTTTAGCTTTCGAACAAGAACGTTGTTCTTCAGAACCAGAGAACACACACACACACACGGTCCCTGTCTACGGGCACTCAGGCCTGACTGAAGGCTTTGCCTGTGTCTAACAAGGACTGCAATCCTGGCTTGATGTGGGGCTAAGGACACAACATTGGGTGGAGGAGGAATAGTACAGTAGGGGTGGGGGAAGATGTGCTGAAGTGAGAGAGAGCAGGATAGATCTGTTAGGTGCAGAGGCAGGAGGCTGTGTTGTGTGGGAGAGACAGGGAGACAAGAGATGTAGAGAAGGGGAAAAGTCTAGTAGGTGCAGGTGGTATAAAGGAGACCATAGAGGTGGAGTGGAAGCAGGCAGTTACAAGAAAGAAGGATACACTGTAGGGAGCATTTCCACCTGCATACAAGCTGCTGCTGTAAGAAAGGACTCAGATGGTGCAGGCTGTGAAGCAGTCACTGAAGTGAAGCACATCTTGTTGGGCAGCTTGTTCAGCAACTGGGTAGTCCAGGTATCTCTTGGCCACAGTTTGGTGGTGGCCATCCACGCAGACATACAGTTTGTTAATTGTCATGCCCATATAGAAAACAGCACAGTGAGTGTAGATCACATGACTGCTTTCACAGGTAGCCCTGTCTTTAATGGGGGTAGGAGATGCCTATACAGGACTGGATGTTTGGGACAGGTCTTGCACCTAGGTCTATTGCAGAGCTATGAGCTATGAAGCAAGGAGTTGGAAGCAGAGATGGACAGGTATATTGTGTGTATTTGGTTGGCAGCAGAATACCACTGTGGGAGGGGTGGGGACAATAGAGGATAGGTATTCCTCATTTCAGGGCACGGCAAGAGGTAGTCAAAACCCTGGTGGAGAATGTGATTCAGTTGCTCCAGTTCTGGATGGTACTGAGTCACAAGAGGAGTGTTTCTTGCCCTGGACAATGGGCATGTCGCAGGTGGTAGGTGACTGGAGAGACAAGGCATGACACGTCCATTTCTGGGCTAGGTTGGTGGGGTAACTTCGGCCTGTGAAGCCTTCAGTGAGACCTTTGGCATATTTAAAGAGGGACTACTTGTCACTGCAGATGTCGCAGCCACAGGTTGCTAGGCTTCATGGAAGGGACGTCTTGGTTTGGAATGGGTGGAAGTTGTTGAAATGGAGGTATTGATTGAGACTTTTACATTTCATGTGGACAGAAGTACTAATGTAGCCATCCTTGAGGTGGAGGTCAATGCCGTGGAAGCTGACTTGTTGGGTTGAGGAGGTCCACGTGAAATGAATGGAGGAGAAGATTTTCAGGTTTTAGAAGAATGTAGACTGGGTGTCCTCACCCTCGATCCAGATCACGAAGATGTCATCAATAAATCTCAACCAGATGGGGGCTTTGGGATTCTGGATGGTTAGGAAGGATTCCTCTTGATGGTCCATGAATAGGTTGACATTGCTGTACCAGGGATTTCTTTGTAGATGTTTGTAGATTGTTTGTAGATGATGTCCTCAAAGGAGAGGTAACTGTGAGTGAGGATATAGATATGATTGTGACCAGGAAGGAGGGTGTAGGTTTGGAGTCACTCGGACGGTGGAATAAGTAGTGTTCAATAGCGACAAGTCCACGGGCATTGGGGATATTAGTATACAGGGAAATGGATCAACAGTTATGAGCAGGGAGCCTGTGGTAGAGGAATAGGAACTGTGAAAATTCAGCGCAGGAAATGTTTGGTGTCTTTTATACAGGAGGATAGGTTACAGGTAATAAGCTCAAGGTGTTGGTTCATGATAACAGAGATTCTGTCCATGGGGGGTTACAGTAACTGATCATAATGGGGCATTCTGTTGGTTGGGTTTATGGAAGGTAGGAGTGCGGGGAGTGGTGGGGCGTGAGGTGAGGGAGGGCGAGGGCAGAGGTGAGAGAGAGAGAGAGAGAGAGAGAGAGAGAGAGAGAGAGAGAGAGAGAGAGAGAGAGAGAGAGAGAGAGGGAGAGAGAGAATGAGTGTTCCTTCCTCCATCCATCCATGATCCACCCCCAGTGCCCCCAAATCACCCCTTGTTAACTTTCCGGAATTTCCTAACTTCAAGGCTACCCTCACCATTATCCCCAAATACCACAATGTGAAAACAACCTTACATCTGCAGAAAGAACCATACTCCAATACCTAAAAACTGATCCTGACCTTATAATACTATCTGCCAACAAAGGTTCCACTACTGCGGTTATGAACCACAGGGACTATATGGAAAAAGGTCCCTGCTAGCTATCGGGTACCACCAACAAATCCTGCTACAAAGACCCCATTCCAGAAATCCAGAGGGTCCTCATCCCTCCTCAAATCCTTACATCCATACAGAATATATTCTTTCTCTCTCTCTCTCTCTCTCTCTCTCTCTCTCTCTCTCTCTCTCCACCACTCACACTTACCCGACCCCGCACTCCTACCTTCCAAGTTCCCTAAAATCTACAAACCCAGCCACCCAGGATGCCCCATTGTGACTGATTATTGTCTCTCCAGTGAGAGAATCTCTGCTCTGCTCTCATGGACCAACACCTTCAGCCTATTACCCATAAACTACCCTCCAGTATAAAAGACATCAATCATTTCCTCCACTGACTTTATAGAGTTTCATGCCCTTTACCACCCTGCACCCTGCTCTTTGTCGATGCTACCTTCCTCTACACCAAAATACCCCATGCCCGTGGCCTTGCTGCTACTGAATACTACATTTCCCAATGCCCGACTGACTCCAAATCAATAACCTCCTTTCTGGTCAACATGACAACTATATCCTCACCCACAATTACCTCTGTGTTGAAGGCATCATCTGCAAACAAAATCATGACAACCTATTCATAGGCCATCTAGAGGAATCCTTCCTAACAACCTAAAATCCCAAACCACGAACTTTGTTCAGATTCACTGATGACAACTTTGTGATTTGAAGTGAGGATGAGGACACCCTATCCACATTCCTACAGAATCTAAAATCTTCTTCTCCACTCAGTTCAAGTGGTTCTCTTGAATCCAAAAAGCTACCTTTCTCCATGTTGACCTCCACCTTAAAGATGGCTACATTAGCACCTCCACCCATATCAAACATACCAACCATCATCAATACCTTCACTTCAACAACTGCCACCTATTTTGTACCAAAAAACCCTTCCATAAAACATAGCCACCCAGAGTCATCGCATCTGTAGTGATGAGCAGTTCCCCTCCAAACTTGCTAAAAGCCTCGGTGAGGCCTTCACAGGCCGAAATTAACCTCCCAACCTTGTCCAGAACCAGATCTCTCATGCCTTGATCCTCTAGTCACCTGCCCCACATGACCAATGTCCACCCACAAAGGAGCACTGTTCTCATGACTCAGTACCACTCAGGCCTGGAGCATCTGAATCACAGTTTCCAACAGGGTTTTGACTACTGTCCTCCCCGGCCCTCTCACAATGGTATTCTGCCGATCATTGAAATCCTTTTCCAGCCCTACTCCACATCAGCTCCCAATCCCTCATTTCTTGGCTCATATCCATGTAACAGACCTAGATGCAAGACCTATCCTCATACATCCTCCCACTACCAATTCTCCAGTCCTGTCATAGGCATCTCTTATCCCCTCAAAGGCAGGGCTACTTTTGAAAGCAGACACCTGATGTGCAAACTAAGCCGCAACCACTGTGCTGCTTTTTATGTGGCATGACAACTAACATGCAGTCTGTATGCATAAATGGCCACCACCAAATGGTAGTCAAGAGGCAGCTGGACCACCCAGTTGCTGAACACGCTGCCCAACATGTGCTTCACATCAGTGACTGCTTCACAGCCTGCACCATCAGGACACTTCCTACCAACACCAGCTTTTCTAAACTACATAAGTGGGAACTCTCCACACACTGTATCCTTCGTTCTCGTAACTGCCCAAGCCTCAGTCTTCAGTGGCCACTGTCCTCCACCGCCTTTCCTGCCACACTCCAGCACTATGCATACCTTTTATTCCAACACAGTGCCTACTGTTCTTTTCTGCATTCCTACATTTCTCCTCTCCCCTTCTTCCTTCCCTTAGCACAGCCTTCTGACTCAACATCTAGCAGTCCTATTCTGTCCTGTGTGTGTGTGTGTGTGTGTGTGTGTGTGTGTGTGTGTTTTCTGCTTCTGAAGAGTGACATTTTTGTTTTGAAAGCTGAAAGTTCAGCAAACTTTTCATTGTGTCTGTCTGTGACTCAGGGCCTCCTCAATGTGGTGAGTAGCAGTCTATTCTTCTCATGTTCTTGTTATTCCAATGATAGTCTTGGCAACTTGTGAAGTCTTTCAAGGGTTATATCATCCAAAAACGTAAAGTATGTCGAAACAGAATGTGGATGTACATGTTTTTGCATCAAGCAGCAGGCAACACTGTAGAGTAATGCCTGAAGGACAGCGAGAAGTGTTTGCATAATACACTATCCTGAAATATCAATTAGCTGAGGATATGTATTCAGTACTAGCATTCAAACTATATTTGATGATGATGTAAAAAAAACAATATATTCTTATAATTACACCATCATATAACAAGCAACTGAAATTAAAATTTTAACTAAGACCCTCAAAAAAGATTAAGGTATATATAAATTCTGCTTGTACTCACAAAAATAACTACTTTTTAAATTTGGAATTCAATAGAAGGAAACATTGTAGGGGAATATGGACTGGGATGGGACCTGGATAAATTGGAAGAACCAGAGGTTGTTGAAAGTTTCATATTAAACATTAGGCAACAACTGACTGAAACAGGGGAAAGGAATACAATAGCAGATAAATTGGTAAAGTTGAAAGGTAAAATACTGACAGTAGCAGAGGATCAAATAGAAAAAAAAGGAAAAAAAACAATACCCAACAGAAATCCTTGGAAAACACACAAGATATTGAATTTAATTGATGCACGGGGAAAATATAAAAATACAGCATGTATAGCAGGAAAAGGAAATACATATTATTACATCCAGCCATCCACTGGCTACTTCCAACACAATGCCTGCCTGCACCCTATATGTTTGCCTACCTTTGGACTGTAGGCATTTCTCTGCTGGAAATTATTTGCAAATATCACACAGGCATCACATGTTATAGACGTGGTATCATTTATAAATAATTTGTTTAAACACCAATTGTCCCATGCACCACCAGTCCCATGCTTTCCCTAGCAATGTGCACATCAGCAGACAGAGGCTTTGCTATCACGAGACTAGCTTCCATAAGCAGGCCACATGCTCATCAAACTCCCACAGATATCCTTCTTCTGCCTGCTGGATATTCACAGCTTGACACCACCTCCAGCAGGCAGCATTCACTCACTCTCTCAGTTCTGGGCCATGAGCCAACTGTATCTCACAGCCCAAGGCTTGTATCTGCACTGCTGTACCACTTTCATGCCACCTCCAAGTCAAGCCATCTACCACTGTGCTGCCCTTCCTCCACACTGAGCCATTTTCATGTTGAACTGTCTTCATGCTGTGTCATCTCCGTACCATGCTCTCATCCCTCTGTGCCATGTGTGCATTGGACCAGCTCTGCATCAAGCTATCTCAATGCCACACCATCCCAAGTCATAGCACCATAATGTGACTCACTGCATCATACTGTGAGCCAAATATGTTCTATGGACACTGCTCCATCTGCATGCCATCTCCATGCCATGGCATCATAATGCTGCCCATCATACCACACTGCAAGCTCAATATGCCGCACTGCGCTGCACTATGAACATTACTCCAATATCCGTCAGGGACTAGTATGTCCTCAGTGGGCTTGTTTATGTAATTCTTAGTGACCATGGATGATCTTTGCCTTGCTGTCCAGAACTATACATGCTGCATTTTAAGGTGTACATAACTACAGCTGTGGAAGCCCTCAGCTATAGCACACCGTCCTCGCCATCATGTGAAAACATAAACCAGACCTCTAAAATATTGACAGAAAGTGCAACATGGTAATGTAGGAATTGCAGGAGAAATGAAAGAGTGTAGAAGCTTACAAGATTATGGGAAAGACAGGTGCCGGCTGCAGGAAAATTAAAGAAACCTTTAGAGAAAAGAGAAGAATCTGTATGAATATTAAGAGTTCAGACAGGAAGCAGGTACTAAGCAATGAAGGGATGGCAGGAAGCTGGAAGGAATATATTCAAGGTCTACATGGAAAGAAGTTTGACGACAGTATTATGGAAAGAGATGAGGAACTCGATGGAGATGAGATGTTAGATACTATATTGTCAGAAGAATTTGACAGAGCACTGAAAAGTTTAGGTTGAAACACAGCCTCTGGAGTAGACAATTCCCACAGAATTACTCACGTCTTTGGGAGAACCAGTCATGACAAAACTATTCCACCTGGTATGCAAGAGATATATTGTTGTTGTTGTTGCTGTCTTCTGGCCAGAAACTGGTTTGATGCTCCTCTCTATGCTACTCTATCCTGTGCACACCTCTTCGTCTCCAAATAACTACAACCTACATACTTCTGAATCTACTTACTATATTCATCTCTTTGTCTCCCTCTACGATTTTTACCCTCCACACATCCCTCCAATACTAAACTGGTTATCTCTTGATGCCTCAGAATGTGTCCTACCAACCAATTCCTTCTTCTAGTCAAGTCCCTTCAAATGCTCTTCCAGGTCCTTTGCTGTCTCTGACAGAATTACAATGTCATCAGCAAACCTCAAAGTTTTTATTTCTTCTCCATGGATTTTTAAATCCTACTCCAAATTTTTCTTTCGTTTCCTTTACTGCTTGCTTAAAATACAGACTGAATAAGTCAGGCATAGACTGCAACCCTATCTCACTTCCTTCTCAACCACTGAGGGAATTTAATGCCCCTTGACTCTTATAACTGCCATCTGGTTTCTGTACAAATTGTAAATAGCATTTTGCATCCTGTATTTTACACCAGCCACCTTCAGAATTTGAAAGAGAGCATTGTTGACCGGAATCAACAATGTCAAAAGCTTTCTCTAAGTCTACAAATGCTGGAAACGTAGGTTTGCCTTTCCTTAACTTACTTTCTAAAATAAGTATCTTCTGAAATAAAAGAGGGTTAGTGTTGGCTCACATGTTCCAACATTTCTACGGGATACAAACTGATCTTTCCTAAGGTCGACTTCTACCAGTTTTTCCATTCATTTGTAAAGAATTCGTGTTAGTATTTTGCAACCACCACTTATTAAACTGTCAACAGTTGCTTTCTTTGGGATTGGAATTATTATATTCTTCTTGAAGTCTGAAGGTATTTCGCCTGTCTCATACATATTGCTCACCAGATGGAAGAGTTTTGTCATTGCTGGCTCTCCCAAGGCTATGAATAGTTCTAATGGGATGTTGTCTATTCCTAAGGCCTTGTTTCAACTTAGGCCTTTCAATGCTCTGTCAAATTCTTCACGCAGTTTCATATCTCCCATTTCATCTTCATTTATATCCTCTTCCGCTTCGATAATATTGCCCTCAAGTACATCGCCCTCGTATAGACACTCTATATACTCCTTCAATCTTTCTGCTTTCCCTTCTTTCCTTGGGGTTGGTTTTCCATGACATGCCTTTCTGAGTGCTTCACTTACTGTGATTTTATATTTTCTACTTTCATCAATTAAGATCAATATCTCTTCTGTTATCCAAGGATTTCTACTAGCCATCGCCTTTTTACCTACACGGTCCTCTTTTTACCTACTTGATCCTCTGCTGCCTTCAGTGTTTCATCTTTCAAAGCTCCCCATCATTGTTCTACTGTATTTCTTTCCCCTGTTCTTGTCAACCGTTCTCTATTGCTCTCCCTGAAACTCTCTACAACCTCTGGTTCTTTCAGTTTATACAGGTCCCATCTCCTTAAATGACTACCTTTTTGCAATTTCTTCAGTTTTAATCTACAGCTCATAACCAATAGATTGTGGTCAGAGTCCACATCTGCCCCAGGAAGCCTCTTACAATTTAAAACCTGGTTCCTAAATCTCTGTCTTACCATTATATAATCTATCTTAAACTTTCCAGGGTCTCCAGGCCTCTTCCGCATATACAACCTTCTTTAATGACTCTTAAACCAAGTGTTAGCATCAATTCAGTTATGGTCTGTGCAGAATTGTACCAGGCAGCTTCCTCTTTCATTCCTTACCCCCAATCCATATTCATCTACTACTTTTCTGTCTCTTCCTTTTCCTAATATCAATTCCAGTCCCCCAGGACTATTGAATTTTTTGTCTCCCTTAACAATCTGAATAATTCCTTTTATTGCATCATACATTTCTTCAATATCTTCATCATCTGCAGAGCTACTTGGCATATAAACTTGTACTACTATGGTAGGCATGGACTTCATGTCTATCTTGGCTACAATAATGCATTCACAATGCTGTTCATAGTAGCTTACCTGCGCTCCTATTTTTTTATTCATTATTAAATCTACTCCTACATTACTCCTATTTGATTTTGTATTAATAATCCTATATTCACCTGACCAAATGGCTTGTTCCTCGTGCCACCGAACTTCACTAATTCTCACTATATCTAACATTAACTGATCCATTTCCCTTTATAATTTTCTAATCTACCTGCCCAATTATGGGTTCTGACATTACATGCTCCAATATGTAGAATGCCAGTTTTCTTTCTCCAGAAAATGATGTCCTCCTGAGTGGTCTCCACCCAGAGATCTGAATGGGGGACTATTTTACCTCCGGAACATTTTACGCACGAGGATGACATCATCATTTAACCATGCATGGCCTCGGAGAAAAATAACAGCTGTAGATTCCCCTTGCTTTCAGCCGTTCACAGTACCAGCACAGCAAGGTCGTTTTGGTTGATGTTGTAAGTGCAGATCAGCCAATCATCCAGACTGCTGCCCCTGCAACTTCTGAACCTCTTCAGAAACAACACATTTGTCTGGCCTCTCAACAGATACCCCTCTGTTGTGGTTGCACCTACAGTACTTCTGTCTGTATCGCTGAGGCACGAAAGCCTCCCCATCAACGGCAAGGTCCATCGTTCATAAGGGGGGGGGGGGGGGGGGAGGGGAGGGCAAGAGATATGAACCAGGTGAAATACCCTCGAACTTAAAAAATGAAATAATAATGTCAATTCCAAGGAAAGCGGGTACTAACTGGTGTGAATATTATTGAAACATCAGTTTAATAAATCATGGATGCAAAGTGCTGACATGAATTATTTATATAAGAATGGGAAAAGCCAGTATAAGTTGAACTGGAGAAGATCAGCTCCAGAAATAAAGTGACAAAAAAAATTCCACTACCAAAAAATAATTAATGTAGTGTAATGGTATTTTGGGAATACATTTGTTCACGTGACATATTTTAGAACGTAACACTGCTAGATCACAGATTAAAGTAAGCACAAGAAAAATCGTTCCAAATCTCAAATGCTGGCCCATTAATAAACAATGTAACCACCAGAATGTTGAATGCAAGCATGCCAATGAGCATGCATTGCGTCACATAGGTGCCAGATGTCAATTTATGGGATGGTGTTCCACGCCAGTTACACTTGGTCAGTCAGTATAGGAACGGCTAATGCTGGTTGTGGATTACACTGGAATTGTCGTCTGATGACATCCCATACATACTCGATTGGAGACAAACCTGGTGACTGAGCAGGTCAAGGCAACATGTCAACTGTTTGTAGAGCATGTTGAGTTACAACAGTGGTATGTGGGCAAGTGTTATCCAGTTGAAAAACACCCCTTGGAGTGCTGTTGATGAATGGCAGCATAGCATGTGTTATCAAAAGACTGAGGTACAAATTTGCAGTCAGTGTGTATGGGATACCCTTGAGAGTCATTCAGCTGTTATACAGAATCGCACCCCAGACCCTAACTCCAGGTGTAGGTCCAATGTGTCTAGACTTCAGACATGTTGGTTACAGGCATACACCTGGCCGCCTTCAAACCAACACATGGCCATCACTGGCACTGAGACAGAAATCTCTTTCATCAGAAAACACAACAGACTTCCAGTCAAACCTCCAATGAGCTCTTGCATGAGCCACTGAAGTCGCAAATGGTGGTGGTTTTGGGTTAGTGGAATGCAGGCTACAGGGTGTCTAGCTCAGAGTTGAAGTAACCAATTTGTAACAATTTGCTTTGTTATTGTGGTGACAACTGCTGCTCAAATTGCTGCTGCTGCTGCACCACAGCCATATACCAAAAATAACGGTCTTCCCTCTCGGTAGTGCCACTTGACTGTCCAGGCCCAACCTTCCTGTGACCACTGCTGTCAGCAATCGTACACAGTGGCTACATTCCTGCGAAGTCTTTCTGCAATATTGTGGAAGGGGAATCTGGCTCCTCATACCCATAATACATGATCTTGTTCAAACTCAGTGAGCTGCTGATAATGGTGTCTTCATCATCTTAAAGGCATTCTTGACTAACATCAACTCGCACATCCAACTAATGCTCATGACCATTACAGCGCATATTTAAATTAAATCTGATTTTCATTCTCTTATGCTCCTAGAGAAAAATTTTAACATGCATCATCTTTCAGATGCAGAAACACCTGCCAACTTTCATGTATCTTACACAACACCTCCTGGGAGTTGGTACTTTTTTCTGTCAGTGTATGTACGGACATGCACAGCAATACTGACACTGACTTATCCCTCTTACTTATCCTAAAGAGAGACAGAAGAAAGCAAAATCTACAATTTATATCATTTCTCAATATGGAGAATTCTAGTGAAAATGTTGAATGGACTAACCTCTTTGAAATTCTTAAGGCAGCAGGATAAAACACAGAAAGTGAAAGGTTATGTGCAACTTGTAAAGTTACTAGATGGCAGTTAGACGAGTCACAGGTTGTGAAAGGAGAGCAGAAGTTGAGAAAAAATTGGGCAAGGTTGTAGACCATCCCAAATGTTACTCACAACACTTAGCAAGTAGCAAGGAAAACTGAGGAGAAATTTGGAAAGGGAATTAAAGTTCATAGAGAAGAAATATAAATTTTGCAGACTGTCAATTTAGTAATGGAGGGCAGCATGAGGGGATAAAAATTGTAGAGGGAGACCAAGGCTTGATTACAGTAAGCAGGTTCAAATAGATGTAGGTTTCAGTAGTAACGCAGAGACAAAGAGGACCGCACAGGATAGACTAGCATGGATGTGATGCACATGTGAACTCGGCCTAAGCTGATCATGATTTAGCTGGTAGCCACACTACTCTGGACTCTCGTATTTACTGCTTTGTTGTCACTTCCAATGGTTTGCCTACTCACAGCCACACCACTACTACTTCCAACCACTTCTACGTGACACTATCTTGCCACACAATATACTTGCCATGTCAGACTTACTGTGCGAACAGCGACAACATGGACTCAGAATTTCTGAAGTTATGTAAGCAACAAATGAAGTAGCAGGGCAAACAGATGCAATAGTGTTACCAGAAAAAGTGAGCAGCTGATGCAGCTTCTTGAGCAGGAACACAAGCAAGCAGCAGTGCCAGTTCCACAGTAGGTACCTATCACCACTTTTGAGGAGTGAGAGGAAATTTGGGACTTCTGCTTACATCATTCCCTGTTATATTGCAAGGCAAATAACATTTCCATTTCAGATTAGCAAAATGCTCTGCTGTTGGCTTCAAGAATCTTGTTCAGAAATTGCAGCCTGCAGCAGATCCTATCAGATTGTCCTTTTCTCTAGTTTGTTGCCTGAATAAATGTTATGGACAGCAAACTCACAAAACTGTATCTTCTCTTAAGTTTAACCAATGCTTAACACAGTAAGATAAATCACATGCAGCTTGGGTTACAGAACTGCAAGGTTTCGACAGACACTGTTCCTTTGTTTGTGCAGTAAAATTGCTTATTCATGATATCACTGATTAACCCCAGACAAGTAGGTTTGAACAAAAGCATTATCTGCTTCAGACTCATCTTTGGAAGAGTTCTTTCATTTAGCACAAGCTCCTAAAACAACTACACTCCTGGAAATTGAAATACGAACACCGTGAATACATTGTCCCAGGAAGGGGAAACTTTATTGACACATTCCTGGGGTCAGATACATCACATGATCACACTGACAGAACCACAGGCACATAGACACAGGCAACAGAGCATGCACAATGTCGGCACTAGTACAGTGTATATCCACCTTTCACAGCAATGCAGGCTGCTATTCTCCCATGGAGACGATCGTAGAGATGCTGGATGTAGTCCTGTGGAACGGCTTGCCATGCCATTTCCACCTGGCGCCTCAGTTGGACCAGCGTTCGTGCTGGACGTGCAGACCGCGTGAGACGACGCTTCATCCAGTCCCAAACATGCTCAATGGGGGACAGATCCGGAGATCTTGCTGGCCAGGGTAGTTGACTTACACCTTCTAGAGCACGTTGGGTGGCACGGGATACATGCGGACGTGCATTGTCCTGTTGGAACAGCAAGTTCCCTTGCCCGTCTAGGAATGGTAGAACGATGGGTTTTATGACGGTTTGGATGTACCGTGCACTATTCAGTGTCCCCTCGACGATCACCAGTGGTGTACGGCCAGTGTAGGAGATCGCTCCCCACACCATGATGCCGGGTGTTGGCCCTGTGTGCCTCGGTCGTATGCAGTCCTGATTGTGGCGCTCACCTGCACGGCGCCAAACACGCATACGACCATCATTGGCACCAAGGCAGAAGCGACTCTCATCGCTGAAGACGACACGTCTCCATTCGTCCCTCCATTCACGCCTGTCGCGACACCACTGGAGGCGGGCTGCACGATGTTGGGGCGTGAGCGGAAGACGGCCTAACGGTGTGCAGGACCGTAGCCCAGCTTCATGGAGACAGTTGCGAATGGTCCTCGCCGATACCCCAGGACCAACAGTGTCCCTAATTTGCTGGGAAGTGGCGGTGCGGTCCCCTACGGCACTGCGTAGGATCCTACGGTCTTGGCATGCATCCGTGCGTCGCTGCAGTCCGGTCCCTGGTCGACGGGCACGTGCACCTTCCGCCGACCACTGACGACAACATCGATGTACTGTGGAGACCTCACGCCCCACGTGTTGAGCAATTCGGCGGTACGTCCACCCGGCCTCCCGCATGCCCACTATACGCCCTCGCTCAAAGTCCGTTAACTGCACATACGGTTCACGTCCACGCTGTCGCGGCATGCTAACAGTGTTAAAGACTGCGATGGAGCTCCGTATGCCACGGCAAACTGGCTGACACTGACGGCGGCGGTGCACAAATGCTGCGCAGCTAGCGCCATTTGACGGCCAACACCGCGGTTCCTGGTGTGTTCGCTGTGCCGTGCGTGTGATCATTGCTTGTACAGCCCTCTCGCAGTGTCCGGAGCAAGTATGGTGGGTCTGACACACCGGTGTCAATGTGTTCTTTTTTCCATTTCCAGGAGTGTATGACTGCACAGTAAACTTTCAAGTAGTTGACATGGATGAATGATGATAAACGAAAGTCATCATCCCCAAAATCTTCCACAATTAGTCTGCCACTATGGTGTAATGAGGCATCTATGATAGCTTTTAACTCATCTGCCCCTACGTTGGTAGACACAAACAAGAGCATCCAGATCACCATCAGGCCTCAGCATATGTGACACATCTGAATCACCACTCTTCATCATTGTCTTACCATCCTTATAGTTACAGATTAAGTAAATCATCCCCAACTGCTGAATCAAGCATGAATGTAAAAAGTGTCCACATTAAGATGTGGAATACTGCACCTGTCACATATTAGACTTCTTGTCAGTGTTCATATGAACATGAGCAAGAGGCTGGTAACTTTATCATGGGGCAACAGATAACTCCATGTCATAAAAACTGATAAACAAACGAACGTATCACCACCCAGACTGATGATCCAGCATGGAATTAATGAGCAAGCAATTGAGTGCCAACTAGACACAGGAGCGACAGTGTCACCAGTTGATTGACAAATGTACCAACTCATTGGCATCTCACTACTCTGACAATCTCAAAGACAAGTCATACCATATGGTGGCCAAAAAATCCCACTGAGGGGCAAAAATCAGAGTTAAAGTAAGTTATCAGCAAGTGTCATGCACACAAAAGAATTTTTGGAAGTTAGCTCAGCTGTAGCACCTAACACATTTGACTTCGACAGGTTCACACCATTTTGACTGAAAATCAATAATTAAGTATCCCTAGTATCAACTGTCATTCCATTTGATAATTCAGACAAATTGAGTGCTGAATATAAGAAATTGTTTGAACTCAGTCTGTGCTGTGTGCAAAATATGCAACAGCATATATCTTTAAAGCAATCCACCTGATTACACTTCAACCAGACAGGTCCAATACCTTTCATTATGCGACCTGCTGCTACATCTGAACTTGATAGACTACAGAAAATAGTAATCATAGAAATAGTATCAGCCATCCAACAGGCCACGCCAATGGTATCAATATAAAGAGCAAATGGATCCACCTGCATTTGCAGCAGTTTCAAAGCAACTATTAATGTCAGGTGGCAGAACAAT
This sequence comes from Schistocerca americana, assembly GCF_021461395.2. Taxonomy (NCBI): domain Eukaryota; kingdom Metazoa; phylum Arthropoda; class Insecta; order Orthoptera; family Acrididae; genus Schistocerca; species Schistocerca americana. Next base: position 287,396,648 of record NC_060123.1, on the reverse strand, counting down.
CCCAGATGGGGTCTGTTGTTCAAAAATGCCATTTGATCATTCCATTTAATTTTAATGCACAATCAAACATGGATTTATATCTGATTCCATTCCACAAGGAGTTACTGACCAATTTAACCAGGGGTAAATACCTTTCAAAGATTGATCTAGACAATGCCTATCTACAGCTCCCATTGGATGAAAACTCTAAACAATGTTGCTTTCAGCATGCATTTTGGTATGTACAGACACAACAGATTGTCATTCTGCATTACAAGCACCCTGACAATTTTTCTTTACTATCTTCAGCATTTAATAAAGGATGTAACAAACTGCACAAGTTACCTTGCTGATATCATAGTGTCCAGTCCAATGTGTGAACAATACTTAGTCAATGTGCAAGTGTCGTTCAAGCAACTACAAGAAAATGGTTTGCAATATTGCCTGGAGAAATGAGTGTTTCTCAAATGAGTATGAAGTATTTGTGTCATATCATTTTTAGAAATGAGCTTTAAGCCAACAGCAGAGCATGTGGATGCAATAAATAAACTACTGGCACCTAGGAACCTAA